>NC_137426.1:25582500-26182500 GCF_964374335.1 Astatotilapia calliptera | reverse complement strand
GCGGGCTGCATGAATGAGAGTCTAAAACGCAGACTGATAAATAAGACTGAGATTTAAAGCATGCAGAGAAAGACGCTGACTGGCTTGGAGAAGGCGGGCAAGAAAATGATTGGGCTAGAGTGAAGATTGCTGATATGATTTTTGGCAGCGTGGGAAAGCAGAAGTGACACCAAGAATAGATTATCAGTCCAAATATCCAGGAATATAGGCATACAGGTGATTACAGATTCTTCCATGGCAGGTGATAGGTGGCAGATAGCACAGAACTGGAACTTTTAAAATGTATTTCACTGTTTCTTTAAGGTAAAATTGCATTACCTTTCACAAACATCAAATACTCATGGCAGGTAAGTGATCAAGTCACTGCATGCAAAGGTTGGAAATTCAATTTCTTATGTTTATAAGTTAGTCTTAGGAGAGTTTTTAGTTCTGCATAACATAGTTTAAAAGCTGCTACTAGCCTCTTTGGCTTTAACTTTAAGCGTAATTTAACTTCAAATCATATGTATTTCCGATAATTCCTATTTTTAAAATCTGGTCTAACAAGCAAAGCCAGTTCTGCTAAATAATGATCCATATTTGCCACTGCTGGGCTTTTCAGTGGGGTGATCATACATGCACACACTTTCTTCACTTTTCTTCTGGGTGAAATGTCTGCAAGTTACAGGCTTGTCCTCTTGGAGCTGCTCTATATGAGGGAAAACTTAGTAATGGTTCTGAGTCACACTTCTACTCATACTGACTATCCCACATGTTCTGTCATGGCTGGTTCTCCTCAGGAACAGTATGCCACACGTATGAATCTACTCGATTGAATCTGTCTCTAGGTGGAAGGTGTCTCGCTCAATTTGTTGGAGAGAGATGGAAAAAGCCTCTGTCTCGTCACATAGACTGTCTGGATATGCCCATGATCCGGAAGCTGTAAAACCTCATTGCTCCGCTTTTGACAAATAGAATGTGAGAATAAGAACACACAACATAACTAGCTTAAATCAAGCAACAGGTTGAGGTACGCTCAGTGTTGTTGCTGAAAATAGCCAGGAGCCTCCTGCTGTGTTCTCACAAACACCTGCTCATCACCAGAGCAGTTTAAATCCCAGGAGTACAGAACTGCGCAGTGGGCTTGATGTTTCCTGTGGGTCCCTCCCACAATGAATGGAAGTTGAGTACTGCACTTGTGCAGATGTTGTGGAACAAATTTGGGAAGGCAGAGGTAGATTTCATCGCCTCACAAGACAATGCACAATACCTGACTGGTGACTAGAAATGTCTGGAAAGGTTAGGTGTACACTCTATCCACAGGGCAAGGGTTTCTTTCACCACAGAGTGTTTTGGAGGTAAATTGTTCAGTTTTCAGCACTGATGCAAGGAGAGAGGCTCAGAAACCACTCTAAAATCTCTGTCAAGATGTTTCTGGGGCACCAGTTTGACCTCACAGGTTGAGCGGACTTGCATATGCTACAAGGCTAAATGCAGCAGCCTGGATTCATGTGTATTTACTTTACTGTCTAATCTTTATTGAATAAGGGTAAGTAACTGATGTTGATTAACACCATGTTGTCTCACTATCAGGGAGGGCGGGAGCTTGGGTACTTGACTAACATACCCAACCTTTACAAGTAAGAGCATCAACAAATTTTTCAATTCAATTCAATGAAGTTTAATATATAGCACAAAATTATGACAACAGTTATCTGAAGGTGCTTTTTATTGTAAGGTAAAGACTCTACAATAATGCAGAGAAAACCCCAATTATCAAACAATCCCCTGTAAAGAAGCACGTGGCGACAAGGGAAGGAAAAACTCTCTTCCCTCCCAGTAACCAAAAGAAAAAGGCCCCAGTATACGTGTTGAAATAGTCTCATTGCTCACCGCCACAACCTCATTTCACAGTCACTTATATTTAAACCGGCATTAAGGCGCAAAAAGCAGCTGCAGTATTCCTCCTAAATGATTTTTTTTGCTAACTTTTTCCACAAACTTGCAAGTTTTCAAACTGTTCTCCCTCCCTATTGTACTGGAACATCTGTAAAATAACCCTGTCACATGAGACATGACGCGACATCAAAATCGATGTGCAACATAAACGTCATGGTGGGCGTAATGGGAGTCATAATCCAAGAGTCTGAGAGCGAATTGCTCTATTGGGATACTATTTACAGTACTATATGTATATATTAGGGGTGCAATGATACACAAAATTCACAGTTCGGTTCGGTTCGATACTTTGGTGTCACAAAAAAATGTTCATGCCTTTTAAATTTGTCATTTATTAAAATTATAAATATATATTTTAACTCAAAAGTAAGGTTTTTAAATTTAATGTTGCTGAAACAACAAAATAATAAAAAAATAAATCTATCTGATCGAGAAATCACTCATCTTTGGAAAAGAGAGTTTATTACAGAGAAATGGCTCTTTCCAAAATAAAAGCTATACTATACGCTTCTTCTGGGCTATATTCTCAGCAGCATATTAAACATATCAGGTCCCTATAAGGAGAATCATGTGCTAACGGCTGTCTAAATGACTCAGGTAAAGTTTGTAGCATGCGTGCTTGTTGTTTTTGTCTGCTTCCACTTGTCTTTGCACTAGGATGATGTCGGCGTAAATGTGCAGTCATATTCATTGTGTTCCCACTAGCGTTGTCAGCGTTAATCTGAAATGACGTTAATGCCATAACGTGGCAAATCTCCGTTAACGAGTTACCGCGGATCGCCCCGTGCGTGA
Organism: Astatotilapia calliptera; assembly: GCF_964374335.1. Taxonomy (NCBI): domain Eukaryota; kingdom Metazoa; phylum Chordata; class Actinopteri; order Cichliformes; family Cichlidae; genus Astatotilapia; species Astatotilapia calliptera. The sequence continues at coordinate 26,179,770 of NC_137426.1, read as the reverse complement.
GGCTCGACGGCGTCAACACGTTAACGAGCTAAATGTGCTAACGCACTAGTTCCCACCCATTTAATTAAGCATTGCGTCGCACATCCGACACACTGTTTTACTTTTGTCCATGACGCGCTTACCTTCAGGGTCATGCTTCACATGAAAACCAAGATAGTTCCAAACGCCAGATCTGAATGAGGGTGGGGGAGGTTCAGTTTCGGGTAGCGTTGAGGCAGTTGCCATGTTGCAACGAGCTTAGCTTCTGTCTCGCTAGCTTGCGCTGCGCTCAGTGGATCTGCACTCGACAGTGCAGCCTAGGCGGAGTAGTCGAACGCAGATCCACTGAGCGCTCAACACAGACAGCATCGTCAGAAGAAAAGTTAATCAAATAAATAAAAAAATTTGTATTGTCTGATACATATGCGTACTACGGAGCCCCGCAGGGGACATGGGAGAAAAAAAAATTAAGACGGACTTTTGCGAGATCTCGCAAAACTAACTCGGGATCTCGCTGTGAGTCTCATATATATATATATAAAAACACCCAGCACGCCCCTGCGGGCGGTCTATCCTTCAAGCTCGGGTCCTCTACCAGAGGCCTGGGAGCTTGAGGGTCCTGCGCAGCATCTTAGCTGTTCCCAGGACTGCGCTCTTCTGGACAGAGATCTCCGATGTTGTTCCCAGGATCTGCTGGAGCCACTCGCCTAGCTTGGGAGTCACCGCACCTAGTGGTGCCGTGACCCGGATACGGACCGGGGTTGCTGCATGCTTGTTGTTTTGGTCTTTGCACTAGGATGATGTCGGCGTAAATGTGCAGTCATATTCGTTGTGTTCCCACTAGTGCTTTCAGGTTAATCTCGTTGAAATGACCTTAACGCCACAACACGGCAAATCTCCGTTAACGAGCTACCGCCGATCGCCCCGTGCGTGGGGCTAGACGGCCAACACGTTAACGAGCTAACTGCGCTAACACACTAGTTCCCACCCATGTAATTGAGCATTGCATGGCACATCCAACATACTGTTTTACTTTAGTCCATGACTCGCTTACCTTCAGGGTCATACGTCACATGAAAACCAAAATAATTCCAAACGCCAGATCTGAATGAGAGTGGGGGAGGTCCATGTTGCAAGGAGAGCTTAACTTCTGTCTTGCTAGCTTGCCCTGCGCTCTTCCTTCTGACTATGCTGTCTGTGTTGAGCACTCAGTGGATCTGCGCTCGACTATTCCGCCTAGGCTCGACAGTGCAGCCTAGGCGGAGTAGTCGAACGCAGATTCACTGAGCGCTCAACACAGACAGCATCGTCAGAAGGAAAGTTGATAAAATAAATTACAAATGTTGTATTGTTCGATACATATGCGTACCGAACCGAAAGCACTGTATCGAACGGTTCAATATCGATACGAATATCGTTGCACCCCTAATATATATATATATGTATACATACATATATATATATATATATATATACATATATATATATATATATATATATATATACATATATATATATACATATACATATATATATACATATATACATATATATACATATATACATATATATACATATATATATATATATATATATATATACATATATATACATATACATATACATACATATACATATACATATATATACATATACATATATATATGTATATGTATATGTATATATATATGTATGTATGTATGTATGTATGTATGTATATATATATATATGTATGTATATGTATATGTATATATATATATATATATATATATATATATATATATATATATATATATATATATATATATATATATATATATACATATACATATACATATACATATACACTCAACAAAAATATAAACGCAACACCTTTGTTACTGCTCCCATTCCCCATGGGATGGACGTAGAGACCTAAAATTCATTCCAGATACACAATATAACCATCCCTCCCAAACAGTGGTCACAAATCAGTCCAAATGTGTGGTAGTGGGCACATCTGCCATATTGAGATAATCCATCCCACCTCACAGGTGTGCCACATCAGGATGCTGATCTGACATCATGAGTAGTGCACAGGTGTACCTCAGACTGCCCACAACAAAAGGCCACCCTGGAATGTGCAGTTTTTTGCGCTATTGGGGGTCTGGGGACCCAGAACCGGTCAGTATCTGGTGTGACCACCATTTGCCTCATGCAGTGCAACACATCGTCGCATGGAGTCTATCAGATTGTCAATTGTGGCCTGTGGAATGTTGGTCCACTCCACTTCAATGGCTGTGCGAGGTTGTTGGATATTCGTGGGAACTGGTACACGCTGTCGTATACGCCGGTCAAGCACATCCCGAACATGCTCAATGGGTGACATGTCCGGTGAGTATGCTGGCCATGCAAGAACTGGGACATTCTCAGCTGCCATCTGCCCTGAACAATGTGAACCATGATTCATCCGTGAAGCGCACACCTCTCCAACGTGCCAGACGCCATCGAATGTGAGCATTTGCCCACACAAGTCTGTTACGGCGACGAGCTGGAGTCAGGTCAAGACCCCGATGAGGACGATGGGCATGCAGTTGAGCGTCCCTGAGACGGTTTCTGACAGTTTGTGCAGAAATTGTTTGGTTGTGCAAACCAATTGTTCCAGCAGCTGTCTGGGTGGCTGGTCTCAGACGATCTTGGAGGTGAACCTGCTGGATGTGGAGGTCCTGGGCTGGTGTGGTTACACGAGGTCTGCGGTTGTGAGGCCGGTTGGATGTGCTGCCATATTCTCTGAAACGCCTGTGGAGACGGCTTATGGTTGAGAAATGAACATTCAATGCACGGGCGACAGATCTGGTTGACATTCCTGCTGTCAGCATGCCAATTGCACGCTCCCTCATTGCTTGTGGCATCTGTGGCATTTTGCTGTGAGACAAAACTGCACATTCCAGGGTGGCCTTTTGTTGTGGGCAGTCTGAGGTACACCTGTGCACTACTCATGATGTCAGATCAGCATCCTGATGTGGCACACCTGTGAGGTGGGATGGATTATCTCAATATGGCAGATGTGCCCACTACCACACATTTGGACTGATTTGTGACCACTGTTTGGGAGGGATGGTTATATTGTGTATCTGGAATGAATTTTAGGTCTCTACGTCCATCCCATGGGGAATGGGAGCAGTAACAAAAGTGTTGCGTTTATATTTTTGTTGAGTATATATATATCTATATATATATATATATATATATATATATATATATATACATATACACACACACACACACACACACACACACACACACACACACTGGTTGTTACAAGTACTGTTGTTTTGTTGGCTTCATGTGAAAAATTTATTCTTCCCTCTTGGTTGGAAGTGCACTGGGAGTATATCTTGGAGCTTTACTTAGGAGTGAGGGCAAAATGTAAACCGACAAAAGACAGGTGCAGTATCAGCAGTAATGCAGGCACTGCACTGGACTGTTGTGGTGAGGAGGGAGCTGTGCCAGAAGGCAAAACTTTCAGTTTATTAGCTTTCAATTTATCAGCCAACTCTCACCTATGGTCATGAGTTAAGAAATGAGATTGTTAATAGAGGAGGCTGATATTAAGTTTCCTCCATAGGGTTCTGTGCTTAGCCATAAAAACACACTCTCTTCAGTGAAAAGCTCTGTGAGTAGAGCTTTGCACTGAAGAGAGAACCAATTGAAATGATTTGGACATCTGATTATGACGTCTCTGAGGTACGTCCGTTGCAGGATTTTCAGCCGCTACCTGTTCAGTTTGACTTTTAAAGTGGAAACAGTCCATATGTCTTTAAAGAAACTGACTTGTTTCAGACATTAAAAAACAAGCAATTGAACCCAGTTTAGCTGGAGGACTCATTCAGTAGGAGAACCTACGGTAGACCCAGATCACAGTGGAGGGTTTATTTATCTCATTTGACCTTTGAATGCCTTTAGAGAGATTACATAAAGCATTCCTGGGGAAATTCTGGATTGCCTTTCTTAGTCTGCTGCCCTGAATCCAAATACGCTCCACAAAATTGATGGTTAGATAGTTCAAATCAATTAAATTTAGTAAAAGATAAATCTATTAATACACATTAAAATGGCTTAAGAGTAGTGTAATACAAAGATAGCTAAGCGGTGTCGGAGTTGCAGTGAAATACATGTTGCCCGGGAACTCGACATAAATAGGAAAAGCCTGATAATAACAGAAAAAGTAAATACAGACATTGTTCTGCCAACGGCTGTCCAATCTGTTATTAATGTCTAATGCCCAGTTAAAGGCATTCTAGCCAATACCAGCCCAGCTGGCTCGATACTGTACAAACACAGTCATCCTGTCGGCAATGCTGAGAGCAACATAAGGGACAACACAAGACAGGTGGTGGCTACATGTGATTCATTGTTCCTGTAAGAAAGCACAAGTCCCACTGGTCTCCGATCTCTCTCTCTCTCTCTCTGTACCCTGTCTTCTGCTCTCATCTGTCTTTCCTCCTTCTCCTTCTCAGATTAGGTGTGAAGAATAATTAGCGGGTACTGAAGAGTCGCGGGTGGACTAGATACTCATGGGAGGCTGGTCATTTTCTCCACCACCAAATGTCCCTGGCAACACAGCTGACAGTGGGCAGCGCTGCATCGGTAATGAGGGTGCCGAATCACGTATGTGTGTATCTCCGTCACAGAAATGTTTGTGCGTGGTCACCTTATGGAGCAAGCTTGGCCCATCTCAGATCTGTCTGCTTGTTCCTTGCTACAGTTTAGAGAATTATGAAGCCTAATTGGAAAAGCATTAGCTCACTGATGAATACATGTAAGGGTTTGACACAAAAGGGCTCGTGGATTCTGTCGCCGTGTCCTAAAAGGAAAACACGCTCAATAAAAGGAGCCAGTTGGTACTGTGAAAAACTACTGTGCTTCATAATCAGGGCAATTAGTTTTTCTTTTCAGGGTTTTTAACTTTCTCCTGTCTGATTATTACCTTTGATGTGGCTGTGATAGCCATTTGATGACAAACCCATCAAAGGAAAATGACTTTTTTACATCAAATTTGTTAGACATACTGAATACTGAAAAAGTTAACTAACTTAATATCATGACGAGTTTGTGGAGTCACATGTTTCTCCTATTTAGAAGATTCTTAAAGCTTTGCATAAATATATTTGTCTCTTGTCATTAAAACATCCCACAAATAGTACAGGACCAAGTGTCCTTCCATTACCTGAGTTTATATTATTTATGATTCTCAAAATGGTCACTATGTCAGGTTATGTGATCTTCATTCCTTAAAAATTACTCTGATTTATTCAAGTGAAATGTCAGAGTGCATGTTAAACACAGACTAATTAGCTCTTTCGTGATTTGCATGATGTGGAAAGGTGACAAAGACAGGCCTTTCAGCACGAGGAATAACATCAACACATCCAAGGTGCCAAATTAGGTGAAAGGTGGCTCTGGTGAAAAGTAGGCTGGATAGAAGTGACCTGGGTACATTATACACTGTACATTAACGTTATAACAGTTCAGTATTCACTTGAAACCCAAAATGTTACGATGTCACTAATGAATAATTGGCTGGTTTGCTAAAGTGTTTAAAATTCATCCTCTGGAAACTATGAATTTATATCCCCAGATTTCATGATAGTCTGTCAGGGAGTCGCTAAAACGTTTAAGTTTGTACTAAAGAGCCAAACATTGCCAGTCCTATTGCTCAAGCTGCTAAAAAAAATCTGCTTCTCTTCTATTAAGCCAGCTAAAGATCTCTGCCCCACCTCTATTCTGCATATGAATGAGGAAGTGTTTTGGAACTGGAAGCCTTCTGGTTTCCCAATTGTCTGTAAGTTTGGAATATATTATAACAAAAATAAGCGACAAAAGTGCATTGTAAACAGGCAAACAAAGGAAATAGGACACTTAGTTACCTCCAACAATACTGCTGAATTTATATGCTCAAAAAGGAGTAGGGTGAAGCACGAACTTATTTAATATTTTCCCTTTTAATGATACTGGTTTGTAGTCCTCTTGTAGTCTTAGAGCTACTGACCAATCCTGTTTGAGTAGCTTTCATTACATGGATGCAAGCAGTTTTTGTGCAGAGACTAAAATCTTTCTGATGGAGTACCTGGCCCTGAAAAACTGGGCCTTGCCCCCAGAGACATCAGGTGTTATACACATCTGAACAAAAATTCTGCAAACATTGGTTAACTAGGGAAAAAATATGAGGGCAATAACTGTCTAATTTCATATCAAGCTGTGGAGGAAGCACTTGGCCCACTCTCCAGATGGCAGGAGGAAGCAGAGGAGATGGAGCTGTGCTCTTGCATCCATACAGATGAATGGAAAGCTGTGAGTCTGTATAATGTTGGTAGGGGGTGTTCCTGACACCCTGGCATGTCCCATAATCGGCTTTCCTCAGTGACAGCATGGAGCCCATAGGAGAGTCCTGTCTGTCTCTCTCACTCACACACACAAACATAAAGATACAAATAGATGTGCACATCCACACCTGGCTGGAAGCACTGGGGGTCTTAGACTGCCAGGTGTAGTGGCAGGATACACACTTAGCTGGTGAGGAACACACACACAAACACCTATACACAAACACATGTGCACGGGTGATTTAAACACATAAAGAAGGAACGATTCCACACAAGAAGCTCTATAATATTTACAGCAAGCAGGGCAATTCACATGCACACAGACACAGCAAGCCTGTAAATACAAGCATCATCACACGCACACGTCTGAGAACTGAAGCATCGAAAAACAAAAACATATATCCCCGGTCTCACACTGTGAGTCTCATTACGCCACCTGCACACCGACGCCGGCAAGCACCTCTCAAAGTTATGGAGACACACATACACGTATTCACATTCACCTCACACACAATCATACACAAAGTAATCTGTGCATCGCAGAGAGGTGTTGACCGTTGAGGCAGACAGTGGCCTGCCATCCATACGTGGGGAGTGTGACTGAGCAGAAACCTGGAGCTGTGGGGGGGAAAGCTATTGAACAGAACAGCAAGAACTGAAAGCTTTCAGACGCCACCATAGCCCCTGACCTTTCTCACCAGCCCACATCACAGGAGGCTCCCTAACCTGTAATTGCAGGATTAGCTTTACAATGTCAGAATGATATTATCTAAGTGGGAGTAACCAGATGGACAGTTGTTCCTGGAGGATAACCTAAAGATTTTATTAGACAAGTATGTGATGTAATGCTACTTAAGATATGTCACAAAGTAATGTCAGTTCTTGTTTTTTTATGTCTTCAATCTGCTCCAAGAAAGACCTTTTCACTACTTGGGGGTACCTGCAGCAAACACTAGTCACCATTCTCGACAGTCCCATGAATAACTGAGGAGGGTTATCTGTCCCAACTCACCCGAGAACACAGCAGGAAAGAAACTAATGTGAAGGCCAGCAGTGATCAATAAAGGCCAAACATGTTAAAGACTTTTGTCAAAAAAAGGTGAAAAGCTTAGGCCGTTTAAAAAGTGACTTCAGATGAAAGAACAGAATTTTATTTATTTTTTAACACAGTTCTGTAAGAAATGGCACAGAGGTAAATATATTCATTCATTCATTCATTCCCAGCTCCATTCACCATCCAACCAGGAGTCTTATTGGTTTGTGTTTGGTCTCCTTCTCTGTCTTTGCCCTGTTATCATGTTTTATCTGCATTTTGGCCTTTCAGGACGAGTACATAAAGCTGCCTATGAATAACCAGATAATCTCTCTCTCACACACACATACAATTAAATTTTATGTGTTTGTTTGTAGTATTATAATAGGCTGCCTGACAGTGCTTCTTCTTTTCTGTTAGTCCTACAATTTCATTTGCTGGGTTTTCTTTATTTCACTCCCATGTGTGAAGTTTTCTTTCTTGTCCTTGTCTTTGCTCTTCACAAGACTTTACAGTGTTTCCTTTTCCCCCTCATTTTCCATCTTTCTCCTCCTGTCTTTACTTGACATTTCCTCTTCTTCCTTTTCTCTTCTTGTTTCTTTTGAACTTTCTTTTCCATCTGCTCCTGCTCCTTTGTGTTAAATGTTAGCTCCTGCCGGGAAATACAGTTATAGTTTATATTTCACTAAAGTGTGAAATAATGTATCCAATATTGTAAAGTAAAATGATCAGATGGGGAGGTGTACTTGCCACCTCCTCATCTTGAGATGAGGAGTTCGATCTTCTCATTTGGCTTGCTTGCCTGCATTTTCCATTCTTCCTCCTTTATAATCAGATTGTCCCAGAGCAGGTCTGTCTCCTTCACCATCTCCGCACTCTTGTGGCCCAAGTTTAATGTCTGTGAGCCATGTCCTATTTTAAGGTGTTCTCCAGTTTTTCCTTCCTCTTGAGCTCATTGTTTTTTGTTTTAACAAGGAGGCCTAGCATGTCCATGTGAGCTTAAGTACAAGCTCTCACTTTTCTTGTGGATCTTTCAGAAGCTCATCTTTTTTTAAAGTTTGTATTGGACCTGAGTCACCTCCAGCCTCTGTCCATGTTCCAGGTGGGCAATCTGCTCCTTTAGGGATTTGTTGTCCTCTTGGTGAGATTTATTTCCTTGATAGCAGACTAGACTACGTCTCTTAGTCCCTGCAGAAATTAGTTTTGATGGAGCTGGACCTTCTTTAACACAGCTGGACAGTTCTGATTTAGGACACACAAGGCAGCACCATACTGTGCCGCCCTAAATCTTGGACAGATTGAGTCATTTATAATAATTCATGACTAACAATCATAACAAAGTACCTTTTAGTACTATCTGATCAGTTCTGAATGGTCAGAAAGTTCTCGTAAAAGTTCATGGATATTGTTGTTGCTGACAGGGGCTCCATAAAACACAGACTAACAGATGGCCACTGACCTCAATAACCCTTCACAGACTTACCTATGTCTTCTCTTAGAAAAGAAAGTAGAAAATATTTACATTTGTAGAGTGTCATTGGCCAGTATTAGCCTAGGGGCCCTCCAGAACAAAAGTACTAACACTGAATGATAAACGAGGCCACTTTTTTATCTTGTGTGTGACAGGTAGAGCTCCAGTCTCTCACAGAACGTCTGACTAATTTTAAACAGAGTGAAAGGCTTTGTTTAACTCTATTAGTCCTGACTTGGAAATGGGACATCTGCTCTCAGACATAATCCTGAAACAAGGTTTATATGACTCAATCACTCATTACACTCAGCGCACCTTGAGCGCATTGTTGTCCATTTTTTGGGGTAAATGTGTAAAAATGTTTGAAGAACTATTTTGCTTCTGTCACATTTAATTAAGTTCAGCTGTAGGTACGAATGTTTGGAACACAACAGTGTTTGCAGACACACTGTTATAAGGCTGTTATTTAATCTTTAATGGGCGTGGTTTAATTAGATGAAAGGGAATCTCACTATGGCCAGAAGGTGGAGTCAAGAAAATGGAGATGGAGTCTTTATCCATGGTGTTTCTTATTATATAACTCACTTATCAAAACATTTGCGCATTAAACATTCAGTCCCTACAAACAGATTTTGATAAAATCATAGCCACCCATTATTTTTCTAATCCCACCTCATGAAGATGAGCACAGTTTTTGACAACACAGTCAAGTTTCAAATTTAACTTCAGTATGCAGTTCACACGAGTTGTGATGAAAAACTAATGCCCAGCTGATCCAAGATTTTTAATGCAGATACTCACATCCATTTTAAGGAGTCAACTAAAACAAAAAAAGCATCAAACATCATAAACTCATGGCAGCATATTTTGTACTTTGATTATAGTCATATAATGTTGGTCAGTAAGTGATTTTGTACGTTACCCTAATCATTAATTTAAAATATCTATTTATTGATGAACTAATGAACTCATGTATATTTGATTATTTATTTTACTTAATCATGCCTATTTATACCTGACAATGAATTATCAGTCAATTAAATGCTTTGTTGCCTATGGTCCATAAATAACCTATGGCTGTGTGCAAAAAAACGAAATATTATCCTAGATGTTTTTAGTATGTCCCAAATTTTGAACTTGATGGGATGGTAAGCGCAGAAAATTTGGACGAGACATTGTGGCCATGCCACAGAGGCAAAACTAAACTAGAAGCTGAACTGGGAAAACTAAGAACTGGCACTTAACTCAGACAGCAGGGAAAGCGAAGACAGGGTGACAACGATGCACATGACGGAGACAACTATGAACAGGACTCTGTGCTGGAACAACAAAGAACTGTGAAACGTTTACACGTAAGCAACATGGACATGACCAGCACAGAGTCCTGAAACCTGGCGTAACATGGGGGAAGTTGAACAGACGACGCAGTGACGAACAAAGGAAGACTGAGGACTTAATACACACATGAGGTTATCCGGGGAAGTGGAGACACATGAGAACAGAGCTGACTAGAAGGAAACATAATGACAATACAGGGGAGAGTAACACTAACTACAATGAACAAAGAACACCATACTCTTTCAAAATAAAACAGGAAACACAGAGACATTGACATGGAGATAGAACATGAACTTAACCTAACCAGAGACATGAAACATGACAGGTAGACACACGGAACAGGGAGAGATGACAAAAGGGACCAAGAAACCAAGGACTAAACTGCAAACTAGAAAACAACTAGATGCGTTAAAATACACATGTGGATACAAAAATATGCATTAGAACTTAAACCCTGGGCCTCATGGCCCAGTACCGTGACAGGCCAACATAAATATTCAACAAAAGAATAAATTAATGGCCCTAACTCCATCACTGAAACCCTAGCAAAATTCTTTGGAGTCTTCTTTTACCCATTTGTTTATATGGGCATATTGCGTGTCTACCTATCTATTTATCTATCTATATAGAGAGATATATACGGATATATACTGTAACTGACAATGCTGCTTTTAGAAGGTTACACACTATGGTTGAATACAGTTAACTACTTTTATTTGCACAAAAACATGCTGATAGATGGTACAAACCTTTACTATATAGTCCATAGTGTAGGATTTGAAGCGGGATTGAGCAACATTAACTGTAATTGCACATGAAACTGCCTGCCATTTGGAGCCATTGGAAATATGGTTTTAACAAACAGCCTCTGCGGACACATTCAAAGCACTTGTTTTTCATTAGAGAAACTCACTTGACAAGAAAATATAAAAAGGTTCAATAGCCGTGCTGGGTGAACGTTTGGTCCATTTGTGTGTGTATCTGTGTCCGCAAATTTTAAGCTCATCCATCCTGAATGAGTTTACTCTGTCGGGTCTGTAGTCTTAATGAACCTTAGGGGGACGGCATTGTGGGCACTCACTCGAACTCCAGTCACTGCTGTGCAAATGTCCTCTAGCTCCTGCTGTCAATGCATAAGCAAGCACACTGACTAATAACTGCTCTACAAGTATATGTGATCATCGGAGTACACAGGTAGGTAGATAAACATGTGCACACTCTCGCGCACAAATAAAGGCAATTGTCTGCCAGGTAGTGACACTGGTATCCCTCTATCCTTGTGGTGATCAATCTTAAAGAAATAGGTAAACAAAGCTGGGTTTCTGTCCTTTAAACCAGTCTGCCCTTGTTACAAGCACAGCTTCTTCAGAGGAACAATGAGGGGGAAAAGATAAGATACAGCTGACATATGAATAGATTCCCATTGACCAAAAGCAGAATGTTTCTTTTGTTTTTTGTTGTTGTTTTTTTCCCTGTGCAGCAGCCATCCACAGCTTACTAATGCGTCGAGCCTATCATGTCTGAATGGAGATTGCTTGTTACAGATATGATGAAGAGTTGCAGCTTAGCCACATTAATTAGGCCCCATCAGTGGCAAACATTACAGATTGAATCAGTGAGGTGCTTTTTTTGTGCGTAGCTGTCTGTGTGCTAGTGTGTCTGTATGCAGTCATGCACCAAATATGAATATAGATTTCTGTTCGTGAATCAGTCGAGATCCAAAGCGTGCCTGTGTGTGTTTGTGTGTGTGAGCGCTGTCTGGAGGGGAGACACACCGAGAGTAAAGCCATGACTTTGGTTAACAGTAAACACACCACTGAGAGCTCATTAGAGTAGCTCTCCCCTCTCCTCGCTGCACTGCTCCAGTGACGGGGCTTTAGCTCCAGCCATCTCTGGCATCCAGCAACAAGCTAATTAGTGGCTAGCACTCATTACAGTCAGACTTGTGAGCACAGCCCCTCTCCAACACATCATCTGCAGCCTGTCAGAAACACAGTATGCATGTCACAGTTCCAAACTGACTCAGACTGGAAGAGGCTAAGTAAAAGCATTTTGCTAAATAGACAATGTTAGCCCTCATTTATTTCAGACTCATTTAGATGACATTCATGAGGTGTAATGATTTGTGTTGTATCAGTTACTAAAGTTGTCTGATATCTTTAAAGGGTCAGGAGCATTTTTATTGGGCTGAAATCAATTTCATTACTTAGAAAATCCTTTGAATTTATGTTTGAACCACTGGGAATAAAAAGACAAGACATCAGTCAGTTTTCCAACATTACTGACAGCATAAAGTTGGACACTTCTGTCAGAGTGTGTTTAGACCTGAAGAGGGAGACTTTTCTCTGGGGACAGCATTGGTAATTATTTCAAACAAGTACAAAATAGCTATGTTGACTTGATGTTGGCTGCTTTAAACTATAAAAGAGTTCCATATGAGCAGAGACAATGAACTAAAACAGTAAAAACAATGCGCTGAAAGATGTTAAAATACTCCAAACAGCTAAGTAAGACCGGATGCTAATGCTCTATGTGGTTTTATCACTATGTGAAATATATGTAGTCATATGATCATATCAAAGCTATTTTGAGGTGAAATCTGAAAAATAACCATATTTTAACCTTGGCTCAGGAAATTTCACATGTGGTAGTTTTGGAGGACTACCGAAGGATGTCTATTATCAGGCAGCCAAAGATAAGGTTTTATACTCGAGACACAATATTGCACAAACTGGGAATGCTTTCTTTTCCACTTTCTCAGGAGCAAAAACTTGCCAAAATAAAGATGAACACATTTTCCAACTCTCAGGAGGGGGTAAACTGTGTGAAATTGCATTAAATATCGCGTCAAAGAACTACAGTGTGTAAATACAGAGACTCACTCCATTGCCAGTGAGCATATTCCACACCAGTGTCCAGATTTGAGTCATCAAGCATTGCATTTTTTATTTGATCTTACAAAAGCTAAGCAACAGCTCACCACCTATTAGTGAGTCACCTGTTATGTGGGTCTCATATCAACAACAGTTCACAAATTTAATCTAATCTAATAATCAGTTAATCATTAATATGCAAAGTATTAAGCATGTCATATTGAGTTTCTTTCTCTTATTTGATAAAAAAAAAAAATACATCACAGTATATGAAAGTGTGTATCAGTATGGGTGTATGAAGCACTTCTTCCTGTGAACAAGGTACACAATCGCAGCGTTTCCTTGCATTATCAGGGGGCAACACAAACACACACAAGCATACAGTATGTCCATATGTTAAAGGAGCCATGCATGCCTTAATCAAAAAGGCTATTCATCACACAGGTTACATCCATAATGATGCACACAGATAAGGAGATAATAAAGTAAATGAGTGGGAGAGTTAAAATAATACCGGAGCCAGCACGCTTCATGCACTGTTGCACTGCTGATGAATGAAACAGGTCCCTCTCCTCCTCCAGCACAGCCAGCACCTTCTTTCAGATGTAAAGAGCAAATAGGAAAGTTTTTGTTTTTTTAAAGTCACACAAGCAGCTCTTCAGAAGCGCATTCTTAAGCAAAACAGACATAATCCTGGCAAAGCAAACAACACTGGTGCATAAATGTACACACCTTAAAACAGATGTAGACAAATACACAAGGTCCTCTTGCAACTCACCTGTTGGAGATAGCAGATGGTACTGCCCTGGAGAGCTGATAATAACAGAACAATAGCCAATTAAGGAGTGACAGAGGAGCTGGGAGGGCCAAGACAGTTTACGGATAGATTCAGTCAATTAGTCAAAAACTCCATTAGGAGCACGGCCAGAGACATCATGTTGATTGCATTCTATTATCTGCATCAGTCATGTTTTTTTTAATGTTATCATGTGATCATACTTCATGTTAAGAAGTTCAAAAGTTTTGATGAGAATCCACATCCAATGACTCAGCCAAGGGAGAACAAAATCGTAGGTGTTAATTGCAATCGCAGAAGCTAGACATACAAGAAATACTGCAACATCCATGGGTACCTGTAACCTTGTGACTTTGCTTTATTAGTTCCCACCTGCACCGTTCCGCTTGTCTTGTGCGCACAGATACACACGTCTAAACAAATTCCCACAGATACATTTTTTTTCCGAAGGCTGAGTAAAACTCTGAGATAAGATAGCGCCTCCATTTCTCACGCACGCAAACATGTTACACAAACATGTTCATGCATTAAACATGCACGAGTGTGCATGCCAAAACCACATAAACACACACCCACACACAGCATGCTGACTCTGCCGTCTATCTCCGCTACACACCGGTTCTTACATGCAGTCGCACATTTGTTGTGTTGAGATCAAAGATACGCTGTCTTCAGATGTGCCCTTCCTTTCTTCATGACCTTAAGCTGTCACTGTTATCTGCTCCAGACATACACACAAACACATAGAGCTTTCCCATAAACTCACTTTGCCTCAAACACACACACACACACACATATGCATACTAATGAATCTCATGGAGGCAATTACGGAGCTGAGCCCTTCATGTTGGCTGGCTATCAATGTATTCCTCCGCTCTAACAGTTCTGTGTTAGTGCTAGCAAGATTGTTACTTTCACAGCTCTGTTTTAACACCATATATAACTGTCTCACGCAAACCTAACAATTTACTTGCTTTTTTTAAACTTTCTTGTCAAAGTGCTTCCAACACTTTTATGCCCTTAAGTGTCCATAACGCTAAACCTTTGATCCTTTTAATTTCTATGCTGCAGTCTCCATCCCCGTCGATGTTCCGCCCATTTCCAGCCAGCTCATGTTGTGTTATTGCCTCTTGTTCTATATGTTCCAACACTGACACCTTTACATTGGCACAAATTAGAAGTAAAGCATCTTGCTGCTTCTCATCACATAACCTGGTAACAGCAACCATAGCAACCCATCGCAGCCAGCCACTTTGCATACAAATGATTGTGACAGAAGTGTATATGCATGTGTGAGTATGCATTGACAAGAGCTGGTGCCAGTTTGCTGGTGGGTGGCATTACAAATTTAGTTGTGTGTCGTTGCGTGTGTGTGTGTCGTTGCATGTGTGTGTGTGTGTGTGTGTGTGTGTGTGTGTGTGTGTGTGTGTGTGTGTGTGTGTGTGTGTGTGTGTGTGTGTGTGTGTGTGTGCGCGCGCACACATCCATGTGAAGGGGAGAGAGAAAGAAATAAGGAAGTGGCGAGAAAGAGAAATGACTGAGCACAGAGACCAATTAAATTTTTACTCGCCCTTTGATATCAGTGTGAATACACAGTGAGTGGAGGCCAGCACTTGATCTGAGCGTGGTACTTGTGTTTCAGGCTTTTATGCATGAAAATGCATAAAAGATGGGAAGCCTATTTTCTGTGTGCTTCCTGATCTTGTTTGATTGTTAATGTGCTTTAAAAATGAATGTGGTAACATATTATAATACCACTGTTAATTTTGTTTAAGTTTAGTATGTATTTTATATTAATGAAATAATAATTATGGCTTACTAATCATTAAATCTTAATATTTATGTTACCTTGCTGTTAGATTTATGTAATACTAAATAATTGCTCTAAAATTTACATAGTGTACACACACACACACACACACACACACACTCACACACACACACACACACACACACACACAAAAGGTCTTGAGCATCTCCATGCTTTAATTTTTGTTAGGAAAATGGGAAACAGGTGCGGCGATTTAACACACCTAGAAATACAGTACATGTGGCAAAAAAGAGAGAATATGTGTGAGTATGTATGAGTACTCAATAATTGGTGTGACCACCTTTATTCTTCAGCACAGCCTGAACTCTCTTAGGTAAGCTTTCTTCCAATTTCTTGAAGTAGTCTTAAGGAGCCATTTTCAGCTAATAGCTCTTTCAGAATCACCTTATTGGTGCAAAAATACACTTCATTTCTGTCAAATTGTGTTATCGTTGGTATTTTTTATAGATTCAACTAAAGAAATTGGAAGTAGGTGAAGATAAAATTTAAAACTGGTTCTTTGCTATTTGTCTATTAGGTGTAGTGACTGACTCATCCCTTGAGTTAGGTCCCTTTTTTGTGGTTGAACGATTCATAGGTCAAAGTTAAGTGGCTTAACAAACGAAAGGAATTCATTTGAAAATCACTATATACAAGGATCAAACTGAAAATGAGAAAAAGCAGCCAATGTCCAAAGAAAACTTTCAAGCCGAGAGAACTATTGTTTAAAAACACTTGAAAAATTACAGGAAAACTTGGCTCCATGGAAATAAAATTTAGCCTTACTGTTTAGATTTGAGCTACTCCTCTCAGGTCTTATCAGCCAATCACATGGCAACAACAGATTACACTTAGGCATATGGACAATGTCAACACGACCTGCTGAAGTTCAAACTGAATGGTGAAGCCATGTTAAAATTCCTTTGAACATGGCTTGGTGGCTGGTGTCCTGGATTGAGTATTTCAGAAACTGCTGATCTGCTGGGATACTCCTACGGAAGGGTTTACAGTGAATGGATTGGCAACGAGAAAATATCCAGTGAGCAGCAGTACTCTGGGTAAAAATGCCTTGTTGATGCCAGAGAATAGCCAAAGTGCTTTGAGCTGACAGGAAGGCAACAGTAGCGCAGATAACCACTCATTAAAACCAAGTTATGCAGATCCTGCTTCCTGCAGGATAACACCTCATGTCACAAAGCTCAAACCGCATGACAGTGATTTCATTGTACTCAACTGGGCTCCACAGGCATCAGTTCAAATGAGCACTTTTGGGATGCAGCGATAAAGGAGACTCACGGAGACTGATTCACAGAGTCAACAACGGCAGCAACTGTGAGATGCCATCATGTCAATATCAACCAAAATCTCTCAGGAATGTTCTCGTTGTTGAATCAGGCGATCGTGGCTCAAACAGTTGGCAGTTTGTCTTGTAACCAGAAGGTTGCCGGTTCGAGCCCCGGCACGGACAGTCTCAGTCGTTGTGTCCTTGGGCAAGACACTTCACCTACCCCCTACTGGGGCCGATGGCGTGATATGGCAGCCTCGCTTCTGTCAGTCTGTCCCAGGGCAGCTGTGGCTACAACTGTAGCTTGCCTCCACCAGTGAGTGAATGAATAGTGGAATTGTACAGCGCTTTGAGGGCCCCGAAAAGCGCTATATAAATGCAATTCATTATTATTATCTGCAACAAAAAATGAAAACGCTTCTGAAGGCAACCAGGGCTCTAAGCCCAGAGCTTAAAGTGGGTCAGAACGATGTGGAACAGCTTTTTCATTTAATGAGTAATTAAACCTGATAGACAGGTTAATGTGTATTACTATTAGATGAGTAAATTTTTCATGTGCCTGGTTTTGCTTCTAGTAACAGCATGGAGATAGCAATAAAATAATGACCTAGGGCCCTCTCACACCTTTAACTCATTCCTTTCTTCTTCCCATCCCTGTGATGGAGCAGACCTGAAGTTGAGGTCATGATACTTCAGCATCTACCTAATTAGTCAAGGGTAGGAAGCATAAAACAAGTCATTTTTAAGTGGCAGATCATTTCAAATGCAGCTTTTCAAACAAATACCACCAAACTCACAAACTGTTTCTGCCCAGTTTGTCACAAAATGTGTCTTTGAGCTGAATGCACAGCTGCTGTATTTCCCAGGCAGAGAGAGAGAGAAAAAAAACATTAATGTGCGACACTGAAAGATGACAGAGAGGAAAGGAAGGAATCATTTTCAAAGGTAAGGACTACCCTGCAAGTGAAATTTTATAAACTCGAAATTTAAAATCCTACATGTCTTAATTTATTTTAGAGCTTTTAAATCCGATAGAGTTATACACAGCGCATTGCTTAATTATACTTAATTGTGAAATATCTTGCAAAACAAATTACAGTATAATTAGTTTTGTTTGTTTTTTATACAGACGCTCTATGAAAAAGCAACTTATTATGCTTATTATACAGCTTATTGTGGTAAAGTTTGCAATGATTTATATTTAAGATGACGAGCTGGTTAATCTATAATGGGCAGTGCATCAGGGCAGCACAGGTCAGCTGATCTGTACACAAATAAAATTATGCAAATTAGTATATGACTTACACTATATTGCCAAAAGTATTCACCGGTCTGCCTTCACACACATATGAACTTAAGTGGCATCCCATTCATTCATTCATAGGGTTTAATATGATGTCGAGCCACCCTTTTTAGCTACAGTAGCTTCACACAACGATGTGTGCTGCTGGTAAAGTGTCTGGGCTGCCTTTCCTCATAAGCCATCCCTCAAGATTCTCTCCATTTAAAGCAATGCGCTATCAGGGACTCTAGCATCTAGTCCTTTTACTGAATCACTTTTTCGTGGGAGGCTTTCCACCAGGTTTAGGACTGTGTTCTACAAGAAACACATTCGTGAGGTCAAACACTAATGCTGGATGAGAAAGAGTGGCTCGCAGTCTCCACATCCCAAAGGTGCTCTGTGAGGTCAGGTCAGGACTCTGTGCGTAAATTTGGCAGCATGAAATTGTCCTAAATGTCTTGGTACCCTGAGGGCTTAAGAGTTCCTTTTACTGCAACTAAGGGGCTGAGCCCAACTCCTGGAAAAACAACACCGAACCACAATCCCCTTCTATCAAACTTTACACTTGAAACAATACAGTCAGACAAGTACCGTTCTCCATTCAAACCGCCAAACCCAGACTCGTCCATTGGATTGCCAGATAGAGAAGCATGATTCTGCATCTCCACTGCATTAGAGTCCAGTAGCAACCTGCTTTACACCACTGCCTCTGAAGCTTTGTCTTATATTTGGTGATGTGAGACTTGGATGCAGCTGCTCCTCTATTTAAACCTATCTCATGTTCTTGAGCTAATCTGAAGGCCACATGAAGTTTGGAGGTCTGTAGAAATTGACTGAAGAAAGTTGGCGATCTCTGTGTGCTATAAACCTCAGCACCTGCTGACCCCCTTCTGTGATTTTACGTAGCCTACCACTTCATGGCTGAGTTGCTGTTGTTCCCAATTGCTTCCACTTTGTTGTGGAAATAATTGGAACACCTGAATTCAAAATAGCAATTTTGCTACACCTGATCTTAGGATTCCTCCACCTGCCAAGTCCCATTTTAACTCCTCTCCAATTCAGTACTAGCAGCATGTAACCAATAAAGTGACCAGTTTATATCATAGAGATATTAAAAGACATTAACTAAAATAAAGTCTTTTTAGAGTCTTTTGTGAATAATTACCAAATGTTACTGTTGTTTTGTTGGAAGTGTTCATTACACTTGATACCATCAATTTGTAACAGCGTACAAAGTTCTTCACATAGGGAGACTTGTTATATTTTTCTTTTAAAATATATTTAAACCCAAATGTGCTCGTCTACAAATCTCAACCAAGCAGCGGGTGAAACAGGGCATGAAGTGCAGTCTCCAGAATTACAGTCCTGTGATTTATGCCACTCTCATTGCACCAGTCTGCCTGTATGCTGCTAAAAGAAGCATAGTGAACATCAGTTTTAACTTTCAATACAGCTATCCAAACAGTGTTTATTTGGGTGTGTGATTATAAAAATCAATGAAAAGCAGCATAATTTTATCTAATCTTGAAGAGAGGACTGCAATCAGTATGTAGGAGCCCCCTTTGTGTGCATGAGGAAAACACATTTTTCACAATGAAGAAGCACAACACTTTACAAAGTTAAGAGATACGTCCTCTGCTCTGTGCACGATGCCAGACTTCGATTTGATAAAAAAACACGCTTGTTAGAGATTTATTAACTATTAAGCATTAACAAAGATCTATAATTATTAATTATCATGTTACAGCAATCATCCCGATCTTAGATTTTTAACAATTATTTTTAAATAATTTTACCATTAATATCAATACTACATGTAGGCATTTAAACTGTTGGGCTCTCCATGAAGGTTTTGTATCTAACGTGACCTTTTTTTCTGATGTAAAACCTTAAATCATATTTTTAACAATGACAGCTCAGTCATAGCCATAAACATTGTAAGGATAAAAAGTATCATTTTCACCATCTGGTCCAATACAACATAAAGTTTGAGTTTGTTCTGAAGGCGTTTAAGTTATCTTAGTTGATTTATAGCAGAAAGTGACCCAGCGTTGTTACGGGGCAAGCTAACAGTGAATAATAAAGACACATCTGTGATTGTCAACTCTCATATCTCGAGGATGAGCTAATGTGCGAATCTTTGCACATGTGCAGTTCGCGTCAGCCTGTTTGTGCTCGCTTGTGTGTATAAGAGAGCAGGGAGGAGGCAGCATTTGTTAGGCGGTGAGGGGAGATTGTGTGGATCATCGCTGTCTCCACTGGCTTTGGCAGCGTGCCCAACATCTGCAGGCCTGTGTTGTAGCTCTAGTGTGATACCAGGGTGGCACAGCCCATGATGGATTACAGTCATTGCACAGGTACCCATGCAAAACTAATGTGTATATAAGCAGGTGTTAACAGCCACAGTGTTGTGTGTGTTTACACGGTGTGTATGTGTGTGTAGGTGTGTGTATGTGTGTGTGTGTGTGTATTTGGGGGAAATTTAGTATTTGTGAACAGGTGGAACAATGTTGAAAGAGTGTGCTTGTAATATGAATGTAAATAAATATAGAGACATTGTTTGCACAGAGACAGATAATGATGCAGATTGAAAAGTAATGTATATTTATTTCATTCTTTCCTCACTACACTGACAACTGATGAAACAAGAAACCCCTTGAGCAAACATCATAGCGCATGTTTCTGATTTTACATCCTGTAACACGTTGCGCTGAAGACGCTTTTCAAAATCTAAGGAAATGATGCAACATTTGGATTCTTTTCAATATATCATACGTTTTTGCAGATATTAAAACATTTATTGCTGTAAAACTTTTACAGCAATAAAAAATGAAATATGAAACTCAAGGCTTGGACCTTTAGAACTGAGGACATTTCACTGGCCAGAAAGGTGCAATGAAAGATGCAGCTAAGTTATATAATTACACTATATGACTTGAATATGTGTATATAGAATCTATTGTTTCTGAAGACTGGCTCACATTAGTTCTAATAGGCAGGATTTCTTTGGTCTCCTCGGTACTTATTAGATTATCTGAGCTCTCTTATTGCCAACCTCTCCTTGGGTTTTTCCTGTGATATCACATTTATATTAAATGTTAAAGGTACATAGACAAGAGAATCTTTAAAAAAAAAAAAAAAGGTATGAGAAGAGGCGTTGTTTTTTTTAAATTAGTTTAAGTAAAACATTCTGGAAATAAGCATGCATCTTCTCTCTGACCAAAGTCCAGTTTATGTCTGTGCCTTCAATACTTCCTGAGAGCATGCCCAGTGCTGAGTTCATAACCCCAAAACTAGATACATCATCCTCATTTCCTGTGTTGTTTTTTAATAAGCTGTCTGAGCCCAGTAACACCTTTTAGTTCCATCCAAGCTATCTCCAATATTTTCCACCATCCAAGCTAAATACTCTTGCAGATTTACAGACAGATTAGCCTTGTACATTTTTTTAAAGCAGTGTATGTGTTGCAGTGCAATGTGGCATATGCAATGTGACAATTGAAAACAGACTAATTTACAAATATAATCTCACTCTATAATACATTTAAAGCATTATGGTTTAGAGATTGGTCAAAGATACTGCCTAGCGCTGGCCAGATGCTTGTTGTCATGTTTCAGGTTCGGTACAGATGTGGCTAAAATTTGTACTGGTATTTTCAGACCCAGTGTTCACAATGTGCATTCAAATTTAGGATTTTTGTTTTTTGAGGCAGAATGATTTCCTCAAAAAAGAAAACCAATTTCTCCATGTTATATGTTTGTGTTATATTTATATGAACTCTCTTCTACATCTGTGTGTAACTCAGTTCAATTCAATTTTCTTTATAAAGCGCCAAATCACAACAACAGTCGCCTCAAGGTGCTTTATATTGTAAGATAGACCCTACAATAACACATGCAGAGAAAAGCTCAACAATCATATGACCCCCTATGAACAAGCACTTTGGCGACAGTGGGAAGGAAAAGCTCCGTTTTAACAGGAAGAAACCTCCGGCAGATACCTTGTAAACTGATCTGCACAGAAGGAAGATTAGAGAGATTAGAGTCAGCAGCTGCAGCTATAATTCAAAGGATGATAGTTCAAGTAAAGACAGGAAGCTGACATTTGTTAAGCTAGTAACTGGATATTAATGGCATCCCAGAAACATTTGATCAGTTAATCCTAAGTGAAAGAACAATTTTGAAATACTAGCTACAGGTTAGATTAATTTGTCTTGCATGCATATCCTATGTGTATTTTAAAGCAGATTCTTTTCATAAATCTTTTATTTGTATGGGTTCTGAGGCTTCTGCCCAACCCATAGTCCCATCCCACAGCACCCCCTACATGAAGCACGTTCCCACTGCTGTGACTATTTGTTTACTAAACTTGGCATCATGTAAAAACAATATTTAATTTCAGTTTGTGCGTTTTCCTGCGCATTTTCATGCATGCATTCATAGAGTATATGCTGTATGTGAGTGCGTCCATGCGCATACCTCCTCTTCATCAACTGTTACATACACTGCAGTAAGCCAAACAGGCCAACTGAGAGTCTTAAAACAGTCAAAAACAACCAACCTCTTCAAGTCTTGTCTTGGAGCTTTTTCTGTCAGATTTCTGGCTGTTTGAATGTGTTTGGTTTCCCACTTGGCTCTCCTTTCTCTTGATATCGCATGCATTGCAGTAGCCCGACCAGCAAAGCCTGTCTATGAAAAATGGATTTCTCCCAGTCTACATTGCCATGGCGATGCACAGCTTACCCGCCAGTTCTGCCCTTTTAAGTATTTGCATCAAAGTTGCTGCAGTGATGGGGAGGTGAGGAACAGTCTGAGCAGGGATTGATTTCACCCCTTGCTCAGCATCAAAAAAATAATAATAATTTCATATTTATAATGATATGATATACAATAGCAGCATTCTGGGTACAGTGTAGGTTTGTGTGCCTGTATGATAGTCTGTATTTGAGAGAGAGAGAGTTATAGGCTCTATAAGTGATTCCCTATGAAAGCTTATATTTTAGCAGTACAACATGCTCCAACAAAACATGCTCAGTATAAAAAATATGGAATAAAAGGAGAAACTGAGGCGAGGATTTAAAACCTGTCCGAAAGAGGGAGCCCTCTGCCACAAATGATATTATATTTAACTCCAGGTCATAAATAGAGTTAGCAAAACTGGGTCAACATGATCCTAAATTATGCAGATGCTGGGCTAAGTTTCAAGCCAAAGCCATTCATCTGACATCGTCTACTGCTCAAGAAGGTTCTCAGGCATGCTAAAATGTGCCAATTCCTTCAAAAATGTTGAGGTGTGATGTTTTAAACAAAGACGTGCAATTCTTTGTGGATATCTGCCACTCTATCTTTTTATATGAGCAGCACAAGACAGACACGTTGTAAATCAGTGTGAAGCGTGTCGCTGGTGGGTTAAGAAGGATTTGGCATGCCCTTATCTTACCTTTGAACACAGCTCTGATTAAGACAGGGATTTCAGATAGCTTGTATAAACAACCCGAGGTATTGTAGAACTGGAGTCTCATAAACAAGTGTTTGAAGAAAAAGTGCAAAAATATCACAAAGTCTCCAATGCTATGGAGAGCTGAGAAATCATGTTTTTGATAATGAAGATGTCTCTTTATTACACTGAGACAAGAGAAACGAAGGAGAAAAAAGAATCAAAAGTTTTTTTGATCAATTTTTCCTTCCATTCCTTTCTGAAAGGGTTATTGAGACGTGTAGTTACTATTTTAGGGTCATGTTTTAATGAGGCGATGGAGAGACGGTGTTGATCAAACACATTAACTGTCGGCGCATCGCCAGTTAGATGTAGAACATCTGCTTATAGCTGCACGCTCCGCAAAGCTGCATTTTAGCTTGCTATGATACCAGAAATGATTTTCTATTGATAAATGTCCAGTTGTGTCATTTGGATTTCAAAGACTAAATGTGGTGCCCACCTCATCAATCTGATTTTACTCTGAGTACTACTGTAAAAATACTTTTCACTCCTGAGTGATGATTAAACCTAAAAAAAAAAACAGAGACTACATCGTAAAATGGATCATACAATGAGGGAAATAATTATTTTGAATTAGTAAAATTGCTCACTTACAAACAAATGACCAGTCTCTACTTTTTATGGGATTTACATTTTAACCCTTTAAGGTCTATGTATCATGTTTGACACATACAGTTTTTTTTTGTGAGTTTTTGAGAAATAAATGAATAAATTGTACCGTACATTTTTAAGCATTTTTTTTTTTTAAATGCCAGATGTAGCAAATATGATACAACTTATAAGTCATTTATGGAAATTAAAAGTGAATCACATTTGTCACATGGTTCAGTAAACTCTCCATTTAAAAAAAAAAAAAATTTCTGACAATAATTGCATATTGCATATCAACCAAAAATCCACAAACACACCCTGTGAAAGTTTGCACACATCTCAGGAGGGATTTTGGCCGTCTTCTCTTTACAGAAACTCTCTAAATCCTTGGTTTCTTGGCTGCTGCTTGGCAGCTCAAAGCTTCAGCTCTCTTCACAGATTTTCTATCAGACTTCAGTCTGGAGATTGGCTAGGCCACTCCATGACCTTAACAGGCTTCCTCCTTGGTTGCCATCTTCACTGTTCTGGCTGATAGGAGGAGGTTCTCCTCCAGTATCTTAGGGTACATGGCCATCTCCATCGGCTTCTCAATGCAGTGAAGTAGAGCTGCGGAAGAAGTTGCTTCTGCTGCAAGATTCTATTTCGTAACGCTCTTGTGTGTTACCGTTGGTAGTTTTGGTGACTGTGGTCCCAGCTGCCTTCAAATCACTAACAAGTTCCTCCCGTGTAGTTTTGAGTTGATCCACCACCTTTCTCATGATCATCCACTCCACGTGAACCAAGATGAGAGGTCCAGACAGAGGGCGACTGATGATCATTTTATATTTTTTAAATTCCTGAATAATCACACCAACAGTTGTCACCTTCTCATCAAGAGTCTTGCTGATGATCTTGTAGCCCATTAAAGCCTCACGCAGGTCCACCGTCTCGCCCCTGACATCTTTTGACAGCTCTTTGGTCTTGCCCATGGTTGTGGAGAGGTTGGACTAGAAGACACTGATTCTGTGGGCAGGTGTGCTTTATGCTCATAATGAGATCAGATCAGGAGTGTAATTTATTGACTGGCTGATCTGTGGGAGACAGAACTGGCTGGGATGTAGGGCATCAGATAGTTCTTTCACTCAGTGATAAGCAAATAAACGTATGTCATACTTTTTTTCCTCTGCATTTCTGGTTGATATACTGTCTGCCTCCATTAAAATGAAATTACCTAAAAAAATAAAGCCTGTTCATTTCTTTGTAAGTGAACAAACTCACAAATTTAGTAGGAGGATCAAATAAATGGCAGCATAAAAAGCCACCTCCACTTTCTCTCTTGGAGATATAGATGGAAATGAGCATAATGATCTAGCCCAACAGTCTGTCACCTGCTCAGCCAGCCAGTTAGTCCTTCTGCAGCACCTCGTCTATGTCCCAGGACCGATACAAAGGTTAGAAAATGGTCACCACTGTGAGTGCTCTCTCCGTCTGTTGCCCATCCACACCCCATTTCCTCTCTTTCATCTTGCTTTTGTGTTTGTCTCTTTATGCAAAGCTTAACCCTCCCTCCCTCTCTGCCTCTCTTCACCACTGTCCTATCACATTGTTTCTCCCCTCCATCTCATATCGCTCCTCCCTGCCTCTGCATCTTACCTCCTCCCCATCCTTCTCTCTTTCTCTCTTGCATCTGTTTGGTGTATTCCCGGGGGCTGTGAGGGGCCAGAAGGGTCCATGAATAAGTCATTAACACTGGCCCCTCAGACTCTGTGATCATCGCCAACCTGTTCAAAAACATGGTTCCCCGCCACCTCTCTCACTCCCTCTGCACCCCTCTTTCCACATCCATAAGCAATGAAAACATAAATAAATAAAGCATTAGGGACTGTGTGTGTGTGTGTGTGTGTGTTTGCGAGTTTGTGCATCTCTATGTGTTTTTGTGTCTGAAGACTGCTCTGTGTTGAACACAACAGCTTGAAATCAAAAGAAAAAAGTTTAGAGCTGTCCTCCGCTCTGGAGAGAAAGGATATTTTATTGGGTCAAATGAAATTGAAGGCTGTCATATACACTTTACCGACTAAATAACAAACATGTTCATATACTGAGTTTTCAAATATTCTTTGTAGTGTTATTGTTGCTAAGCTAATGGTGCATTTTCGTCTGTTTACAGCAGGTCTGTCACAGTTAATCAGCACTAAAAGCATTTGGTCAGCACAGTTTAACGAGCAGGAGATTGTAAAGGCTTCTGTAACCCGTTTTACTGTCGCTCAGGAAATAAATTTATGACGAGCATTGGAAAAAATCAGCTGTCACAGACACGCCCCTTTGCACGTAGTGCCTGAGCCAGTGGAAAACCTGGGGAGACTAGCAAAGTGTAAATCAGTTGCTAGGAAACATGAAAGGCAAATCAGTGTGAAGAAGTCACTGTAGCATCACAATCTTCACTCAAAACACAACCCAACCTAACTTTGAACTCTGGAAGAGCTCATACAACCAGCCTCAGTAGAGGAACTACAGCTTAAGGCATCATATTTGATTTCATCACTTGGATGTATTCTTGCTTCTTGATTAAAGCAAAGTAAAAACACATTTTCATCCCACAGTGGAAACTTAAAAAAAAGTTCTAGTACTGCATAAAGTTGTCTGGATCAAAAGTATGTAGACCTAAAAAACAACAACAAAGGAATGCATGAATAATGTACTCACTGCAGTGTATTTCAGTGTGCCTACAGTTGGCCTTCTATGTCAAACCAACCAGACTCAATATCAGGAAAAGACCGCATCACTGACAAAATATGAAATATGAATTAATTCCATCTATCTTTATATCCATTTTCTTAATTGCTGTCTCCTCCAGCTGATTTTGGGAGGCAGGATACACCCTGGGCATGTCCATCACAAGGCCAGCCGTAGTCTGTTCCATATGAAAATATAGTAAAATCAAAAAGACACAGTCTGGTTATGTAGGGTTAACTCAGCAATAAATACCCAAATCACAGGCAGTGAGAAGGTGAGTTAGCATGGAGATAATCAAAGGTAAAGATAACCATAAGTTAAGACTGACTTAAAATGATATGTAGAGATAGGAAGTGAGATTTAGACCTACAGTATTTCAGTCCAGTCACTCTGTGGGCTGTCACATGCAACTTGTTTAGTTCAGACTCTTGGGTTAAAGGTAAAGGACCTCATTCACCCAGTCATACACATACATTCATACGTGCATTTCTTTCTATATCCGAGCATCTTGTTAAACACACTCACCCACCGAAGGACGGTGGGCAAGTCGAGGTTCAGCATCTTGCCCATAAAACACATAAACATGCACACCTGGAGGAGAAAGGAAGCAACCCATGAACCTTACAACTGCCAGCCTGACCCTGAGCCACAGCCACCCCAAAAAAGGCATGAAAATACTTTTAGGTTTCTCATTGGTTTCTTTACTTTTATAAATATGTGATGAGTCTGCAGTATACTTACTTCCATCAGTATTGCTTGCACAAAGCAGAACATTTTTGTTCTACTGGCCCCTCTATGACCTACAAGTGCTCATCAGAAATGACCCACAAAACCCATCTGACAAAGGAGGTTAGAAAAGTTTAAGGAGTTACATGTGTCTTATTTTAACAAGCGTGGAAGAAAAAGGTATTCGATGAGCTGTTTGAAGCAGTTCGGCTTGCAGTGTGATGAGAATTCAAATTCACTGATGTGATTTGGCGCGTTTAAAATTTTGTTGTGGTTAGCTATTTAGATAATATACTCTGTTTACTCGATGACATGGCAGAAGTGTCTTGTGAACACTATAACAGCCAGTTTAAATACGCAATATCTTTTTCAGCAGGACTGTAGCTACATTACCTCTGAGGACGAGTCAGAAACGATTCATTTCCACAGTCCCACCATCGTCATCTATCCAGTTTTTCTAATAATCTGACAGAAAATTGCCACAGGAGGAGAAAATGTTCAACTTCCTGGCCAGCTATCTATGCAGACTACTCACCAACAATGTTACCTGAATGCTTAACTAGGTGTTCACTCTAAATAATACAATTTTCTGCACTGCAGTGTTTGAAGATTATTTTTATGTCATGTGGAACTAAATGCATATTGGGATTATTGCTAGGTTAATTAACAGCAGCAAAAAACACATGCTGCCCAAGTATTCTAGCTAAAAAAAAAAAAACAATCTCAACTTGCTGCAGTAGTTTCAACTAATTTGCACTGTAAAGGTCATTTATGAATACAAATTAAATCAAATCCAAACTAACTTCTTTGACAAACTCTCATTTTGATGTGTTCTCTGAGCAGCTAAGCAGGAAACAGCTCATTTCAGTCGTGCAGGTTTTTGAAGCAGGATCCACGAATTATGTTTTTTCTCATATTTGTTGGAAGTTTTTGAATTAAATACATTTATTTATGTTACCTGGCTCATCTGCCACCAATCAAGTAAATACCTGATTTAAGCATACCTGAGCTAAGCCGTGTGAAGAGAATAATGAACCCAGTTTCATCAGTCAGAATAACTCCAATAAACTCCAAAAGAAGCTATCTTGCTGTTCCTAGCACATTGTTTCCTAACTCATACACCTGCTCATCAGAAGTTACACAAGGTGTATCTTTTCACCAGCAAGGCTCAGCTTGTTTTCCTCTCCGCTGCCTTTGTGTTTGTTCATCCATCCGAAAAATTGTCCGTATTATCAAAGCCTCGGTTGTTGTGCATGTTAACAACCCTATCAAAGAATTCCTCTAATCAAAGAAGGATTATGATTAAATTATGCCATGCATATAACATGAATATATAATTTTAATCAACAAAAGGTGATGCAAGACGATTACCATTATACTTTCCCAGCCCAAAATACCATTGTTTAGAATCTGCATCTTCTTATTCTGGTTTCATTAACCTCAAAATGTCATAGACTGGTGACTTGCTCGGATATTCCTTCCTCCAACAAATGATTGTTGAAAAAATAATATATAGGTTATTTTACAGCACAGCCAGACATTATTATTCCACACTGATGACAGAAGATCTTGGCAGAAAAGGAACAAATGTTGGTTACGTTACTCATAGTCATTTCAAATTTACACCTCTCAAGCTACAGTAAGTGAAGGACTAACTACAGCAAATTACAGTCAAAAACACAAGACAATGCTGTCTCCTCCGCCGCAGGTGCAAATAGTGCCGCTAGGTTTGAATTTTTATTGAAAAAGGATTTAATGACCTAGAAGGATTCCTTCCTTCTCTAAAAATTAACATGCCATTGCAAAATAAATTTACCAATAGTTTCATCATGCCAACCATGTGCCAACTCAAAACCATTTCCAAAACTGCAAATCCAGATGCAGACTATTTCTTTGCCCTTTGTTGGGTGACTGCTGTGAAATGTAAAGCATCAGCTAGATATTTTGTTTGCATTAATAGCACCTTAGAACAGCTTAGTTAATCACATCTGCAAGGATGACAAAATGGTCCAAAACATATTTTTGTGTAGGTTCTCAGTCATCCAGGTCATGGGTGTCTTGACAAAAAGTCAAATGGACTTCCAACTTAGCCAGCTGAGACTCTGTGCATCACCACCAGAAATACTCCCTGTGGTGAAGGACTCAGAAGCTGGAATCTCTTCCAGATAAGGATCCATAAGTGCCTGGTTGATCGGCACAGCCCATCTGAAAGTGTTAAGCAGAATACTTTTATTAGCATCGAGCCAGGTGTAGAGGTTGAAGTTACTACTGCAGATCCATATATGACACAATAAAGAAACAAATAGTTAAAAAGAAGACAGCTTCACTTCTTTATCCAGTTCTTCATCAGCCTTTGTCAGTTCCAAATTCAAATAGTGGAAAGTCCCTGGTATTTAACCCGTATTGGGAGTTTCTCTTTAGGAGGTGGTCCTGAGGGTTGTTGACCTGTCATTGATAGAGCAGAGGTCCCCAACCCCCGGGCCCTGGACCGGTACTGGTCTGTGAGTTGTTTGGTACAACAGTTCAGGCTCAGGTGTGAAATATATGGTTTTCAATGTTTTTATCATTTTTTATTGTTATTTTTATATCATTTATATTGTTAACTCGGTTTCCCTGCGTCTTTTCCCGTGTTATGAATAAATCTTCCTTTTTTTAGGTACCTGTACTGGTTTTATTTTGTTGTATTTATCCACGACACCTTAAAGGTGAAAATATTGTCGGACATAAATGGTCCGTGGCGCAAAAAAAGTTTGGGACTGCTGTTGTAGAGAACTGGTTCCCAGCAGTCCAGTTCCTTGGAATTGTTAGTCTGCCTGCCTATCAATCCAGCTTATAGGTTCTATTTGCACTACAATCAGCTGATTTAAGTTCGTGTGTCGGAGCAGAAAATTGTGGCACAGTCTACAGCGTGGATATGGACATAACTTTTATTTCAGTTGCAGAAAAGGACAAGAGCACGATGGTTAAATTCAAAATGCATCCAGGAGAGAAAGAACCATATTATCCTGCTAACACATCTTCAACTCTTTACAAGCATCTGCTCAGGCAGCATGCTAACGCTAAGCTAGCCAAGAATGCAGAGTGATGTTAAAGCTGAATGCAGAACTCAGGCCGACAGCCAGACCCTGAACTTCAACAGGTAACACAAGCAGTGGTGAGCAGTCAGGCTCACTGTGGCGATCGCTTTGATGTTTCTTTGTGCTGGTTTTCATCTTTGGATTTGTGTTCATACCTAAATATTAAGATACAGAGTGGATGTGTGTCCTCAGATAGGATTTGTGTTGGTGTGTGGGACTGTTGCCTCAGGTTTATATTGTTAAATGGTAATTAAGAGACAAATACTCATTCACCCAATCAAATACTCTCACAAATCTTAAACATGCTTTTTCTTGGTCTTCCGTTAACACGACTTTCTTGCCATCACAGTTAATTGTGGCACTTAGATGCCAGTAAGTAAAAATATAAGAGACAAAGCTATACAATTCACTTTTTCTTTTCTGTCTTATCCAACATAGCTCGGCACTCTCTTAACCTTTCTGGTTATGTGTCTCCCTTTCAAACTAGTCCTCATACAACTGTGAGGCTCATTCACTCTGTCATGGCTTAGTGTTTTTGGTCTCTTAGCTCACATCTGTTAAAAAATTAAACTCTTCTATTATATAACACTGAAATGTAACGGGGCGCTGCAGAACAGCACACACTCTACGGTGGAGAGTGAGTAATGACGGCACTTACCCACTTTCGACAACCTCCTTTCTGTCACTCTCTCTCTCGCACACTGTACACTGATAAACATACAACACAGAAAGTGCACTCTCTCTGGCTCTCTCTCTCGCACACACACACACTCACACACACACACACACACACACACACACACACACACACACACAATAGACCGATAGATATAGAGAGAGAACGTGGAGCCCTATTGTAGATGATTTGTTTGACATTTTAAAGTACAGTACCTTTCCACAACTGCTGTTATTTTACTCAACACAATAAACTGCACTTAAATATCAATACCATTTTAGCCAGGATAACCAAATTTGACTTCATATTTGTGACAGCGGCATTTTACCAGCTTTTCAGATAGATCGTCTCTATTTATTGTTTTTTTCTTTCCATATGAAATAAAGTCTCAAATAGACATCATTCTTCAACTCGGAGTGGCTAAATGTTCCTTATCGCAGCACAGCAACCCAAGTATTAAGGGAATTACTGAAACAACATGTGACTTTTGCACATTTAAAGACCACACAGGCTTAGTTTGTAATTCTGTAGTCCCAAGTGGCAGCAAGAGATAACACTTTGAATTTCTGGCAAAAAAAATGTTTGAATAGCTTCATTACTGGAAATGATGTAATATGTTATTGTTATAAATGCAGAACTAAATTCCCTATTTTTTGGAGTGTGATAAGGCTAGCAATGCAAAAATCCCCATGACAGCATTTGTAAGTCCAGCTATCTGTAAACTGATTGCTTAAACATGTTAAGAGAAGCTTGTGTATGCTGCTGGGAAGTTTGGGCTATTCATTGTCCTTGAAAAGACCACCAGCAAGGATTTGGGAAGGAAGCAGGCTTAGAATGACATCAGTGTAACATCTTCAAATCAGCTATCTTCAAATCACAAACAGCTAGGTGGCAAAACGTATAACTTGATAGCAAATACCCTAGACATGCAACAGTTAAATAAAAAACAAAAGGACTGTAGCTGCTTCGCCTGTTCTTTAATAACACTGTACATTTTTGGGAATTGAGTTTACAGGATTAGTAAGGACGAAGTGAGGGCAGATATGAAGAGGATGAAGAGTAGAAAAGTGGTTTGTTGGGACCCGTGGAGGTCGGAGGTGATATCCAGTGACATCTCTTCTCCATAATCAAGACTATCCTTACTAATGTGCTAAAGGAGTTTAAAACTCCACTGCTAAATCGAACATTTAGACCAAAATGATCAGTGAGTAAAAATGTTTCTCTTACATTGATAAATTCACAGAAGCTCATGTACTTGCTAAAGATGTTTGTTTCCACAAACGTGCTGATGGTAACTGATGTCAGAGCAGTGAAAGCAGAGCCAGAGTCTACCACGTAAATCTCCCATCAGTCTCCAGGTCAAAGAGCGTCTCTGGACCAACTAACTGGACACAGTCACACCAATGAAACTGAGACCCATCCATCCAGATGTTCCACTGTGGCGACCGCCAAAGGGAGCAGCTGGAAGAAGAAGAAGAAGAAGAAGAAGAAGAAGAAGAAGAAGAAGAAGGAGAAACCTCGAAGATCCGAGGAGACCAGTTATCCTACTTTTGAAAGCAAATAATTTTCCTTTATTCATGTAGGACAGCTTGTATGTTTTATTTTTTGTTTCATAATGCATATTTTGTTCCAAAACTGATTTGTTAAGCATTAACTGCACCTTTATATGTACTAATTATATATGCACTAAACCCTCCTTGCCATGACCACGGCAGTTACATAAGAGATGCTCTTGACTTATGCACTGATAACAAGGTTGCTAGCTCGTCTCCCAGAGGATGCAGCCTGATGAGCATTACGACCACAGGACAGCTTTCCACCTTGCCTCAATGCCTTGTTTTTTTCTTTAGCACTGCAAAAATTTAGCTTGCATTTGTATATAAATGTTAGCGATTTCCACTATAGAATTATTTCTGTATTTAATGAGAATTCAAAGATTTTTCTGGAGTCTCCTCATCATTTATTTATGCTTTACACTTTCTCACTGAGCACCATCATTCTTGAATTGTTTAGCCCAAAAAGTCTTTTCACACACTGATGAATCGATCACTATAAAACTCTTGCTCTCTGCTCTTTTTACACCTATATTTATGTCACAGGTGTCCCAATAACCTATTTTCCTGCCCTACCCATTTTAAATTGCTATTATATTTCAGCTCATCCATGCCTTTGTAACTTCGAGACTGGATTACTGCAATTCACTCTATTTTGGTCTCCACTCTGCCCTCCTTCATAGATTACAGACAGTCCAAAATGCTGCTGCACGCATTCTAACCAAAACTAGGAAGTTTGCCCACATTACCCCCTCCTAGCTGATTTGCACTGGTTGCCTGTGAAATACCGTATCCAATTTAAAATTCTGCTGTTTACTTTTAAAATCACTAACAACATAGCACCGAGCTATCTTAAGGAACTCCTAAGCTCATATGTTCCTGCTAGGGCTTTAAGATCATCCTCACAGTTACTGTTGGTGCAGCCTAGATCTCGGCTGAAGTCTAGAGGTGATCGAGCGTTTGCCCTGACTGCACCAGAGTTGTGGAACAACCTTCCGATTGGCATCCGGGCGTCTGACTCTATTCAATCTTTTAAATCACGGCTTAAAGCGTATTTGTTTAATCTTGCTTTTTCTACCGGTTAAATGCTGGCCTTGTTTGCAGTGATTTATTCTATTAATTTTCCTATCATGCTTTTATTTGCGCTGTGCATGTCATATCGCCATTGTGTTTTGATGGCATAGTTATATTGTGCTATAGTTATGTGCTATAGTTATACTTTTTTTTATTGGTGGCTTTTTCCTGTGAACATAATTTTACACTTTTATTTTTTGTTTTTATGACTTTGATTATACTTGTGTTAATTTGTTTTATGTTAAGCACTTTGGCATGCCGTTGGTTTTTAAATGTGCTCTATAAATAAAGATTGTTGTTGTTGTTGTTGTTATATTTGGAGCTTTATGAAAGCAATAACATTCCTCAGTTTCAGTGAGTAAAATTTCACTTAAATTCAGGGTTTAGATGGTTTGTATTCTGTTTTTATGTACATGTCATAACATTTTTAGAAACACAGTTTTATAATTTATTTAATGATTTATCTAAATCACATTCATTAAATTGGATTTTAGACATTCCCAAAAATCCTTAACGTCAATAAAGTTAATGTCAAAATATAAACAATGCTCATGTTGCTTAACTCTATTTTGGATGGATCCTCAACTCAGCTGCAGCCCCAATTACCGAGTTAGATTAATAAACTGGGTGTGTTTTCATTTGGAGTGTCGTGCCCAGAGCAGCTTTAATGTGCTCTGAGACAAGCCCGTTGCAGATTGGAGGCTCTTTCAGCACACACTCGTGGCAGATGAGTCCTAATGCACAGGAAGTGGATGTGCAGCTGTGTGGCATGCAGGACAGAGGAGGAGGAGGATAGAAGGACGACAGCGGGAGGATAAAGGGAGGGAAAGCAGGTGGGGCGGTCAGGGTGGAGGAGGAGACATCTGCCAGGAGGGCTGGCTTGGCTTGACATTGGAGGGAATAGAAGGAAGAAAGAAAGTCTCTCAGGCATTCCTCTCTACCCATTTATCAGTCTCTGCCTTTTCCTCTCCACCGTTTTCACACTGCATCTGGACTCACTCTGTCCTTTTTTTCCTTTTCATCACCAGTGTTGGATTTCTCACATGGCGTCACTTTCGTCTTCCTGACCAAGCTCTATATGTCCTCTGGTCTTTCATCCTTTTCTCTCGATCCTTTCATTGCTCTCTATCTCTCATTGGCACCTTTCTTTTCCACTTCTGCCTCTTTGTGTGTGCTTTTTAACCATTTTCACATGGCTTCATCTCTTCATAGGGAAAGCTTGCCGTCACATTGGTGCCAGCGGTGTCTAGATTGTGCCGCCCTACCAAGCGAGTGGGTGTCAAACGCAGACATCGGCACAGCTTGCCAAGGATATGGCATCACACTGAAGCCAGTGGCTGCAAAGAAACATGAATATATGTCTGCAGCCACCCACTCGTGTAAGACCTGATACCTTTGATTTACTTTGAACTGAAGCCTAGCTCCATTTCAAATAAAATATAATGTGAAGTCCTTATTTTTTTTGCCACAGTTTTAATGCTGGAGATGGTCAGATTCGAACTGTCCAGATAAATCAGTTGATACCCTTGCTACCTATAAACTGTATAGTAACATCAAGTCAAGGTAGATTTATTTATGTATGTATTTATTTATTGAGTGGCTGCATGCGGCAGCTTTTCATATATACAGTTTTAAAAGCCCTAATTTAAATACTGTGTTATGTTTGACCCACCAACATCATATTTAAATGCTTTTGTCATTTTATGTTTTTCACATTTTATTAGCTTTCATTATCAGGTAACTGTTAAAAAAGCATAAGCATGAACTGTGCACTGATCTTAATTTTTTTTCTTAAAGCTCAGTAAAAAGTGAACAATGACACAAAACAAACATCTAAACTAAACCTACTAAAAGCAACTTTCATTTATATTCATCAGAGGTCTATAACATTTTTGCTCATGAATAGCTTAACGATAAATATGTTAAACAGGCTATTAACGCGTAACTCTGTGCAGTCCTGTGAAAAACTAAGTAAACCATCACTGCATCTGTGGGTATTAAGAGGCAGCCAGGTGCAGTGAATCAAATGCACTTGATTAACTGATCATCAGCAAGTGTGAGCACCTCTATAAAAACATAAGCTTTGGCATTTGGCTGGTCTGGAGCATTTAGGTGTGCGTTAATCTGCCCACGTCTCAGTAAATATACCCCAAGGTCAGATTGGGCAATGCTCAGAGAAACTCCAAAAAACCCAAGGGCTTTGCAGGCCTCGGTTAGTGCATTAAATGTTAGAGTTCACAAATTAGAATGAACTAGAAAAGCTGAATAAGTGTAGCTTGAAAGGTTTGCCAACAGAATGCCTCTTCGCTCTGAAAAGAAGATGGCAGCACAGCTTAGGTTTGCAAAGTTGCATCTAAACAAACCAAACAGTCGAAAATGATCTGTCCAACAGTAAAATTTGGCTAGAGCCTAGTCATGTAATAATACAATGACCACAAGCAAAGTAGCAAATCTACAAGAGAACGGCTGAAAGAGAAAAGAGTCAAGGTGGTGTAATGATTCGTCATTTCAGTCAGGACCTCAACCTGACTAAAATGCTTTGGCAGAACCTAAAGAGAGCTGCACACAAACCTTAAAATGAAGCAAGACAAGTGGGTCAGCAACAATGTGAGAGACATACAGACTACAGTGCATGATAAGTTACTGCAATGACATAATTTTTAAAACGCACATTTGGATATTGGTATAGGTTAAAAAAAAACTCTCTCTAAATCACTGTTGAAATTCCTTCCACCTGCTATAAATTCAGTCTAACTACAGAAACCAGATTCTGTGCACAGAAAAGAGCTGCAAACTTTTCAGAGCCACCTTTCAGGCCTACAGGCAGTGAGTTTTTGATAGTTGAAAGGCAGATTTCAGTGGAATATTCCTTTAAGTGAACTCTGCTTGCTCTTCTCAGCCTCCACCTGCGTGCAGCGTTGCTGTGCACAGAGACAGTGTTTTATTCATAGCTCGGTTTTTGATTCTAATTTGAGCCTTTTGGTGGAAAGCAACCATAGAGCTCGCACAGAAACAGGACTACAGCAGAAAACACTTCAGGTAACTCAAAGTCAGAAATGCATACATCAGTTCCCATATTAGCAGGCAACATTCAGAAGATCTTTGAAACAGTTAACAGAGAAACAAGTGTTAAATCTTAGTGTTGAGGTTCAGCACTGGTGTGACAACAAAGGAAGAAATGAGGGGTAAAGAAAAGAAAAGAGAGAATGTGTCAGAGCCACGAGAGATAAAAGATCTGCCAATGCGACTGACAAGTGAGAGGTGAGAGATTTAAGACATTAGATGGATGAGAAAGAGCTGGGAGGAACGTACGCACAGACATACAAAAGCACATTATGAAAAATGCTTTAAAAAAACAGACAAAAGGAATGATGCAACAAGGACAAAAGAACTGGAAGAGGCAGGTAGAACTGATTCACACTTTGTGATCTCTTTAGTAAAAAAAAGTGTGTT
Source organism: Astatotilapia calliptera (assembly GCF_964374335.1). Classification (NCBI taxonomy): domain Eukaryota; kingdom Metazoa; phylum Chordata; class Actinopteri; order Cichliformes; family Cichlidae; genus Astatotilapia; species Astatotilapia calliptera. Next base: position 26,142,176 of record NC_137426.1, on the reverse strand, counting down.
TTGAAATGCTGAGGCCGAAATATTTCACCGTCTTTTAAGTTGTAACAGAGGTCAGCACAGAGTCAGTTGTTCTTTGGAAAGGGCAAATAACATGCTGCAAGTAAATTTGGAACCAATAAATCAGAAATGGCAAAAAACATTTTTATGAAGCATCAACATCATCCTAGCTGATCCTAGCCTGGTGTTGTACGTGGAAAAAAAAAGATGCTTTATTCATTAATTGTCATGGTCCGCGGCCCGGCGTCTGAGGTGCTGATGGGATGCCCACTCCCGTGGGCGTGGCCGCTGACTCCACACCTGCATCCCATCCCAGGCGATCACCAGGTGGACCATTTAATCCTGCCCAGCCTGCTGCTCCACGCCAGTCCGTAATCGTCCTTCAGCGATCACTGCTCGGCGTGTTTTGAGTCACCAGCCTGTCCAGAATTTGGATCACGATCAACCCCAGCCGCCTCGCCCTTTCTGGAGCTTCTCCCCACGGACCCTCACCCCTCCCTCCGGTTCCCTTGGCCCCGCTATCATCGTAAGACGCGTATACTACCTCCCCTCGTATGCTGCCGGTTTACCCGCACCCCAATAATCCTTTTTTCTTTTTCTGTTTCAGCCTCCCACGGTCCCGCTCTCGGCGTTTCCTGCGCGATTCTTCTCCCGGTCCCTCGGTTTCTCTGGTTCCGTGCGTTTTCTCCCTTCTACTCTCCCGGGACACTCTCAGTTATAATAAAGTTTATTTTTTCTCTCGTACCGCTGTGTGTGTGTTCTGCTCCTGGGTCCAGCTTGTGTGTTGAACTTCGGTTCTTGACATTAATAAAATAGAGGTAATTTGAAACCTACTACCTACTTGCAGAACTGTTATTGTAACCGTCTCAAACAGACTCATAATGACAATGATTAGAACTGAGACCCAAACGCAGACAAAACACGCACAAGCTGCACCCTGCCTTGATCATGACTGCTCTGGTCTCGGTGGTAGCACCCCCGAGATCAGCAGTGCAACAGCAGGGTGGCGACTGGCCCGGGCCGTTGTGATGACCCTGCTCTGACAGAGTGTCAATACAAAGCAATTTACAAGCGCATGAAAAATCGACCCTCGATAACAGGCAATTTCTCTGCTCCGTTGCCTCAAGAGGCATGACCTGCCTCACGAAAGTGGGCAAGGAGGAGGTGGGAAGGCGAAGAAGAGGAGGTGATCTTGGTCCAGTGGATGTGATTACAGCGCACTGTGCTCTAAGGAGGGATGGGCGGGGGTTGAAAAAGTGGAGCAGTAATGGGGCAGGGAGGTGACCCGGGGCAAGTGATTGTAATAGTGATGTGTGGAGTGGGGAAAAAGATTGTGACGAGTGTGATGGTTGGATTGCAGAAAATAAATCAGGGAGGAGGAAGCCTGAAAGCTCTGAAATATGCAGAGCTGACAATGACACGCAGAGAAGAAGAAATTATTATCCAAGCGACAGAAAAGCAGGGACACAGCCGCTTGACAAAGCAAGGTAGTTTGTGGAGAAGGAGGGATGGGCCGAGGTGTTGCTGTTGTTGATGAAATGCGGATTGTGTTGTGTGTATTTGTGCACGCGTGTGTGTTCTGGAGGCCACAGGTGAGGACAAAGATAATGACCTCATTCCTCTTCTCTTTTGCCGAGACACTTTTTTTCCACAACAGTCTATTCATCAAAGCCTCTATCCGTCTCTCCATCCCTCCTCCCTCCCTTCTTTCTTCTAATTTTGCTCCCTCTCTGTTGAAAAGCCAGAGGTCACACCTTCATCCAAACAGACAGGAACACACACACAGAAAAGGAACTGCTTATCACAAACGCACAGACATGGAGGCAGATGTCATGGTTTTGTTTTTTTTGTTTTGTTTTTATAAAACAACACTTCAGAACGACATCATCTGAGTCATGATCAAAAACTGCCAATGTGCCATAAAATGGGAAGAGAGGTGCTGTAAAATTAACCACAGTCATCATAAATAAATGTTCTGGATGAACAATCATGACTTTTTAAACATTCTTCAACAAAAATGCTTGTGAGAGGTTTCTTCTTATAAAAAAGGGGGCTGTTATGCATGCTTTTATCTATTTAAGTTTTATTTTGTGCTACTAAAATTTTACAGCTACTAATGTGACTGTGTTAAAGGGTGAGGAGTTAGTGGCAGTGATGGTGTTTGGTTGAGGGTGAAAGGTGGGATACACTGTGGTGGTCACCAGTTTGCAAGGGTAACAAAAGATTTATGTTTTTATGTGAAATCTATGCTGTAGCTACATCGTAACTACAAACCCCTCTAAACCTGTACCAGGCAACCTGCACCGTAACCTGATGTGCACCTCCCTAGAAATGTAACCATCTAACACATCGACGCAGCCCACAACTATTGTGACTGGCCTGTTCAGTACCGTAAATTCCTCTTGGATATTTCCAGGAACTTTTTACAGTAGGAAAAAGAACTAGCATTTTATTTATTTATATTATATGGCACCTCATATACAGCTGGAAACACCTGGACATGACTATGATTATTAACCCATAATCCAGCACACACAGTGTTGGGGAGTAACGGAATACATGTACCGCCGTTACGTATTTAAAATACAAAATATGAGTAACTGTATTCCGTTACAGTTACTGTTTAAAAAGGTGGTATTTAGAATACAGTTACTTTGTTGAAATGAATGGATTACACGGCGGTATTTTCCTGTTTCATATGTGAGGTTATGCTCTCTCTATTTTTGGTTTCCACACCGGTGGAAACCCAAACAAAACACGCATTAAGAGGCTCTAATGCCTGTGTCTCAATCTCGCAGCCCATGTCACCTCTACTTGCGGCCCGCATAATGACATGAAGAAATATTTTAAAAAATTATTCACAAAAATGATTTAATATGAAGGCAACAGGCAGCGTGTTACAGGCATAGGCCTAAAGAATGTAGCCCCATGAGCAGTGTAGTCCGTGCTGCAGGGAGAATGGACTGCCATACCCGTTATGTGTCTGTGAGCGAGTGAGGAAGAAAAAGGAGAGTCGAAAAGTACGAGTTGTCACTGAGCAGAAACGGGAGATGGAAGCATGTAAATATAATAATAACCACTGCAGACAACAGTGCCTGACGAGCCCAGTTGTAAATAAGCTATTAAGACTCGACTGTACACCGTGTTGGTGTTTTCCTCCGAAACAATAAGTTCCGTTGGAGCAGCCTTTCAACGCCTCTCTGTGTCTCTCGCTAGCAAAGTTGACCCAGACAACAAAGTAAAGCTATTTTTCAGCTACGAGCCCGACAAGGTGTTCTGACAAACCATCCTACTTTGGCAAAACGTCCTACCGTAAGTAGTTTATTCACATTTCTGCTGTCACAGAGTAATTCCAGCACAAATTTAAGTCTGTATGACAGTTTGCCACTTAACTTTGCCCATCAGAGTATGCTTGTAGCTCATATTCATAAAGCCAGGACGGTTTGCCACTTCATTTTATCCATGAAGTATGCTTGTAGGTAACATTCACAAAGGTAGCATGGCTTGGCAATTCATTTTACCCGTCACAGTATGTTTCTAGCTCTTATTAACAAAAATAGGATGATTGGCCACTAAATTTTAGCCGTAAAAGTATGCTTCTAGCTTAGATTAACAAAGGTAGGATGATTTGCCACTTAATTTTACCCGTCAGAGTATTTTTCTAGCTAATATTCACAAAGGTAATAATATTCACTTAATTTCGTGTTGTGCGCATGCGCAGAAACAACGGGTAAGATGGTTTGTCAGGTAGGATGGATACCCAGAACACCGGAACCTGACATGTTAGCCAGAAGTCCCTTTACGGTTTTACAGTTTGGAGCCTTTACGGTTTGGAGCCGCAGACCTGTTTTATATATGCGCGGAATAGTTTTCTATACGAGATCGCTGCAAAAAGTGCAGCCTTACCTAATGTCCACCCTACTGTTACTCATTTTCTATTAAGATTTAAAAATCTAGTTGGTATTGGTATGGCGAGTAACCTTCAGTAATAGTAATAAATCACACAGCAATAGTACATTCATGTAGTTGTTAAAAACATTATAATATATTAAATAATCCAAAGTATTCAGAATACGTTACTCTCATTGAGTAACGTAACGGAATACATTACAATATACATTTTGGGGCATGTATTCTGTAATCTGTAGTGGAATACATTTTAAAAGTAACCTTCCCAACACTGACCACACACCAGCATAAATGCCTGCAACGACAGCAGCCATTCACGTAAATATTCACTGTAAAAGTCTAATGACTGAATTACGCTTTAGCGGGAAATCTACATTGTAGGTTATCACACAGATTTCCTGCTGAAGCATAAATCAGGCAGAACCCTTGACACTCAAAATCACACCTACCCTGTAGGGTCAATTGAGAGTCACCATTTAACCTAACATGCATCTCTTTGGACTGTGGGACAGAGCTGGGGCCCGTTCTTCGTACCTCGCTAAGTAGGTTAGCCGGATTAGATTGTTGACGATTTCGCGTGATCCTGGATCAGTCGGTTCCCCGAAGCTCATCCGGGACTTGCTGTCATAGCAACAGAGCCGTAAGCGTAAACCTGCTCGGGAGCAGGTTTACTTTATGTAAACAGGATTAGATCGCGGCCACGCAGGTATGTCCGCTTCATTTATACGAAAGCAACAGCGATATTTTTCCACTGTTTCACCATAAATAAATATTATCAATGTAACTAAAGGTAATGCAGCACTTGATCCTTTTATTGATGTCACACAGATACATACAGGTCATTTCCTAAAAAAGGGAAATGAACTATTAACATTCTATTACATGTATGTGATTATTACAGATGTAATTCATATTTCAGAGTAGTAATTGTAAATTACTTCGTGTAATCAAGATGAGAGACCACGGCTATAAAAGCGAAGGTGGATTTGGGAAGCCTGTCGCAGCCATGTCCTGTCCGTATACGCGACCAACCCATTGCGGAAGGTGCAAGATTGATAAGGAGAGTCCTCAGAATTCAGCGTATATTGCGGGACAGACAGGATCCTTTAGCTCAGCGCGACAGTGTGCTCATAGAGAGATATCGATATTCCCGTGAGGGTATTATTTACTTAACCAACTTGTTGACGAGGGGGTGCAGGACCACCACCTGTCTTTTTTTCCTCTGCCCTTTTCTTGGTTGCTGTTATGAACAAACTAACAGAGTATTACAGGCCAGTATTACCTTGCCAAGAGACGCAAAGCAATCTAAGAGATAAATATTACCATTCTGTAGAATACTCCTGTATTCCACTTTTACTTGTTCCCATTTTCTTGTGGGTCCTGTTGTGGCTCTAATGTGAAAGGGGATATAATATAACATATTATAATATAATATAATGCCATATGATATTGGACAATATAGTGTCATATGATAGATCTACCCTACCGCCTACTGGTGTTGGCCAGAGGGGCCGATGGTGCGATATGGCAGCCTGGCTACAACCGTAGCTGCCTCCACCAGTGTGTGAATGTGGGAGTGAATGAATAGTGGTATCGTAAAGCGCTTTGGGTGCCTTGGAAAGCGCTATATAAATCCAATCCATTATTATTATTATTATTAAATTACCTACGAGTTTGATTTGTCAGCAACTTTCTGCCAGCCCTCTCTCCTTGCTTTTGCAGCCTTTGCAGTGTTCTCTTGCGTTTTAATTAAACTCTGAAACTCCTAAAATCCCTCACTCATGAGTTCTTGCTCTGCTGCCGGAAAATACCGAGCACGCCCCTTCGACATTTTCGCCGACCAATCAGCGGGTTGCCGATCAATGTTTCTACTATCGATGCGTAGCCCCTTTTACGACACCCAGTGATGTCACATTCCTGCGTCCAGCTGTAGTAATCGTCAACAGCAGGTGTGTTCGGGGAACCGGATTAGCGAGCTCACGGTTAGCGCGATGATTTGATCTTGGATGTGTCATTTGATCTTGGATGTAGTAAGCGACGTACGAAGAACGGGCCCCTGGAGTGCTTGGAGAGAACCCATGCAAGAACACACAGAAAAGTCTCAACTGGGTGGTGGGTTTGAATCTGAGACCTTGTTGTGAGGCAACACTGTTGCAACAACTGCACTTCCAAAATACTGGAAGAATGCTACTGACAAAAGAGGTCAAGCTAAAAATCTAAGAAAAAACAATAGTCCACCGAAACACAACAGAAAAGACATTTTCTCACAAAGAGTTCAGGTCACAAGTCACACACAGCTTGAATACTGCCAAAGGAGCCCACTGACACTTGTTGAGACATTTCTCTCTGCTCTCTGGGCTCAGGTGATTAGCAAGTGGAATCAGCTGCGTTCAATCACCTGCCACGGAGAGGAGAAAGAGTCTGAAGGAGAACAGAGGAGAACCCAGCACACACACACCACTCAGCAATCTCATGAATGATGATGACAAAGCCTACAAGTTCTTTTTATTTTAATCTAACCTATCAAATGACTCAATTTCAGCTAGAAATGGTGTAGCTCAACAGGATTGCATCATCAAAATAGGTTTGTATTATTTAAGTAGTAGCTGCAGGAGTGCGGGGTGTTATTCCTCACTCTGACTTCACATTTGTTTTTCTCAGTGCTCTAACTCCGCATGAACCTTCACCTCACCAGTGTGGAAACATTTCCTCTCCCCTGCTCCCTGTGGGTTTGATCAAGGGATTTATGAGCAGTGTTATCATGGTTTGGCAACCAGGGGCCCGTTCTTCGTACGTCGCTTACTACATCCAAGATCAAATGACACATCCAAGATCAAATCATCGCGCTAACCGTGAGCTCGCTAATCCGGTTCCCCGAACACACCTGCTGTTGACGATTACTACAGCTGGACGCAGGAATGTGACATCACTGGGTGTCGTAAAAGGGGCTACGCATCGATAGTAGAAACATTGATCGGCAACCCGCTGATTGGTCGGCGAAAATGTCGAAGGGGCGTGCTCGGTATTTTCCGGCAGCAGAGCAAGAACTCATGAGTGAGGGATTTTAGGAGTTTCAGAGTTTAATTAAAACGCAAGAGAACACTGCAAAGGCTGCAAAAGCAAGGAGAGAGGGCTGGCAGAAAGTTGCTGACAAATCAAACTCGTAGGTAATTTAATAATAATAATAATAATAATGGATTGGATTTATATAGCGCTTTCCAAGGCACCCAAAGCGCTTTACGATACCACTATTCATTCACTCCCACATTCACACACTGGTGGAGGCAGCTACGGTTGTAGCCAGGCTGCCATATCGCGCCAGTAGGCGCGATATGGCAGTAGGCCATATCGCCAGTAGGCGGTAGGGTAGATCTATCATATGACACTATATTGTCCAATATCATATGGCATTATATTATATTATAATATGTTATATTATATCCCCTTTCACATTAGAGCCACAACAGGACCCACAAGAACATGGGAACAAGTAAAAGTGGAATACAGGAGTATTCTACAGAATGGTAATATTTATCTCTTAGATTGCTTTGCGTCTCTTGGCAAGGTAATACTGGCCTGTAATACTCTGTTAGTTTGTTCATAACAGCAACCAAGAAAAGGGCAGAGGAAAAAAAGACAGGTGGTGGTCCTGCACCCCCTCGTCAACAAGTTGGTTAAGTAAATAATACCCTCACGGGAATATCGATATCTCTCTATGAGCACACTGTCGCGCTGAGCTAAAGGATCCTGTCTGTCCCGCAATATACGCTGAATTCTGAGGACTCTCCTTATCAATCTTGCACCTTCCGCAATGGGTTGGTCGCGTATACGGACAGGACATGGCTGCGACAGGCTTCCCAAATCCACCTTCGCTTTTATAGCCGTGGTCTCTCATCTTGATTACACGAAGTAATTTACAATTACTACTCTGAAATATGAATTACATCTGTAATAATCACATACATGTAATAGAATGTTAATAGTTCATTTCCCTTTTTTAGGAAATGACCTGTATGTATCTGTGTGACATCAATAAAAGGATCAAGTGCTGCATTACCTTTAGTTACATTGATAATATTTATTTATGGTGAAACAGTGGAAAAATATCGCTGTTGCTTTCGTATAAATGAAGCGGACATACCTGCGTGGCCGCGATCTAATCCTGTTTACATAAAGTAAACCTGCTCCCGAGCAGGTTTACGCTTACGGCTCTGTTGCTATGACAGCAAGTCCCGGATGAGCTTCGGGGAACCGACTGATCCAGGATCACGCGAAATCGTCAACAATCTAATCCGGCTAACCTACTTAGCGAGGTACGAAGAACGGGCCCCAGGGCCCTGTTTCAGGAAGCCGGTTTAGTGGAAAAACTGAGTAAGTATACCCTGAGTTAACGAAAACTCTGGGTTTTCGGTTTCACAAAGCGAGTTCAGCTGCAGCCTGAGTGAGTCACTATGACGACACACGCTGTGAAGCTAACCTGCCCCCTAGCAGGTTTACTACAACTAACCCTGACTGTCTCCGCCCCTTTGTCGGAAACCTGACAGTAGGAAGTGTCGGACATGGCGTGCCACTTCCTTGAAGAGCCAGTAGATCGTGAAGCCCAAATTCTCCGCAGAGCTCTCCGCCGGGAGAGAGTGATTAGAGCGCGTTTGGACATTTTATCATTTCCTGATGATTTTCTGTGCGAACGTTACCGTTTCTCAGCACAATCTATAATTTATTTGGATAACATCCTCAGGCCATATATTACGCATGTGACACATCGCGGACATGCTCTCAGTTCATTGCATATTATTTGTATTGCACTTCGGTTTTTTGCAAACGGGAGCTTTCTGTATAATATTGGTGACGCTGAGCACGTTTCCAAGGCTACCGTCTGTCGGGCAGTCAGGAATGTTACAGTTGCACTGAAACGTCTCCTGTACTCGTCTGTGGTGTTCCCCGGTCATAGACCCACAAGATTTATCAAAGAGGGATGCCACAAAATTGCAGGTATCAGGATGAACGAAACTTAATTCATGATGTGGTGATATTTGAACTACTACTTAAATTTTACATGTATTTTCAGGGTTCCCAGGCGTGATTGGCTGTACAGATGGCACTCACATTCCAATCATTGCTCCTTCAGTAAATGAAGGAGACTATGTGAACAGGAAGTCTTTCCACAGCATTAATGTACAGGTACATAGTTCCCTGTAGCATTTCAAACTAACAAATTATTTCATTATAGTAATGGATGCTAATTTGTGTTCTCTGCACTGTGAAGATCATATGTGATGCTGCCAACATTATCACAAATGTGGAAGCCAAGTGGCCAGGCTCTGTCCATGACTCACAAATATTCCGTGAATGTACACTGAGCACAAAATTTGGACATGGTGAGTTGAGAATACTGTAAAATATATAAAGACCAATTGCTTCAGGGACATTTGAACTGAAGTGTATCCTTCTGTCTTAGGAGAGTTCACTGGCTACTTGCTTGGTGATAGGGGGTATCCATGTTTACCCTATTTGCCTACCCCTTACCCTGACCCTGAACCGGGCCCACAGCAGCGATATAATCTGGCTAATTGCAGGACAAGAGCCAGAATTGAAATGACTATCGGAATGCTTAAGGCCCGGTTCCAGTGCCTGCAAAGACTCAGGGTCACCCCAGAAAGGGCATGTGACATTATTGTGGCATGTGTGAATCTTCACAACATTGCCACAATTAGAGGAGAACACTGTCCTTCTGAACCAAACATCAGCAGTGATCCAAACCATGAACATCCTGACCCTCCCACGGACATACAAGATGGAAGCGCAGTCAGAGACACCATATGTCACAATCATTTCTTTTGACCCATCACCTCAACATGTTGAAAGAAGAATAAAGAGATTTTTTGTTCAACTGGCTTTATTGGTCACCTGTATTTCCTGTACACAAAGTATTAAAAGATGTAAACCTCATAAAGTGTCTCTGTTGCTTCCTCCTCTGTAACAGCTGTCAATGTTTCTTCATTATTTTCCTGTAGTAAAGAAATAGACAACATTGCTGTTCTACTGTAAACTCATATAATCTGTGGAGTATTACTCACAACTGCATGTTGGTCTGGCTCAACAGGAGGCTGCACCAGATGCAGTACACCATCAACTGATAGAATATGAGGTTTATACAGGTCACTTATAACTTACAAGGGACCAAATGGCAATTAACAAACATACCAATCACCTTACACTTCATTGTCATTATGCTCTCAAAGACAACCAAGACTGAGGGAAGGCAAAATCAGTAGGAAAATAACTTCACTACAAAATAATCCATTATGGTAAAGAGTTTATCAAATGAATGAGTAGCACTGCAAAGGTGACTGTGAAGAAAGGATGTATGCACATCATGTATTATTTTGAATTTACCCCTTATGTAGGCACTTGTGTCTTGCGGGGTTATTGCCTCAGAGGATGTCCCCGCAGAGATGCCTTCGGCCACAGGGCTGTTTTGGCTGAGGGCCAACTGCTCAGCCTCTGTGAGTGGTGGTGGTGGAGGACCCCCACCTGTTTTTCGGGCCTCCGCTTTTTTTCTGTTGGCTATAACGGGTCACATTTGAGCATACAGGGTAAGCAAATATGTACTTGTAATGTGCTCAGATAATTTCAATAAGTGCTTACAGAAAGAAAATTAATGTAGCCTCTAACTGCAATTGATTTACATCGGACAAACAGACCAAGCACTATGGCTCATAATACAATTACACCTTACCTGTTTGGACTATATTTTTATATTTCATTTTTACTTGCTGCCAGGAACATTTGGGGCCTGTTGGGTTGCACCTGCGCTCACATCACATCACAAAATAAAATGTATAAAATAACAAATAAAATAACATATGATAAAATAACGTGTTAAATGGGTGGAAATCCCTCGATCAATGTTTAAATTAACACTCACGCATTGACTCTGTCGGCTATGTTTTGCCATGCATGCTTTTGCAGCTGTGGCTGTGTTACTTTTTTCCGCGGAATTTGCATGTTATCGGCATATGCTGCCATCAGAATTTCGGCCTCAAGCGCTGTGAAATACATTGACCGCGCCTTCTTTCCCTCCGTCTCCATGGTGACTCGCTTAATCTGTGCTCCACTAATCAGGGCTTTATGTATCCTCGTCCGCGCGCTTCACTTGGGGTTAAAGCAACTCCGCGTTGACTGAACTAATTGTTATCAGCCTTTCTGAAACCGAATATTCCGAGTTGGACAGTTCGGGGTTACTCAACCGTGAGTGTCGTTTTTCACTCTGAGTTTTCCAAACCGGCTTCCTGAAACAGGGCCCAGGTCCCGAAATTCAATCTTATATTTCTGTTAGGTCAGTGTGCATGTTCTAGTGTCTTCCTTCCACACAGCCCTCTGCATGCTAATCAGTAAGTAAATGAGATTATTACACTAAAAATATTAAGCTGTAGGGTGCATAAAACTCAATGTATCTATAATGTGAATTGTGTTGACATGCACAAACACAGATCTGACTGCTTTGCCAAATCTTTGTATCATGACAGCAGCAAAAGTAAATCAGGCTATTCAAAATGCATTCTAGCAAGCACTGGAAGTTATACAGCCATCATCCAAACTGTAGAAGACATTTACACCCAAATTGGAGGGCAGCACCAGTAACAGTTGATTTTTGTTTTGTTTTGGGGGCTGAGAGAAGCAGCAGGTTTGGGGGGGAAAGAAAGCAAATGTAACTGTAGGATTATTAAAAACTATAGAAACTTTCTCAATTCGAGGCACTGTTTTCCATCATTATCCAGGCTTTAAGACACAGAGAGTCAGTCTGAAACATCTTCAGTTTAACTTTACTGTTCATTGGAGCTGTTATGGAAAGTTTAAATGTAATTGGCCGTTTAAATGTTTAAATGTAAAGTCATGTATCAGAACGTTGCTTTGTAGTATTTCAGGAACAGAGCATCTGAAAGAATTGAAAATGGTTTATGAAAGAACTGAATTTGAAACATAAACTATTTGGTGATTAGTCTCCCATGAAGCATAGTGTGTAGGAGGAAGTAGGACATCCACCAAGGGTAGAATTAGCAACTAGTAATTGAGTAGGATGTCAAGGGGGGGGGGGGGGGGGTTGTTGTGTGGTAAGCATTTCAGGTATTTTCTTTACTCATTTATATAATATAACAAATATATGATCATATTGCGTTTGCTGTTAGCCAAATTTAGGGTTGCTTTGGTTGGTTTACTAGTGATAGTTTTTATAGCCTTTCGCTAGCTACTTGGCTAATGCTAACTAAATGTTTCTACAACGTGACTGGGCAGATGTAATGTTGATCCTGTACCAACATTATTATGATGATGCAGGAACAGCTCCAACACGGGGATATCAGATTGTGTGCAAATGGTCCCCAGATGGGATTTTAATGGGGCCATATGCCCCCCAACAACTTAGTTATAGCACCGCCCCTGCTTCCTGTATTTAAAACATCACTTAGCGGCAGAAACAATACAACCTTATCAACATGTAAATTATATCTTATGCCTTATGAATTAAACTGTACTCTTATGCTTTGTTGGGATTGTTTGCACTAGTCTGATTTGATTCTCGCAAAGCCCTCCAACTGTTTCCACCTAACTCTGATTTGAATTTGGACGCTTTCTCTGAGATGCAATCTCTGTAATGTTGTAAAAAAATCATCCTTGCTAGTGTGACAAGAACACTACGCATAAAAACTCAGGTGAGGATGAAATCCATCTCTGTTGAGGTTTGTCACATCAACATCAATGCTGAAATTGTGATATTAAAAACACAGACATGCTTCAAATAGATGAACAAGAGTGGAGTCACAATTTATCTTCACTTTGGAGATGTGTGTGACTGCCGTGCCATGAATTATGTGTAGGCAGAATACAACCCCTTGTCATTACACAAGCCATTTTGTTCAATGATTTAAGATATTCGCGAGTCCTGTATATTGAATGTCAGCCTGTATGACAGCATGTTCCCGCTCCCTCTTGTCTGCATCGCCTTCCAAAGCTTTTCTCCGTCGCGTTCTTCATTCAATAGTAATTCTCTCTTTCTCTCTGACTTCCTCTCCTCCTCCCTACATACTCATCTTTTCGCTTGTCACTTTCCCTTTATGTCAATTACCATCTCTCTGCACTTTTCCTGCCTTTCTCTCTGTCCCCGCTCGCCCTGCCCCACACCTTTTCTATTCCAGTCCCAAGATTTCCTCATTCTTTCCAGCTATCACTTACTCAATCCCCTTCTCTTTTTCTTTTTTTTTTCTCCCCATAGTGCTTCCTGCCTGCGTGCAAGATTTCCTCATGCATTTATTGTATATTCCTGCTGTTTTCCAACTTGCTCTCCTCCTTTCCCATCATCTTTCCTCCCATCCCACACATTTCTTTCTGTCCAACATGTAATATCTTCTCTCCTTCTCCACATAAATCCCAGTAGTGAGTGAGCAACCTGAATCTGTCTCTGACCCCGTTCATTTTGCAGTTCAGGAACCTTAGAAAACCAGGAGCGTGCTTACCACCTCACCTCACATCCACTCATGAGTGCATGTGAGGTCCGTGTAATCAAACCTGGAACGATATGGCAGCTAGCTTTTGTATGTTTGCACCACAAGTGCATTTCACTTGGCTGTGCTTGTTCTGCGTTTGCTTATGGAAGCCAGTTTGTTGGAGGTGATGGGTGTGTGTGTGGGTGAGTGTGTGAGAGCACTTACCGTACAGTATGTTTATCAGTATGCCAAGCAGGGAGCCTTAAATGGATTTTAGCTGGAATGTATCAGCTTTTTTTCAGAAAGGAAGAACCTCAAGATTATCTCGCATTGCCAGTGTCTTAAATATGTGTGCATCTATTGTTTAGTGTTTGTGTGCGTTTGTGTGCATGTTTACGATATCGTCTATGTGCACAGTGTCTGGTATGTTGTCTGTAATTGCCTGCGCCTTACCATCCATCACAGGGATGGGGGTTTTCACATTTTCTTTACTCTTTCTAGTCAAGAAACTTGTTCTCTCTTTTGCTCAGAGAAAAGGGGAAAACTTTTTCGTTTTTCAAAAAATGCCTTTGACAAGTGCTTTTTCTCTCTCTCTCTTTCACACACTGAACATGCATAACAAACTTTCTAGAAAGAGATTGCGTAGGGGGCTGGATGGGGAACAAGAAACCTCATATCTGCCAAGTAGAAAAACAATCAAGACAGATAGCACTGACTTGTCAAAGAGTGTGACACCACCAGGTCCCACCCTGGGAAAATGAGAAACTTTGCACTCACACAAAACACAGCATCCCTGCAAACGTGTTTTTTTGGGTTTTTTTGGTTTTTTGGGGTTTTGTTTTTTTTTAAACAATTTGATATTCATCTTTTCTCTCGCGTCTATTAAACTTGCAACTAATGCTTTTGAGATTTATCAACCCTTACTTTTTGGGGGCATTTTCCTCACACTCAAGGGCGGCTATGCATTCGCACAGTTTAGTGACACCATTGTTGTCAAACACTAATAGCAGTGACACTTGCAGTGACACAACCTGAACGCTAATTTCAATTTTAAATTGGTCTGAGATCAGATTTTCATTACAGTGAAACAACAAAGTCATTTGTGCTTTTTGTACTTTTACCTTTTCAAAGCTGTCAAACACAGCCTTCAGCCTCGCAGCAGGACTGCATCTCATAAGATCATCTTATCTTTTGACAGTTAACACAAGAAACAATTACACAAGAAATAATTCAGCCGGCATTGGAAACACGACTCTTTAACTGGATCGGGGTGGCCAGCTCCAGGCCTCGAGAGCCAGTGTCCTGCAGGTTTTAGATGTGTCCTGGATCCAACACAGCTGATTTAAATGGCTACATTACCTCCTCAACATTTCTTGAACTTCTGCAGACGCCTGATAATGAAGTGATCATTTGATTCAGGTGTGTTGACCCAGGCTGATATCTAAAACCTGCACTTGAGGCCTGGAGTTGGACACCCCTGCTCTGATATTTCAGTAAGACTAACTCTGGAGCAGGGTGACCAGGTGCACTGCGTTATCTGGAATTGTGGCATTCATAAGGGTGTGTGTGGTGTGCTGTTTTGAGTATATCAGTTAGGCTCTAATTGTCAGAGACAAGGAAAAAAAAATCTCCTCACGTTTGTGTGGCACAATGAAGCAGAATTTTTTTGTGAAAAAAATTGTCAAAAACTAAACCAAAAGAAACAAGATGTGATTTTTTTTTTTTATATCTCCTCAGTACAGGAACATGTTAATATGTGTAGTCACACACCACTGAGCTTGACAAGTCTATAGTGTGCGTGTGTGTGTGTGTGTGTGTGTGTGTGTGTTTGGGTCCACAGAGACAGTGACCTGGACACGATGGTGGAGTGGGTGCAGTTAAATGGACCGTGGCTGAAGCAGTGGACTCAGTCACTCAGAGCTCACCTTTAGGTGGCAGCATGGGAGCCTCAGCCTCTTGGACACACTCGGAAATTACAGAGTCACAGCTCGACTTGCCAAATCAGCCAGGCTGCATAAAACGCTGTGATGTTATTTCACAGAGAGCATAGAATAATATCGATATGCACCTACGTACTACTGATATATTTACCAACGGGAAACAATCTTTTCTGTCTGCCTGGAGCAGTCTGCCCCACAACTACTTGAAACCTTTACAAATCCACTCAAAACTAATTTGAGATGTCAGAGCAAATTAATTTTAGCTGTCGGGTATCAAGAGTTTTGACACATAGGAAGCAGCAACTGATCACTCAAAGCGTAGCTGGACTCACCAGGGATGGTTGCAACTGCTGAAAATGTTTGGGGGTTTTTTTTAATGATAATTTTAACTAATACCCAATATGGTATATTTGCGCTTGATGTCGTTCACAAGTGGTTTCTGGGTCACAAACTCCTTTACAGAAAGCTCTAAAGAAGCAATGGAATGTATTTAGTTTGTGTTGCTTGTCAGATTTCTGATCCATCTGGCACGTGACATAGATACACAGATGTTTTAGTTCTTTAGACAAGACATAATGTGGATTGCACAACACTGGACATTATATTCTTCATTTCCAGTTAATACTTGTACAGCTGCTGTTATTGTGTATATATTTATTTATATTTCTTCATACATTCTTATATAGTTCTATATTGTATATTTTGTTGTACAGTTATTTTATTTTCAACTTTAATTTATATATTTTATCTTATTCCTTCCTAGTTAAATTTACCCTTTTTAATTTTTCATATTTATTTCCTATATTATTCATAGCCTTTTCCTTTTTTGTTTTCTTTAGGTCACGAGCAGTTGTCCAAGCATTTCACTACATATCGTACTGTGTATGACTGTGTACGTGACAAATAAAATTTGAATTTGAATTTCTTTAGTGCAGGTAATTACACCCCAGTGTCTACAAAGAATTTAAGGATGTGTCTCCAGGAGATTTTATTTTTTGACCTCTGGCTTTTTAGTGATGAGCAAGATATCAAAGGATGGCTTTTAAATGTGAAATCTCATGGTGGAAATTGAGACTTGTAGCACAGAGGTGTAACTAACGATGTAAATGGTGGCCGATGATCAGAAACTCTGCTTACACAACACTGGCACCGCGCATGGTGTCTCGCTGCCATGTACCAACATATTGAAATGGAGCTGTCCCTAATGTTGTTAGTTACACCTGCACTTTTCCTGCTAAGGAGCATAGCAGGAATCCGATGGAGAGATAATATAATAACGGCATCGTATCGGGGAAAGAAATTATCAGTAATTCTGCTGATGAAAATGGCTCGCTGTGGCAGCATGCTGCAGGTCAGATCCCATCTTTGTTCTCCAGCAGCCCAGTCATCGATCTGGCTGAAGAGCCCGACTCTGACAAGTGCCCAGGTGGTGGAAACGATGGAAGGGGCAGCAGAGATTGAGGAAGTGGCTGATAGGATGACGGCCTCATCTTGGTAACAACTCCCTGGACTCTCAGATCCTTTCACCTCCTTCCACCTCTCCTTCCTGTTTTCCTCCCTCTGTCTTCCCTTCCTGTGCCCCACAGGACTCAGTGGAGCGATGGAGGGAAACAGAGCCCAGCTACCTCCACCTGGTCATTATCAGACAAACACCTGCTGCCTCTTCCCCATGCCTACTATCCTCTCATGCTCTAAACTCTTGCCTGTTTTGGGTCCCTTGTTCTCACTCAACCCTTACTAATAGGAATATCTTGTTTTATTTTTTTGGCAGTGCACAGCTACAGGTGTGCAGAATAAAATTGAAAGTCAGTGTGCGTCTTTCATAAATGATCACAAATATATTTGTTTATGTTTGTGAAGCTGACTTGTCCTCTGCCTGTTTTGCCGTTGCATCGAGAGGAAGGTGAAATGTGTTAAACCGGTCGTTACGTTCACTCTCAACTTTCTCCCAACAATTCTGCGGTGATGCCTGTCCGCTAGGTTACCATGACTACCTGACACTGAAGGCACCTCTTCATCCATCTGTGCCGCAGCAGTCGCTTCCACCTTGCCCGGCTCTAACCTATCCACCCACCATTCCTTCCATCAGTTCTTCCCCCTGCAATACAAGCAGCATTCGCCCATAGAAAGGAAGATAAGGTCGAGGCTGCTGGCTTTTTGAAAGCACCGGCACCGCAAGAGCTGAACTCAGTCGACAAAAGCAAGGGAGCGACAAGCAACAGGGGCTATAAAAAATTCATGGCCAATAGAAGAAGGCACTGGGAGTCCTGCAGTATGTGAACTGCACTCTGGAAACTTTTTCTCTATTTTGCAGTCTTTTTTTTTCTTTTAATGTTCTCGAATGGATTCCAGGCTTTCCAAACTTTACTACATACATCTTTATTGTCGAAAAATACTGAGAGAAAAATCAAATAAGTCAGACAAACTGTGAAAGTGAATTTCAGTTTCAAATGCTTTTGCAGCCCTGGGCTGCAGGACTCGTTTAGATGTGCTGTGCATTGGAAATTAAACTATCAAGTTATTTTTACTCTTCTCTGTAGTGCTTTGTTTTCAACCAAACACGAGTTTTTGTTTTTAAGCAAATGTGAGTTTTCATTCTTTCCAACAAATGTTTTTCCTCAGTAAACATTCAAACAAGTCAAAACTGGGAAATGTGAGGTAAAGAATGATGACTCCACATAGAGGCAGTGAGCCTCATCTTGCTCCCAACTTCTCACTTATGGATGTTTGATCGCTTTGCATCACATTTCAGCTCTCTGAGTCATCCTTTTTAATGTCTAAGTTTAATGTTGTAATCAGTCTTATTTTTAACCCAACCCGTCATCTTTTAACAAACCTAACCAAGAACTTTTGGTGCGTCAATCAAATAAATGGGGAGGGAACAGACTGGTGACTTTTCCAGGATGTACCTGCATTTTGCCCTATAGTAGCTGGGATAGATTCCAGCCTCCCCATGACCCTGAACTGGATAAGTGGAAGAAGATGGATAAATTGATAATCATTGAGTCACAAGCTGCATGTAACGTGGTCAACATGACCAAACCTAATATCTGGTGTCTGACAGACTGGGCCGAGTGTTTCAGACACTGCTGATGTGCTGGGATTTACCCACACAATCAGAGAATCATCTGAAAAAAGAGAAAATATCCAGCGAGCAGCAGTTCTGGGGTGAAAATGCCTTGTTGATAGCAGATGACAAAGGAGAATAGCCAGACTGCTTTGAGCTGATAGAAAGGCAAAAGTAGCTCAAACAGCCATTCGTTATAACCGAAGTATGCAGAAGAGCATCCCTGAACGCTGAATGTTTAAACAGATGGGCTACAAGTGCCGCTCCCGTAACAGGAAACTGGGGCTCACTAAAATGTGTTAATAGAAAGTTGCCTTGTATCAACAGTTCAGTTCAGCTGGTGGTGACGTTGTGGAGGGTATTTTCTTGGCACATTTTGGTCCCTCTTGTGCCAACTGAGCATCATTTAAAGCCAAAGTCCATCCTCTGAAGGCTGCTTCCAGCAGGACAACATACTTCACTGTATTCCAATGGCCTCCACAAGCACCAGATCTCAATCTACCTTTAGGATTTGTTGGAATGGAAGATTCACGTTATGGATGTGCAGCTGAATCTGCACCAACTGTTTGATCCTATATGTCAATATGGACCAATATGGATCTCTCAGGAAGGTTTCCAGCTCCTTGTTGAATCTATGCCTTGGAGGATTAAGGCAGTTCTGAAGGTAAAAGGTAGTCCAACCTGGTACTAGAAGGTTGCACCTAAAGAAGTGTGTAAAATTTCACTTACTGACACTTTTTCTACCTCTGGCAGAAGGTGAAGGTTTTTAAAACAGGACTATTTGCTTGTGGGCTTCAACACATGTCACAATACTGATGAGAGAAGAAACGTTGTGCCTGTCTCAGACACCAGCAGCTTTGGCAGATTTGCAGTAGTTGACACTCCTTGAATGAAAACAGGTTGGGGAGTTCCTGCTGTCGCATGTGCTGGTTCCCTTTCCAACTTGCCGACGTTCAGTGCAACAGTTAATAAAAGAGAACCGTGATCACTGTTATTAATTCCACCTGTGCTTTTTCTACTGTGTCAAGTCAAAATGTCTACTGTGAAAAATGTCTATTGTACCAGAGATGAATGACACAGCCAGATATCTTCTGGCCTTTGGTAGTGAATGGAGTTATTTTTATGTGTTCTCGGCACAAGCTGATGTATGAGCTACTTGGGAATACAGACTGTAATATTCCGGCTACAGTACATAAAAGCATATCTGAACATTTGGCAGCTGAGGGTGGTTGGTAGAAGAGCAGAAGCAGCAGAAATTTCATATCGTGCAGTAATTCAAGCAGTTTGTAGCGTGGAGTAAGCAGCAGCCTGAGCAAGCACTGTCAAAGATTGCTGGACTGCTCTAAGATGAACTCTTAAACAGATAAAAAAGGAAAGACTTTCATCTTTTCATGTAGTACATGAACTGAAATTCAGCAGGTGATTGCTACTAATTTGGAAAAGAAATTGCCTGGTCACTACATGTTAAATCATACATTTTAAACAGTAAACTCGTCATACTTCATATCTGTATGTTAAACAGTTCTAGTAAAACTAGAGCCAGAAGGGGAATTGCCATGTTCAAATATGAGACGTACAAAGAAACAACTGATTTGGCCATATTATTAAAAAAAAGGAGGAGTATTTACTGAGAACACAAACATTCTTTTTTCAGGTACGAGTTTGCTAGGATGAGAAAGACATCTGCATCCAAAAGACAAAGGTCGCTCTTTCAAAGAAAGCCAATGTTCACATTTTGGACAGAGAAGACAGATGGTTTGAAGAGGAGTGAAAGACGCCATCTATGTCCACTGTGAACGACCATCTTTGAACAGAGGCGGTGGTTTACGACACCAACTGTCTGCCATCTATAATCCAGTTCTGAGATCCCTTCCCAGACACCCTGGGCCATTTGACCTCAAGAAACGGCGGTTCGAATCCACTTAACGGCTACCCTGAGGTACCCCTGAGCAAGGTACCGTCCCTACACACTGCTCCCCGGGCGCCTGCTTAGTGGGCTGCCCACTGCTTCACTGAGTGAATGGGTCAAATGCAGAGAAAAACAAGTAATTTCCCCATGGGGATCAATAAAGTATCCATTATTATTATTATTATTATTATTATTATTATTAAGAAATCACATGATAGGGTGGGGCCAGGTTTCACAATGAGCTCACCCGAAACTTTGGCTGATTGCGACCTACACCCATTTTCATGAGGAGGTCCATTGTCCCTCTTGGGGGACAGTTCCACAGGGCTTAAATCTGGGACTCTACACCATTTGAACTGAAGAAGCGTCTCAGGTGAGAGGTGAAACGTCCTCAAGCAACTTAAAAAAGTCCAGAAGCTTTTCTTTCCAAGTTCCTTAGACTACGATGACCTGGATGACGGAGAACCTTCACAGACATGACAAAGACATCCTTGCTTTCTTCTATATTTTCCCCTAAGCTATCTGCCTCCTGATTCTATCTGACTGGGCTGAAGGATAATGTTAAGCTCAGAAGAAGTAGTTGTACTATACTAGACATTTCAGCTGTTTGTACGAATACGATGCCACATGAGATCAATCATTGCATCTGTAGCAGGTTGAAAAAAGCTACATGTTTATTTTTGTAAGAAAACCAATTACCCGCTTATTTTTTGTTT
The DNA here is from genome assembly GCF_964374335.1 of Astatotilapia calliptera. Classification (NCBI taxonomy): domain Eukaryota; kingdom Metazoa; phylum Chordata; class Actinopteri; order Cichliformes; family Cichlidae; genus Astatotilapia; species Astatotilapia calliptera. Next base: position 26,121,156 of record NC_137426.1, on the reverse strand, counting down.
ATTATTGTGACTTATTTTGACATTGTTATGTGTTGTTATATTGGTTATATTTCATTATGCCAGTAGATGGTGCTCTTGCACTGCTGTGGAACTACCAGAGAGACTCTAGCTATAGGCTCTGCGCATGCGCAGCTCAGAAATAAATGAGCTCCGGCCTGAGCAAGACGCTAACTTCGGTGTCCTCTCTATTAATCCACAGGTACTGACAAACAAACTTTTATGTTACCGAACTGGTTCTAAATGTCATGTAAGTTGAGTAACAACTGTTCGGCTATATTTTGAGATGAGAGTGATGATGTTGTTTTGTGGTATTTTGTTGTAATGAGTATTAGTGTATCATCGGCATAATGCTATAATGCTACGTAGCACTATAAGTATATGCTATGACAGTGGCAACCTGCGACTTCCGAAAATGTGTTGTAGTGTTTGTTTTAGTGTTAGCCAAGCAGTACTGAGTACATGTATTAAGAGGAAAGCTTTTTGTTGGTGAAACAACGTTGCAGTCGTCTGCCGCCATGTTGTGTTGCGTTCAAGGGACGCCATGTTCAAAAGTAATAGCGTATATGGCGCGAATGTGGGGAAAGGTTGTGTGAATGTGGTATGTTGTTATGCTTTAACCGTGAGTGTTTTGTTTAAGTTGTGAGTATGTAAAGTCATTTTGAATTAGTTTGTATTTATTTTGCTTTTGAGAGAATGCTTTTTGTAACTTCATTTTTGTTTATGAACTCTGTTATTTTATGGGAAGAATGCATGGTCTAGTGTGATTTGTATTGTGTATATGTAGAGAAATAAATGAGCTCCGGCCTGAGCAAGACGCTAACTTCGGTGTCCTCTCTATTAATCCACAGTTTGCTCATATTTGGCTACGCAGTGCTCTCTAGCCTGTGTGCCGCTTGCTGCCGGTCCAGATTCCCCTAGGTCTGGTGCCGGTAACACATCCACATTTCCAAAGCTATTGTTTAAGAGTGAGAACCTCAATAAGGCTTCAAGTCTTGCAGCTTTATGACAGCATCCCATGAGGCATCTACACATAAAACTCAAAGGCCAGTGAGAAACATCAGCCGGAGCTTAAGCTGTAAGGTTTAAGCAGGTGTAGCACAGCTCCCCTGAGCCCAAGTGTCTTCACCAACAAAAGTTAATTACACATTTCTCTTATCTTCTCTACCACACCCTGGTGAAGATCTGTACACCAGCAGTTGAACCTTGATCTCCAGGTAGCTGTCAACTCCAGTATGCACCCCTCCACCACCACTACCACCACCTCTACCCCCGTGGTTAATTAATTGAACTAATTAAGGCTCCCCGTGTTAGTTCCATTGCCAGGCAATGTCCATGCCTTATCTCAATCCCACAATGCACTTGATCACAAGCTGCCGTGTTTGATACGTTCCAAAGAAGTGATTAATTAATTCATGAGCGGCGGGTCGTTAATACACACCACGTCCCTCTGATATCAAAGTCGCGGCGGTGAATGCACGAGAGGCTGCAGGTTGTGTGGAGGCGGAGTGAAAGGAACATGTTGGGAGCCACTCTGAAGATGAGGCCGGCAGGCAGGCTCAACGTGAGGGTTAAAGGGCGAAGCATTAGGCTGAACCTTTTGAAGACTTAAAGAAGCATCTGGGATCCTCTGATACGTCTAATTAATAATTTATTGTGAAGTTAATTATGCTCATTGTGAGAGAATGTATCCTGAATTTTATTCACTTGACTGAATTTAGAAACAAGTGTAAACACAGCTTTTCCAATACATCTGCTTCTTTCCCTTATCTTTAAAGAAGGCACAGCGCAGCTTTATCTGCTTTAGACCGCGACACGTTATAATTAGTGAGCAGGGATATACGTATATAACGGATATAATTATTCTGCTTATTGTCTATCGAAGTGCTCTTTCAAGAGCCAATCAAATAAATGGAGAAAAATAAGCAAGCAAACGATGTGTACATATCTATTTGACTTCTTTGTTGTGCCCCCTCAAAGCTTAATGCCACAATAGACCTAAAGAGATTCATTCTTCTCTCCGAGCAAAAGCAGTGCCTTTCAAGTTTCACTGAAGCTCCAAGACAGAGAAAATTTAAAAAAGAATCCAGCCAAAGACACCCATTTGAAGATCAAAAGGGGCTGTATTGTGTGTATGTTTTCATGTGAATGTGAATGGGGGGCAAAAAGGAAGAGAGAGAGAAAAAGTGAGATCGCCGAGGACCATTAGCAACAGTTCCAGAGTATTTTATCAATCTGGTGCACTCCATCAGATGGTTAAGTTGGGATTAAATTGACTGATGATGTCTTGCGTGGGAAGGTTGCAGGTGACCGGACTGACCTCCAGACTGCACGCAAACCACTCATGTATGTACACATGGAGCTGATGATAAAATGTATGCATGTTGGAAGCATAAAGACAGACTCTGCATCGTTGTGTGGAGGCGTGCAGGGTGGATGGGCTAATCGGACATATTCCTCTGGATCCTTGGAGGGATGACCCCATCACCTGGCGGAGAAGACGGTTAAGTCCACTTCACAGCAGGGTGTGGGTCTCCTAAGGGAATGTTTGAATGTGTGTGTGTGTACCTGGGAGGAAACTTAAAGGTGAATGAGATGACAGCTGAAAGTCAAGTTCAGCTCATTAATTCTGAGCATTTAGACTTAAAGGAAAACGGGGAAAATACATCAAACAATTTAACTGATCTATATAATCATCATCCACACCGAGTGTCTGGACAGTGTTTGGGAAATATGGTCCAGAAGATACCATAGAAGACCTCTTTAAAAGCTCTAAAATACTCTATATAGATTGTTATCCCATGTGTGTTAATCAGGCATCAGGAAGCTTTAGGTCAGTGGAGCAGGGAATGGATTTTCTGTGGCCCTGACGGAGGAGACTCGGTGCATAATGGCTTCTACCTGTGGAGAAAATAACAAGCCAGACGGAACGGAGGAACATCAGCCAATGATCTTTCATTCCACTGCAGACACTGACATCAAGTGAAAGCTTCTGCCAAAATGCTCCTGTTGGCTCGGAGAGGTTGACTATAATTAATTGATGAAAAGCGATTTTTTTTTTCCCTCTTTTTTGACATTTTAATGCACTTAAATTATTTTTTTTAACTGCATTAAAGTATTTTTAAACCTATTAGTCAGTGTGCAGCACGGAAGACACCGGTGGCCTGGTTTGGCATCATTACTCTTCGACTAATGATGCGGTGCCTGCAAACTGGAAAAGTACATCTGTGACTTTGCCACTGCTTTGTTGTTGGTGATTGCAGTAACACAATGGCTTCCAATTAATAGTAGGTCTTCCACATATATAAATACTTTTTTTTTTAATATGAAAGAAAATGTGTAGAATGAGCACCCGCCTCCTCTTCACTGAAACATGTCTACATGCAGCACAGTGGAGGGTTTTGGAGGGCTTTAATATCCTTTAACACTAGAAGGAGTTCATGTTGACCTCCTGTCATTTCTAAAATCATAGAACTCTGTTAGAATAAAACCCTACTACCTCAGATTTCTCATTTTCCCCAAATAGGTTCATTTTCAGTTATATTTCAGACTTGAGGCGACTTTTGTTGTGATTTGGCGCTATATAAATAAAATTGAATTGAATTGAATTGAATCGTCTTATAGTGATTTTTCTCATGAATCTACACTCAAATAGTAACAATAATAAAACATAATACAATAGCAAGGTCAAAGACTGGCTTTGGTCAGGCGGGTAACCAGCAACCAAATGGCCACTACATGAAATATTTGGTGATGGGAGAACCTTACAAATAGAGTGGTCACACAGAAGTCATATTCAAATTCACCTGAACACTTCTTACACCAGGAGAAGCAAAATCCTCTGGTCTGATGAAATAAAGGCTGAGAAGATGTCCACAATTTTCAGCAGTGTGGTTGAGGAAGAAATTTTTTACTGGCACCACTGATACCATCCCTGTAATAAAGCAGTGACTGCTGGTCACACAGAGGGCAGGTTTAATATAAACATTATAGAATAATTCTCATTCAGATTGCTAATATCTCAGGATGTAAAGTCTGGGTCAAACATGTTTTTGCTTAGTCTCTGTGGAAAGTGATTGAAACCAAAACAGAAAAAGAAACGATCTTCGGTAAGACGAGTGCGACGTGCCAGTGTGTGATCTCTGACGACATTTCAAATGCACTCTGCATTCAGAGCGGAGAAGACCTAAAATACACCAGCAAACAGCTAAATCGTTGTTTGCTTTTCCATTTTTCCATCAGAAACCTGGAGGACAAGTATTAATCAGCCGTGAAATGAATTTATTAAAACTGTTTGCAGTTTTATAGAAATAAGCAATTATGAATCACGATTAAAGTGATTGATTGTAATGTTTGGCTTCTAATTTTGCGTTCAAAACAAAATAATAAAAGACAGCCAGAGATTTATCATAATGCAATGTTTAACCTGCCATACGGATTTCTGTAATTATTTCTCTCTGTGCAGTGATCACACAGTACTACACAGTAAGGGAATCTATAACTGCATTAAATATAAACATGGACCGTGCACACAGGTGAACGTGTGTAATAAGTTTGCACACACACACACATTATCAACAGAACTAAGAGCGTGTCACAGCTTCATTTGAACTTCTTGTCGTTTACAGTACAGTTATGTTGCCGCACTGACCTCATGTTCATTAAAGACATGAGTGACTGTTACTGTTCAGCTAGAATGTAGATATCATACTAAAAGTTGATTCTATTGATCTGGGCGGTGCGTTTTCATTGGGAGAAACATGAAGTCACCCAGTCCAAGTTTCCCCAGCCTTATAAAGAAACATTTGCATGATGACCAGTACTAGCACCACTGATTAAGAATGGGCCGTGAGGTCAGTTTCATGATCATTAATATGCAAATTGCCATGACCACGTATCAATGGCCGTGAGTACCATTCACAGAGAGCTGGGAATGGCTGCAATCAAAGCATTGTTAAGATGGTGAGTGATGTACCCCTAAGCTTCCTCCTCGGGTCAAAGATGATCGTTGCTCTCTGTCCGAGTTGTGCACGTCTTCGTCTCTTAAAAAGTGAAGAGTAAAAATTTTGAAACATCTCAGTGTTTCGGCCACTGAGACACAACAAGCTGCAAATCCACCCATCCATCTTCTTCCACTTATCCAATTCAGGGTCTTGGGGGAGAGGGCTGGAGCCTATCCCAGCAGTCATAGGGCAAGAGGCAGGGTATGCCCTGGACAGATTGCCAGTCTGTTCCAGGGCTAATACAGCGAGACAGACAACAATTCACGCTTATATTCACACCTATGGGCGATTTAGAAGCATCAGTTTCACTAACTCCACTAACTGCATGTCTCTGGGCTGTGGGAGAGAGCCCATCCACATGCTGACTTTCCCTGTCTGTTGTGTGGCATTGTGCAGATTTCGTCAGCGCCTTTAGCACCTTTAGCTAAGTGATGCTTCAGGCCTGCGGCCCCTTTTAAAGCCCTGTAAAGTTGTGGGAGCTGCAAAAGACTCCCTGCATATATTCTTTTCATTCATCGCTGACTTTCAGCGAGCGTTTGGATTCATGTCACAGTTGAGCCATTAGCAGCTAACCTCACACATTACTTAGTACTCACTATGCTTCAGACTTGCACTTGCCTTGGGGAGCTTTGCATGGCATGACTGTATACATCTGTGGTGGGCTGAAGGTTGGCAGCTCTTGTACTTAACACCCACTCCTCTCCTTTACTGTGGGTCTCTACAGACACACAGCTATTTTTATTTCTTTGTGTGTGTGTGTGCACCCTAAGTTAAGAACCTTGACAGTAATCCATCTCACAGCGTCCCCAACCAGTTCCAGCTGTCACCTTTGCCTCGCCAGCAGCCACTGAACCACTCACTGGATTTAGGGGCCCTATAGATACCACTGCCACTCATTGTGCCCCGGTTCCACCATCCACTTGATGCAACGCACACTGACAGACACCAAAAGGCTCCTCGGTTAAAATAGAATTTCAATTTCACCGGGTTTTAGTGCGTGATAAAACACAGTGCCCTCTTCAGTTGTAGCTAAAAGAGATTAAAAAGGAAAGTAGAGTTGAGGGGGGCAAATATAGATCATGGCTTTATTAACTATGGCAATAGAATTCTGCATGCAAGAAGAGAGGTGGGTGGGTGAAGAAACGAGCATCTTGTGCTTTGCAAGGAATTTATCATAATGTACGCGCGGCAAGATCATTTGCCTCTTGACAGGATCATTACGAGATTCAGTGCTCCCACGACCATTACGCAATTTCAGCGTTCTTCCTCGGATGGAATTTTAATTGAATTAGCCCGGATGGTTACACATGGTGTGAACGATAACATTTTTTGTCAATCTGAGCTCACTGAATGCGCTGGCGGGCGGGGGGAGTGCTAACAGGTCAGGGCAAGCCAAGAAAAAAAAGAAGGGACAAGGTACTTTGGTGTCTTCTCCTATGCCTCTCTTTTCAGTTGCAAAATAGATGCCGTGAAAATCACTGGTCTGGCCGCTCTGAGCTGCCTGATGATCTGCTGTTGTTATACGCTCAAAGCCACTCTTCCACGCAAGTGACCATGTAAGCTGAGGGCAATGCAAGCATGATGTATGGTTAGAAGGTAAATGTGTTAGTATTAGCACCACCAGAGAATAAAACCCCCACCAGCAGCTCAAGTACAGTCCCGTAAGAATGATTAATGATGCCGGTCATGTTATGAAAGGCAGGGAGATGGAGAAGGGAAGGTATTGTGCTGACAAGAAGGTTCCTCTTTAATGTGAACATTTTGATCCTCAGTTCTTTGATACTAAATGACACAGCCTATTAAGGCGCTGGAATTAATATGAAGGCTGAGCATCAATTGAAAAAATGTCTACCATGGTGCTACCCAAGGTATAACAATTTTCAAGCCACATGAGAGGTCCTGCATTTTGCACTTGGAAAATTTAATAAAAGATCTTCAATACCCACCCAAGCTTAAACGTTTTTAAAACTACTCTCTTTTTTGGCCTGGTTTAACACAATATAGTATTAAAGAGACCAGATTATCCTCACAAACTGTGTTAAACACATTGCAAATTGAAAAATGCTGTAAAAGCACAGAAGACACAAAGGAAGTCGAATAAAACACAACAAAAATAGAAGAAATGTAATTAAAATTGAATAAACAATGGAAACAGAAAAAAATCCTAAAAGCTTCGAGAAGCCTCAAAACACAACAGCTAATATCAAACATGTATCTACAGTATGACGTGAATAATGTGAGAGTTTGCCAACTCTAGTAGTTCTGGTTTAGTTTTTAAGCATTTTTGGGAGACAATAACCTAAACAGTTGTTTTATTATTTTGTGTCTTGTGTGCTTTTGCAGTACGTTTTTGTTTGACGATCTTAAGTTGCAGGACATTTGATCTCTCAGGGCCACCGTAGATTACTCCTGATGACATGAAATACATTCCTAAAATGATTCAGTACCACCAACAACTGTAATGATCCGCAATAGAAACACTGATCACTGTTAAAGGAGCCCCTTTTGCAAGCCCCAAAATGGAATTAAACTTAACAGCGGCATCACACTAACCAAGTCAACATAAGCTTCCTTTCTTAAGGTATAAAAAGTTTTACACAAGTCAACAAATAGATCGTGATGTTTTCCAACTCAAGTAGTTCTGATGATGTGCAGAACTTTACAAGATATAATTTTTAAACATGTGCAGGTGAATATTTACTGTAACATTACTGTGCTGCTTTCTGGTGCAGCTAGTGTGGCTCCATAGTGTGGTGAGGTTCCACATTTGGCTAATAAGTGAAAGATCCTGTTTGATCCTGGAGGAGACAGAAAATCCCTTTGGGATTCATCAGAAAGGGCAGCTGGTGCAAAATTCTGCCAAATCAAACTACTTACTGACATAGATGGGCAGTAACGCGTTACTGTAATCTGATTACTTTTTTCAAGTAATGAGTAATGTAAGGGATTACTATTGCAAAATCGGTAATTAGATTACCGTTACTTTCCCGTAGGAACGCTGTAAAACACAGCAGAAAATAAATAAAGTCAAAGACTCAGCGGTCCTGTTGCTCTATTTTCACCTGTAAAGCAGGAGTAGTGTAGGCGGAGGTTTACCCTGGTGCAGGTGTGCCGCAGCGGTCAGTGGAAGAATCTGCGAGTTTTTCTGTGAGTTTCCCATTACCTCGTTGCGCACTCGGTGCTTGCTTGGAAGTTTAGGGGTTTTTTTCGCTGTAAAAAGAAGTTTTCTTCCCACGCACGATGGACACTAATGTTTTTGTCACTTTTTATGGAATCAAACTCAAAGTAAGGTCAGTAGGGGAGACCGGGGATAGTTGTAACATTTTTGACATTTCTGTCTGTAAATTGGAGCTCTTTTAAGGTAGTGGATTCAAAATGTAATGCAAAGTATTTACATGTCTCTGCTATTAAATAATGCAGCTATTTTCTCTGCAGCACAATTACCCATTGCATGGTATGGTCTCAAACACAAAGAGTGAAATGTTACAATTAACCCCATAGTCTGGGTTAGTTGTAACATATCCTGGGGTAAAATGTAACACAATGAAATAAGGGTACTAACAAAACATTAACATGTAATCTTTGTTTATTCAACACATGAATGCACTTACATCCATTTATGTAGCTGTGTGTGTGTGTGACAGAATGCAGAAATCTAGCTTTTGAACATATTCCAACCCCCCAAAAAAGACAAATTATGGAATTTTCTGCAACTGAATATTTCATTAATTTTGGTTGGTCTTCCTTGAGTTTGGCCTCATTGGCTCAGTGGGCATTATAACTTACAACTCTTGCACCAATTTTGAACATAACAATGAAGCTGAAAAAATGTAGTTGTTCACCAGCATCGCAATTCCATTACTTTTTATCATGGCTTACCTTGGTGTGGTTTGCAAAGTGCTTCAGAAAGATGAGGAAATCTGTTTCTTGCATCCATCCTGATTTATTTCCACTACTTCCTACTGGTCCATCTCTGACACAGTGGTCTGCATAATGTGGGAACACAAACAATGGAGGAATTGTGTTGCCAATGGCATTAACCGCATATACAAAAGCGACCAGTGAACCTCTCTCTGCTGATGTCGTTGCCCCAACTTGTTTAATATAAGTTAAAGTAATAGTGTGGTAAGTTGTAACATCTGCATTATTGTTACAACTAACCCAGACTGTTGCTGTTACAACTGACCCAGACTCCTATAGCCATGAACTAGCTAACATTACAGTCAACAGCTAAAACATTAGCACTAAAGACCTACACAGAATATATCCCCATAGACATACAAATAACATAATTTAAGTTTGATGAGTTTAACTGCAAAGCAGATAATGCTATCACAAATTGAAATAAAGTAGAAAAACTTACTTTTTTTCATGTTAAATTGTCTGTGTTTGACAAAATGTGCTGATTTTTCACGTGTGATAGCAGAACTGAATTGGGCATGCACAGGATGAGTCACATCATTTGAAACTTAGCCCTGATTGGAGAAATTGGAAGTGTTACAACTGACCCACGTTACAACTATCCCCGGTCTCCCCTACATCCACGCTTTAAACGCTGCACACTCATACTCTCTCCCGCACTCGATATATTATCCATTGTTGATCTGCACACAGCTGTTGTCATGAACGTTGCACTTGCTTACGTCACTGTCATGCGACATTCTCGCAAAAAAAATCACGGTTTTAGTAACGCAGTAACGCAGCGTTCCTTCGGGAAAGTAACGGTAATCTAATTACCGTTTTTGCAATAGTAATCCCTTACTTTACTCGTTACTTGAAAAAAGTAATCGGATTACAGTAACGCATCCATCTCTGTAGAATGATCCCTTGTCACCCCAAGTGCCATCCTAGTTTTGCATATGACAGTGTTTATTAAAACAAGATCGCATTAACACTTTGAGCGTAGTTACAGTCAACAGTGAATATAAATGCTAAAACTGAAAATATTGCATAGTGTTACACACGCTCTGCCCCCCACCCCCCTCAACCATTAACAAATGGTTCAGCCCATAACACGGACCGGCTTTTTTCTTGTTTTCAGTAGCTTAAAACCGTTTTAACGCTCTAAGGAAAGCGCAAAAACAGTAAAGAAAAAAAGTCACCACTTTCCTATCGGTGGAAGAATGTACCATGTCGACCAATTAAAAATAAATGTCAACACGTGGGATTTGGTTGTTTAGGAAGAGGGGAAAGTTTTGGGAGTGATGGTAACGCCAGCGAGACAGAGCGAGCGAGTGTGAAAGAGAGTTTTTAGATATAGGAGATTTATAACGTTTAGTGTGGAGTGTATAGTTAGTGTGTTGTCTTGTGTAGTCGTTATTTTGTTTTGTCAGTGAGGGCACTAATGAATGTCACAAAGGCACATTTGTAAACACTGTCACTAAGTAGAAAACCAGCGGAGTGATACACCTGTTGTCAGGCCTGCAGGTTTATCCCGGTGCTGTTCTCCTCTGTCTTTTGGTGGAAAAACTTTTTTTTTTACTGGCACACATAATTTTTGGGGCATCTTATTGCGACACCAGATTGTTCTCTCATTTTAGTTTTAGTAATATTTTGAAATGGTTGTACAAAATAAAAATAAAAATGTCAGGTGTATTGGCTGCATTTTTAGATAAATAGTTGTATATGTTTACAAAATGTAAAATTTATATTTGCATTTCAAGTTATAAAAATTTACTAAAACATGTATTTATTTAAACGTGTATACTTACTGCATTTGAATCATTATAACCATATGTAACCACCTGCATATGTGTTTGGGGAAAAAAGGCTTTGATTTTGCTACCCCATTTGATTTCTTTGCCACCCTAAGAAAATTTCTCTAGATCCGCCCCTGGGTGTGACTAGGGCCTTGTGGTCAGAGTAAAGCAGGCAGCTAAACTTTCCTGGCAAAAGACTGTTTAAAGTTGTGAGGGTGACTCAATCGTCCATCGAGGGGGGCAGCATAAATGTAAACATTTGAGTAGCGGATTTTGGGGATCTCAAATTATGTGTACAGCAGACTGTCAAGTGATTAATGCAAGACATGTATCAACAAAGCTGCTCAACAACAACATTTTCATCTCTAAACACGGCTGATGACAAAATAAAAAAAATAAAATCCAAGCCACAAATTATTTAGCAAAAAATGTTTAATCTCTCCTTGATGCGTGTTTATTTACAAGTAGTAAATCTGCAAAATAGGAAATAACAGAATATTTACACAATGAATGTTAACCTGCAAACTTGTGACAGTCGCTTCAAGTCTGAAACTCTAAAAATGTATCAGTTATTGTAGTATTAAAATTCTTTAGCCACTATACTTGAAATTCCTTTGCTTTGCGTTTCCGTGGGTTCTATGCAACTTCCATTTTGAAGGAGGAAAAAAAAAAAGAAATAATGAATTTCCAAGAATCAGAAGCGAGCAGGAAAAAAAACACAGAATGATGCCAGGACTTCATTTGATTCAGCAATGGTTTGAAAAGGCAAAAATGTGATGAAGCTGAGAATTAAACATGACTTTGAGCTGAGTCTACTCACTCTGAAGGTTGACAACAGCAGCAAACCCAGCAATTCAATCTACAGCCTACACTCTTAGGCCACCGAGTAACAATAAACACAAGTCAGCTGTTGTAGTAAACAGTGAAAAATGAATAGTAGAGAAGGGCAGCTGGAAAAAAAATACATGTGGACTTGAGAAGAAGGTCAATTTAAAAGGCAAGTAGCCATGCAAATGATAAACAAGCACGACTCCCCCAGCAGTCGTTTAATCAACAGAGCTACGAGTGGAATAGGACACAAATGGAGCATGAACCTGAGAATGGATTGAGAATGTGTAAGTGTCTTTGAAAAGCCTGACAGATCATCAGCTGGACACCACAGCCTCAGTTGTGATGAGGGAGTGAGTGAATTTGTCCCTACTGCACTCATACAGACCATCCAGAGGACTGCTGTTAACAGCACCACTGAGTCTCAGCAGTCATTCATTTCCACGTGATCTATACAGAGAGAGCACCAAAATGTATGAATGCAGTAAAAAGTCAGAAGGGGGAAAAAAAACAAAAAAACAAATCCAAAATATGATTACTTTTTTTGTTTTTCATAATAGACTAAGAACATTTTAGTGAAGGATTTCATTTCTATTAGAAATAATGTAACATGTGTAACCAACATGATGACATGAAAAGGAGAAATTTCTATCCAAGCATGGCCAGAGTGGTCCCTTTAAGACTGGCAGGTACATAGTGAGCTATCAAGTCCCAGCGAGTACTGGGATGAAGCTCGTAAGCATACAGCTGTAGAAGTCGTGTTGCATCTCAGACATGTACAGTAAACAAAAGAGGATTGGACAGCATTTATGATCAGCATAAAATGACAGCCCTAATGTTCGATAGAAAAACAAGGTACAAGAGTTAAAGCAGCAAGTCACATTTCCATCACGACAACACAGACGCTCATCTGATTCAACAATTTCATTTTGATCCTAGAGATCAGGAAAATAAACCTTGAGTTCGGTCAAGTACTTCAACTTCAGGCAAACTGAAGAGACTTTTGTCTTCTGCGTACCATAAAATGTACAATTTACAGATAACAAATGAAAGTAAAAACAAAACCAAAAAAACAACCTGATTACAAAAAAAATGGCAAACAGCTTTTGTTCATCATGAAAAAGTATACAATTTACAAATGAAACAACAACAACAACAAAAAAACAAAAACAATATACAGACCAGTTTGGTTTTCGGCAAGCAGAAATAAACCCCTCTTATTTCTCACCATAAAGTCAAAAACCGTGACTTCAAAAAAAAAACAGAAACAAAGAAATCCTCTTATGAGAGCAGTAATATAAAAAGCTTAAGCCACACATGGCAGTAGGCTAGTTTTGAAACAAGAGCTGCAGGCAAAGATGAGGATTACTCAGCCTCGTGTAGCTAATGAACCAAAGTGTCTCACCTCTGTACACTTCTATACCCTCCTCGTGGACAGAAAGCTTAAACCCATGTCTCAAACATATATGTTCTTGAGGTGGAGAAATAACACTAAGTCTTTTCTTTGCACCTCTGTTGTGAGAACAGAAAAAAGGGGGGAAAGTGGCTTGAGGCTGGAAATGGCTTTTCTGACTTTGTTTCTCCACAGTGAAGTTCTACTTGACCTCACTGTGGTTGCTGAATGAACAGAGTCTGTAAATAATAAAGACTTTGCTCCTGCAGAACCGTCAGAAAATGATCCTTTCAGGGATGGCTAACACAAAAGCATGACCTCTGGAAAGTTAGACAGGGTGGTATCAGCGCAAAGAGGAATATTTAAGGTAGTGCAATGTAGCTACTTCATTGTTCCGTCACTAAACTACGAGCCACTAAAACTGTCACCTCTTGACCTTTGAATTAAAGAAACAGACACCAACGTGGCCATGATAAAGCAACCATCCTGTAGGTATATATTTGGCTTTGTGAAACCAACAGATTGCACTGATTGAATAAGAAACAACAGCAACTTCATGTTATCACCGTGACACCATGAACTCTACCTGGAAGATGTGGAGATGGGCGACTTTGTGTTTTTTCTTTGTCACTTTCAACAAGGATCCTATGATGGGTTGTTATTCAAAAACTTCTTTTCAGTCACTAGGCATGTTCATATTTAAAATCATATGGTAGCACATTCCATCTAACAAAATGTCTTTGCACTAAACAACATTCAAAGAAAACATGGCACAGTACGACTTTTTTGTTTCTTTTTTCGTTGTTTTTTTTGTCCACATCAAATCGTGTTTTGTCTTATTTTTATTGTATTTGTTGGTTTGAAAAGAAAAAAAAAAGAAAAAAGTTTACTCCCTAATCTTTCTTTAAAAACGTAGCTGTATTTATATATAATATCTATATAGTCTTGCTTTGTAACGTTTCTGTAAATTGTGCAAATTCAGCAGTAATACAAGTGGCGAGAGATCAGAGAGTGGGCAGTTGATTACATTTATACAAAAAAGAAAAAAAATTCTAACTGTGACATCTGGAGTCACATGACCTAGAGAGATCCTCTCTCCATTGGCTCATCACAGATTGGTCCGTTCCGCTAATGATGCCGTATATGGAGTTCTTTCCAGGCTTCCGTTGTTTCTTTCCTGACCATCGCGTCATCACAACAAAACTCCTGAAATCAAAATCAAGCAAACCACAAACACCGACATCCACAATAATCAAATGCTGTCGAGTTGACATGTTCTCCATGTATGTATGTGTGAAAAAACGTCCCGTGTCCTAGCCTCTCACACAGACACACTGTATGGAGCTGCAGACAAACACACACACATACACATGTAAGCGTACACAGGCCCCGCCCATCTCTGCCGAATCCCCCCATTTTGCAGTATACTGCCTCGGTCCTTTTGCAGTTTCGTCTGTCGTATTGTTTGGGGGTTGGAGTTTTGTTTGTTGTCTGGGTGAGAGGAACGTGGGAGAGAGACAGATGGAGAGGAGGAGTGAGGAGGAGCAGGAGGTGCTCGATGGTCCTCAGCTGGTCAGCGCCATTGTGTCGATGACCTGCTCCAGCTTGCTCCTCAGTCTCTGTCTCCTTGCCTGCTCGTCTCGCTCCAAAGCTGACAAGATCTGGGGGGAAAAGGGGTTAGAGGTCAGCAAATGCTGCAAAAAAACTTACAGCTCCTGCTTTCAAAGCACAAAGATGTTATTCCTACATAAGGATGAATAAGGACTCCCACATGGCTGGGTCATAAAGCATGCAAAAGTTGGTTTAATTTATTCAGTTAGCCCGACTAAATCGCCTCTTAAATGTCTTTTTTTTTTTTTTTTCGCCTGTCCCATTTGGTTCTTTAGCCATCAGAATTGTTGTCTGAAGACCAACAAGGATACCCAATGGATTTACTTTTCCAAATGGATCATCGTGGCATTGCCGTATTGGTCCATTTGATCGACCTTTGTTTTTATTATTTATTTTATTTTATTTTCAGTTGTTACAGACGGGACAGACATGAGTGAGGGATAGGAAAGGGAGAAAGAAAGAGGAAGGAAAAGAAAAACAGAAGGGGAGAGGGACAGTGAGAAAGGGGGGGGGGAGAATCTCCTGGATCACCTGTTAAGAGAAAAAGAATAGAAAACAAGCAAAAAAAACAAAAAACAAAGCAACATACTAAACACAACACCATCGCATTAATCTAGCTAAGTGTAAACAGCAATAAATACTAAATATTTAATGTTGTTGTGCAGCACGCAGGACAGACAGCGCACAATGTGCTTTGAAGTAGCAGCCAAGAAAGGTGTAATTTAAGTCTACGAGCAGTGAACACCCGTGTGCACACCTGTGTGGATCAGCGCGCTTGTATTCAAATGGTTTCCACATGTAATGGTCTGCAAGAGGATTTAAAGAGCCATAGCCCTGTCCCCCAATCGCCTCTTAAATGTCAATAAGACTGAAGGTAAGTCTTTGTATACAGACAAAAGTAACAGCTTGTATTTAGTATGTAACATTAGTACAGCTTTGTTTCCTTCTCTTAGGTAGTACTAAGACTTAAATCTCACCTCGTCCTTGTACTTGATGATGTAGGAGTAAATCTCATGTAGGGCTGACATGCTGTTGAACTGGTTAGCATGCAGGCGTGACTGCTCTGCGAGGTAGGCACTCATGTCCTGATCGCTGATAGCCGGCATCCTGGAAATGTCAGAGTAGTACCTGGACGAAAACAGTTGAATATTTGTATGAAATATAACAAAACACACAAATGTAACATTCACGTCTAATCCACCATGCTTACATACCTTTCTACCCAGTTTTTATAGTTGGGAATGTCTTTAGCATAAAGCAGCTTGTTTGATGGTGAGTCCTTCCCTAGTTTATGCTCTGAGGTTGAACATGAATCCATGAAGGTCTGAGCCACCACAGACAAGCAGGCATCTGTAATACTGTTCTTGTGGATGTCAAATACAAACTGTGGGTTCTTGATCACGTTCACCCAGAACCTCAGTGGAAGACTGGAAGCAGTAAGAAAAAAGGATGAGCTGCAGAGCTACAAGGACTGGTCTATTAATGTGCAGAGATACCACACCAGTGCATTAAGCTGCATACACACTGAACAAGCAGTCTCGAGTGATTAGATACTAGAACTGGCAGGGAAAAATACAAGCGTGGTGCATTCTGTTGCACTAACAATGTAAAAGTGTTCCATATTTGTTGGCTTACTGTCCAATATTGTTCCTACTGAGCAACACCAATGCCAACAAAACACAAACCAGCAATCAAATATTGCCAGTCATGCCCTTTCACAGCTTGCACACGCGCGCAAACTCACCAGTTGCTCTTCCAAGTGTGCCGTACATCAGGGTCTGATATGGAGTGTTTGTCTGCCTGCTCGTCCAGGAAGTCAAACATGTACTTGATGGCGAGAGGCAGAGCGCTGCCTCGGTGCGCTGTGCTGAAGATGGTCTCAAACAGGTCATCCACAAATTTCTGGAGCGTACCCTGAGCACAGGAATCAATACTGGATTAGGAGTTTTACTACACTAGTTGACATTTTCCTGCTCTTTGGGGCTTTCACGCAAACAGCAGCATGCAAAAAGTGGTGAAACAAATTTTAGAAATGTGGAAAACTATGTGCCAGTTTGTTTGTGTACATAAGATTTTGTCTCCAAAGATGGACATATAGAGATAAGTGTTTTGTCCCCGTTACACTTAATGTTTCAACAGTCCAGTTACACAACTGCCTTTGCTTGCACATTCTTCTTTGCTGTCATGGCTGCAGGCGATGGCTGTCAGTAGCAGGTACTTGGGATGGCTTTGCTGTCAGTACTTCAACTTTGGGAGAATTTTTGATGATGTTGAGCACTTAGTGTTCTTTACAGTATTTAGGATAGGGCCCAATGAGAGTTCAGCCTAAGGCTGTTCTGCAGTGTTTTACCACATCGCACAACTCTGGAGAATTCAGAATCCTAACAAAGTTCTCTGAAGTTGAAATGATTTGATATTTCCCACAAGTTGTCACACGTTTGTCCCCGTTTTCAAGCATCCAGGCCACGTTTTACAAAACCTTTTTTGAAGCAGCCACAAGATGAATTTGCAGTTTTGTATTCGTTCACACATTAACAAATCAGCTTCCTAAACACACACACACACACACACACACACACACACACACACACACACACACACACACACACACACACACACACACACACACACACAGGTGTGGGGGCTGTAATAAATAAGAACAAACTGCAATGCTTTAGGTGCCCCCCACCCCATTTGTCCTCCTCTGGCTTGTATGTTAATCACTTCCCAGTTGAGGCAGCATTGATGCAGCTAACCTTGCAGTTTCATAGCTGGGAGCTCATGGGAGCTCTGCAAATGAGAGCAAGAACCTGACATGGTTTTAGCGTATGGACAAATGACATTTTATAATTAATGCAAAGAGGTATGTTTATATTCAGTGGTATATGAGCAGAAACCAACAGAAGGCCACGTGTTTTTATGTGTGTGTTTAAGATGTGCCAGAATTCACACATTAAAGTCGTCCATTTCTCACATTTAACAAGTTTAATAAAAAAATGCTAATTTGGCTTTTCATACATCTAATAAAACCCTTTTTTATATACCCCCTCGTTTCTCTGGCCCGAACAGCAAATGCTGACACTTAACTAGACTAAAACATTTGTGTTGAAGGCAACATTTTATCATATTATATCGTCAAGTTAATCATTGGAATCCATTATTCAGAGAACAGAACCGCTCTTACTCTTGAGGAAATGTGAAACCAAATGGGTGCATTTTGAATAAGAGCTTTTCTCTTAATGACTTTAGTTGGTTTTTTTTCCCTTGTGCTTAAGTGCAGTTTGTAACAATTAATGCAAAAATTAAACAAAGGTGTTTCTTGAAGGTAATTAGCACTGCTAAATTAATCCTTAAATAACATTATTTTATCATCACTTATTTTAGTGGAAGTATGAATTTGGGCAAAAGCTTTTACTTTATAGGAAACGTGTGCTTTAGACTGTACATAAATATATATGGCTGCAAGGCCTTCACAGCCATTTCTTAGCTGTTCTTTTATAGCTCTGAAAAGCTGTTGTTGCTTTAGCAGCTTCAGCAGTTAAAGAAAATAAAATAGTTTCTGTTTCACAACCTAATCTAACAGACATGGAGGCTCAGTCACACACTGCTCCGTAGTGGTTAACAACTAACTCGGGGAAGAAATACAAATTACCTGCCGTTTGTTTTTGCACAGTATCAACAAACACTTGACCTAACTCCAGCCTTTAAACCAACCTCTCTGATCATCATCTGAGGACACATGCTGCATAAAAACCTAAACAGTTTCCACAGTGTGGTCTGGAGGACATGGAGGAATTAGGTGAATAATGATCGTGGGGTACTGGCCTGGGCCTAAAAGCCCCGAGGCCACCAACAGAGGGCCCAGTAACACCAACCAAACAACTCAATAGTCAAAGGTCAACCTCCTAATTAAGACTCTGCATATGTGTGTCTTTGTGGAAAAGGTTACGAAAAATGTTAATGAGCTTAGAGACCACCACCAAACAAAGGTCAACAGGGGCTGCTGGTGGAAATGGGCTACATGACAGGGATGTGGTGGAGTCGGGAGGCTGGGTCTGCGCGTGTGAGAGAATACGCAGCCTCTTTTTACCTTTGTGGCCAACAGTCTGGTCAGGTAGATCTCAGACACCATCTTGCTCCCTCTGTCTCCCTCCCTCTGGTCTGAGTGGTCGTGGTTCTTCACCAGATGCCATAGCTTGGTGCCGCTCTCGAGGTCAGGGGTGATCATGGGTGTTCGGGAGCGCAAGCTGTCTGGACTACTGGCTGTCCTGAGCATGCTCTCTGCACAGAGATAAAGGAGGACGTGTTGGAGAAATAAGTCAAAGAGCCAAAAACCTTCATGCTGCTCTGTGTGTTAAATGCTATAAATTATGACTCATGCCGTCTTAATCACCATTTCAAGGAGAAACATTTATATAAGAAGAAAAAACAATGAGACAAATGAAATATCTGGCATAGCTGAAGACGGCAAAATCTGACTGAAGTTAAAAGCACTATTGAAATGTGACAGCTTTTTCTACTTACATGTCACTCTTTCACTGCAAAATAAATTCATCTATCACTCTCTCACCTGCCCCCTCTCTCCTTTTGTCGGACATTGATGTCATATCTGTGACACAGAGTATTACGCTTCCACTTTGAATGCTTGTCAGCTGCGTGACAAAGCAGCAAAGGACTGAGGGGTTTGAAATTGTCAGGACAGAATGTGAACCAGGTAAGCTCGGAGCAAATATGATGGGGGTGTTAGTGAGTATTATGTGTATGCCACAGTGGCAGGGCTCTGGAGTAGAGTTACTCTGTACAGTTATAGAGGTAGAAGAGAGGGGGGGACGGGGGAAAAACGTCGTGAGGAACTGAGATCTACTTCACAACATTAAACCAGTTATTACAAATATGGCATTTTGACAGCTCTGACATTTTGTTAGCTTAAAAATGTATCTAAAATATGCTGTTCTCCATGTGACTCTTTGATTTCACATATGTAAGAAACTTTCAAGATTTCTGATTCCTTTGCAACAACTTCAGTGCACCACTGCTATACTGTGTTTAGCTACGCTGTTGTTTTCCATGTATGCCCCCAAGAAGGCCAAGCATTTGTTTGAACAGATGTTCGAGGTTAAGGGATCATTAAACAGTCTTCTGCACAATCATGTATACAAGGGAAGCTTCAGGTAGCTGTCTGTGACAGCTACCCCCCCAAGGCAACTTTACTTAGACGAAGGAAGGCAAACACAAGAACAAGTAGTTTAAGTGAGCTAATATAACCAGATGAAAAACAGCTCTATTTTCCTGATCTGCCTCTTTAGGCTGAATGAAGGACATCAGTTTTATGTCTGTTAGACTTTCATGTGAACTAATATTACACCTGTAATAATTTATCACATAAGATATGAAGAACATCAGTGGACAGAACTGTGGCGTAAGTGAGTAATAGGGCTGCCACAAACGATTATTTTGATAGTCGACTAGTCACCGATTATTTTTGCGATTAGTCGACTAATCAGATCATCATCCATTAGACATAAAACTACAGCTTATTGCACCAGCAGCATCTGCTCTTATATAACTATCATTAGCTTACAGCTTTAAGTGTTTAAGGTATGTGCTCACTAAAAGTAAAGACAAGATGATAGTTTGTTAAATTTTTATGAAATTTGCAGATTGTTTCGGTGAAGTTTAATAAACTCCTTGCTATCTAAACTATAACAGGACACTGGAGTATATTCTGGAGCATCTCACACTTCTGATAATCAGCTGTCTGCTTGACGTTTATTCCGCTGTGCAAAAACTATAACTTTAATCTCAGACAAACGGATTTACTCAGGAACAAATAAAATACTAAAAAAAAAAAAGCCAAACAATAACATTTTAAGTTATCTAAGTGACTCATATATATTTAACCTGAGTAGCGAAAGACGGCGGTGGGTTTGAAAACGATTTGCGGGGAGTCCGGTGTTCTCACGGCGCTAGTGAGCCTAGCCCCCGGCTCGCTAACGAGCTAGTGGGTAACAGATGTCTCCGAAAACGTCGGAGCGCTTTTGAAAATATGTGGTGTCCTGATAAACTGAGCAGATATTTGAGGTTTACACAGCTACATTCTCGCCTGAAAATATGTTAAACGTTTATTTTGTGACCCAGAAAGAATAATAAGAGTAACATTAAAACTAACTAGCTGCCGCCATTGTTGGAAACTGCGCTGGGCCGCGCTATGAATTCTGGGACACAGCTGCTTCTTCTTCTTTGGGGTTTAACGGTAGCTGACATCCTTGTACATGCAATGCTGCCATCTTCTGTTTCAGTCCGTTATTACACTCTTAAATCCTGCCACTTATTCCTGCGTCTTTTGGGATCTTACAAAGCTTCAAACGACGCGTCGACTATTAAATCAGTCGTCGACGATTTTGATAGTCGACGTAATCGTGACTAGTCGACAAATCGTGGCAGCCCTAGTGAGTAATAATAAAACTGCTATCCACTCCTCTACAGCAGAGAGGAGAACTGACACGAAACTCTTTCAAAGGTTTGGAACTCACTTAAAACACTGTGTGGAGAAATGTACTATATTACTGATAAGGGCACAAATACTTGATTAGCAATATCATATTTAATGGCTTCCAGGGGCCAAAGTATGTAAATTGAAACCAGTATTTGTGGAACAGTTTGAACCAAGTCCCAGGTCATGTAAACAGGTGTGAAAAGCACTGAGCTAATTTGCTAATGTAGATGAGACAGATGCCAAATTAACATGTGAAAGGTTCTGAATGATGTTTTTAAAGGTTCTTTCTATGAACAACATCCCAAGTTTTGCAAATAAATAAATAAATAAAATTAACAAGTCAGAATTTTTATAATTCCACACATACAATACACACACACCTTCTTTCGTACCGTATCTGCTGAGGGATTTGGTGAATGTGGAGGAGTTGGAGATGTTGTAGGCCGAGTTCTGTTTGGGTACCAGGGCAATCACTGAGCCATCTGTCACCTGAAGCAGACATTCAACCAGCAGCAAGATTATTGTCCAGCCAAAGAAACTTTCACAGTGCTCACATGGAATTTATTTCTGGATTTTTCATTTTGATAAGTAACCTAAGAATCCATAAATACGCCATCAATAAGAAGCACAGAGGTTTTTCTCCAGCATAGCTTCAAGGGATTCTGTGCTGTATTAAGAAGCTGGTTACCTGGTAGTGAGCTAGGGTGTTGAGTCTCTTCCAGTCATTGTCGATCTTAGTGGTGACATCTTCATCCTGAAGGATGATACGAGCCATCCTGCCCTGCCGCCATTCTGTCAGACACACACAAGAGTGCTAAGTAAGGTTGTAATGTTTAATAGAAAGGGAATAAGAATCTTTCAAGACAGACAGCATAGACAGAGTCAGTGCCCCTTTTAGGCACACCAATCAATTCTCATCATAAACTTAAACTTCCAAACAGCAAATCAGGTTTCTACGACTTAATCTACTGTAATTAGATCAAATTCAGAGTGAGTGTAGTGCAGTTTTACAGACTTTTAAACACATTACTAGATGTTTTTTAGGATCAGAATTCCCACTCCTGTCAGAAGTGCCTCCCTTCTGTGTCAGAGAGCTCTTGAAGCAATTCCCTCTTTATCTCCCATAGCAGCGCAGCTGTGTGTTATGACTCTCCGTGTGATTTGATATTTGTATGTTGTTCATTTTTTCCAGCTCCTTACCAAGGTCCATATCTGAGGCCTTCGGTCTCTGGGAATAAGGCGTCCCTTTGTACACAGCATCCAGCAGCTTTTCCTTCACCTGTGTCACTGTGTCACAGTTCAGGCTCTTCACTGTCACCTCTGGAGCATTTTCATTCTCCGGGTTCACACAGTGCAGCGTCTACAAATGCAAAGGGCGGAAGGGAAAGAGCATTGTTTCATTTAGACCAGAGGGTCAGCACAGACTGGAAGTAATAACTATTGATGTGTTAGAGCATGACCCTGTGGTTGTGTTTGACCTGCAAAGAAACACTTCATATGGCACCTCAGAATCAGTGTTAAAGAGCAGAAGGGGTGCACAGCTAGCTATTTATTCCTATCAATACAGGCATAATAATGATTTAGCAGGTTGGATCCTGTTTTGATAAAAGAATATTTTCCAAAATTACTGGACAAATATCAGCTCTGCATCATTGCGCTGTTTTAGTTGTAAGCATCCATCTGCTTTACAACCTTGTTCAGAAACAAATGCGCCTGTGTCCAGAAAGTATGTTTTTGAGTACTGACCAAAGTCTTGTAGTCAATTTGCTGTCTGATGAGTTTATCCTCGCTCAAAGAGTAGCGGGCTTCTCCTGTGATTGCATCTATTGGCCCCTTTTCCATTTGTTGCTTCATGGCACAGTACAGCATGAAGAGAGGTTCCCCGGCACATTCCTTCAAAAAGTGAGACACGCAGTTGTATTATGAAGTAGGAAGAGACAGGTATCAAGGAAAAGTGACAAAAGGTTATATGAAGAAAAGGAGAGAAAGACATACTGTACAAAGTGAAAACTGAACATTGAACTGTTCAAGAACTTTCCAAGCAAAAACACGGCAGCAAAAAGTGCATAGCTTTTCAGAGCAACTCTTCAATTATATTTCTAATCTTCTTTAAGACAACCACAGGCGAAGCAGTAAAGGACAAGGCCACAGCTTGTGTTGGCTAACAGCACGCTAAAAACAAAAACCCTTCCCCCCCCTGACACAACCTCCAGCCTCTCCCCTGTGTCGCTTCCTCAGTAAGAAAAAACAGCCTCTATTTGTGTGTGTGAGCAAGTGAGTGAGCAAGGAGGAGAGAAATTATAGAAAGTGTGAGTGTGAGTGAGTGGCAATTGATGGAGAAGTTAATAGAAGGTTAACGACTGAGGGGTGAAAAACGCTGGGAGAAGCACTTTGGTGTGTGAGACGTGTCAAATGGGCAACAAGCACTGGGATGTTGGGTTCCCTGTCTCTTTTCTTCACACTCGTTTCTGCTTCCCCTCTTTTCCATTCACTTGTTCAGCAGGCCTGCAAACTAAGCACTGCCTGTATGGCTTTGTATTTTCTCCTTACAGGTGTCATGTGCCGTCTTTCCTGACTTCTTGTTAATATTTTAACACTGCACAGTGTTGATTTTAACTAATTGAGATATATTTATATTTTATGACCTTCAAATTAGGTGCGCTGATGAAAAAGCATTAAATTATGATTTAATTACTTGCAGCTCAGGAGGTCAGAAAGACTGAGAATTACTGGTTTAGATAATCTATCTTAATCATTGCTTGTTTAGAATAACTTAGTGTTGCAATGCTGTGCAAATCTCTGATCTCAGCAAGCAATTTGTCGAGTACATGTTTATCGCTGCAGACAAAACTGATGATGTAAATGCGAAATGAGGATATATGTGTGTGTGTGTGTGTGTGTGTGTGTGTGTGTGTGTGTGTGTGTGTGTGTGTGTATTTAAAAGCGTTCATGGTGTGATAATGTTCACATTAGTGCTTTTTAACCAGTGATTCACATTTTCTGTCTGCAGCTTTGTGCCTTGAGGCAAAGCCGAATATTGCAAGTGCTGCCCTCCGAGCTTCATTGGACATGTTCATGCATCAACGCCAGTCAGTCATCTTGGTGAGCTGTCAGATGAACTCTGTGGGATAATCTAGCACTGCCTGCCTCCTATGGTGAAAACACAGCACACTGGCAGACGTCCTCTCTGTCTAGCAGCATACAAACCAGCTCTGCGCTGCGTCTCAGTCCTTCTGTCTCCTTCAAATGGTGCCAGTGAGGAAAAGCAGCACTGATGCTATACGTTTCTAAAAGCATTGTGTCGCGCAGACATTTTGCTGCGCTACAGTGTTTTTGACTTCAGTGTCCTGTTAAATTAATTATAATATATGCCATTTGTTCATTGAATTAATCTAAAGCAATCACATTTTATAATTCGTCTAAAATTCTCTCTAAAGCAGAATAAAGTGACCATGTGATCCCACACAAGCTTGTGCAACAGAGGACAAGTGAATGCTTAGAATAGGGTAATGGATAAAAGGATTTGTTTTCCTATCTCTTGTTCGTTTCGTAGGTTAAAGCTCTATCTCTTTGAACAGGTACTTGACCTTTACCCATCTCTATTTACACCTGGCTGAACTCTGAAATTGTTCCAGGCCTTTCTTTCATGTTACTCCCAGAAACATAGGAGAAAGAAAGGCATTAAACTGCAAAGGTTGGATGAAAGCGAGGCTTAATCTTGCTGCTAGCTACAGAAACTCTTTACTTCAGTACTCATCCCCCCACCCATATTTCCCTACACGCCCTTTAAACCCTCCAAAAACACCTCTGCCCTCTTTTTAACCATTTTCTTTCCACAATCTTCCGTGTTTTTGCTTCTTCTTTTTTTTAATTGTTTCTCTGTTATTTTTGTCTCCACTAAAGTTCATAAACACAGCTGCTGAAAAAATCCCTAACAGCTTTTCTGATAACCCACTCCCCTTTTACTGAACCACACTCTCGCCGTCCAGTCTCTAATTTGGAGCCAAGACACACATGCGTGCACAACCAGAACGGACACACTCGCATACACAGATGCTAACTGGGATCCCCGAGGGCTTGGCTGGTTTCTTGTCCACCAGAATGCCTGCCCTGGCGGGGGTTTAAGGCCCCGCTGCTAACTGATTAGTTGCAGCAATGTTTGAAAGCTGAGAATGTGTGTGTGGAAGCAAGAATTTATCACATTTTAAGCTATAGTGAGTCCCTGTGATATGAAATCAGAGAGAGGATTTCAAAAAGACAGACAGAAGAGAAATAAGAGAATGCAATTGTGTAAGATGTGTGGCTTCCTGTTTTGATAAGCCCCAACTGTCTGAAGAGCCATCCAGACACACAGCCATGCATACACGCACAGACACTTTCCTGGCTCTAAAAGAATCAAGCTTGGGACAAAGAAAGGACAGGTTAGTGCGACAGTCTACGGTGATCAAACCAACATGGCCAGCTGTGTCTGAACAGTGCTTCAGACTCTGCAGATCCCTCAACTGGTAGAAAGAAGAATTTACCACATGAAAGGCAGAGGTAAGGAATAGGAACCCTGCTGCCTCTGCCTTATCTAATGCTGCAGCTGTGAATGTGTGCGCTTGTTAGTGAGACATTTTTCAATTCTCAAACACCAGTGGTGATGCTGTTGCTTCTGCAATTGTGTGTATCTGTGTGTGTGCGCCTCTGGGACAGTTTTACCTTGAGGAACTTGTAAAGCAGGAAGGTGAACCAGTTGGTGAGCATCTTCTCAGCAACCGACTCCGTCCTGGGAGACCGATGAAAGAAAATGGGAGAGAGAAAGGAGAGGGTAATGGGTGAGGGTGAACTGGAAATAAAAGACAGTAGTATGTGCCACAAGTGGAGCGTAAAGTCTCTGTATGAGGAGGTTTTGGCATCTTGGACTGCCTGGTTATAATCTATGGTCAAAAAAACAAACATTTGAAACACGCTTGCATGTCAAAGACACTACATGACATTATCAGTCTTCATGCAGTTAATCTTCAGACAACCAAAGAAAAAGATAATGTAAGAAAGCAAATCCTTCAGTTTCTTACATTGCTCCATCCCCTCTTCACACTACCTCTAGGCAAACCCACTAATCTTCATAAAAAATACAGCAATTAGTATAACTCGCTAACTTCTCTCGTTAATCACAAACCTGCCATGTAATGAGGGGAACCTCCGCACGTGCATGTGTCAAGCAAACACGTGAGCAACAAGTGCATGAAATGAAAACCGAGCAATTAAATGACTTATTGTGTCTAATTTGTTAAATACCTGAGAGGGACACCGGCACTCTAGGTATGTGGGTGGAAACAGGGGGGGGGGCAAATAAAAATCTTTCTCTGTGTTACCGCCACACTTCCATGCTTTTCACATTAGAAACACTTGTTTTCTCTTATATTGACGTGGGGTACACCTGTGTTACTAGGTTATCTAACTGGGCCACGTTCCAATACTTATCGCAAATATTAGTCGTTCGGTCATTAGGACGGCACCATGGGTGAAATGTGAAGACAGCTACATTATGCTGAAAAATTTTCATGCCCAATAAATAGTAAGACAGAAAAGAGGAAACTCTGGAAACTAGGCCAATGTAGTAGTAAAAACCAATAAAGGCCTGTAGCACAAATGAGACACGTACTCCTACGCTTCTTCAAACCTTCCTGTTTGACTGTTGGATTTATTGAATGGATGCAGAGCATTTTTTCTTTTTCATGCCTGTCAGCAAAATAGAGAATGAATGATGAGGCAGCGGAGAACGCAGGTACAGAAAACATAACGAGTGAATAAACCGGGACAAACCCCGTTTCTGAGCACGTGAACATCATTTTTGAACACGTCGTACGGGAATAAGCGATGACGCATTTGTCTTTTTGCCAGCTGCACACAGACAATGAATCTCAACGCACAGTATACAAAACAACTGCACCCAATGCAAAAGTATAATTTCATCAAAGGAGGTGGAGATCCCCATGGGAGAGGACTTTTACATCTATCTATTGACTAAAAAGACCTAAACAGGGTGAACCATGTGCAAGAATTGCAGAGCTTATTAACACCGACTCCTGAGGCAAGTGTAGTTAACAGGGACAGCGTGTTGTGACCATACGCCCCAAGAGGGGATTGGAAAAGACTTCACACAGGCACGCTGGCTGAGAGTCATTTATTTGATTAGATTTTTAATTAAATATCTCTCCGAGGAGTAGGAGAAGAAAAAAAATGTAACTTTTTTTTATCATTTAATGTCTAATTCCAATTTATTTGGAGACAGGCCATTTCTCTAATTGTGTCTTTCCTTAAATATGTGTATCCTTTTCTGCTCGGCTGTCAGCAGTAGCTCATTTTCCTTCTCTTTTCTCCCTCTGCCTATCTGCTCTGTACTACCCTTCCCTGTTCTTTCTCCCTCTTTACCATCTCTCCTCTATATGTTTCACCCTTCATCAATTTCCTTGTAGCTCAAGTCTCCCTCCAGCCACTTGCCCTCTTTTTCTGTCAATCACTATTTCACTACCTTCTTTTACTTCAGCCACTTTTATCTTGCTACCTTTTCCCTTTTCACATCTCATTTTTGCCTTCCCCTGTTTCTTACTTTCCCCTTTCCCTACCAAATCCTTCTCTCTTTACTCTTCACACCAACTCTTGTAAATCCTCCTCTCCCTCTTTGCATCCCCTGCATCTCTTGTACTTCCCCCCCCTCTTCATCTTTCTCTGTGTGTTTGTGAGAAATGAGAGAGCAGTATGTCTGACTGTGGCTCCAGTGGGACTGTATGTGTGCTCAGGGGTGTAATCCTCTCTGACAGGGACAGGGTTGAGAAATAGAGAGGAGGTAACGTCACACAGGCCTCTAAAAGCTGCAGTCACTGTCCCCTGCCTTCCTCCCTCATAACTTCAGCCGCAAACTGAAAAAATACATCACTCGATACTCTGACAAAGAATATATGTTCATGTTCTCCTCTTCCCTTTTTAATGCTACAACAGGTCTAATTACGTGGATTATTTGAATGTGCAGCAGCACTGACATGACGAAATGAAAAATTAACACTACTTTTTTCCCTTATTTTTTGTTGAATTTAATATAATTAGTCAGGGGTTTTTTGTTAGGGTGCTTCCTGTCAAGAACATCCCAACACAGCGAATATAAGAAAAAGGAAAAATACCTGAAAACACACACGCACAAATGCATTTCCTCAAACCCGAACCTGCAACTAACTGGTGCACGTGTGGCATGTTTTTTTCCCCAAAGCCAGGTTTTAGCCCTTTCCCTCCCCTTCTTATTTCCTGCTTTTTGTACCTCCTGAGTAAGAGCTTTGGGTGGTTCTTGCTTTCCAGGTTTTTGTCAATGAGGTCAGACAGGAGCTGTTTGAGGACACCGGTGGCATACTCCATCTCTCCTTGCAGTGCTGTCATGATGAGGGAGGCCACGTTGCCCCTGTCTCGCATAGAGAAGGACCTCTGTGCTTCCAATGTGCGAATGAAGGTCAACAGAAAGTGCTTTTTGGTGAGTAGCTGGCCAAACAACGTCAGGGCCTTCTCCACATTGGCGGGTACCTGAAGGAGAAGGGGACGGAGGTGATGAAGGGGAAGGAGAATTGGGAGAAGAAGGAGTGTTGAATAAAGAAAAAAAGAGGCAGTCAATTGTTGGACAAGGAGAAGATAAAGTGAATGGAGGTGATCATGGTAGGTTTAAGGAAGCATACAATTCACAGAGGAGAAGAAGACAACGAAGAAGGAAAGGGAAGGTAGAAGGTTGGTAGAAAAGAGTAAAGAAAGATCAAAGATAGCGATATAGGGGAAAATTAGATAAAGGGACTTGAAAAGATTGAAAATATGATGAACTGGTTTTGAGTTATAGCTGTGCAATGGATTCATGAGTATGTTTTAAAACAGGATTTATCAAATGACATGAATAAAGAGCCACATGTGCTCTATTTTCTCTCCATGCATAATCATGTCAATACTCTTATATTTTCCACATGCATGTAGGAAACGGCACATTGCAGCTTTGAAAACCTGCCTACTGTTGAACCAGTTCTCTCTATCCTACAACCCTCACTGTCATCCCTTTTCCCTCTTTTCCTCTCAACGTAACTGGCAGGCCTCCCCTTCTCAGGTAAAGAAAGTGAGGCTTGAAGTAAGAATGTGAGCTTTAGGCAGTAATAAGAAATTGATCTGCCTGCTAGCGCACTATTGTGGCTTGTGATTGCCTGGGCCATCCAAATGAAAATCCAATGTTGCGCTACACTATCCCTTTGGAATACAGTTGATAGCACAAGCAGATAGTGAATTCCTCTAAAGCTTGTCTCTGTAGTCATAACCTTATGTGCATGTCAGTGCACCATGCATGCATTTTCCAGGTAAATGCGTGCGTGATACTGTAATGTACAGAGAAATGACAGTGGTACAGGTGCACCTTGCATTACAGTGTCCACAGCGCTTGAGTTCATGTTAGTAATAGAGTGTTTCCTCTTGAGAAACGAACAATAGTAGAGCGGAGTGTGTTTTATTGAACATGTGAACACTGCTTTTTCAGGAGCCTCAAACAGGTTCAGTACTGTAGAGGCAATCTATCACTTGTGCGGAGTCTTAGTGGAGCTCAGACATTGCCCCTCAAAACAGCCACAAAACTAGAGTTTGTCCTGAGAGTTTGGACTTGAACCCTTCTGTCTGATATCTTTAGAAGTTTTAGAAGGTTTGGATTCAGATTGCCTACCTCTAACATGATTTTCAAATCTCACCTACATGAAATCTATGAAACATTCCCTCATCCTGTGTTTGTGTGTGTGCAGGGTGCTCTCTACTGACCCGTACCTCCATCTCCTTGAGAACAGGGTGGTCCTCAATCCCAGGAAAGAGGACCCTCATGGCATAGGTGCGGTAGTCCAGGAAGGGGATTCCTGCTCCATCCAGCTCCTGAGTGAGCTCATGGATGTCCGTCTGCAATTCTGCAAAGGCTGAGAAAAGAAATGGGAAATGCTTACAAATGTATTTTAAGTTCCAAAAGAGAGACACATTTCTCAAGATGTAATAAAGAGCAGACTGCCATATACAAGACTGTTTAGTTGATTTTGATGACACATTTGGTTGGAAGTGGTGCTCTGTGCAGTGTTTAGCATTGTCAGCACTAGCACAACACAAAGGGCTCATTTAAACACACTTAATGACTATGACTTGTCACACTTCTTTCTTATATATCCCAAAACAACCACTGCTTAATAGATGTAAAATACATCTGTTCATCTGCAAAAACATTGCGGAAGCATTTTCCTGGAAAACAGACATTCTGATTGGTATTTATTAAGTACTGGATGGGGTCGAATAGGATAAAAACGATAAAAAACAAACAAAAAAACTACTAAGGGGTAAAGCTGGGCATTAAAGATTTAAAGGTGTTTATTACTATGTTAAATACTTTCAATTTATATTTTTAAATAGTCAGAAATTGGGGAAAAAACATGCAGAAAAGAGAACCATAGTTTTCAAAATAATCACACTTAAGATCTTGGCTTGTCATGCCATCAATCTGATGTTTGGAAACATTCCTGAGGAGGAACAGAAAAAAGGAACATGGATGATATGAAGAGAAGGTGGAGGTGTCTCAAAGAGCAGCAGTGAAAAGCAGCCTTATGGGATCACTCTGTGCTAAGAGTGCAAAGAAAGAGAGAGGGAGAGATGGCTGATAGAGAAAGTATTCTGGAGCTGCTCAGTGGCTGGAGGGGAGTTCAGGATGCAGTTGCACACATGGCAAGCCTGTGAGTACACACACATTATACACCGCCACCTCTCATGCTTGTATTCCCGCACACACCCACACACACACACAGTTTTTCTGTTGTACCCCACAGCTGAACACATAACCTTGTGCCCAGATGATTTATGTGAACGCACATGTCAATGTTTTCACACTTTTTCCATTCCCACAAAGTGTGTGTTCTGACCCCATTCTGTATACTCCACTGGCTTCACGAGCCACATCTAGAGGGAAAATATGGGATCAAATCCATTCTCTCACACATCACATACAATAGTGTATACAGCTAATGGTTTTGGTGGACTGCCCCAAATCTATTTTATAAACATAAAACTCCCTTGAGGTAGAAAATATACAGCTATATGGTTCTATTAGCACAGCTCTGTGTGTGTGTGTGTGCGCCATATAGCATCATCCAAAATACACTAACACATGGAAACACAACTCAAACAAATAACGAAGCAAAGCCCAGACTAACAGATGGCTTGTGTCACCCTGTCCCTCTCTTCTAATCTCTTTTCTCCCTCCCTTCCTCCTTTCAAAGTGACATCTTAGAGGTCACCTTTCTCCCCCTTATGGTTACCTCCTCTTAACTACATCCTTCCATCTTTCTCTCATTTATCCGTTTAGTTTCCTTCTCCACCTCTCAGCATTATTCTACACAACTCTCTTTGCAAGCCTATAATGTTTTAGTTGATCTCCTGGCTAAGCCTTTCTTGATAGAAGGACTTTATTTCCATCATTCCTTATTCATCTCAAATAGTCCCTTCTCTCCATGTTGTCCTCTTATTTGTCCACCCAGCTCCGTCTGCCACTACATATTTATCTAGAATCCTCCATCTTCCCATCCAAGCACACACTCTCTCCATTTTGAAATTTGTTCTCCGATATTTCTTTTCTCTTCATTTTCCCACCCCTTGCATAATCTTCCTGTCCATTTCTTCTTCTTCTGCCTCCCATCTACTCCCATGACTTGTTTGCCATATTTATCTCCCTCACTCTCCTCCCACTCCAAATCTGCCCTCTTGTCTTCCAGACAGTACTGACAGAGAGGGACAGACGGGGTCAGGGCACATGGACTCACTTCTACACACTCCAGCCAATCACAGTATGACCTGCAATGTGAGTTTAGGTCTGTGTGATTGGAGGTAGTTGCAAAAGAGCAGGATGTAAAGATGCGAGCATCGGGTGAGATGAAGGAATAGCACGCAAAGGAAAAAAACAAACCACAAAATCATCCTCTGAACAGATGACTGACAGTTAAGACTCAAGGAAACTAATCAGATAATCCCAGGTTGTGGCCACAGTAAATCAATTATCATAAATCAGCATAAATAAAGCTATTGCATACCAATCTTTTTTTTGTTTTTTTTTCCTTTTTTACATTAAGACCTGGCTCCTACATGACCCACAATGCAACTTGGCCACATGTACTTTATCCAGATATTCAGGTGTGGTATTAAATCTCCCTTGACACTATAAAAATGCAACTGACCTCTGAATGAAAATTTATATTTTTATATTTAATAAAAGCACAACAAGTCAGTGGAATGAGTAACAATAAATTTATGACATACCTACTATATTTGACATTCACTAAAGAAATGCAACAAGTGAAGTGATCTCAAATTCAAACGCATTGCAATGATCAGAGTTATCAGTATTCCCCTTCCCTTTCTCCCCATCTGCTTTTCTCTCTCTCCTGCCAGACAAACCCACAACAGCATCAGCAGCTTCTCACTCAATCCATGCCGTCTCCAGCCAAATGAATATATGCTAATGTATTGGTGTGTAAGTTTCTCTCCATCTCTCCCCCCCGGTTCAGCAGTTGCCAAACCACTCCTTCCTTACAATCTCACACTTCTGTGCCCTGTCTCTATCTAACCTCCATCTAGCCCTCCCCCTCTCAGTGTGGATGGTAGCGAGGCCAGCCAGGCAGCTCTCTCATGGGGTGGAGAGCCAACATCTGGTGGCTGGCTCAGATCAAAGTAGTCCTCTGGAAACACACCAATACCCAAGCTCGCGCATACACACACACACACACACACACGCACCGCTGCCACCTAACAGCGGAGGGACAGTTGGCAGTGAGAGTGAGGGGGAAATAGAGAGCGGGAGAGAGAAATGGATAGGACTACTGAATGGAAGTTGTTCAGCTTTTTAGGTAAGCTGCAGTGTGGGAGAGATTTGGGGGCATGGGAGTTATTTGTGAAGAAAGATGAGAGAAGTATGTGGGAAGAGAAATAGAAAGAAACAAGGAAATACCAACATAATAAAAGTGGGTTTTCTCGTTTTGAGTGGCTAACATCACACCCCTGACACACAGGTTTTGTTTGGACTCACCTTCCTTGCACTCAAGGGCCACCCTAGACTCCAGGTTGTCCATCTGCAGCTGTAATCGCTTTAGAGTGCGGTCGGCATCCCGCGACTTCCTCTTATAAGCAATCAAAACCACAATGATAACCAGCAGGAGCAGTCCACCTCCTCCTCCAATACCAATGATGGCAGGCAGGGTGAGAAGGCTGTCTGAGTAGATCTGCAGTGTCCCTGGTGAGTATTCAAAGCCTCCAACACGCACCTACGAAATAGACACATTCAGAGGAGTATACTATTTTGCCTGGAGAGCAGGCGCATGAAAGACAGCACACACTTACTCAGAACAAAAGCAGATTGGTTGGGACAGTATGTGAAAGAGAGATGCTGCAAACTACTTTTCTTTTTATCAGCTAAGAAATAAATTAGCTGTGTTACAGGTTTGAGGAGCTATGTATGACTCTCGCACTGTGTAACTGAAACAATCACAAATGTATCCCACATGATGATTTTAGCCCTACGATACAATTAAAATGTATTTCAAATTTTATGTTGGCAAATCAAGTTGTGCTAAGTAAAGCCAAGGGCAGGCTAAAATCCCCCAAAACTCTTTACATGTCTGTCATATCTGTGCTTTGAGACAATTTTTTGGGAATGAGCAAAAGAACATATAGCTTTAGACACACACACACACACACACACACACACACACACACACACACACACACACACACACACACACACACACACACACACACACACACACACACACACACACACTTCTTGCTGACAGAAAATGGGAATTTAAAAACCCAACAACATTTGGATAGGTTTCTTTTCCTCTTCTTTATCCTCCTTTTATTTCATCTTTAACTGGCTTAAGTCTATGAAATAGCAAATAGAGGAGGGTAAAAATAGACAGACCTATCACACCCACTAGGCATTTTTTGGTTTCTATTGAATATCAATACTATTGAAATCTGAAGGAGGATACCAGCCAAAACCAGACTGATCAAAAGCCTCTAAGACATAAATACAGTTGCAAATGCTGCCAGCGTATAAGAGAAGGGATACGTGTGTTCATCTGCTTGCAGCTATATGAATGGGTAAAGGAAATCTAGAGTAATTGAAGAGATTTAAGTCTGATGGGTGGGGAAGAAAGAATGAGATGAATGAATAAAAAGGCAGGAAGTGGATTGACATTAAAGAAGGGTGATGAATAGGCACAGTGGAAACAGCAGAGGGAACAGGGGCTGCAGCGGAAAATAGGAGAAATGTGAAAGCCAGATGCACCAGCAATGGAATGAATTACAAAAAAAACCCTAAATGAAGCAGGTTGATGAAATAACAGGTACTATTTAACACAGGATCAATATAACTTAGAGAGAGATGATGTTCAGGTTTTGTAAAGCCAAATCCTTAAACCTGAATGACACAGTGATCTGCTCAGATTGTGATAAGTCAGGGGTGGAAGAGAGAGACACAGCGCGCAAACGGAAAACATTACAGAAATGTAGATAGACCTGAAGTTTCACTCACAGTGACTTTGTGTTCTCCGGTCAGATTAGGCCATTCGCAGAGCAGCTGGCTCTCAGACAGGGTGAGAATGCAGGGCGTCTCCCCGATCAGCACTGTGTAGTTCAGCTTAGCATTTCCTGGGGCTGCAGGAATTAGGTTACGACCCTGGAAACAGACACACTTATGTTACTTACACACAGTCAAGTCTATGGTGGTTGATATAAACAGAGAAACTATACAAAAGCAACATAGTTGGAGCCATGACCACGGTAAAACAAACACTTGTCTCTGATTGGCTCCGAGGTATATGTCAACAGTTCATCCACTGCCCGATGTGCAAGGTGCTGTAAAATGTAGGTAACCATAGCAACAGCACTTCTGATGCTGCCAGATAATACCTCTCAGAGAAACCAACTAAAATCACGAGTCTGCAAATATGACTATTACTGTGATTTTTGTGAGGTCCCAACCTGTTTTTCTTTAATCTAACACACTAACACTCGTGGTGTTTTTTCATTGATTCAGCTGAGGGCTTACGTCACAGCGAGCTGTCGAAAGACTCAAAAAAAATGTGTTGGTTGCATTAAAAGTATTGAGTCCAGTAAATAAATCTCTGTTTGCTTCTGTGCCATCTTCACCTACCCTGCCTCATGCTCTCCATGCTTTCCAAAGAGGGAGAATTAATTGCTGGAAAGTTTTGATGGACTTCTAATTTGTCTGCAATTATTTAATAGGATGCCATTTCTTTGCAGCTTATTTCTGCAGCTTTTTTTTTTCCTTTTTTAACCGGGAGCATGGCAAGGCAATCAGAGCATTTCATTATGGTGATATTTAAAGTTACAGAGGAGAGACTCATGAGTCTTAATTCTAAAACTCCACCCAGATTGGCTGAGAGAAAAAAGGTTTTAGTTTTCCATGAAATTGCGTGATAATTTCCTCCCTCGTTCCTGAAAGCCTTTGAAGTTCAAGGGGAGAGGTGACATGACAAAAGGCAGCATAAGTGGGAGGGGTAAATTCGCTCTGGATTCAAATGCGCGCTGCCTCTATGGCTTAGAGTAAACATGTCTATGAAGTCTCTCTTTAGAAGTTATCGTATAAAATCTGCGCAGGTGGCACAGCAATGCATGGGCCCACTTTATAAACATTATTTCCCTTTGCAACTGATTTTGAAAAGCAACTTAAAAGCAACTCTTTTTTTTTTAAAAATGTCTCTAAAACCCAATGGAGACAGCAGGTGGAGAAATCACATCTCTCGAAGCTGACACATGTAAAAGAACGACGTGTTGAAAGAAACGCGAGAAAAAGGCGAAAGGGAAGAGCCTATACAGAAATGTCTGGAGCAAATCACCTCAAATGCACATCAGTGTCTTATCAGCTGCACTGGAAGCTGACTGGGAGGCATCTGGTTATATTTTTTCAATATCTATTTGAGAGATTGATTTGTTAACACTGTTGACAATACTCGATATTACTAGCACACTGCTACATGTATCTGCCGTTACTGTTTTCTTGTATGTCAAGTGAATGCCAGCACTCAACTAACCTTTTATCCTCGAGTCCTGGGATATGGGCACATTAATCCCTCACCTTTAAAGGGTAACCTTTCGTAAAAAGCTTTAATACTAAATAATTACAAACTCAATTCATAACATATTTCTCCACCCATTCCAGGTAAACTATGTGAAAGAGGAGACACAGGCACAAAGAAAGTGATGCAAGAAGAGACCGATGAGGCTAAAACAAGATAGAAAACATTATTAGAATGACTCAAGAACAAAAAGAGGCATAAAGAAGACAAAGGGTTTAGTGGAAAAAAGAAAAAAAAAAGTCAAGAGCAAAGTCAAGAATAAAAAGACAAAGAATGTGATGGATGTAAAGTAAAGTCAGGCTGAACAAGGCCAAAACAGATCAATGCTAAGAGCACAAGGCAATTTACCTTGAGTATGAGTGGTGAGCTGGGCTTCAGCTCCAGCATGCCGGTGGGGCTCAGAGGTTCAAACACAGGGTCCGGGTGGTAGCTAAAAGTCTCGTTTACCACCAGCAAAGAGCGCACGTCATCCATGACAAAGCCAATCTCATCAGGACTGCTGCCCACATCCGAGAAGCCCTTGTCAGATCCAGCCACAGAGGGCGCCAGACACACCATTACGGTGTTGTTAAGGACCGTACAATTCTGGTAAGAGAACAGAGTGGGGACAGGTGATGAATAAATTAGGAATGCAGGAGGAAAAAAGTAAAAGGAGAAAAGACCAAAGAAAATGAGAAGAAGTTCAGATTGAGAGGGTGATTTATTTCCTATTTAACAACCTTTCTACTTTGTTTAAAATGCCATTTTGGAATGAAATTAAAACAGGTAATTGTTTTAATCTTTGAATAAAACATATGTTAATTCAAGCGTAATCAATAATATTTATAAGAGCTAAAACACAGGTATATGGTGTGAGTGATTAAGTGTCTCAGTAATAACATAATGAGGAAGAGGCTGGTTTAATAACATCAGTGTTGTAATCAGTGTTGATATCATCTGGAAATTTGCCGCGGGGCACGACACTTAAATCAGTCACCGTAGAACAAATTAGACTGTAATGGCAGAGAATCTGGAGAGGTCAACCTGGAGCTGATAACACAATACAGCAAGAGAGACCTTTGCTGATAACGCAGCATGTCATAGCCATGCATTATGTGCCATATGACGCATACTGAAGCTGGAGGCAAGACATAAAGCACAACTGTTTTTATAGATCAATAGATGCATTAACCAAGAAAAATAAAAATGGTTGCAGAGAGGTGAGACAAGGGAACAACAATGGATATTTTTACTTTTAGCTAAGAGTGGGAGTGGGAAAAAGGTTAGCTAAGCCCCATGGTGCTAGGTGAAGAGAGGGGGATTTGCCAGAGCTACTTTATTGCTGGTTGACATTTCAAAGGTTAAACTGCTAAAAGGAAATTCAACATCAAAAACAAACAGAAAATGGGCCCTTGGCTGGTTGACCGATGGGTCAGGTGTGTGAGTCTGTGTCCCAGGAGTGTGTGTGCGCGCGTTATCACCTTTTTTTCATGGATAAGGAGAGGGAGCCAGCATCAAGACAGTGTGAATGAGAGACCTGCAGTCTATATGGGCTTTAGTCCACCTTACTTGTCCAATCAATGCATTTATAATGTGAAATAAAGTGTTTACAGGTGTGCAAGCACTCACATTTTCCGACTTGGCAGCTCCGTACTTGGCTCTCATTTTCGGCTCCTTGATGGTGGCCAGATTAGTTCCAGTAATGGTCAACTTGGTTCCTCCACTAAAAAAAAAAAAAGAAAAGAAAGATGAACATAAAGTTAATCAAGACAAAAGGAGAAAACAAACAACCAATAAAAATATAATACATTCTCTGTGGGAGCAAAGAGTGCCCTCCAGTTGGTGATTCGCCATTTGCCACATAGTCACTCCTGCTGTAGTCTTTCACTCACTTAATCATGGAGGCTGACTTTAAGGAAATGATTTCTCTGATGTTCAAAGTGTGTTTAAACAGCTACACAGGCTGCAGTAAAGAACAAGTAACTTTGTAGCATTACACATGAGAACCTGAAGCTTCTGGCCTCCCAATACCAGCCTGAGACCCAGGGGACGTTATCAGAGTGTACCGAAACTGCAAAGCGGTATGAGATATACATGGCAAAGCAACAGTGTCAGTGATCTGACATTTTCTGTAACCTTTACACCTGTGACCTATTCAGATCTATGTGACGCTGAATAGTAGAGACATAGCTAATACGGGTGTGGGGCCTATTCCCCTACAATGCCTTCTCGTCAGCCTCTGCTGGCCTGCGATGCTGAACTTTATCTGATGTGAGGTGTTCTGACAGGAGCTAAATAAGTTAGCATACAACTAGCATAGAAAGCTGGAGTAGAGAAGCAAAACACAGCTATTGTGTGTACACAAAGACACACGCATAAAAATACAAATCATATACTCAATCATATTTCACACATTTTGCAAAAGGCTAGGACTCAAAAAAAAGAAGTGCCACAGCACTGTTTAAGTGAAACTGTTGAACAGGAAGCAAGTGCAGGTATGGAGGTGAGGGCAGTCTCGGGGCTTGAAGTAACACTATCCCTCAGAGGGTGATGGGGCTTGAGGAGCTAGGAGGACGAGAAAACTGCCTGAGGCGAGAAAGTTTACCGCTTTTCAGAGACTTAAAGGTACTAAATGAGGCTGAACAGTGTCTGCTGTAAAAAGTGGGCAAAGTTATTTTTATGTTTTACAGTTAGTTTCACGTGTTGATGGAAGAACAGAAAATTCTGTTGTCGAGGTATAAGGCAACGCAAAAAAGTCCGCCTTATCCTGAAAAGCTTTTTATGTGAACTGTCTGCACAAAGTACAGTTACTTTTGAAAAACAACTTAATACTGACAAATCTGAACGAAAGGCGAACATTATTTAACTTGCTGAGCATCTTGGAGCAACTGTGTTTAGATTATGAGATGCAATGTTTATTGGTTTTTCATTCAGGATTTACTTTTGAACATGTTTTCAGAGCTGTAAATGAACTTTTATTTAGTCATTTTAATTAAAGCAGCAGGAAAACACCTACCAAAACTTACACATGTGACAAAATAATTGGAACCACTACAGTACGTTTGAAGTAAATGAGAGAGTCAACAGTGTGAGTGTGTTTTGGTGTGTTTGCTGGCTTCATTTCTCAGCTGAGAAGTACGGGAGTTTCTAGGTCATGCTAGTAAGCCCATTAGCATGTGGACGCTTTTTCCCCCCTCTCTCTCCACAACACAGCTTGTGTTTGAAGAGGAAATCTTCCTGTGGCTATGTAGACTCATTTCAGTAAGTCAAGTAATATTTACAGATACATCTCTGCTGCAGCTCATCAACTAGCAGCACTGCATCAGGAGTCTCCTTGACTGCTGTTCCTGCTCTCAAAGATTTGCTTTAGAAACATAAAGATAAACTGAATAAATAATATGTTTAGAAAAGTAAAACAAGTGTGACAACGGTGAGGGAATACGCTCTCCACAAATTTCACATTTCAGAGTAGTTGAAAAAAAGCCAATAATTTGCTCTAGTCATCACCGGTGATTAATAATGTATTCATGCGTTTGTATTTGTTTTGTTCTGTAGCTCTAGGTTCATCAAGCAGAATTGCAGATAAAACACTGTATTGATATAAATTATAGATAAGGAAATCATCACATGATATGCTGATGCATTATACAGTGAATGTTTGATAGTTCGCCATATGAACGAGTGAGCAAAACATTAAAAATACAGTAACTCATGACAATACACCTCCATTTTCTAACAAGTGCTCTAAAATATTCAGTGTTTATCACCTTCAGGGTTGGAAGACACTATGTAAACAATGAGAATTAATTGATAACTCAAATATAAGACTGCATTGTCTTTGCTCTTCTATACAACACAGAAAAACAAAAACAAAAAGACAAACATGAATCCAAAATGTTCAACTATGTTGTCCTGGAAGCAGCACAGGGAAAAGCTCTGATTGGTTCCTTACCTGGCGATACTCCAGTCAGGCTCGATCTTCAGGATAGTAGGATCTTCTGTGTAGCTGAACTTGACCTCTGGGTTTCTCAGCTCAGCAGCATTTATGTCCACCATGACAGGTGTCTGGCCCGTGGCCTGGCCTGCTGGGGTTACACATACTATCTCCTTGGCGCTCCGCCTGAAAGTGAGGGAGATATAAGAGAAGACAAGAGAAAAGGAAGTCACAGGCTAAGGTGTGTCTCATAGTGATTGAGTTAAAGATTAATACTAATAGTTCCTGGAAACAATGAGTTTTTAGGCACCCCAAACAGAAAAACACAATTACACAGGAAGGAAACTCTTGTTCATCCTTTTAATTACTTGTAACACAGACACGGCGGTGACTGTCATACATCCACAAGGCCAACATCTTTCAGTCTGTCCAGCCCTGGTTTCGTCAGCCTGAATCATACACTGTTGTACTTCAAAGCCCTCACACTCTCCCTCTCTCTGTCCGTCTCTCCTTCCCTCCTTTGCTTTCTCTGGCTAACAGATCTGAAGTGGCAGATCAGGCTGGTTGTCTCTCTGTGTGATGTAACTCCCTCCCTTGCAGACAGCCAGCCAGCTGTGACCTGCTGTGAAACTTTGCGCTGCTGCCAGAAACTTTGTGCTCCACTCCACTGGCTCATTCCACTTTCCCCTCCCCATCGAGGGAAGACACTGCTGGAAGAGAAGCGGTGGGGATGGCAACCTATGTGGGCATACCTGTGTACGTGCACAGTGTGTTGATCAAGTGTACTGTGTAGAGGGTTTGTGAATTTCCATATAAATGCTGTTCACAGGCAGAAGATTAACACTTACTCGGGGTGTAAGTATGCTTTTTGTGTCAGTCGACGTCTGCCAACGCCCTACAAAGCACTCAAAGAATGTGCAAAAGGTTGCGCGTATGAGTGGTGCAGACACGGAGGCAGGTGGGACAGTATGAAATTTTGAACATGAGAAGAGCAAGCTGATCTGTACACAGATCCTCCCCCACTATCAGCTGTGGAAATAAAATCCACATAAAACAGAAGATGGAGAAGATGAAAGAACAAAAATCCATTTTTGCGTCTTTACTGGGATTTCGGGTGGGGTTTGGCAACTGAACAAGAACGGACATATTGGGAGTCTTTGTCCCAGGAGGAAATTTTATTTTATTTCCTTTTACAGGGTCCTCAGAGGGAAATGCTGCTGAAGAGGGGATGAAGACAGACGGGAAAAACTGAAGGACGAATGGAAAAAAGAAAAAAGAAAAAAAAAGGTTTTTCACATTCCACTAGTGCTGTGTTTCCATGGAAACAGTTTTCACAACGCTGTCACTGTCAAGAGTGCCAGTGGTGCCGCGTACGTATTTTTGACAAGGTTGCGGCCACACAAAAGAAGCCAGAAGGGGACACAGAAAGGAAAAAGGAAAGAAAAGGGGTTGCACAGGGAGATAAGAGGATGAGTGACTCGGGGTAAATAGGTTTTGATTAAAGCAGAGGCCCCACTGAATACAAAGACACATTAAAGAGATAGACTCAACCAGTTCATTACTTTGGCCATAAAGGTTATTGCTGCTCAGTGAATGAAAGGCCAAGACTATTATGTTCACCTTTCTCGGGATGTGCTACAGAGCTTTAAATTGGCCTCTACTTTTGCTTTTGATATGATATAAAAAGAACTTGATGGGTCCAAGCTTATTAGTTTAACCTGTCACTTGTTGCCTAAGAGAACGGAACCACTACAATAAAAAAAATACCACTCTAAAGCAAAGAAACAAGAAAAGTGGAAACAAGGAGTATTCCTATACCACTTCCTATCTGACAAACATAACCTCCATAAGGAAGCTTCCATCAGATAAACCTTTTCAGTATATATGCGATTGTTTTAGGGAACTAACAATCTTTTCTGTGATGTTTTCTTGTGCCATCTGCCAGACACCATACATGATTGGATTTAGTTCAGAGCCCAGTTTTTTGTGAGTCTGCCAGCAAGAGACTCAAAGAAACAATGGAGTTCTTGGCTAGGGGAATTAGAGTCATATCAAATT
This sequence comes from Astatotilapia calliptera, assembly GCF_964374335.1. NCBI lineage: Eukaryota > Metazoa > Chordata > Actinopteri > Cichliformes > Cichlidae > Astatotilapia > Astatotilapia calliptera. The sequence continues at coordinate 26,078,985 of NC_137426.1, read as the reverse complement.
GGATCAATGTCTCCTCTCCTTGAAATCCAAACACAACCTCTTGCAGACTGAGTGACAAGTGAAGATAGCAGAGAAAGATCATTCCAAAAACTAAAAAGGTGGGAGAAAAATTACATATTTCAAACATCGGTTCAAAGCAGCAAAATGTAAGTTACCAATTACCAGCAACACCATATCATTCCTTTTAAATTATAGTCATATCTTTGAGAAAATGTGGGCCATGCACTTAAGCCATCCACAGCAGAAGTGAACAACGATATCGGCTTCACTGGGAAAGGCTACACTGTCATCCTGCTGGGAATTACAGCACTGCAGGTCATCCTGTTACTCGCTGCTTTTGCTAGTCCTGCACAAATCGAAGGCACTGACCAGGGAAGAATGTCATACATTAAAAACAGGGAATAACTACAATTACTAAACGCAGCAAACGGTGGGAAAAGTTGGCAAAAAACAGTAGCAGATGTAGGCAAAATATTCTGCATTACATGGCTATTATTTGTCTAAAGAGCAGAAATAAAACAGCTACACTTTAACCCAGTAAATCAGTAGTAAATCTGCAAACATTTGTTACAACATCTTGAAACGGTAAGGCCAAATGGTTCCTCTTCACTGTTTGGAGAGCTTTAATCAACATGGTCCCCTGCCTCCACAGCAGCACAACACAAATTTAAACTGTCATTTTCTTAGAAAAATCAGCCTCTATAAAAACCTTACATAAACAAGAGTTCTGTGACTTTGTTGTAAACTGCCCCCCCAAAAAATCTTCAGGTTGAAACACTTGAACTAAAAGAACATACTGTAGATACTCCAAGCACTCTGGATTAACTCACCTCTCGAAACGGCAGGGGTGAAGTCCAATCTTCACAGACACAGCGCTGCCCGCGTTGAGATGACTGCCATCAATAGTGATCCTTGTTCCTCCAGATAGCGGCCCGGTGGAAGGATGGACTCGTGAAAAATATGGGGACTAAAGAGGGACACAGACAGAGGCCGAGCAAGTTAAGCGTCACTTATCGACTGGACTGTGGCTGCCAAATACATGTGTTACAATCATCCAAAAACACAGTTGTAATATACATCAACAACATTTACCACAAAAGTGAAGGCCTTGCTTGAGACTGTTTTGTAGTCGGGGTGACTACAGTCTCTGACACACACTTCCACCTGAGCCTCCTGCACTCTGTAACCTGTTGCATCATTTAGCCGACACACAATCCTGAAAACAAGAGGAAAAAAAGTTTATCACTATGTAAACGAGTGAATGTTTTCAGTTTCAGTGTTTGCTTAATAGTGTGACAACTTGGTCAAAAAAAAGGGACAGAAAAAAATGAGGAATACTTCTTTTCTGCTCTGTCTAATCAGAAAAGCATTCAGATATTTATGAGTGAAGTGTTTCATTAGTTTCCATCTTATTCATAAAAAATAACAAAAACAGACTAAATGTTCTATTAGAGATAATGTGAACTGCTACGAAACTAAAGGCTTTTCTGTGTGTGTTCATGCATTAGCGTGTATTGTAGAACCATAAGCTGCGCACTTGGCCTTGGGCGCTGGCTAGCCAAATGAAAATCCACAGGAGAAATGATTGAACATGGAGAGGAATGGTGGTGTAGCCCACAGGGAGAACACACACACACACACTCATTTCATGTTTCACCCACTGGAGACATAGTTGAATGTTAATTAGCTAGAGCGCACGAATGAGACAGAGAGAAAGCACGAGAGCGCAAAGGAAGGAGGGAGTCAGAGAAGAAAGGAGAAAGAAAGAAGTAAGAAAGAGCTTGATTAATTGAACAAGCTCATATCCTACACATCACCTCAGCTTCCCTTCCCTGCGATGAGTTATTAAGTCTCCTGCTTCCATCCACCCTGCAGGTGGCCATGGCAACTGCATCGCGGCCGCAACAATGAATTTCACATTGCGATGCTGTGCGTTTCCATTGTTTTTACTTTCCCTTTCATTTATTCGCTGTCCTCCTGCTATGACAGAGGCCATGATTAAAATGCTGGACAAATCTCAGTTAGGAATGCAGCTCCGCTTGCATCATTATTGCCCAGATGACAGGTGGCTACACTGAGCTGGTATTACGTGGTTAGAAAGTACATTAGCTAAGATGACAACAACATAAATTATGCCTCACTCAATCAAATAACTTTGGTGGAATGTAGAATGTTAAAAAATTAAACATATGTCAAATTGTCACATAGTAACTACTAATAAGGCAATAAAAAGAGGGAGCTTAGGTTCTGTTTTTCTTCACTGCTGGCAATGATTTACTTTTCTCAAAGTGAAGTTAAACCATGTAGTGAATATTTGATGACTTAGGTGGGAAAAGGCCACACTTCCTTGCAATCCAATTCTTTCCAATCATAGAAACTGATGTAGAAGAGGTGGCAGAAGCAGAAAGCCAGAGTGAGAACAAGGTGTCTACGTTTTGCCCAACAGTCATTGCACATCCTCTTGTCTTTCGCAGCTGACCTTTGACCTGTGCCGTCTATGCTGTGACCCCGTCTTGTTTTCTGTGCTATGGCTCTGATGGGGTCACAGGAATGACGAGTGCAAACGGGACACTAATGGCACCGTATGGCTAACATCACTTTTAATTAGCATGACAGCCTAACTGCTAACCGCGCCCTCCTCTTCCTGCGGGTGCTATGGCAACAGGCCAAAAGCAGCATTATTGAGCTGGCCGGGTTAAACGTCACCATCTTGACGTTTGGATGTGATCACTTGGAGAAAATGAACATGTTTGGAAAAAAAAAAGTTAGGCTACAGCACGGCCTCGTGATAGAAGTGAATGTAAAACTGCTCCGCTCTGTCTGAACAAAACAACACACGAGTTTATAAATTATAAATCAAGACTGACATGTCACTACGCTACTCTAAACCCACTAGTGAGTGTGGAACAGCATTCTGTTTTCCTGACTGTCAAACCATCAAAGTCACATTTCTTCTGGTTTCTTCTTAGCGAGGGTGGCAGAAAGAAAACCAAGTCTGCTGGGACTGTGCTGCAAAACTCAGCAAATGGGGCATTTTTGTACAATGACAGCAACATGGTTGGAAATAGAATATTGAGGACGCCTCCAACTGTGACGAGCTTCACCAATTCTTTCCTCATCAGAAAATGTATCTTGTCTGCTTAGATGAATACAACATAAAAGAGAAAGTGGGACTCATCTTGTAATTTCATTGCCCCAGTATTTGGAGGAGCTATAATGGGGCACTGCCAGTGTGCCAGTGCCCCAGATTTCTTCTTATTCTGAATGTAATTTAATTAATGATTCACATGATATCGTTTACACGTGAAATAAAGAACATTTTTTCAAAGAGGCACCCTGTTAACAGTTAAAACAAAGAGCTCAGTCATAAACTGAACATGACTGTTATACATTACTCTGAGTTCTACTCAGGATATACAACTGCAGCTATTAAATGGGAGTTAAATTACATCTGTGCAATCTGCTGTACTTCACCATTTCCCAGAAAACAGTAAACATAACTTAGAGTGTTCACATGACAACCTTTCATGAAGAATAGCTTTCAGTAGATGTATATTGCACACTTTTGATAATATTAAATCCACTTATATCTAAAAATGGGTCAAATTAATCCTAATGAGGCGAGTTATATGAGGTATTTCAATGCTGCTTGACCTGACCTGAGCATTAGTTGAGTTGAACAGGTTTTATTCAAGTTGCTGTCAGAGTTACTCGGACTGAACATGTACAGAAAGTAGCAGCACCATGCACAGCTTGAGGCTATTTGTGAGGAATTGGTTTTGTCTGTTAGTGGAAAACAGCATTTAACCTTTGAAGGTTTTATGAAACAAAGGTCTGAGAGAGTCACAGCGTTGTGCTTAGCACTCAGTGTCACAACAATAGGGGACAAGACAAAAAAGAAAGCAATGAGTTTTAGAAAGAGTGAGGTTTAAAATCAGTGGGTGTAACAGGGTGAAGAAAGAGACAATGCCAACGTACTGCTCAGCGCTAATGTATTCGTCCTCCTGAGGGTTGCACGCCACTTTGCCGATACGGACTCCATTCTGGATGTCTTTGAACTGTAGACCCAGGTTCTCACCAGTGATGGTCAGCATGGTTCCTCCCTGTCTGGGCCCAGTCTCAGGATACAACTGGGTGGTAGACCAAAGAAAGGAGGACATAAGTGAAGCAGAACAACACATGTGGCGTATATTGTGTTTAAGCATGAATGGCAGTTTACTTAGGTCATTATGGTCATGTTTCATTCTGCATGAATTACATTCTTGCTACCTCATTAAGCACGATGAAAAATGACCTTGAATCCATTAACTCCACCTCTATTCAGTCAAACATTCACAACTTGCCAACTCGCACACTTAACCTGGACCTACCCATCAAACCCTCACTTACGTCCCTCTTTTAATGTTGTGAAGATTTATAGGCTGAATACAATTAGAACACATAGTGACCCCTGGTTTCTGCTTTTTTTTCCCTAGAGGTCTGTGACAGGTGTACGGAGGTGCTAATGGCTACCCGAGGCTAGCCTAGTCGCTAATCATGGCTCTATTCATTCAGCCCCAATGCAGACAATGGTAATCAGTCTTTACTAGTATAATTAGGGCTAAAGCTAATTGGATTAGAACACGGCGGGGCAGTGGGGTCATTTGTTGCAACAGGGAGGGGGGTTATTGGGGGAGACATTAGTGGTTGGATGTCATGGAGTGGGGGTGTAAGTTGCCACACACAAAAAAATGTATAAAAAAAAAAAAAGATTGATTATGAATCCTGCTTTTTTTTTTTTTTTAAACACAGAAATCTTTTGCTTGGTGTAGAAAAAAGTTGCTGTGTGGCACACAAAGCTCTACAAAGACACAGACAAACATGTCAACATTGAAACAAAGGGGTAAAACAGTGACCAGTCTCCCATATGTTTTATTTGATTGGACGGTTCAACGGTCACCAACAACTAGAATATGGGCCACTCCACTTGTAAGTCTTTAGTGGCGCTGGAAGCCTGGTGAAACACTGACTTAAAACGGTTAATATTTGTGCCATCCAACAAATTACTGAAAACCGTGTGCCGCTATGTCAACTCACTCAATTTGACCTCCATATCACTCTTTGTTCCTTCAAAGGTCAGCACTGTCACGAAGATTCATTAACAGTTTGATTCATTTGTCAAGCTTCGCTAAAGCTGAACCTTACGCTGTGCAAATTTACTTTTTCTCTATGAAGAAATCCTTTAATGACAGTGATTCTAGTGAAATTAAGTGATTGTGGTCAAAACCTTTGCCATCTTTAAAAGTGGTGCGACTAGTCCTTTGCTTTAATAAATTTACAAATTTAATCTTGTGGCGGAGGTGTGGTCCCTGGCACAGCTGCAGGGGAGGAGTAGTGCAGTGAGCTCAAGGGGGCGGTACCGGGAGGCAGGTGAGCCACAGGTGGTGGCGATTGTGTGATGACAGTGTCTTCTTTCTGTTTGTCTATATGTGACGGCAGAGTCGAGCGGGAGAGAGAGCTGGATCGGAACGAACTGCTACCTGTGCAGAACTGTCAAATAAATACAGCTCTTAAGAGCAGAAACATTGTGTGTATCGCATACTTCACAAATCTATTTTTTAAAAAAGGATGGGAATACACCAAGTGCTGGAAAAGGTGACAGCAGGGATAATGTATTCAAATATTCAGGTTTGTAAAAGAAATAATTTAATAGTTTAGGAAATACTATCAGCAGCCAGTTAGCTTAGCACAGCATAAAGAACAAAGGTGGTGGGGGAAAAAGCCAGCTCAGATATCTAAATCATTACAAAATCCAGCTATCAGCACCAAAAGTCACTAATTAACATATTATGGCTTGTTTGTGTAAAACAGAAATATTATAACATGGCAATAGGTAGAGCCATTGCAGCTGCCACATCTTGTATTCAGTCTTTGTACCAAGCTAAGCAGCAGTCGTAGCTTCATTTTTACCACTCAGACATAATGACAGTATCAATCTTACTGACACCATGCCAACAATGAAAATATGTTCTGCAATATTCAGCTTCTTTAAAGCTTATCTACAGTCTTACAGATTAATTAGATTAACCTCTCAACCCACTCAAATATTTCCCCACCTGGCACTACAATGATACCCAGTCTAACACTATGGAAAAGGTGGCAGGTTAGTAAAAGCCACAGGTGTTTAGAAAACCACTAATACAAACACACAATGGGAACAAAGCCCAGTGTCATGCAAGCCAGAAATGAAATGCTGCACATATTAATTAATGGCTATTTATCAGCTGGCACTCCATCTTGAACTTGTGTCTTTTATTTCAGTCTCTGTCTCCGTCTTTGACAGTGTGCCCAAATGTATAGATTTTAGCTGGAGACAAAAGAATGACTGGCATGCAGCAGTGCTCAGTCACAATCTTTAGATATGGTAATCAACCTCTCTTTCTCTATAAGCACTGGCTTATCAAGCACATAGACACACAAAGACACAGAGTGAGACGCATACACGCATGCACGTTGTTCCATCCACAACCAAACAACACAAACAAAGCGCCCTTTTTGATAAAAGCCACCAGCCTAAACACTCGCTCTATTCTCCTCTCACCATCATAACGCTCTACACTCATTCATACTCGCTTTTTTCTCTTTGTGGCTGACTTGTCCCGATGTATTTGAGGCTTTATGTCAGGCCTATTGTGGATAGCTAAGAAGCAGCGCACAGATAGCATCTGCAAATTAGAGGAGGAGGAGGGGGAAGGGGGAAACGGGCAAGGGACACGGGGGGAGATGATATGAACATGGTGTAAGGCTTCCAGAGTTTATCTGTGATATGAAAGGCTTTCAAAAACAAAAACTCACAAGCAATCTGATAGAGGCAATGACGTGAAAGAAGAGAGGGATCAAATAAGTCTTTAAACGTTAAATGTTTCCATGTGACTGAGTCAAACAATATTAGCTCTGAAGATGTGTAGCCTTATAGAACAGGAACAAATCTGTGTCAGAAGTCAGAATCACATCGGGGCCAATTATATCCCTCTGGCTGAACTCTGATCATTAAACAAGTACACGAGCTTAATTAGGACATCATCGTGGCTGACATCCAGTTACAATCCTCCCCTTTATGAATGAGCACGGTAAGTATTTACCCAACAGTGGGTAAATACTCCTATTTTTGTAACAGTGGGGGCTTACTTTTTAGCCCCAAAATACAATCAGCAAATCACAGAAGCATGGTCAATCAACACCCGTAAACAGAACAATATCTATCTCTATATGGATAATAAGGAGGTTGCAAGCAAGAGGGTAAGGAAGATAGAAGGTAAGGGAACAATGAGACCAAAGGATGAGATTCAAAATAAGGGAAAGGAAAATGAAAAATACTGAATAGTTAATAGATAGAGGAAATAGTCGGTGGAAGGGATGGAAATTTAAAAAAAGTGTTGCCAAAAAACCATAAAGGATGAGAAAAACAAATGTGACTAGCTACAAAAAAGAGATGGGACATAAAGAAAACTGGCAAAGGCAAAAACCACTAAAGCAGTACATGAGGGAGAAATGATAGGCCATCAGATCCATTTATGCACTTTAATACATATACAACATCAAGAAACACTCACACATAAACACATGGAGCTTACCACGTGCTAAAACCCTAAAAATGCAACCCTCCCACACACACAGACTGGAATGGCCTGCGTTGTTTTAATTGGTTTCTAAGGGCTAGCTGTGATGCTCTTCCTGTCCCCTAGGAGATGGCAGGCAGGAGATGATGGATAATGGAGGGCCAGGCAGCATCCAGGGCCAGTACCAGGACACTGCTGTGCTACACTGGGACACAGTGGCATAGAGAGTATGTGTGTGTGTCCCTATCCATGTGGCTTTGAATGCCATTTTGAGAATATAATACAGACTATAGTTGTAGCTTACTTTATTTTCATTTGGAGGCTTCTGAGAATGTGTGGGCACCATTGTGAGTCTTGCTGGCTTGTGTGAGTGTTAGCGCAGGCTCAAAGACACACACGCAGGGAGTATTTTCTTGCTTGCTTGGAAGGAAGTACTAATTAATCTTTGTGCACAATGTCAGTGCACAAAAACGCAGCACAATAAAAATAGCACTTCATCAGCTTAACAGCCAAATTCTTACAATGTCTAAAATCATCATTTAGTACCTAAAACATTAATTGCTGAATTTGGAGAGAAGTACTAGGTGCCAAAGCTGTTAGTGGCACAGTGGCCACACCGCACACTACTGAAAAATATCAACTGGACAATAGCCCACTCAGAAATAACACTAAATAAGTTAAACACTTGCTGCTCTGACAGCTCTTACTGTGTGTATGTTGTGCACACATGTGTGTCTCCAGTGGTGTTTCCTCCCCAGCTGAACACACATTCCTTGGTCCAAATGAAATTAGTGGTTAATCCACCAGCTATTGGCCACACAGCAGTTAGCATGCTGCATAAATGAACAAAGCAGGCTGAATCAGGCAAAAAGAAAAAAAAGATGAAACAGGGAAAAGGGGATTTGACCAAATGGTTGGTAAAAAGTGGAATAATATTCAATTTGTGTGGCCAATGTGATGCTCTTTGGGGGGCGGGGGGCGGGAGAAGATAAAATGGCGGATGAAAAAGGAGAGATTTTCTTTGTCATCTGCAGATGTTCTTTTGGCGTTAAATGTCAAACTGTAAATGTCAAAGGTGGAGAAGAGAGGTGAGGCCAGCGGCGCAGCTTGGTGATAACGCTTCCCCCAGTGTCTCTTTCTTCTCCACTTCTTTGTCTCTTCTTCTGCATTCTCAAACTTGCAGTGCGTCTCTTCTCCTGCTGCTTTTTGAAGCTCTTTGCCAGCTTTTTGACTGCCACCAACATCTTGCCCAAGGGCAGGATTTACCCCTACATATGCATGCAACGGCACATGCTTGTGAGCACAACCCCCCTACCACCTCCCGTTTCTCTCCCGCAAGCACGCACACACAACCCAGTTGCCTCTGCATGCTTGTTTCAAAGAGATAACTGAAACGAGCACGAAGAGAGAGGGAGCATTAGCAAATGGTTTTATCTATGTGCCAGAGCTCCAATTAACCAGTATCTTCATTACACATTCAAAGAGACGAGCCCGTGTCACACAGGAAATGGACTGAGGGCTTCAGTCACACAAGTCAACATCAATGAAATGAGCATGGATATTAAACATATATTTCACACTCATTTAAGTTGAAGAATTTAGATGATTCTTCAGCTTATTTGAGATACATTTAAAGGAAGAAATGCTTGGCTGAAAGTTTGAATCACTGTTGGAGACACAGTAAAAATGGAAGAAGACAGACTGACGAGAGGGCTGAATGTCAGGACGCGTCTCACACAGCAGTGCATTGCTTTCAAACCGCACTGTGTGTGCACTAGTCCCAGTGGTGAGCTGTAGGAACTGTGACCCAGGTCGCACTCAGACGAGGACCACCGCCACGGTTACTAGTGGCAACAGATGGTTACGCTATGGTGTTTAGACGCCTCGGCTCTGCCAGCCTGTCAGATGAACACATGCACATGTGCACGCACATATTCAGCACCCGTGGCGGGACACAATTAACGCACTACCACATCCTCGGCTTCTTTGTCTCTCTCCAGACAACCACCCTCCCTAACTCTTCATTTAGGTGCATGTGTGTGTCTGTGTGCGCTTCTGTGTGAAGCCGTCGTCTCTGATCTCGTCAGTGTGTTCAGTCTTGGAGTGTGTGAACTGCCTCCTCCTTGCCAGCCCATCTGTGTTGCTGTTGCAGTCTTAGTGTTGGCTTCTAAGTTGTCTATCCTCTCTGCTGTCTGCCCTCCTAGGATGTCCCCTTCACTCTCCGGGGCCAAACAATGACACAGAGCAGGAAGACTTTTCAAAGCTCCTCTTTTGAAAAATTTGTTTTTACTAATGATCTGGCTTGGATTCTTGTAGAAAAAACACATAAGAATCAATCATAGCCTGCTTACAAGTAACATACTGTAATGTGAAGCCTCTCTTCTTAGACCCCTGAGTTGTTTGCAGTGAGTTGCTAGGTCATGAACAACCAATCAGCAGCGTGAGTGTGTGCTTTAGCAGTGCTTAGAGAAGCCTATTCTTTTTACCTTGAATTTAGCTGTTCCATGCAATGTTGTTTTTAAAGTGGGCTAATGATGAATGTGGACACTTTATGATTCACATTCTTTGCTCAAACAGCTTTCATTCAAAAGGGTTTTTGAAATGTTGTGATATAATGAGCTGAGAAATTACAAAAAAATAAACTATTTCTGCTTTATTTTTCTCTTCAATTTTGTTGTGTCAAAGAGAATATTTCTGTTGTGCACAGTCCACTCTGCATGTAGTTATATGTCTGGATATAGGGGTCTGTGTGCATGTGTGGGTACATTTGCACAACAAGACGTGTACCATCTGTTATCTTGGAATCATGCTTAACTGCAATACAATATGTGTAAGCATGTGTCATTATTATCAAGTCTTACCTTGGTGATCTTGGGGTGAGCACAGCGGCTGTTTCCTGTTGTGGCATGCATCCAAGTGCTCTCTGGGGGAGTACACTCCTGTCTCAGGGAGCACTTCTTTTCCCCAACGCACCAGCCACACTCAAACCTGGGGTTTGCCTTCAAACACATCCCACAGCTATCCCTCAGTGCGTAGCACTTATACAGGTGAGCTGAAGAGAAGGAGGGAGAAATGAAGCATCATGAAATTATTACTGTTGAACTGAGGCTACCAAGTGAATAAAACATCCAGTCAATATAATATGTTAGAAATGACAGGGTGTGCTAGCGGTTAGCACTGTGGCCTCAAAGACATCAAAGAAGGTTTAGACCTACTTCCCAGCTGGGACCTCTCTGTGGAGTTTGCATATTCTCCTTGTTTTTATAAATCCTTGCACCAGTCTCGTATGTTGCTGCTTATCAGCAGGATTGTAACTCCCCCCAGTCAAAGACTATCTTATTTTCAGACTGAAATAAGCAGATAAGAAACCTGACAGTTTTCTTTTGAATGAAATTAAATTGCTTTATTTTCACTTCCTCAGCTTTATCATAAAATTTCAAAACTTCTTCAGTGTCACTGAGCCAAAGTTGAGTTAAGGCCCGATTTCCCAAAGGCACGAGGAACAGAAGAGTAAATCTTTCCTCTCTCTTTCTCTGCTATTCCTTCCCCAAATCCCATTGGTCATGGAGCAGCTTTAAAGAAACCCTATGCCAATTACTGGCTGCTAAACGACTCGCCTTTAATTACATTAACCTATCAGTATTTAAGATGAGTGAGCATCACTTGCACTCTACTAGATGATTATCATCACTGAGAAATACAGAGGTGGCTGGCAGTGAAGGGAGAAGAAGACGAGAGTCATATTTAGGCTGTAGGTCACTGCCTGATGTGTTACATTTGAGTTAACACACAATGCACAAAGTGATGAAGTAAAGACTACAATACTACAGACACGCCTTTGTTTACATGGTACAAACACATGTAGACCAGTTACACCACTCATACTGAGAGATATCTGACATTTAAGACTACAACAGCTTGCTTGGCTCAATTAGACTACAAAGAGCGATCAATAAACAGCACAGAGTGATGTGGTGTTTCCTTACTGACAAATGGCAATAATCACTAACTCACAAACATGTAAGATATAACGGCAAATTCTGGCATTAAATACTACATCCAAAATACCCATTACTTGTTGTGTCCTTAAACATTAATGAGTAACAACCAGGAGCAGACTATGCCACTCCCTCTGTTGTACAAAACTCAATGTGCTTGTCATCCACAGACTATATCGAACTGGCGATGATGTTACTTTACTTCACAGCAGGGGAATAATGTTACATCCCCCACTGTGCTTTACAACCCACAATAATTACGAAGACAGCATTATAAAGACTTTTACCAGTAATTATATCCAACAGACATGATCTCATTGTCTTCTCCCACAGTGGTGCACTGAGAATGTATATGAGTTTAATTATTACCCCCCAAGGTTCCTGGATGAGGTGTGGTTTCACATTAAATCAAATATAATGCACTCTAATACAGTTTAAAGAAATATATATGTCTTCTATGCACTATCACATTAAAATAACACAAGTCAAGATACACACGGATGCCTACAACACTAAAGAGATTAACAAACAGGAAAATGCAACAATATGCATACAAAACATGGTAAAAATCTGTTTAAAATGCAAAGGGTTATGTGTTTTTGAATATTAGTTGGTGTAAACCTAAGACACTAACAGTGTAGCGGTCTTTTGCACCTCGACTCATGACGCTTGCCAATTTCTGCTTTGTTCAAATTGGACAATTTGCAAACAAAGCAGAAATTAGCCTCATTGCTCTACAACATGCACACACTGTACATCCCAAACGTGGCTCAATATACTGAAATTTAAAACATTTAGAGAGAGAAAATATCAATTACATTGATCCCTTTGACACTAGTTGCTACCCATTAGCCATGACAAAAGAGTCTCGTGGGGTGGAACCTGAGCCTTGACGGACATAATTATTATTCAATATATGCATTAGTGAATACAAATGACCAAAACTAGAATATGTGAACTCTCTGGCATTGACAGAAGATTTGAGCACATTCCTTGGGTGCAGTGTTTAACTGTGCTTTTTCTCTTTTGTTAGCACAAACAGTTTAATAATGTGACTGTTTTGCCTCTTCTACACACAAATACACACACAGTCATCTAGATACGGTTCTCAAATATGTAACTGTGAAAGATTGTGTCAAAATGTAACAGTATCTATGGTAATTTAAAACAGCTAACCAACTAAAAACACCCACCCACTAATCCATCCATCTGGGTTGTGGTGGGGGTGGAGCCGTCATAGGGCAAGAGGTAGCTGTGGACAGGTTACGAGTCTGTTGCAGGGCCCAGTGCATTCACAGCTATGGCCAATTTAGAACCACCAATTAACCTAACATACATGTCTTTGGACTGTGGGAGGAAGCCACTCAATCTCTCAATAGGCCAGCAATGGCTGCTTTTTGACTGTAGTATTTGGGGGTAATGTGCCATTCATGAAGCAGAAAAGATGATTGGGTGATTATTACATAATACATACTGATTGGAGTCATAAATATAATTGTTAAGGTTAAAAAAAAAAAAAAAAAAAGTTGTACGTCACTGCTGGACACTGAATTCCTTCCCGGTTTCTAAGACAAATCTAACGCATTCAACCACATTCAGTTCCTACCATAAGTAACCTTTAATATTACTCACCTTTAATGTTATAGGGGTTGTCAATGACAAAGTTTCCATTCCAAACTACAGACAGGTCGACAGGCAGGTCGCTGATGTCATTGCCCTCATAATTATACTGAAATATAAAACAAAGAGAACAAGATTACAATTCATACTCATCCATTCAACATTTTTCTTACATCAGCATCATCATCAGAAAACATTCCATCTTTCAATAAAATTCTTTCAATAAATTCATAAGAGCGAGGGAAAAAAAAAAAAAAAAACACAGCTAATACCAAGAGCAAACTCAGTTAAGCTAGTGGTTGGTAGTAATGTCATACCCTGCGGTGCTCACAGAGTTGAAGGGCCATAAAAATGAATGATGAGAGACAGGCTATATTGTGATTTTTACACATGGCACATCCGCCGCTGCCTGGCAGAGCGCAGAGTTGATTAAGAGATTGGAATCCCCATCACTGTATGACTCATTCCATTCCAGTGATGAATGAAATGCATAATATATCTCTGACAATAATATTCTCATCTAATTTCATTTTTGCATCCTGAACTAATAAGAGTTGAAATGTAATTGACTCATCGTTGGCATAATCAGTTTTACGGAATTGCTTTAAATGAGACAACAAGCTTCAAAAGCGGTGATGTGATGGCGGCGTGTTAACTGAACGGGTAACGGAGAAAAGAGCTCCTATGAGTCCCTGCCCAAACTCCCAACATATAAATTATCAATGACAATTATCACCAGCAAATAAAATGCCGCTTTAGAAATTACACCGCCTCCCCAATAACCCCTGCTGATGTGAGGTAAATACAACATCTTCATCAAGAACTTCACAGACTTCACCGAGACAGGTTTTACATTATTAACGTCTCTTTTGTTAGCTGTATTTCACACGACATAAAGCAGACACTATATGACAAGATGGGTGTGTTGTCAGCAGCAATGTTGAGGTGACGGCTGGTGAGACTTCAGATAATGACCTAATGGTGCCCAGCCCCTCTCACTACCTCTGGTATGGTCAGTATCTCCAGTAGCCCCTGGGTGAGAGATAGCAGGACTTTTCTCTTCTAGTAGAGTGGTGATAAAATCCAATGTGAAAGCCCCAAGCTCGGGGCTATGAGCCCTCAAAGATTGAATCTAGCTACAACTTTGCCACTATGTGATATCACCCACTCCAGTGTGATACTGTGAGATTTATCCTGACATCTGTAATAACAGTGAATATGAATATATTTGAGGGAGGAAAGGACTAAAAAATGTGCACTGAGAAGATAAGAAAATGAGAGGACACAGCAATGTCACAATGTGTGAATGGCTGATTAATTCTTTCATCACTTTTTTTGTGATTGGATGATTTACATTTAGCGGGCCCTGAAGGCTGAGACGCTGATATCCGAATAAAGAAAGACGTCTCCATGCATCTCAGAAAAAATACCACTTTGCTCTTAGAGCTGATTTTAAAGGCAAATTCTTTCAAAATGTGTTTTCAGGCTCACTCTAATTTATTTAGCAGCTGTGAACTACTGAAACTTTTACTTGAGCAACTCTACCTGGAAGCTGGCCTACAGAACACTGAAGAAAAAGAAAAAGAAAAGAGACAACTTTTACAGTCTCACTGTAGATATAGTAAGTTCTGAATTTAGACAGTGCTATTGCATTACAACTAGATTTTTAAGACAAAACATTAGCCTTGGCACAGTACAAAATAATAAGGTAGGGTGTGAAAAGCAAAGTGGATGGGCAAACAGAAAAGAAAAAACCGATAGAAGATGTGAAAATACTTGGAATTTGTGATCAAAAGCTCAGAAGTGGAGTGAAAACAACAAAAAGATGGTGAAAAGGAAGGATGACAAAGAGGGTAGGGAGAGGGGGTATAGAGCAGGTAATGCAGCAGAAAGGGTGAAAGGGAAATAGCGAGGGCAAGATGGATAGAGAGAGGTGATTGTGTGTTATTCTGTGGACACCATTCATTTACACATGGAATAAGAGGCCGGGGCTGGGCTGTAAGCGCGTGAGCTGGTGGGGGCTAAAGTGAAATTGGCATTTTCAATTTGTTCTCTGACATGTCTGCCTCGGTCTTTTCACACATTCCTCTGCCTCTCCTTCTCTTGCAATCCTCCTTTCCAACCCTCCTTTTTCTCTTTCCCTTTCCCTCTCATTATTCCTTCCCTATACCTCTTTACAAACCTCTTCCCCTATCAATCTTAGCTTGACTTTCTCTCATCTGCCTCAATCCCCCCCAAAAGGTCCACAGTCAAACAAGGAAATATGAACCAGATTCCTTATCAGATATACCAAACATTTCCAGAAAAACACATGTGCACACTGTACTATAAATATATGTCCGGCACATGGGACTCCTTCCAGAGAAGGATGCCGGCAAATTCATCAAAGACTGATCACATGGTCTGTACAGGAAGTAAAATATGATGAATAAAAACACATGCAAACACAGGAAGATAGGGCACAGCAAAAACACATTTTGGACATCAGCTATTATTTCTCTTCTGAAGTTTGACCATATGAACCTCTTCAATCTCTCCCTCCCTCCTTCCTCATCGCTCCACCACAAGACCACCCAGTCTGCCTGGGAACAAGAGCACTTCTTCAATTGGTAAAGATGGAGAGAACGTGTGAGTGTGTTTGAGTGTATATCTGCATGCAAGACAATAGGAGAGAAGAACGGGGAGAAAAAAGGAAGTGCACAGGGACACTGCACTGTGAACATGTGCAAAGAGTGAAAAAGCATCAAAGCATCGCAGCGAGAAGGAGATAAAGAGGCAAAAAGAGGCAGGAAACACAAGACATCTGGAATAAAGCTGAGACATAAAAGCTAGAGATGCAAGTGGGAGAAAGATGGTGAGAGTAGAGAAGAAGGCTGTTAACCAGCCAAGGTCAGCTTTGTATTTGGAAATTGCTCAAGCTGATGAAGGGGTTCGAAAATTATCAACCGCTCTCTGAACAGTCAGTTGTGTTTACACTAAGCAGCAGGTAGGTTTCTCATAATCTGTAACATGACACGAAGGTTGTTAAATTGAAGCAGTCAAAATCTAAATGGCAAATAAACAAAATTAAACACTGTTATCCTGAATGCTTTATTTTGTAGAGATTAACAGGGAATACTGCTATATAAATAAACCTGAATTAAATTAATCTAAACACACAAACAGAGAGAAAGGAACTTGCTGCAATACCAACATGATAAAGAATAACAAAAGAAAAACAAATTACCAAAATTTCAATTACTTGAATACCAGACCATTTCTTTCCAAACCATTTTTAAAGACAAAAACATATCTATACATCCATCTGCTGTATTCCCACAGGACAGAAGACTAGCTTTAGTTAAGGACAAGAGACCGAGGTGCCATTTATTTCTGCCCTTGCTTCTCTGCTGAACAGCAAATTCTAAGAGAAGGCCTTTTTCTTCTTTGACCATGTTACCAATTTTACTCAATAAAGTAGAATAGTAACATATTTTAGATGTATATCAGCCTCTTAACACTGATTTTTACCTTGTTGCCTAACTCAAAATGTCCACCACAAGTACACATCAATAAAACACCAAAGCTATCTATCCTCTGTTTTTTGTTGTTTTAAATCTATGATACAAGAATTTGCCCATGTCTGTATATCAGTCCTCAAAGAAGAGTCTATATTGGGAACTGGGACAACACAAACATGCATATTTAGTTAGGGAGGAGAGTGTATGTGCATGTATGTGTGTTAAACGGGCAGCAGAGAGTGGGGGAGCCATTGGAAAGGTTAGGTTATTATCCAGAGCTCATCTTCTCTCATTGCACCAAGGGCTTATTAAACTTTTATACTGAACCACCACTGTTGCACAACACAGCGTTCAGGGAATACACACATGGGCCTTGGACAGGGTTTACGCACATCATACAGCAAATTCCAGTATGAAAATTAAACACCAAGAAATAATTCTAAAAAACAAAGTCACATTGAAAAATGGAACCACAAAATCACTACATTTTACAAAGAGGGCACACAGAGAGAAAATTAGAGATGCAGAATATTTACAATGAAAGAGCAGATGACAGAAACAGGAAATGGAGATTCCATAAAGGAAACAAGAATATGCAGTGACAACAAATAAGCCAGTGTAACAAAAAAACTAAAACAAAGAAGAGAAGAGACATTTGTCACTGGAAACTAAAGAATGGGAGGCAGGTGTAGATGAATGAAGGAGATGAATAAAGGTAGGGTGAAGATGGAAAGTAAGGCAGGTAACAATGGGTAAATTCTATGAGAGCCACAGCCTCATAATTGGTCATTTTGAGGGTGTGCTAAAAAAAAAAAAATCCCTTTTGCCCAGGGCAGGCCCATGCCTGGGATATGTATGTAATATGTGGGTTACCCTCTTCCTCTGTTCACAGATTTCTCAAGGTGATCCAAAAACCATTAGTTGACATAACATAACCTTCAACCTACATCATTCTAGTTCTGACATATTCCACGGTGAAGTAAAGTGAAATGTGTGTTTGCCAGCCTAGATAAGACTCGGCATACAGTGGATGTCCAAGTCTTGTCGTACACACCATCAGTCTTTTATATACACACACACACAACTTCTGGGCAGATATAGCTTCCTTATCAAGGATCAAGTGGTAATCCGTCTTAGTTTTGTGTTTGTGTGTACGCATGTGCGTGTGTGCATGTGTACGGTCAGGCGACAGAGAATCAGCCCCTGCTCATAATAGGAGCCTGTTAGCCAGTGCTAATCGCTAATGCTAACAGGATTGGAGCATGGCTGGGCCCAGTTCCCCAGCTTATCTCCAGCACAGACACAATAACGCACATGTGTGCATACCCGTTTGCACACATGCATGCTTCCTTCATTGATGGAAAGAAAAAGAGAGGGGTGGAGGGGAGAAAAATGCTGGGTTGAGGGAAAAATAATGCTGCCATAGTCAATGTTTCTTATTTTTCAGCCTATGCATTAAGCTAGTGTAAGCTTGCTAAAATTCTCCCAGGACAAAAGGCTGATTTTTGGTAGTTGGCAGAAATGTCCAGATTTTCAGTGGCGTCAGACTTTTTCTCCTACCTCAACTTAATGCCATTCTTCTGGTGGCCACTAACTAACTTCTCTGCCAAATAACACATATGTATGTATATGCTGGTCCCATAATGAGGAAATACAGACCACATTTTGATTTGACTCAGTAACTCCAGTAGTTTGCCATCACTGAGCGCACTCTCCATGACATTAACAAAGCTAACAACAAATATGCAACAAATAGAAGACATTAACTGGCATTAAATGACAAACTTTGTTTTTATGCAGCCCTTTATCACAATATGCAAACAAAATAACATTTAAAGTTTTACACTGTCTCCTCCACTGCGAATTTTTCAAAATGAAGTCAGCATGTGCAAGCCATGCTCTCAGTATTTATTACAAATAAGGTGATGCTGCAACTTAACTTAATGGTTTAATTAATCACAGGATTTCCAGGAAGATTTACCAATTTCTAATATTATATTTTAATGAAAGACTTTAATCTCTTATAGAATGACTTGCTTATAGTAAGGTGCTATTACTGACAATATGTTTATGGTGCTTTAACTGCACAGGCTCATTCTGTGCACATCGATATTTGTAGAACGATGAATTTTCTAATAAAAGGTAGGCATCTTTTGAATGTTTACAAGGAGAAGAAAACTGGTTCTTCTATGGCAGCATACTGTGATCAGAAGGTGTTTGACATGTATGGCCACACTTCAGACAGTCACATGAAAAGAAAAGTGTGCAAATGCTCTCTAAGAGATGTGAAAGTAAGCCCAGGTCTTTTCTCTGGCTTGACCTCCTGATGGTCTCTATTCTCACCAGGGTAATGGCAGGAGAGCCTTGCTATAACAATCCCTTCAGCTTTTCAAATGTCTCTTCAAATAATGATTTAGAAAAAGTGCAGCGCTGCTATGAGACAAAGGATATGTGGAGTAAAGGTTACAAATTGCAGAGATGCAGGGAGACGGAGAGAAATGAGAAATAGATAAGAAAAGTGGGGTGGAGAAGTTGGCATATGCAGATAGCTGTGCTGCAGTTAATTCTTATTTATCCAGGACAGCAGCGTGGGAGCTGTGCTCTTCACCTGCCAGAAGGGAGGAGAGCAAGTGAGCCAGCAACAGGACAGAGATGAAGAGGAAAATGAGGGAGACACACACAGTATGTGAGAGGGAGGTAAAAAAGGGGGCACTGCTGGAGAGGGAAAAAAGAGCACACTATAGGAAGGTCATTGTCTGTTCTTTCTCTCACTTTGAGCTGCTTTAATAGAAGATGGGTCAGCGAGCAGTCAGATAAATGCCAAATAAGCACAGATGAGCAAACACAAGATCTTGTTTAAATATCACAAACTTAAACAGATATGTACACAAGTAATTTGAGCTATAGTAGGAAATCACATGATCAAGACTCATGTTTCTCCCAGCTATAAGATCTACTAAGACAAATACATTAACTTTAAACAACATTGTAACAGATCAGATGAGTCTGGGCTGCCACATGATGATAATCTTTCATCTGCAGCTATCCACAGTAAAACCCAGTGAATGTCTACTGCTTTTTCCCCAAATCCATCCCCACACAATACACACAGAATGTGCAAGCCAATTAAAACAGTGTCAGTGTGTGCTGTGGCTGAGTGCAATGGCAGGTCTAGTGTTTATATCTCATTAAGCTGAGCTAGGCCATGCCAGGCCAGACTGTACTCTGCTCTGCTGCACCAACCCTCCACCCAACAGCACCGAGGCCCTCATTAGCCTTTTCCTGCTACCTTTAGCACTATGTGTGTATGAATATATGTGCATGCTATAGTGCGTTTATATTTTAATTTTTTTAATATGCAATTTAGTACTTTAGTTTTATTGTTCCCATAAAAAGTCAAGAGTTTAGTTTGTATTAGGACTGAGCTTCAGCCCTCTCTCTCTCTTTCTTACAAACACACACACACACATCACAGGGTGTGTGACACCATTAGACCAGTGTGGTTTGTGTTAACCACTCTCCCTGCAGACATGTTTAGCCTCTTCTCTAGACCTCTGTTTTCTCAGTCTATCCATTCATTCATCTATTTATCCATCTTTCTTGTCTGCCATACTTCTCTCATTTCCCATCGGAAGCCAGCAGACAATTTGTCCTCTCCTCAAACTCTCTCACAGTACAGTCTCAATACACCCTTCTTCTTTCACTTCTCCTCCTCCTCATCCATCTTGCACACTGCTCTCTACCTCTCTTTTTCCTGGAAGCTCTGGCTAGAAACTTCCCTTTTGTGTCTTTTCTTTTCCAACCCCGCTCTTCTTTGTTTTCCCCAACACAATCTTCCCCAAATCAGTATGGTTGCTTTCTTCTGCTCTCTTCCTGTATAAGTGAGCTCATATGTGCATACACACACACACTGATACAGGAGCACTGGTCTCCACTGCCCAGCAGCAATTCATCATCATTTTATCTCCCTTAATTGGATGCCATCAGGACCCCTGATACTTCGCATCTCTACTTTAACAAACAGCTGCTCTCTATACACAGAAGCGAAGCACACAGACACACACTCTATCCCAAACTAGATTTTCTCCTCCTGCCCCCATGTCTGCTTTTTTTCTCCACTGGTGAAGGACTGGGAGAAAGAGGGTGATGGAGTGGCCGAGCTGTTTATCAGACAGAAGGTAATGGTGTAAGGCCCGCTCTGATATTATCTGTCCTCTCATTCCTGCCCTCCGGGGAGAAACAAGGAAGAAGGATAAAGAGGGAACTGAGGGTAGGAGAATGGAGACGCACAAATGGACAAAAGGCTAAGAACACATGAAGATAAAAGAACAGAAACAAAAAGTCTTGAACAGTTTGACTCTCGTCTCTCACCCACAACCTTCAAACGACGTCCAGCTGCGCTACATCAGTCTGTCTGACCCAAGACTGCAGTCATTTGTGTGTGAAAGAATTGTGTGTACATGTGTTTGTTGCTCCAACGACCCCTCTGGCACTATGAGCACAACTTCCCAGCCCACAGCTCAGCATCCTATTGGCCTTTGTACCTTAACCGAAGCCCCTGATTGGATCACACACAAGGAAGCTGTCTGGACCGGGTCAGAAAACCGGAAGGCACCAATGTAGACACCAGCTTGTTGGTTTGGTCGCTGCTGACCGGAGTTAACTGCTACCATAAGGCATAGCGGATGGCTCTGTATGTGTCAGTAGTAATGTGGGCTTGTTTGGCACTAATAAATACGAATAGGACACTTTTTTTCTTCTTATAAAATGATCAGCATTTTTCTCTAATTAACTTGCAAATGGACTTCTGACAATCTGCCATTTCACCAACTTTCACAGGTTCCTAAAGAATAAATGCTGAATTACTTTTGGCTATATACCCAACTTCAAAAGTTAAAAATGTAAAGCAGAAATTAGAGCTCTGAGCAGTGTTTTTAAACCCTTACTCTAAATGCATGACTCTTCAAAGTCTTAACACCATGAAGACAAAGGCTTGTTTCGTGTCCCCTCTTGCAAAAGAAAACCGTTTTCCAATATTGCATTCTTTCTCTGGTCTTATGATATGCTTGCTCTTTCCCCGTTGGGATCAGCTGGTATGTACAGTAACCTTATACAGAAATACCACAGCACCAATATTTTCTCCCATGAGCAGATATGGAAAGTCAATACCCAACAAGGTTAGCATAGAGCTGAAGTTACACTATCATATATCATGTCTGCCACATATGCAGTTGGATATTGACAGCCTCCTGTTAGGAGATACAACGCAAGAGCATTGAGTTATTATGGTCACTGTAAGAGCAGTAAGGTATGGGAAACTAAAGTTTAAACATTATCCGACTGTGGATGTCTTGAATATCCTGTGGATAGTTATTTCTTTCGGATAGTCTGATGATATTGTATAAAAGAAAGGAGAATGAGTTTTGGCCTCAGGAGACACTTTTGAGCTGATTTTCTCTCTTACAGCTTCTCATCTCATTTTCCCCCTCTGTTCTTTTCAATATCACTCTCCCTCTCACTTTTCTCCATTCATCTCACCTGAAATTGTCAACTACGCACCAATTTCCCTAGTCCACGTTGCCTTCTCCTATATTCTTTTTCCACTGATTTGTAGTTGTACCACTCTTTTTATCCCTTCTCCTTTCATCAACATTTCCCACCTTCACGTATACTGTCCACTCTGTACTTCCTCTTCACTTTATAGAAATTCTCAGCACACGTCTCATCTCAGCCCTCATCTTCACCTTTTCTAAGTAATGTGTCTCATATGGCACTTGCTGTGGATCTCAAACAAAAAGCTATATTGTGGATTATGCAGCGCTTGTGTTTATCACACTGATCAGCAAGTGTAATGCCCCTTACAGTCTTCTTCTGGAACTGCACATCCAAACACACTCATGCATAGCTACCCGGGGATCCGTAGCCTAAGGAATATAGAAGCATGCAGATGTGCACACATGAACAGACACTGATCGACCCCTATCCTCACAGCTGTATGCCTGCAAGCTGAGGCAGCAGTGTGCACACAGTATAACAGATAAAGTCTATTTCTACTGCAGAACCATTCATGATTTATTGAGTTGGTTCTGAACACTGTCAAAGTAAGAACAATCACGGAGGGGTGCTTGCAGAAAGTAGAGATATAAAGGTCTATAAATAGATAAACTAATATTTAAGACCCGCTTCTTCCAAAATGCCGCTCCAGAGCTATAATAAGACTCTCAAAGTAATAATTCATGACACATAATTAAACTCTTAATCTTGAGCCAGTATGAATTATGCCCTAACTGCAAGTTCATGCAGCTGGCACCTTTTTCCTACTCTGAAACTAAATATGGATGCATGCACACTAGATGAACACGCTACATCGATATCTGGCCATACAGTCAGGATGCCACTGCTATTTGCTAACAGGGGCTAAGTGTTGACAGTCCCACGCTAATTACTGCTAGCATGTCTGCTTTGTGGACATCAAATGGAGAAATTCAGCTTTTGGCTGAGGCTAGGCTTTGCTGTTGATTAACACTGGCCTTGCAGCTACAATAAACAGTCAATAAACAAGCATCTCTGTGGAGAGACAAGCCTTGTGTTAGGTAATTAGCCCTGCCTTTCACAAACAACTGGCTAGCGTGTGCCAACACCTAAAGACTGTCCGTCGATACAGACAGAATCAAACACTGTGCTAGCCGTCACAGCAGCTACACATCAAGCTATACAGCTAAACAGAGACTACTGCTACCCTGTACTCTAAATGTGTCTGCCAGTGTCTGAATTCCTGTGGCAATCTGTGCCTATTATGACCAGTTGCTGCTAATTGAGAAGTGAGTAAGTGCTAAATCTTATTAGGCAGAGACATCCTGAGGTTTCTACTGTCTCTGAATCTATTTTCTTCCAAGTGTGTTATTGTGGCAGCTAAACATCCTCATGTAAAACTAAATTAACAGCAGCAGCTCTAATGGCATCGTATATCTTAGGATGGAATCAGACACGAACAGAAACAAGTAGCAAAAGTGAACTTATGAGAGACGAGGGAGATGGAGTGAGAAAAGTAGGGAAGAGCAGGAAGAAGAAAGAATGACAGTCAGTGGGAGGAAGAGAGACAGGGAGAAAGATGGGCTCTACAGACACAGAGGAAGGGAGAGGGAGAGGTATAGAGTCGAGGTGTAAACATGATCAATCCGCTCCCAACTAGCTTCAGAGACAGACTTCCTCTTCACATTTTCAGCCTCAGTGAAGCGCGACGCTAGCTACCTCTTATCTGTCATGCTAGTTTGAAGCCTCACAAACACACACACACACACACACACACACACACACACACACACACACACACATATATTTATATATATATAAAAATATAAACACACAACCACATTTCAACACATTGGACAGGCATGGGCCTACACGCAGAAACACTTCAACCTACCAGCAAACGCTCTACACTTATTAAAAACTTCTGCAAAGAAACAAAATACTCCTTTAGACTGCTTTAATCTGGAAGACACCAACCAACTAACCACTCACCCCTATCAGACAAAGCCATGAATAAATAAAAAAAATAAATAAATAACAGAAGCATTGGGGGGGAAAAACAAAACACTATGGCTGACCATCGTACCTGATCAATAATTTATATATTACACATCAGCCATGACAATCTGTTATGATCTGGACCAGAACAGGAAATGCCTCATTATAAATTTGTATTAATTCAAATGTAAACACTTGCCGTCACAATATCTAATTGCTAACTATCAATTCTATAGTATTACATCATTTATTTTGATCAAGACTATGCTAGTGTCCAAGTAATGCACGACATCTATCAGGACAATGAGCACATTAGTGTCTAGATAGCCATTACCTGTAGGAGACCATTATTTAACCTTGGCCAAGTCAATGCCCGCACTGGGAGCATGATTTAGATACCTAGTTGCATTGATTAGGTCAAAAGTAACAGTGCTTAATGGTTATCCTTCTACTCTGTGTGCAGTTCTTGCCCTGTTCAGTGTTCAGGAATTTTGGCTGCTTTTATTTTACAAGTGAGCGACAGAAATCCCCCCCCCCCTTTCAAACTGTTAGTGTACATCACAACACCTGCTTTGTTTTTCACCATTAACATCGCTTCATTCAGCTTGATTGCATAAAATAAATACATTCAATCTCTCCATACTAACCGCAGTTTTCTGGCACTGGATGGAGGTGCTGTTGAATCGCAGTGCAGGCACATTGTGGATCTCCCCCTGGATGTGGAAGACGCACTCATAGTTTCTCTGTCCAGACTGGGGCTGTGGCAGGTTCTTTGCAGCTAAGGTGATTGGCTTTGTTACCCCGACAGGGATGTATATCTGGGTTGACGGCAGAATCTGAGGGCAATCCTGTGAAAAACAAATGTGGGGAAAATAAATGCTTAACTTTTACACCCAAGACAAGACCGTTAAAGAATAAAGAGAGTCAGATAATTCCACAAAGTCAGAAAGGCATGCAAACAAGAAGTGAATAACAGCAAGATAAGAGCTGGGATGACAAAATATATCATTTGTTTGCTGTTAACAGCTGAAGAGGCAAGAAGGCCGAGGCTTGCGTACCGTATTTGCCTTCATGCCAGATTTCCCATAACACGCTCTAGTCTAGAGTCGCGCTGTGATGCACTGTTCACGTGCTGTATGCTTGTGCAACACTCCTGCTGGCCTTGCACCAGATTAATGCTGTACAACAACATTAGAGCAAAAAGCTTTTTGTCTATAGCTCATAAACTATTATCTACCAAGTAAAATTACTCGCATCACAATGGTGTAACATTGTTTTGGCACGAGGATGCGCTCCAGCGTATTATATCCATGTGTGGAATGGAGTAATGAGCTCATGAACTTGTGTTCAGCCTGTCTGTGTGAGTGTGTGCGCACGCTCTCACGGTGATATTGGCCAGAGCTGAATGTCTTGTTTGGATCATCTGGAAGTAGCCCATCCACTGGCTTACATCACTGCAGTACACAACCCCAGAGGGTGTGTGTGTGTGTGTGTGTGTGTGTCCTTCCATAGATGTGTAAGACAAATAGGTTTCTCAATATGCAATTGGACTAATTAAGTATGGTCGCATGTGTTTGCTGAACAAGAAGTAGATTGGGCAGTCTGCTCAGTATGTAATGTTCCCTAGATATGCATTTGTGCATGTGCTGGAAGAAATGAAGTCATTAGAGTGTTCATGCCACGATCTGGCACTGATGCAGATCCTGTCAACAGTTAGAATGAGAGCCAGAGAAAGAGCAGGAGGGTGGGTGACAGATCCTAAAAAACATGACTTAAAACTTGGGTGGAACCATCCCACCCCGTACTCTGCCTCTTGAGCCAAAAGGATAATAAACCAGATCAGTGCTGACAAATCACAAATTTTACAACCTAGAGACACTGTAAAGTAACTCAAATTATAAGAGACATGTGCAGATAGAGAATGCAAACTGGACTTCTTTCAGAAGGATAAAAGGCCCTAAAACAATGGATTAAGATTCAGAGTGTTCCTCTAAAAGTATTCATTTTAGATTTCATAGTAGCAGCAAGATAGTGCAGCTCTACAGAGCAACACACTCACGCTGACAAGTCCAAAGGCAAGAATAAGATACACTAAGGGGAAAGGAAAGCACTGACCAGATCCTTGTAAAATATTCACAATACACAGCCTCTCCTTCACTTCTTGTTGTTTCTTTAAGCAGATAGCTGGCTCACTGTCAGTGATTTTTTCTTTCCCCTCCTCTAGCTGTAGCTATTATACATTAGAAGCTACAGCATGTCCCCAGGGCCTGAACACAATGCTGGAGTTTGTTCATTAGCCTGCTTAGCCCTGGCCTTGTGTGTCTGATCACACACAAACACATGAACAACACATAATGAGAGAGGGGAATACTATAGTAGGAAGAAGCGGGTTGCTGAAGACCTGATGTATAATCAACTAGGAAGAAGGCGGCGGGTGTGGGGAAGATTGGTGTGCAGGGAAAATGGATGGTGTAGAAGGAGGGAGTGAAGTAGGGAATGGAGGAAAGAAAGGAGAGGAAAGAAAGGAAACAGCAAGAACCAGAGGAACCAGTTTAACTGGGGAGCGAGCATCAGGAAAAGAAAGCTGAGTAGTAAGAGAAGCAAAGGAAAAAAGGAAAGGAGAAAAAAAGGATATGAAGACTGAATAAAGAGGGATCAAAAGGAAATAAAAAGAAAAATAATACAAGAATCAGGAAATGACAAATATTCAGGTAGAATGCCTGAATCCCTCTGCATCACTTCGATCTCTTTATCACACATTCATCCAGCATCATCCACACCATGTACCCAAGCCCCATGACAATGTCCTACTTAATTAACTGCCTAGAGTATCTGAAAACACTTGAAAATTGATGGAAGGGTAGAGACAGAGCGAGCGGCAGAAAGAGGAGAGAGATGATGCGGTTTGAAGTCTGCTTCAGAGGGGGAAGAAATGCTCATGTCAAAAGCCGTGGGCTTGCATTGTCCAGGGAGCCACAAGAGAGAAAAGGAAAGGTTTCAGTATCCTGCTGTTAAAGCTAACTAGTAGAAGCCAATGTGTTAGAAGCTAACATAGCCTGTAGGACAAGCTGCAGCTAGCCAATGTTTTATTTATCCGTCTATTGAATTTGTGTCAGCAGAACGTTTTTTCTACCAGTCGTCATTATACTGCCCTTTGCTTCTTTCAGTCTTCTGTATTAAATTCTAATAAAAAGCAAAACAATTATTTAATAGGTTAAAATATAATAATAATAACAATAATAATAATAATAATAATAATAATAATAATAATAATACACAACTTTTTTCCTCTTTGGGCATTTTAAGGGTGTCAATGCAGAAAAATAGAAGAAAATTCAATTAAGTACTTTGTTCAAATACAAGCTGATGGTGCTTTCGAGACACAATGGAAAGGAGTTCCGGGAGAAAAAGAGAAAGGAGGTAGAAGGCAGGAAAAACAGGACATTGTGGGAAAGAGAGCAGGATAAAGAAGAAAGTGCTCTGCAAGGAAAAACTATTCCATCAGTTTTTGTGACAGGTGCCAAAACAGTTCAAAGCTTGCATTAGGGCTACAAAGTGCAGGGTGCACCGAAACAATATTTCACTGGGGGGGATTCGTTTGAAGCTGAAAGAGATCTTTTTTTTTTTTCCTTTATTTCCTTCCTTTTCCTGACTTCTCGAACTTCAATTCATCTGTGAAGGCGGATACTGTGGCTTTATTGGCTAGATATGACATGTAAAAAATGTAAGCATCTGCAGTCTTTTTGTACCTACCTGCACACATGTTTTATGTTGCATTTGCAAATTTTATTCAATAGATGATCGAAGGCTGATTTGAGTTCGTCTTTACACATAAATGCTTCACACCAGGAACTGTTTGCACAGAACAGCAGCTCGCTTCATCATAAGGATCACTTAATCTCACTGTAGTGTAACCACGGTAAAGTCGCATGCGCCCGTGAAGTGGAAAAGATGCCTGAAGGAATGCGCGCCACAGATGGTTTCTCCAAAAGAGAACACAGCACAAAAACATCTGCTCAATCTTAAGATTTTGATGACTGTCTTTGCATTCTGACATCTTTATAAGTATTTTTAAAAACAACAGATGTAGATAGTGTAACAGAAAACCCCTTTGCCAAATTTAACTCTTTTCTTCTGACTGTACTAATTATGACAATGTCAAATCCTCCCACACTGACTGGACTGTGCTCTAGGAGCATGTACCTGTGTTTTTGAGAATAACAACGAGTGTCGATGTTGCAAAGTGTGTGTGTTTTTTGATGGCTGAAGTCCAAGTCTGCAGCTTCTGTTAAAGTAGCCGGAGGGCTTTCCTCACCTCTTTGTATTTGTTTTCCCTCAAAGGCCCCTGTTAGCTTTGCTGCCTGAGGCTAGTCCCACCACTCTTTTACAGTAAAGGAATATATAATTATATAGACGGTAATATTTAATTTAATTGTATTTAATAAAGACGGGGTCATTAAAAAATGCTACTGCAGAAGTAAGTTTTGAGTGCAAGTACTCAAACTGCCATTCCAGTTCCAGCTCAATCTAATAAATTCCTTCATTTTCAGTGCTCTGATATTTACACGCTACGTCTACCACACCAAATGAGAAAATATACGAGAGAAAAAAATTAATAAAACCAGTGTTCGGCAGGGAAAGGAGATAATCTCTTCTTGCAGGTGAGCAAAACACCTTTTAACATCCGCCAAGAGCAGATAATGAGACAGTCGGCAGGAAAGTGCGCATGTCTGTGTGTTCATGCAGATATGTTGAAGGTGAGAGATTAAAATCAAGACTTCGACGGGGTGGTGTGAAAGGAGAGAAAAAGAAAGCGAGCGCAGAGTGGGAGGATGAAGGCAAAAGTCAGTGTGCGGCGCTATATAAATAAATAACTGTATTAAAAAGCCAAAAGAGTTCTGAAGGCTGTGGCATAGCCTGACAAGATATAAATTAATAAAGCTCCAAAAACACTGCGCATATGTAATGAGGTGGATGTCTGGTCGTTTTTTTAAAGCCCCCCCTAGTCTCTCTTAGCCCCCACCCCCTGCATCCATCCATAATTAATTAGCTGCCTCTGTGATGTGGGGACTATAGATCAGGGAGGAGAAAAAATAACACGCTAAATTATGAAGTAAAGCGATATGGGGAACCCGGGGGAGAGATGAGATGGCATAGATGGTCACACAGGAGCTGAGGGGGGGCACACTGGTAAAATAACAGGGACAGTGTGTATGTGTGCATGTAAGTGTGTCCATGTGTGTCAGTCACGAGGGGGGCAGACAAAAGGGTATATGGAGAGTGTTGGACGCCCACCCCCCTGCCGGCTGTCGACATGGCCCCCAGGGTTTCTGACAGAGGTCTCACATCGCAAACCAAAGAGCTGCAGCCTTGAACTTCAGAGTCCCATTTATCCTTTAGTTCAATCCACTATACATTAATAAATAGCACTGGGTGGATCACACATTTTAGCAGTGTGAAAATTGCACCATTAAAACTGAAGGTTAACATCTTAAACAAGTAACCTTTGTTGAGGGCCACCCACCTCCAGTCAACTAATACGTAATGCTGAATAATTAAAACATAAACCACAGTCACATTGTTATATTATCCGTTTAACTGTATTTGCAGCTGGAATTTCAGCGTTTTAATATCTGTGCCACCAAAGATCATATACAGCCATACAGCATCGTTATGTTCCAGAAAGATAAATACCCAGACACAAAACAGAACACAG
Source organism: Astatotilapia calliptera (assembly GCF_964374335.1). Classification (NCBI taxonomy): domain Eukaryota; kingdom Metazoa; phylum Chordata; class Actinopteri; order Cichliformes; family Cichlidae; genus Astatotilapia; species Astatotilapia calliptera. The sequence continues at coordinate 26,049,023 of NC_137426.1, read as the reverse complement.
GTGGTAAAATTAAACATCAACAGTGCAGTACGATGACGCCAAATCAACAACAGAATCACTTACAAAAGATTCTACGGGTGGAAATGTGATAACAGTACTATAATATACTGCGGTGGTTACTGATTAGACTACATTGTTCTTTTCATCTACATGAATTGTTTAATGCTTAATAACTGATCATTTAAAGACATATGAATGGTTTTCAGGTTTAAGAAACAGCTTTTTAAATGAGATTTGGGGGAATTTAAACCACATTGTTAATTGAAGCTCATTCCTTAATTGATGTAAGCCACGTAACACCATGCCATGACATGTCATACATCATATTGTCATTTCAAGGACCACATAGTCTCTTGCTCCCTTGTCTTCTGTGTAGCAGCTGGCTTGCAGCCATGTGCTTCTTTAAATGAGTGTGTGTGTGTGTGTGTGTGTGTGTGTGTGTGTGAGTGTGTGAGTGTGTGTGTGTGTGTGTGTGTGTGTGTGTGTGTGTGTGTGTGTGTGTGTGTGTGTGTGTGTGTGTGTGTGTGTGTGTGTGAGAGAGAGAGAGAGAGAGTGTCTTTGTGCATGTACTAGTTTTGGACTTTGGACTCATACTAGTAAGGAAAAAACATAAGATCCATTAGGTCTGAATATAAAGACCAGAAGGAGAGTGCACAGGCATATTAAGCCTTAAATCTACAAGCCATTAAGTACACAATGATACAATTACTACAACACATGTAATATATGACACCCAGAGGTGCAAGTATTATTAAAAGTGAATAAAACGGAACATCTCCATAAGCTGCAGGGTGTGGTTCATATGCGGAAGCACGTGTGCACACAAAGTTGATGCGAGCTTATTAGCAGGCAGAAACCAGAAAGATGTTCTGTGACCAGACAGACACCTACTGTGGGGGGGAGGGAGGGAGAGAGACTGTGGGGGAAAGAGTGGAACAACTTAATAAGGCAGCAACATGTAGAACAGAGCAGGAGCGAGGGAAGCAGAGGAAGAAAAGGGACTTTGAACCTTGAAAGGGACTATGAGATTGTCTGCCCACGCCCTGCTTTCTTAGCAGAGCAGCGATGTAGGGAGGAAGACTGAGAGAGAGGGAAATAAGGGGATGAGCGCAGAGGAATGAAGGAGCAGAGAATGGAGAGTTTAATTTAAAGTGAGATGCCAGAGAATGTGTGATATAAATGTAATTCAACATGGATTATCAAAGTCTCACAGAGCAGATGCTTGACTGAACCTACCTACATACATGATCCTCCTATGCTGTGCAAACACACGCACACTCAGACTGCTTTGATGTAACACCCAAGCAAACATACATGTTGATTTCATCTCCTAATCCCTCATCCTTGACTTACAAGAAAGCTGCCAAACCTACACAGTTTATCCCCTCGACACACATGGCGCAGTATGCCATAAAACAATAAAAAGCAAGAATGTGTGAATATTTTTTTGAGAGCACATCCTTTATTTTTTTTTCTCCTTATGGATTTTCATAGAGTAGAGGGGGAGGGGTGGGGGCGCTTGGCACCCCGTTATCATTCTAACCCAGATATGTCAGCAGCAATCAAACCTTGTGCTTTTCAGCTTTTCAAAGACAAGCTTTGATTTTAGAGGTAGATACGCTCTCCTGTCTCCTGCCTCATGCCTCTTCTCTGAAGACAGCACCATAATTCAGCAAAAGGATAGACTAAAACTGACTTTTGTTTTCCAGATTAAGTGGATGAGCAGACCAATATTATCTCATTTCTAATTTTGTTTGCAGATTCCCTTAATGATTAACCCTGATCAGCTTTGTTACCATGATTTACACATTTATGATCTTAAAGAAGCTGGTCATTAAGAATCCAAAGTGCAAAGGTCTGCTGATAAATTTGGAACTGAACAGTGTACCAACACACTTTCTGCACATTCCTTAAAAGGGTAAAATAGTATAAAACAAGTCTAATAAATCAGTCAAAATTAAAGAGAAAAGTCAAAACAATTACATTTGTCTTTTAGCTCACATATGTAACTAATCAAATCGTCAAAGAAATGTTTCCACCCCCAAAATGTGCTGAATCATGTAAAACTGGCAGCATAAGGTGAAGGTTTACTTCAGATCTAATGACGTCTGACTATCGTAGTCTTAAATCAAACTACATGAATTCTACACTTTGTTTTTATATGATTTTATGTGATTTCCCCCCACGTATTTTGATGCCAGCAAGGGTGAGGACTTGATCAGTGCTTCTAATCAGATCCATAACAATGGAACAAAGAGCACTGTGCGAACAACCTCCCCTTAGGCCAATTTTCAAAGAAAAGGTAGGTTAACAACCCTGCTGCTGAAGTAAGGATGGCATGCAAAAGCAGCTAGGAGATTAAAAAAATTAATATACATAAACATATTCTTTATTTATAGAGCTTTGTGTTTTAAAATAACGTCAAGGTTCAAAAGGTTAAAAAAATAACTCTCCATCTTTCTGAAGCTTGTATGTAAGTGCATCACTGTCCATCTTGAGTTTCTATAGGAGTGCAATAGTGTCATGAAATGGAGGCTGGAATAAAAATCAGTGAGAGCCACTTTACTAAAACAGCACAGTGAAAAGCCCAACATGACAGACACAGTTAGCTGGTCTTGTGAGACTGGGCGACTCAGCACGCTACCGGATTTTATTTCCGGCCTCTCTTTCTCTATGCCTCTCCATCCCAGCAGGCAGTTAGCGTTTCTCAATCACAATCGCTCTCCTTTTCTGATCTGCCTGCACTTCGGAGTTTGCTTTTCCTTCAGCTCACTTTACTGTGTTACTACTCCAACTGCTGACATCTCCTTCCTTCAGTGACTCTGTATTTATTTCTTCTATCCTGTCTTTGACACACGCAGGGGTTGATGGCGAAAATGCAATATTCATCTGTGTTCACCATTAGGCAGGCTGGCTGTGAGGGCTGCGGAAATGAAGATTTAACACAGCCTGAATAATTGAACCACTGGGACATGTGACTGACACAAAGAAACACACTGGCACAAAGACAAACACTAATCCACGCGTGCTGCAAACCCCTGTGCATCTATCATGTCATATTCCTATGAGTGTGCCTATGTGTCCATTCCTGTGAATCTTTACTTCACACCTACTCTTCATTTAGCTTTCACTTGTATTGTATTCAGTGCTGCAGCTGGTGTGCTAGCACAGCTGGGGTGATACCTGCAGCATCAGTGTGCTTTGTCGTCTGTCGGCGAATTACATCAAGGAGAGAATTCTTCACATTTTCTCAATGTCGTATGAGGATGAAGACTTTTCAACCAAATACACCAATAACGTGCTATTAATACTCGCTTAACACAAGCTGCATTTGCTAAACTTCTCCCTCTTCCATGAATAAAACTGTCTTTGTGCAGTTGTCTACTACACGAAAGTCCACCCAGCCTCCCCGCTTCTACTGAGCCTGATGGATGGTGCAACGCAGTGCAGAAGTCATAATGGAAGCTTTGAGCAGAGATCCTGAAAGAACATTAGGGGGAAGAAGAAAAAAAGCTGGGATTTGGGAATGTTACGACTAAAAACAGCCACAGACAGGCAAAGATTAAGCATCTGGGATGTATGGATCTTACTGTATGTGACCAATCGTCCAAATACAGTAACACCCAGAGCAGAGCCTCATTTCCAACACTATGATTAGGACGCTAGGAACTAGGAAAACTAGAACAACACACACATGCAGAGTGCTGCAACTTTAATGAAGGGCTGAATTGGATGACCATGGATGTATGAGAGAATCTACCAAAACACCTGATACAATCTCACACTGATTTCCCTGAGGGGCAAAATGCGGTTACTAACTGTTGGAAGTTTCCTCGGGAGCCTCACAAAGAAAAAAAAAACAAAAAACAAACAGAAGAGCTAGAGGACTGAAGCTGTTTGAAAAGCTAAAGAAGGTGCACTGCTACCAAACCAAACCAAGAGTTAAACATTGGACGGTCATGGTCTGACGATGCTCCATCTGGCAAAGAAGCTGTGGTTACTTCAGCCCATCGCCTCCACTTCCTCTCCATGTTCCCCGTCTTTCCCTCCCTCTCCCTTCCTTCCCTCCAACTTTGGAGAGCATTTGGAAAATAAATTGCGTCACTCTGAATGTAATCTGCTGCTCATTACAGCCAGACTTTCTCTGTTTAACTCCCTGCCCTTGTCTCTGTTTCTTTACATTTTCCCCCCTCTACTCGTTCTGTTTGCATCTGGTCTCAATTACAGCACCTTTAGTCTGCCTTTGGTTTGTCTCTGGTGAAATATATGCACAATTGAAAGTGCTGCATTGTTTTGGAGAACTGCATGAGGGATATTGCATTCCACCTCCACCCATTTCCTAATTTATTTGCTCCCTCTTCACAGCATTGTTTATATTTTATTAAATATGGCTTAGGCACGTCTCCTCATACTGAGCAGAAACTCACATGTGGGGGTGTGTTTATGCAAGTTCAGCTATGAGCTACATGGTGCACTGAGGTGGAGAGAGGAATTCAACAGAATAAAAAGGGAAATTAGGTATTGCAACAGATGAGCAAGTAAAGAAAGACAAACGGATCTGCATGAAGGAACAGTATGGGTAAAGGAGGGAGAAAAGGGAAAAAAGGAGTGTACATAGAGGAGAAAACAGATATTACTAACAGATTAATACACCAGGATGGAGCGATACAAAGCAAAAAAAAAAAAAGAAAGAAAAGAAAAAGATGGATATTATTCAGCCAGTCTTTTCTCCACCTCACCCATATAACCCCTGCAGCCCTGTGCTGCTGGTTGTGCTCTGTCCTGATAAGAGCCAGTGACAGTCACACACAAACACACACTAAAGCAGTATAGTCAAACATGCATATATATCCATGCACCAGGCAAGGCGCCTCAAGCAGCCTTGGCCTATGGCCTAGTGTGTGTGTTCTGCTCAGTGTCTGAGCACCAGCCAGGGCAAACACAGAGTGCCAGAATGTCACCGTCCGGGGCCTCACACCTCCATCACAAATAACCCCATCAGCCATTGTGTGTGTGTAAAAGAGAGCGTGAAAACAAACATTAAGCATGTGTTTCTGTGGCTGTTTAAGAATGTGGGAGCAGGCTGTATGCTTTAAGTGTATTTGGTTAAGAGTGTGTGAGGAAAAGCCATCACTTGAGAAAATGTGTCACTGTATTGTTGCACTTTGTTCAGAGAGCAGCCGATATGCAGCATCTCTTCTTAATCGCTGGTCAGTGTGTCACAGACTAACATTTGAGTAAAGTGTTTGTTAATGTGTCTCCTACCACCACTGCTCTGTTTCGATATGCACAGTGCCCACACTTATAGCACATAAACACATCAATATGTGTTAATAGAATATCTTACCATTTACCCCACATGCACACCCCTATTTTCTTCATCTCACCTCTCTTGCAGATGTACAGAAAACCACTTATTTAGGACAGTAAAAAAAAAAAAACTGGTACAGCTTAAATTTTGCTTCACCTATCCAGAAACAGTGCAGGCTCTCTTACACGTTTTCTGGCAAAATCTAATCTGACCTTCCTGTTCTCGAGTGTGATCAGCAGTTTGCACCTTGTTGTAAACTCTGTGTAGTTCACTTCATTCACGAAGGTGTGTCTTGATTGTAGACTTGGATGATGACATGCCGGCCTCCTCAAGAATCTTCTTAACTTGACTACATGTGGTGAAGGTGCTTCACCTCAAAAACAAGTTCAACAATTGTAAGCAACTCCAGATTTTTTTTCTGTCCAACTTATCTTCAAATAATGAGGGAACAGGACTCACCTGCTATAAACCTGCTTGACAATCAACAGTTAATGCACTACTTTTGTTAAAACTCTTGAATTGAAGCTGAAAGTCTGCATTTCCATCACATCTTGAGTCTTCATTCATATTCACTCTGATGCCATACAAAGTCAAAATTACAAAAATCCTGTTATTGTCCAAATACCTATGGGTCCTAACTGAATGCATTATTCAGGATCAGTGATTTAAGTCAATGCTGGTTAGCTCCCAGACAGAAAATAGCCTCGTGAATTGGTCCATTTCATTTTTTCCCCCCTTTCTCCATTTTTAGTGTCCAAAATGGATCATACATTAAATGAGTATTGCACGGGCACAGAATACTAGCACTCACTGCTATCTCTAGCTATATACTTAGCATGCACGTGCGGCAGAACTACTGATCTACTCATCTAACGCTCACTATAAAAGCACACATTTCCCAAAATTCACGCACATTACTAGATGAGGGAAAAAAAGACTTTTGGGTTAAAAAGCAGCAGCCTCGTACCCACAAATCTCAATCAAGTTAACCACCTCCTTGATTGCTCGAGTGAGACTGAGCCTTGCTTTGCAGCAAAATAAACACGCAAGTATGTCTTAACATACCTGAGCCCAGCCACCCCTAACCTTGCCTGGCACTCATCAAGGCTCACAATAACAGTTTATTTCCATGGGTGTGGAGAGGAGAGGAGAGGAGAGGAGAGGAGAAATAAAGGAAGCAATCAAGTTCCTCAACAAATGAGAGGAGACAAAGAAAGTTAAAATTCCTCTAGAAGAAACAGGAAATAATTCATCAAGGAGACCTTCTTCTTTCCTCCCTCTCCAGCTTTTTTTTGTTTGTTTCTAGAATAAAGTAACTCCTACTCCTCTCCCGCAATTTTCCGCCCGAATGCTCCTTAATTTGAGGATTTGTTTGTTGTGCCATTGGAAGCATTGTTGATTCATGCATATTTGATTTGGAAATGTCACTCATTATATTTATTTCCTCTCTGCTTACTCTGTCTTTGCCTCACTTTGCTCCCTCTTTTGACACAGTCCATTCACAAAAAAGAACAACACTTTCACTCTTTAGTTGGCTTATTCAAAACCTTTTAGCAGGATTTTCATTCTTTAAACTTGTTTATTTATTTATTTATTTATTTACTTTCTCCCATCACAATGTAATTTGGTGGAACAAATTACAGATGGATGAGATAGCACTGGAGTGCTGGTTTTGTGAGAACGCAAACTAAAGTGTGTGTGTGTGTGTGTGTGTGGGGGGGGGGGGTCCCGCATTGGCAACAAACCCATCCTCTGGTTGCCATGGTAACAACATTTAGAAATCGTCAGATGATAGGATGAGGGGGAAAAAATGAAGAGAATTAAGGTTATAGAAAAAGAAATCTTATGTACACCTGTCTCAATTTTCTTTTAAATACTTAAAATAATGGTGCTTGTTTTTTGTTTTATTGAAACAGTGGTTAAAAAAAGGGAACTTCATTCGTTTTATGTCATGCTTCGACTTGTGATCAGCTACCGTCTAGTGAGTAGAACTCCACTTACACCACAGAGTCAGCTGGGCTCCCATCAACCCTGTGTAAACGCTTCTATCTGATTTCTATCTGCCTGAAAATGAGTCTTATCCAGTCCTATCTACTGTGTGTGAGAGTGTTAAAGGTCTGAGTAAAATGCCTGCCATCAGGAGAGCAGATTTCACTCTTATGTTTAACACTGCTTTTTGTATTCAGGATGAAGCTAGAGCATAAAAGGAAACAAAAAGGGATTGTCGGGTGTCTAAATTAGGGGTGCAAGCATATTTGAACACAAACACCCATCCCTGATGTCATGCAATCCCAAGAGGTAAAACCATGAGGTGGATAAGAAAGCGCGGTAAAAATCTCTGTAGTCCTTTCCTTTTTTTTTTAAGCAATGTATATTTTGTACAGCTAGCACAGAAAAAATGGATGAGAAAAAAAACATGTGGAGACTGAGCATCAAAGTGGAGATGAGGTAGAGAGAGAAGGACCTGGAGAGGAGAAGGATAAGCCTAGCCTACAGGAAGAGCTGTACTTGTTGGGGCACTGAGAGCGCAACTAATGGATAAGGCAGCTAAGAGAAGGATGATGAATGACTTTGTGAATATGTATCTACATGTGTGTGTGTGTTTGTTGTAAGAATGTTTATACTTCGGTTGGATAAAAGACAAAACAGTACTTGTGTGTTTATGCTGTGTGTATGTGTGTGTGCGTCTGTGTGTGCGTGAGAGAGAGAGAGAGAGAGAGAGATGGTGCAGATGATGGTTTCTCTTGTGGAGCATGTGGTCGGTGGTTTCTTGGGCAGACGAGGTGACAGGAGAGGTCTCTCTGTCAACATGCCACTGTCAGCCGATCTGTCTATCCCTTTTGTTTTCCTGCTGTCTTTCTCACTCCGATAATCATCCTCTTTATACGCAGCAAATGCCAACATTTGAAATCCTCATAGTTTGAGATTTATTTTTAAAAGACTTGCTCGGTTAGTCATTAAATAATGTCCAGCTACTTAATTTCCTGTCAAACATCTGATAAACTCATGTAAGCTTATTCAGTTCCAAATCTTACTCTAGCACATGCTATGCCTCAGACAAAAATTCTCCTATCATTCACCAGTGTTACTGAGTTTATATGTTTACTTGCTTCCAGCTTTCCTCTGTTTTTTTTCCCCTTTCATCCCTGCAGGCCTTTCCTGTTTATCCATCCGTTGCCCCTCTGGCCTCTCTCGGCTCAGAGTATGCTAGCCAGCGCTCTCCCTGTGCCTTGCAGATGGGTGCACTAATCCGCTAACGTTAGCTCCATGAGCCGTGAAGGCTAGGTCGGTGTCTTGTTTTGGACGGGCACTGAGGCTGCGGTTTAACTTGCTAGCATTTGGGATTCTGCACAGCTCAGGTTTGAGGGAAGAGAAAGACGAAAGTAAATAAAGGTCGACCAATTAATAAAGGCCGGTGATTGGGGCTGGCTGACAAGGGGGGACTTTAATCTGCATAGAGATAACAGCGAAAGTCAGACCACAATATAAGGCGATGGAATCGTGTTTGTGTGTATATGTGTATGTGTGAAGCATCAATCAGACAAAGCACAGGCATGACTGTCAGTCACTTGGGAGTGCAGTGGATTTTACATGCGCAAGTCCACAGAGGAGATGAGCGTTTCAGTGCATTTTTCTGTGTATGTTAATATATACAGGACTGTGTTTGGTGTGTGTGAGACAAAGAAACTAGAAAACCACCCTGAAAACATAACACGGCTCTGCATCTATCACTAATATCCTTGTTTATACTCCAGCAGTTGACAAACACTTGTTATGCCTTGCATGATGCCTGCTGTAGCTGCCAGAAGGCACGATTGATATTAGCTTTTATGCTAATGCAGCATTTGGCTATGTAAGAACAAGGCAGTATTTCCATAGACATTCATTCATCCAAGCCTGCTTATGGCCTTATGGGCCACGACAGAATTATTGCTGCACAGTACACAAGCTGTTGTCACTGTGCCAAAAGCCACTATCACACATACAGACAGCAGACACACGAAGCAGGATAATATGAGGAGAAAATCACAGTGAGGGTGTGAAAGTAAAGGTAGAAGCTGGATGCTGTATGTGTCAAATCGATAGATAACAAATATACATGCAGCAGAAGATGTTGCAGTGGAGTGACAGCAATGTGCACTAATCTGCTCAATGAATCTTACCTCAGAGTTGTTGACACGGCCCTCCTGAAAAGAGCAGTCGTTGGCATTCTGGGTGCACATGTGGCGGTACTTGCACCAGTGGCATGGGAAGGAGCCATTTACACAAGAAAGACAGCTAAAATGGAGAGAGATTAAAAGAGAAAAGAAGTTAACAGGGTCACCTGACTTCTTACTTCAGGCTCAGTCATTGCACTGCTTTACAGCATCATTTGTTATGGCACAGACACAGAAAAAAGTGAAACTGGTCCATCAGTTTCTATCAATAACCTGATCTAACTTGCTGGAAGAAGACTGCATGTTATTTTATTTTCTCTTTATCCTGTCATCTCTCTTCATTAAGCATATGAAATTCGCTTATGGAACGGACTGTGTTTGGGATGTGTGGTCTGTCACAATATGTCATTTCTTTTTTTCCCTCCCCTTTGTAGGGAAAAACGTGAACAGTAGCAGGAAAACAGAAACCAAATGCCTAACTGTGTGATAGCTGTGTTTTCTGCCTGCTTTTTGGAGCAAGCTACTAGAGCCCAGTCGTCTAGATAGGCTAAGATGCTGAGACCCTTATTTATGAAGGGTGCCAATGGTGCCTCGGCACATTTGCAAAGAGCAAGAGACAACCCGAACGGCAGCACCGGGTATTCATAGGCTACGCCCTCGAACGCAAACCTCAGAAAGTGCTTGTGATTCGGGTGTATAGCCACATGAAAAATAGCACGTCTTAGATCAATCAATCAATCTTCCAGGCCAACTGCATTTAAAAGCTGCCTCAGTGTTCAAGACCACTTGTATTGCTCTTTTCTGCAACAGTGCACTTATTTCCTCTTCAGTATCACTGCAGCCTCCTTGCGAACAGCAGTTTTTATCATTCTGCAGAAACGAAACCGCTTGACCCGGAAATGCAGAAAGTAACCCATAGCAACGGCTCGCACCACCCACGGTGAAGGGGCGCAAGTGTGCCAGCTGTGAGCAGCCAGCCAAGCTAACCTGCAGCAGCTTGGGAACTTAGGAACATGTACATTCATGCAGTTGTTTGAAGGCACCTATATTGGGGCACGACAATGAAAATACAGCGGGAACACTCGATGTGGTCACCTGAAAATTGAACACACCTGGAATGGGTGCTTCTGGGCCTGTGAGAGCTAGCTGTAGGCTTTCATATGACGTATTGGGAGGATGTCGCGCAGAGCGACACATCGCGCTATATGTGCAGGCGGAGCAGTGCACATGCACGCCATAGGTCGTCCACCTTAACCTCCTAAGACCCGAACTCTTCCACAGCATGCATTTTTAATTTCTCTTTGATATTTGGGCTGATTGGGGCCCGATGAATGTAAAAACAAAGAATTACCAGATTATTTTTTTTTACCTTATTTTTGTTTTTATGAAAAATCAGAGCCACATATGAGGATATTCATTTAAAATTTTGATAGAACAGTAGCAGTATAATGTCCTCGTAAGCGGGTATCAGGCCCTTGTAGAGCAAAATTTAGTATTTTGGTCTAAATAACCCAAAATGTGACGTCCACATATGTGGACGGCAGGTCCTAGGAGGTTAAAGGTGTGAATATAGGTTTCTTCAGCAGGACACACGGAGCCGTGATATCTCATACTTATGTGTTGCACCATTTGAATCAACTGAAAGGGAACCAGCAGACTGAAAATAAAATGTAAAACAGGGCTGGGATAATATAGTTTGAATACAGTGGTAACACCACACTGACCAATACAAAAAGAATGTATTGATATAAATAAATATTTTAATGCTATTTAAATCTTTTTTCCTCAAAACCCTCTTTTTCCACTTGTTTTTTGCCACCCCGTTTCATATTCTCTCTCATATATTCTTCCCATCTTCCAGCTAGCTATCTAACATATGTACCCCCCTCCCTCGTTCCCTCATTCATCACTCCCCACTTGCTTGTAACTGTCCACTGCTTGCTGCCTCTATATGTTCAATAATCTTCCTCAAACTTGGCCTCTCCGTATACATTTCCCTCCAGTCCTTTATTCTGTCAGTCTTTTAAAATCTACCTCTTTCTGTCACTCCATTTCTGCCCCTCTCGCTCTTTTCAACTCTTTCATTCACCCTCTCCCCCTTCCCCTTTGTCTAAACCCCTCTTTCATCCGTGGGACTAAGAGTGCTTCACGATTTTGAATTCACCTGCTTTAACTGAGGCGAGGTGCAGACAGACAGGCTGAAAGATGAGAGGAAGGAAAGAGGGAAAGAGAGAGAGAGAGAGAGAGAGATCAAAAGCAGGTGGATTTCCCTGACAGAGATGTAGACGCCAGGTATCGTGGGAGAGATGGGAGAGGGGGGGTAAAGGGGGTGAGAGGTCTCACAGGAGAGCGAGGAAACATTAGGCTGGAAGTGGGGAAGCGTTTATGAGTCTGTATCCACCATCTAAAGGGACCTGTAAGGGACAGCCAAACAGGTTTAAGAGCAGTTTATCTACAAGGCATCATGCTATTGGTGCTCTCTTACTCCTCGAGAGATGCTTAGCCACTTGGTATCTCATTTATGTGTACTGCATAATCTAATGTAACCATTATGACTTAGCAAATAAAATTGTTTCATTTTATTACAGAGCTTACTAAAGCCTTTTGTCTTCGGCATGAACTTAGTTAGAGATTATTCTGTGACTCATTTCAGCTACTGAGCTTTGTGTGAGCATATGGTTTATTGGAAAGACAATAAAATACTACATTTAATATAAGTAAGCTGGGAAAGCGAGCAGGTTGATTCGTATTCAGCCTCATCCACCAGGTATAAATTTGTGCCTCTGCCTGAATGACTCCTGACAAGCTCTCAAGTGTGTTTTAACCCTGTGTAAAATGCGAGCTCCCCTTCCCCACAGCAAATGAAAAATGAGGGTCTTAACTTGTGAGCACTGAGATGGAGCCCATATATGAATCCATCAAACCCTGATGTGGATTCATTTGGATCAATTAGGGCCACTCGTTTGTTAGGTGCACGTTTTAAGCGATCGTTTCTAGCCCAGACCCCTCCTTTTGAGCAACATCAGACGCTCGAGCTTAATTCAATCCCACTGCCTCTTTAATTGACCAATTTAGCATTGTGCTGACAGAAGCTGTCCATTTAGAATAAAAGATGTGCAGCTAAGGAAATAACAGGCCTCTTAATACCACACAAGAGCAAATAGGAGATTTGTCAATGTTGCCAACAAATGGAGGGAAAGCGATTAGGCGACGCAAGGTTACCATACAGTGCTGAGAGTCAAAGAGCAGAACTGGGATTTTAGCTCAACACTGTGTCCCAAAGGAAGTTGCAAGAAACAGAGGAAGGGCTGTCAATGCTGGACAAAAGACCAGAAGACATTACTGGTGCAAGACAAATGAAGGAGAGGTAAGTTAGTCATGCTCATGGCGTTGCTTGTTAGGGTTTCTTCTCTTGCTAACAAATACTATTTTTAATGTCAAAGAATACCTTTTTTGGATTAGAGTTCATCAAAATACAGTACAACACCAACTTAACACAGCAGGTAACCAGAACCAGACAGTGAGCAGTACAAAGTGTAGTTAGTAATTCACACCAGTTAACACATCTGTCACTAAACCCCGATAATAATCCTTTATATCTGTTTTTTTTTCCTTTTTCTTTTATTCATGTCAAATCAGCCTTGTTAGTGTACCAACGACTTTGAAATAATGAGCAAAATATCAGCATGTAACTACTGCCAACTTTTAGTGACTTTTATGGTTACGCCCTTTGAAATAAAAGGCGTCGCCCATTATGCGTGCCACCCAAGGCCAGCAGTAGGCCCTGTCTGACAACCCCTTACTGTTCGCTCTTTGGTTCCTCCAAGTAACCAGGACCCCCTGTAACGAGCTGCCTTAGGATTTCAAGGTCTCTCTTTTAGGCTTGGTGCACACCCTTTTAATAAAAAGCCCACCCAGGGCAATTTGAGGACGTTCAATTCTAGTGTCCAGAGGTGGGCTCTTTTCTTCCGACCCCCCGATAGCGTCCTTATTGCTCCTTCCTGTCACTCCCCATCGCCTGTAGCCACTCAGAGCCTTTGAGCGGCTGGAGACACGCTGCCCGTATGTCCACGCTCATAATGCTAATTTAATCCGCTCATATTCAGATGCTAATGGAGATACGCTAGCTTTGCAGCAGCAGTGGCCAAACACAATAGACTGACTTCCTCCTCTCTCTTTTCCTTGGTCAGTTTGGAGTGTTAAACACAATCAGCTCTCCTCGTGAGCTGCGTTTGACACTTGTGCACTTGGCAAAATGAGTTATTTATTGGTCACGATTCATTTGAAAGAAGTGGAGGTGAATAATTTAACGGCCCTCCAGAATAGTCTTTTCTATCATTACTGCATCCCTTCAAAATTTGAGAGGGATTGATAAAACACATAGGGACTAATGCTCGTGCACATAAATCTATTAATGCGTTTACAAGAGTGTTTACAAGAAAACAAGGCAGTCTATGTGGGCCATTCATTTTATAATTACTCCAAACCTTTCTGGCTTTATTCTTCTACCATTTTCTCCATCACAAAACCATGCCCCTTTCTTGTTATCAAATTTAATACATTTTCTTTCTCCAAAGAGCACCCTCAATCACACAACAAATGATCCAGACACTGGCCAAGCCACATTAACCATATTAAGAAAAGGTGCTTCATGTGGCCTTATTCAGACACCCAAACTCTAATTCATTTCCAGACTGTATGCTCTATCTTTATTAAATGGGGGGCTGTGGAATGAAAAGGAGCGTATGGAAATATTTAATTAAGGAGCAATCATGGCCGCGGGTGATTTTCTATTTCAATCTCAGCAACCCTTAAACTGAAACAGTGGGAATTCTAATTATATTAGTACTGCTATGCAAATTTATGGCATTTTTGAAAAGGCAAGGGCCACGACGCAATCAGTTGAGTAAATAAAAAGGTGGGGTGTGTGTTGTTTTTAAATTTTTTTTGTTTTGGTGTTTTTTTGGTTGGGTGTGGGTGGAGGGGTATTAGCACGTGAGATTAAACTGTTGGCAAAGCAATTCCAGTGTGCATTTATACTCCAGCATACAAGCCTAGACAGCAGGAAGTACAACATGATGCTGAGGAGGAAAAAAGAAAGATGCGTGGGAATTCACTCACAGCTAATGCTTGCAATTCTGCTTCTGAATGTTTCGAGAATGTCTGCTTCCTGCATAGTGTAAGAGCCTGCAGTATTTTAAGTTCAAGGCCATTAGAGGAAAGCCCAGCTCTGCAAAGAATGACCAAGCATTCTGGAAACAGGGCCTTGCATGTGGCTGTGCGGGCCTGAACTGATTACACCAACAACATTACCAGTCTGATCTCATCAGATGGCAAACACTTACGCCTGGGGGGGGAACAGCGGGTATGCGGGACATAGTGCCAGCTCCAAATGGAATTCTTATCTCAGCATCTCTCTTCACCATCAGAGTCGCTGCAGAAGATGCAACGTGCCCTACCTCTAACTTCGTTAAACATGTCCATTACATCACTCAGAGGTTGTATTAGATCAGAACAGGGAGCGGACTTAATCAGAGTTCATTGGGCTAATATCGTCACACGGGCGACTCTCTCGTCTCTGTCACTTCTCGTACTTTTTCAATCGATTTATGAGATCAGTGACATGTTAGAATATCTGATATGATATCGAATTTTACAAAAAGGTGTCCTACTATATTTGTTTTCGTTATTAACATGAGATGTGATGCAAGATGCACCCAAATACCCAAAAAGACATTGAGAGATAACACCGACATTATGGGGTCCTTGTGGGAGATGAATTAACTGTGAGTTGACATCGTAAACCACCACACCCTTAACCAGCTGAGCTAATCATCGTTGCCGTGGCAGGGGATTTGTGTACAAGAGCAGGGGGTTGGGTTAAAGGTCACAGTAACGGATTAGGTGTCCAAGACAGTTGGGGTTTCAGTGAGCGGTAAGTGCAGGAGTGGAGTAACACTGCACGTGTATGTCTGTGTGTGTTTGTAGACAATCCTCGAAGGAGACTCATCCTGCATCCAGAGGGAAGCCAGGATGGAGCCCTGTGGTACCCCAGGGGCCCCCAAGCCATCTGCTGCCCCAAGGCTAATACCCCAGCAGACGTTTCAGCCTCCCCTAGATCAGCCCCGATTGAGCAGGAGGGAGGGTATTGTGTTAGGGGGATGGAGGAGTTAGAGGATTCTTTTACCCTGGCAGGGCGCACCAGGCTTGTGGTAGGACTGACCTAAGGGTGTGGCTCTATGGGTGGTAGAGATTTTCAGCAGAAGGTGGATTAGGAGAGGCAGTGAACTGCAACTAGGCACAGAGAGCTGAGGGCATCTGGAGTGTGAAGGAGACCAACTCATCGGAAGAGGCACAAGATTTGATTCACACCGTTTCAGTATTATCATATTTGCTTTGATCTTTTTGGGGTAAATAAGTGCCAGGCTGACAATGTCATTGCTAAAAACGCCAACTGTATTTGTTTAATCAAGCGGGTAAAAAACAAAATAATTAAGGTAGAGTCCAAAATTTTGAGCCATTATGACAGACCACTATGCAATGAATTAATCATGCAAGTACCATTAGTGTGTGTTGTGGGATATGATAAAAAGAGTAGAATTACCATCGCATGTCCCGATCGTTTCTAATATATGGCACATTTGATTTTTCTCTTCAACTGTAACATAAGCCTCCCGTGGAGGTCCGAGGGGGGGAGATAGATGTGTGTGTGTCTCTAACTGTTTCTCTCATGGACAGTAACATGAGACAGCCTATGGTACGAATGGACAAAGAGGCCATTTCTTAAAAGAGCAAGAGGGAAAAGACTAAAACAACATTTTCGCCCATCAAACTAGAAAACATGTCGTCACTGTCACTTACGACTGATGGACGCTGCAGTTGTAGAAGACAAAGTCGACACTGGCAAACTTCTTGCCCGTCTCCTTGGACTTCAGGTAAAGTTTCACCACCCGCTTGTCACCTGCATATCAGAAACAGGGAAGCAGCCAGATTAACAGTTATTCTGCTCTCTCTGAAGGCTTAAAAGAGAAAAGTCCAAGTCAAACACATTAGCAAACAATTACATTTGTATCTAAAAACTACTTTAAAAACAGAATAAACACGGGCGTAAATTAAAACAACTTATTTGTCGATACAGAGTGACACTTCTGTATTCCACTTTTGTGCCCTTAACAGATAACACATACACAAAGACATACTGCAGCCTAGCAACACACTACTCATGTCACACCCACAGTAGGGTGGCATTAAAAATAGCAGCACCAATCAGTGTTTGGATGCCAAGGCTGATGAGAACTCATAATGGGGCATAATGGGCTCAGTTGAAGAACTACTGTGATGTTGCTTTGAGGAAACTTAGTGCTCGCTATGTGACATGTTTTCGGTGCTTTGAATGCGAATACAAAACAAGTTTTTTTATTACCATCTTTGTGGTGTGACAGAATTGGACATAAAACAGGTGCATAATCTCTGGGAAAAAAATGATGTCGATATTTTTAAACATTACGCTAAACCACACTGAAGTTGCTGCTTTGAAATGAAGTTAAGCACAAAACCAGTCTTTCAGATAAATAAAATGAAAGTGACATCAGTGCACAATGGTTGATAATGGGAATACAAAAACAGTTCTATTTTCAGTAGATAAAGCTGGACTTGTGTTTAGGCTTCAGAAAGCGAGTGTGTGGCTTTTATTGAAACTGACAAGGAATACTGAATATAGACATGCAAAGCAAATCAACTAGTAACATTACAATTCTGTTCTAAAGCTCAAGTGTACTACAAGATCCTTTAGGAGGGCACACATCTGCTACATCTGATGGTGAATATACAGTACAGAATGGCATGGAAATAAGATGATCAAGAGGCCAAAGAAACCAACAAAGATGTATCATAAAGATTTTGTGTCTACATTCTTCAAGCATGTCACCAAAACTTGCCATAACCCTAGCCACACATCTCATTGGGTGCTACCACCCAATGACCTCATCACTCATTGCCCTTCCTGCCCTGACCTTTGTTTCGAGTGATTGGGGCGATGTCCCGGGCAGAAGGAGACAGGCAGA
This sequence comes from Astatotilapia calliptera, assembly GCF_964374335.1. Taxonomy (NCBI): domain Eukaryota; kingdom Metazoa; phylum Chordata; class Actinopteri; order Cichliformes; family Cichlidae; genus Astatotilapia; species Astatotilapia calliptera. The sequence continues at coordinate 26,031,492 of NC_137426.1, read as the reverse complement.
AGATGTGTCCACCCTGGATCTGTCCCTCTGTCTCCACATAGTCCTCAAAGGAGCAGTTGACCCCCGCTGACAGATCGGGCACATTGCGAGCTTGGAGGACCAGCTACGGGTGGGAGGGGGAGAAGGAGAGAGCAAGAGCGAGAGAATCAGTACCCAGTGCTTGATCAATGGAAGGACACGGTGTACATGGATTGTTATAAGATATGACATGAGGGTTAATGGCTGTTGGGACAGAAGGGGAGTGATACATGGGTATGTGTATGTGTGACAGTTACAGGAATAAAAGAGTGAGCGCATGTGCGTATGCATCAGTCACTGGAGTGGCCATTTCGAGCAAGGTTAATGTGTACAAGTTAATGTGAAGAATGAAAGCGAGGCTAACTGTAATCAGTCAAACCTATATGATTACACCGAGGAGCCACTGATGGAACGAGACCTCGAAAAGCTCAGAGTAAGAATTACGAGGGCACGGAAAGCAGATTTCTAATTAAATCTGCTGTAAATATTCAAAAGTGACTTTTTTGGTGTAATTTCCTAAAGAATCCATGACATAAGATTGCATTTATATCCCAGTGAAAACTGGCAACACTGTACACCAGATATAGAGACGCACACCGTTTCTTGCTTTGCTCATTTCTCTGTAATTCCATTATGTTGTACCAATTTGATGATAGGACGAATTCAATCATTTTACCAAAAAACTGATAGTATCTAACAAACGTCATATTAGTACAAATTAATGAACAAAGCTCATTTGTCTTAAAAAAAAAAAAAAAAAAAAAAGGCACAGTGGACACAGAAGATTTCACAGAGCTATTGAGAAGGTGAACGTTAACTATAACGTCACCTTTAAATAAACCAGCTACTTATCTGCTGAAAAATCCTCATGCATCATACAACCAGCCTAAACCATTTTGAGACGACACTAACCTTAGTTTGGCATTTTGGGAAATGCCACCCTGTCTCTGTCAAATAACAGTAACTAAATCTGTCTACCGGCACCTCTAAAGCTCACTGATTATTATGTTATGTTATGCTTGCTCGTTTAGTCTGAAAACAACAACATGACATTTTAACAGCGGGTTACGTGCCAGGCCATTTCTTGGCTGCACCCGACAACTTTGCCTCGCTTCACCAAGTTAGAGTGGGACACACAACCTTACACTTTATTTTTATACCAGTGAAGACATAAATCTAATGTTTAGGAGGTTTTTGAGTTCTGGCCATTTTACAGTCTTTCTGCTCAAGTAAGATATCTGTGTGCACTGAAACAGGAAGACATACCTGGACTTCAGACATCGTGACAGAAATATTTCTCGGCTGAACAGTTAGCTCCACACACTGTCTCTGGTCAGAGGCAAACCTCTGAGGCTCTCCTGCCCGCTCACAGTGGTCCTTACGTGAACATCTGGGAAACAGCAAGACAAGAAGCGAAAGATTAAAAAAGATGAAAAATGTATAGTAATTACAAGAAGAAAGGTAAGGAGAACGGGGTAAAAGAAAATGAGCTTGACAAGAGGTGAGAGGAGGAAAGAGGCAACAGTGGACACAAGAAACTGTTAAACTAATATGACAATCATATTAAGATGATAAACACACACAGCCATCACAGTCACACAGAAACGGGTGCAATAATAAAAGACAAATAGGCTAATAGCTTCCCCCAGCCATTACTGTAGGGCTTTAGATCATTACCTTATTGGTCGTGACATTTGTGCAAGAACTGCCAAGCTACAAGACCAATCAGCTCGCCTCATCTTTTCACTTTACAGGCCCACCCAATTCACACTTCTCAGGAGATGTACAGGCGATCGTTAAAGTTTCCCTGAACACTAAAAAATGATGCAATTTCCTACCAGATGCATATCAAAGGGGTCAGCAATTTCACCCACGCTTATTAAAAGCCAACTGATCGTGCTAAAAATCAGCATTCAGCCCCGTATCGTAGTGGCTTTACTATAAGCAATTCATAATGCATTAGCTATCACTTTCACCTTTGCGCTAACAACATCTGGTCCCAGCGGTGAGAAGAAAATGCTGATGCAGCGTACTGCAAGTCCTTAACAATAATAGAGAGCCAGAAAAAATGCTAACTGCTTCCTTCATACAGCGGTGCCCCCATTCCCTCATTTAGTTAGCCTTCACTCACGGTCGGGAAGAAAAAGCTGTCACCAAGCACCCACCTGAGAGTCCCTGACATACACACACTGTAAGGCATTAGCAGAAAGTAGAAAGATTTGTACACCTTTTCTTATTAGGAACCCTTTTCCCTTCTACTGCTCTTCTGATGTGTGCGACTGTGTATTCGTGTGAATGAAGCGTTTCCCCCGTTTCAATTCCATGTGTCCAAATGGCGGGCTGTCACTGAATTAAGTCCATCATGACTGTATGTGTAATTTCAAATGTGTGATAGTCTCCTGAAATGGGTAAAAACAAGTAGTTTGTGTATGTGCTTGTGCATGCCTTGAGGAGAGACGGTTTGGTGATACGTATTATAAGTTTAATTAATGTAATGAAGAGATGGCTTTACGCCCAAAGCTTGAGGCATTCCAAATGTGGTTTAACATGCTGTCACCTCTCAATAACATGCAACTGTTCTCGCCTTACAGTGTGTGCACACAAACCTTCCAGTCAAACAGAAAGAATGACGAGATTGCAGGTAAACAGTGTTAAAATGTATCACTACACTCTTATGAGGGCTAAGCTCAATTTTCCGACTGCAAATCCCTCTATTACATATCTAACCTTAAACAGTAATCTTATAGCAAACAAGACTTAATCCAAAAACCAAAGACTGACAAAGAGACTAATTCTAAAATCTGTAAAATCTGTTCCTGCAAAAGTCTGCAGGTGTACAATACCATGCTCACACACACAAAACTGGCTCAATAACACTGAGAAAAATAGTTCTAATAATGTAAGCTGTCATGTTCTGTAAGTATTTATTGGAAGCATGCAGCAGCTGTAAAATTTAAATTTCCTCTTGAGTGATAATTAAAGGAGTAATTTAAGCTTGTTAGAAGAATTTTATTAAATCTATAACAAACATTTACAAAAGAGCTGTTTTGGAGATTAGGGTGTCATCACAGTTTGTTGGGTAAAAGCCTACTAAGTATAATATAAAACTTTTCAGGTTGTTGCTTCCATTCCTAATGTGATCTTCTGAACTAAAACAGCCAACACTGCTTTCTCTGCTATCTACAGTGTAATGCAATAGGCTACATATGAAGTGCACCAGGATGGAGTATGTTAATACGTGCAGCACTTACACATTGTGAAGAACACACCATCCACAGTGAGGGTCTCTGGAGCCCAAACACTCCCCGCAAGTGGTGTACTGCTCACAGCTCTCTACTGGAACTCTCACCACCTACGGAGAGACGAAGCAGGGAAGAGAGACAAGAGATATAGAGCAGGGAGGCAATTAGTGTCTTCACAATCAAACTCATAAAATGAAGAGTATATTCAGCCGGATGGAGGTAAGAATTTGACAGCTTATCAGACTCCTATTTAAAAAATGCAATCAGCAAACAGTTAGTGTGTGTTTGTCTCAGTGTGTGTGTTCCTGAGAGAGACTAAGTGCTAGTCGGTGAGAGGTGTATATGTGTGGGTCTTTGTGCTTATATGTGCTGTGGTGAACCATTTCAGCAATGTGTGACAGCCTCCAGTCAAGCATGTACAGGAGAGGCCTCGCAGTGCATCATGGGACAGCTGAAAGGTGAACATGATAAAAGTGCTGTGATTGACAGGTGACCTCAAAAACCAACAGGAGGCAGAGGACCAGAAGGACAGACCCAGTGTGTTTGTGTGTGCGTGCGTGCGTGCGTGCGCACATGTACGAGGGAAATCTGTACAAAGCCTGTGCAACAAAGCTTTAGTGCATCAATGTGACATTACTCGCGCTGTGTGTTTGTGTGTGTGTACGAGTGTGATGATAGTCTGCAGATGTTGCCTACGAAACCAGATTAAGTGTGCAAGTTTAGCCCTCCACTTCAGTTAAAGGTGACGACAGATTGTTCACAACACGGTCCCAGTGAACGTGAAAGAATGCATGCGTGTTTCAAGATATTAAAAGGTTGAGCTTGTTCAAGAGTGTGACACACCCCGAAAGCAAATGCTGAGAATGTTAGTGGGCAACAAAGTAAGCGTGTGTGTTTGTATCTGTTGCAAGTGTCAGCACCACATCCAACTTTTCTTCACCATTGGGCCCCCAAGTTGATGATTTGCTGGAAGCCCATTTCATGATGTGTGTGTGTGTGTGTGTGTGTGTGTGTGTGTGTGTGTGTGTGTGTGTGTGTGTGTGTGTGTGTGTGTGTGTGTGTGTGTGTGTGTGTGTGTGTGTGTGTGTGTAAGAAAACGTGAGTGTGTATCAAGTTGCCACTGCAGACTGGTTCTAAATCATGCAGCATAGAGAGGGCCAGCTGATCACTAAGTAAAAGCATTTAACAATCTTTCCCCTGGGTAACACTTTCACATCACACAGACAGATTTAACCATGAGAACCTCATCCAAGTGGTATGTGGAGGGACTAAAGTGGTGTCTTTTTTATGAGGTAGGGATTTGGGGGGGTTGGGGGGCAGAGCGATAAGAGAAAAGAAAAACACGGAAGAGAAAAGAGCAGAGGCCTGAGGCTTAAGATAAAGGTGGTTAGCAGCAGGACGGAAAACAGGTGGACAAAGGAATAGAGGAGTGAAATATTAAACTGGGGCCAGGATTCCTCTGCAAGCTGCAAGTACAACTGAGATATGAGATAGATGTGACATGATGGAACTAATTTCTGCTTCAAATGCCTTGCGGCAAACTGGCTTTGGGGCTTTGTGAAGGCTCACAGGACAGAAAAACAAAAACACTTGACACTATACGCTATCATAGCACTTTCTATCCTCTATTTCCTGAGTGCATATCTATTTGTTTACACTATATGATTCTTGTGCCTATATCACTGTTTGTAGCCATCATCCTGAGCACCTCATCTATTAGTCAATGTAGACCTCAGTACAGTAGATGAAATGACGCAAACAAGATATGGTGCTGGACTGTAAGGCAAACGAGGAAGGTGGTAATCTACTGGAAGTGCTGGCTGCATGGATGAGAAGTCAAAGAGAAGTCTAATGGAAGACAGTGCGAATTGGCAAGGACATTTTGCTGAGTAGATGGGATATGGTGGCAGACGCCTGCTATGTGTCATTGTCAAATTGAGTGTGAGTCTAGTTTTCATCTGCAAGGAGAGTTGAAAGAAGGCTGGAACAGGGGACTGGGTCTTTTGGTGTCTTTGATAATAAAAGAATGACAGAGGGGGAAAGAAGTGTGAATGAATTAAGACATGATGGATAGAAGGGGAGAAAAGCAGCTTGAGTTTAGGATATGTGATTGGACACCTTATAGGAGGTCTCTATGACTCAACAAAAAAAATAGGAAATCGAAAGGAAAGAATTATGTGTTCCACATATCATCACATATACCAGCCAATTCCTCCACTCACCGTAATTCACCGTGACTCTGATTAAGGACAATGATCCACATAAATCATACTAACGCTACGGGTCCTTGGTGAGCTAGCATAATCTTATCATGGCCCTGTGTAATGATAGGTATGACCTATTGTTCACATTCGTTCCTACAGTAGCAGTGGTGAAGACACTGTGGGCTCAGCTGAGTGGTAGTGACTCAAATCGTAGGGAAGAAATTAAGAAACTATAGTGGTTGTTTTCCCCAGTGGGTAAATAAAATGCTTTCCAATAGCTATGAAAGTATGTGTATGACGTATGATACAAGAAGATACAATAAAATAAATAAATAAATAAATAAAAACCTTAAAAAGAGGTCAGTTTCTCCCTCTGTTAGGAATACAGGCACACACACTTATCCTCACTGTCTCCCTCTTCCTATCTCTCTTGATGGCTCTTTTAATGAAAGCCAATTCCTGACAGCGCGCCACATTACTCCTTTAAATGACCTTATAAACCAAGCCCGCCATCTCCTCTCTCTTGACTTCTCCTTATTTACAATAGCATCCACTGCTGTAGCTCAATTCTCCTTTTCTTGCTCCTACTTCCTCTGTTGTCAACCTTCTACCCTGACCATATCACAATGCCATGACATCTCCTTTCAGCTATAAACTTTCCACCTTTCCCCTTCAATCTGTTTTTACAGAGCGCTATCACCTGCTTTTAAACGTCCAGCTAACAGGCTTTGTGACGGTCACCCCCAAAACCCAGAGGAACTGTAAAGCTTTCAGCGCAGCTTTTCATTGGTTGTAAACTGTAAAGACATAAAAGGATCGGCCTTGTTGCGGCTTCTCTTTTTTTTTTTTAAACATTCAAACACAGAGAGAGGCTGGAGAAGAGGAGAGAAGGAGGGGGTGTAGCTGTAGATGTCTGCAAGAAAAGAGACTGGGTTATACTGTCAGGGGGCCAAGAAGAAGAAATCACTGCTTGTTTTCAGTTATTTTCAGATAAATACTTGAGACTGCATCATAATTTGGCAATGCCTGTGCCTCACTATAGAACCACCACCAAATCTCTCGTGCTTAACACTACTTAAAATGGCTGTAATGCTGCAATTCAGCAAACAGTAGAAAGTGCTGAAATTTGATTCTTACAGGAAAGCCTCAAAAGGTTAGCTTGAAGGACATCACTGGGTCAATTTTCCACAGATTCTTCTTAAATGCACACAGCTTTTATCAAAGCAACAATAAAAATCTCAAACACGTGGCTTTTTATTGCTTCTCTACTTTCATCTAAACTTTGTTCTGTGATCTTTACACAAAAAATAACTACACAACATTTTCCTTGAAGTTTTTTTTCCCTTTGCCAACATCTTGGGAGCAGAGATGGGGAAGCAAGGGAGAAAGAAAACAGCAAGATGAGTAGGGTCAGCTCCTCGTCATCATTCCTCTGTGACTTCTTTTCTCTAAGCCGACATTAACCACACCTGCATTCTTTCAATAACCGTCAATCAGCATGCACTCTCTCCCGGCTTAATCTGTGCTGGCAGTGAATAGCTGTGTGCAACAATGAAATCAATACCCATCCACACAGCCACTAAACACTCCAGGAGGACACAGAAATAGAAACAAAGACAGATACAACTATTTGTTAGGGTAAAACTTCACTAAACACATTGTGGCTGTCATTACTTTGCAGTGACAGTAACTGGTGTTGTCGTCTTCTGCTGTGGCAACAGTGTATCATCCCGGCAACATTAGAAATTGGAGTGCTGAACTCCCAGTATATCCATGCAAGTGAGCCAGTTCTTCAAGTGCTAGAATACCAGGTCAGGAGAGCAAGTGTGTGTACATGAGGGCGGGGGGGTCGTATCAAAGGCTGGGTTAGCATGTGTGCATTGACTGGATTGTAAGGGGCTTACAAGATCAATGGCAAGCAAGACTAGGCTTGATGTGTTGACTGATTGGAGATAAGCAGGAAAGCAAACAAGACTGGCACTGACAAGAAAGGAGAGATGCTGTAGATGGCTAAGAAATGCCAAAGTGAAAGAAACAAAATGCAAGAAGCAACAATCGCGGTGTCCCATCAGAAACTTATCTGCTGTCACATTGTTTACTGATAGATGTCGAAATACTACATAACTGTTAGAATTCAGTGATGTAGCAATACAAAGAGCCAAGTTTAAGCCTTTATGTACGGCAAGAAAGCTGTAATTTTTCTCTCAGAACAGTATTTTTTCACTTAGCACCCTTTGACTCATTCCCCTCTATCTATTATTTCTTTTATATTGTGCTTTATGTGCCGTTTCTTGTTTCTGAACAGTTCGACTTCTCTTTCACCCTCATTCTTTATTTCTTTCACTGGACTCAGATTTTGTTTTCTCTCTTCTGAAACACACTGATGAAAACAAGAAGCAGGCCTATATAACTATATATTTATTTGCCATTTGCATTTGTGTATGTTATGAATTCAAGGATGACAGCTAAAATCCAAACTATCCTACAAGGCATTTGTGTTAATTCTGAAGTCAGTGCAACAGTAAATCAGCAATATGAAATTTTGAACCAACAAAACAAAAGTGAGAAAAAGAAAAAAAAACTTTTAAGATCTGGGAACCAATCTCTCTCCATCAACACCTTCATCACATGGACTTTCCCATCAGCTCTTCTAAAAGGAGCTATTCTCAACAATAAGTCAATATACTCTCAGTCTTTGTGTATCCATTTGTCCATTACACTCTGTCCCTTTGGTGAGAAGGAGCCCGACAGAAAGAGAGAGGAGACAGAAGAACGAAGCAGGATGAGGGAGTAAGTGGGGAAAAAAATAGAGACGAAGACAAAGCATGAGACAGAGATTGAAAAACTGTAGAAAACAAAGAGCTGGAACAAAGAGACTGTAAAGGGAGAAAAAGAGGTAAATGTGACCGGCTAAGGTAGACAGGCCTAGGGGTCTTCTAATTAAGTGAGGATGGGAGAGGCCGTCTGCCTGGTAAATGACTCTGTCACTTTAGTAAATGGACTTGGTGAGGAGTGAGGAGCCACACAGCTGGCATTTCCATTAGCACTGCCAAGCAACCCACCACCATATACACAGAGAGAGAAGCAGAGAAGAGGAAGAGGGAGGCAAAAAAGGGGGGACAAATGCTGCTTTTCTTTATTTGCGCTCACAAGAGCTGCTGTGTGGAAGTCATGCCTGGGAGGTGTATAACAGATAGTGTTTTTGTGGAGAGAGAACCTAAATCTGACTGATTGGCTTTGCCTTCATATGCAACCCGTCATTCAAAATTTGTTACCGATATATATTTATAAAAAGCTACAGAAGTCCAAAGACGTGTTCAGACGTTTTTTGGGGGTGTTTTTCAGATCAATAATATATTTACACGAAGTACTGAAAACACTATGTATGGTGTAGGTGAGGGAAATGCCAAGGCAGTGTGGAGGAAGCCGCATACACGGCTCCCACTCACTATTGGCAAATACACAGAACTAATAAGTGTGCTATTTGCACATCAGCTGAATCAAATGCCACAAAAATTACTTATAAGTTTGTGATTTAAGTGAGAAGTAAGTCACAAATGCAAAACGTACAGAATTTTCTATTTGAAGACACTGCAACAGTACGTACAAGCCAAGTAGTATTCCTTAAGGCAAGTGCAGTGATCTTCACAGGTCCAATTTGGTTTCACACATTTTTACTGAGAACTAGATTTCTCTCTTTCCCTTAAAAGATATGTTTGCCAAAAATGCAAATGAGTTGAAGTGAAATAAAACAATCAGTACTTACAGCCCCGCTTATTGTGTGCAAATGTCTTTCTAGTTCCATTTATCAGCGTCGTATTCTTTCCTGTTGTAATTTATGACAGTAAAACCAGAAAGAAAACGTGCTTTTCTGCTTTTCCACTCAGCTTTCCCCCTATTTGATACTTTATAACCGGGGTCTGACGAGGCCTGCTGTGCATGAATCTGAAAAGAAATTTGACTCAAATTCAAAACAATTCCCTGTGCTGTCATGCATGAGCGACATTTCATTGTTCTACTCAGTGTGACTTCTGGTTAATGCATGAAACTGAGTAGTATAGTGTGCCACTAGGAGCAGCACCATTGGCTATACCAGCTGTTGATTGGCCTCGTTCAAATCAGTCAGGGCCATATCCCTACACCCAATCACCGTGAAGCAACAGGAGAACGGCCGATTGATAGTGATTGAGAAGGAAGGCGAGGAGGGGGAGAAGCCATTAACCTCCCTATCCATCTCACCCTCTTTTCTAACCATATCAGTCGCTCTATCACACCATCCTTTGGGAAAAGATGGTAAAGTATAACAGAGAAAGATGAGAGAAAGACAGAGCTATCTAGTGGCAAGTTAGACTTCCATTAGGGCTGATAGCATCACACACAAGACAAGTGTCCAAGCACACTTTCTGATGAGGCGCGCACACGTTCAAGACTATTGCAGGGATTTAAAAAAAGAAATGCAACAGTGAATGATCTGATATGAACAAGGGCAGTGAGAGGAAAAGCAGGAAACACAATTAAGAGAAAAAGAGAGAAAAAGAGATAAGTGAGGTTAGAGACACTGAAACCATCCCTGCCTGTGTAATGATGCCATCTTGGCCAATTTTGTCTCATGTCTCTGAAGGATTTACTAATATTTCACTCAATTTTTTCCCTTCATCAAGTCACAAAAGAGGGAACTAGAGGTGCAACAGACAATTTTCACAGTAGTTTATTCTGATTATTTCCCCCCCACAGTTAAGTCACTGGTTTGTGTAAAATATATATATATTTTTTTTTTTTTAATGTAATCAAATCACCATTCAAGCATGTCTTGATATACACTGGCCTACTGAAATATTCAACCTTATTAAGAATTTGTAAAAGCACTCAGATGATCCATCCATAAATGTAACACAATACAATGTGTTGTGTAGTTGCACAGCAGTCATTTTAATTACAGGTGTAGGTGCTTCATCCTGAGTAGAGAAAGGTGTAGTATTGGTTTGCACTCTTGTAAATGAGTGCCATATATCTGCATGGCTACATGACCAGCTTCCCCCTATTCTAGTCAGTGTACTCCTTTCTCTGCCTCAATGCACCAGGTCTATTAACATTTACATAACAATGACCACATTCTTGCTTAAATTCTGTGTGTAGGACAAATTGACTAGTGACTGTGTACGTGTGCTTAAGTGTTTGGCATAGGATACAAGAGCTCAGGGATCAACATTAAGGCTTATACAGGACAAGTTAGATTTTTTTTTTCCAAGCCAGTGAAAAAGAAATTAATCTGCTCTACCATACACGTCCAAAAAAACAAAACAATTCTGTCTTCATATTATGTGACATGGATTACTTGGCTTTTGGTTAAATAAGAAAATGTTTAATTCAGAATATCAGTGTGGAAACCAAGCAGAGTTTGTTTGTGAATAAAACTAAAGAAATAAAGCAGCGCTAAAAACTTGAGAAAAAAAATGGTTCTCATCCTCTCTTCATTTACTGCATGCTACACTTACTCTATGGATGATAAAACAAAGTGTCAGCCAACAATGGCTAATGTTTAAACACCACATTATGTGCTTGTTAACTTCAGGAGTTCCTCAGTCAGCCAGAGTTTGATAAATTGTGGAAAATTAATCTTGGAGCCATTTAGAACCGGCTGATTAGCTGTATGTAGTTCACTAAAATGTCAGCTTTGATTGATACAACGAGCTGCTTATTATGTATGTTGATGTCAGTTTGTGCTAATGTGTTTGCTAACGAGATTGGCAGCGAATCAGTAATATGTGAATGTAAACAGATACACACACACACACACACACACACACACACACACACACACACACACACACACACAGAGGGGATTGATGTCTAACAAAACTCCACGGATAAGATGCTACTTGATGAGGCCCTCCTTGCTCAGAGAGCTAACAACACAATACAGACCATTGTTTGCTATTGTAGGGACTCAAACCAACAGCTTGTGAATGTCACAAGAACTTTGTCTGCGAGCACATCCAGTGTAGGACTGCAGATTCCTTGGAGGGATGCAAGTCTCTGTGAAATGTGGAGGGGGAAATCTCTTTCAAATACTGAATGGAGATTCGGACAATGGTGTTAGCCCACACACACAAAAATATACTCAGATCAGCCAAAACATTGAGACCGCTGGACAAGTGCAATGAATACAACTGATCATCTTGTTACAATGTAATGATCTACTGGGAACCCAGGGTGCTGGCATTCATGCGTATGTTACTTTGACACGTAAAACAGCACTCAGTTGTATCAGCACCTCTCCCAGGGCAGGGCGATGTTCACCATGAACACCGTAAAGTGGTGGCCTGGCTTCAGAAACTTCACAGATCCCAATCCAACTGAGTATCCACAAAAGGTGCCAGAACAGATCCAGTCTGTGGAAACCTCACCCCACAATTCACAGGACCCCCAGGATCCACTACCAGAGGATACATTGCACATGCCCCAAGGACTCGAGGCTGGCTTCAGTGACACGGCCCATCAATGTATGTTTAGAAATAATGTTTGAAAGCTGAGTTTCTGTCCAAATGTATAGTCATATAAAAGTAAGCAAGCTGAATCAATGCGAGTCTAACAATCAGAGGTGCCTCCCTGACACAACAAAGGTTGCCTCATGCATACACAAGATTTTCCTCCCCTGTATCAAGCCTTATAAGTCATTATTGCTTGTTGCCTTCTCACACTTCAAATCCAGTCCCTCATCCAACACCAGAGCAGATGAATATTCATGCTTTCAGCAATTAGCCAGCACCACACACTACAGCACCATAATATGCAAGAGCTGCCATCAAAGACGCAAGGATATGTGCGCCCATGCGTGTATAACACTGAAGGGCTGAGTCAAGGGTGCAAAGATGGACAGAGCAGCATCTGTGGCATCAAATGAAGCCACAGCTTTCTACCTTTTTGGCTCCAAAACAAAAGATGAGATGATTTGAAGACGGGAAGACTTGACTGAGCCAAAACACCACAAGACAATTTCCCCACAGAGGGAGATTTGCACAGAGCAGGGGCTTCAAAAAGTTTGGGTTGAGTCAAAGAGCTACATTGTTCTTCTTGAAGTGTTGAATATTTTTGTGAAAAGAAAAAAACTTGAGCAAACCAGCAGCACTTAATGAGCCTGCTAATCTGCATAAAGTATTTTCCCGTTTTTGGTAATAACAGGTTTTAATATGTTTATGTGCAATGTATACATGCACTGCTTAGGAGTGAATGACTGGATGTCAACTGGGAGAGACACTTTTGTACATTTGTGCATGTGAACAATGTGATTAAAAAACAAATAACATGCACCAAGTCCATAAGAATCATACAACCCTGACTGCAGTGAGAAATAAGCTGATCTAAATTTCCTGCAATAACACACTGTCTCATCAAACACACACACACAGCAGGCCGTCCTATCCCGCTGTCATATCCTCCATTGATAATAATGACAGTGATGAATATAGCTGGAACAGAGCAAGTCATAAATCACTGGGCCTCACCCCTAACTGTGACTCACCGCCTTAGCCTCCATTTGTGTGTATGTGAGTGGGTGAGGGCAGAAGGGTGGTGGAACTTGTGGTCCACGCATCAGTGGATATGTCCAGTGACACCTTAATGTGCTTGGCTTGTCTGAGGAACCCCCGCAGGCACCCAGCCACACAACCACACACACACACTCCCAGGGTGAAGGCAGGGCTGTGTGTCTATCTCACTAGAAAAAAGGGGGCATGGCTATATTCCTCATGCAAACTAGTTGTGTGTTAATGTGTGTGCGTGAGTGTATCAGCATCTTTTAGCAAAAGCAGGCCCTCCTACCCACCACTCCATGTATCTATCCCACAATTTTCCACCTTTGCCTCTTTAAGAACGAGAGAGTATGAGCGTGTCTATCTGGTGGAGAGGGGGGCCATGGCAGCGATAGGGGGAGATCATTAAAAATACGGGAATGGGATCAGTAGAAGGCATTTGAGAGGGGAGGACTCAATTTGGGCTTAGATGGAAATATCAGAGTGTGTGTGTGTGTGTGTGTGTGTGTGTGTGTGTGTGTGTGTGTGTGTGTGTGTGTGTGTGTGTGTGTGTGTGTGTGGCAGCAAAAGTGAAGATTTAAAGAAAAAATGTAGTGGTGGGGGCATGGTGGGATAGATGGAGGGCAGAGGATATAGATGAGGGTAGGATGGAGGGTGAGAGAAGGCAATTGCCCCCTCCAGTCATTAGCGCTGGATAGGGGTTTTAGCTATAAGGTCTGGAAGCCACAGCCCCCCCATTCTGCTTAACCCAGGCCTGCTATCCATTAATGCGGATCAAACGCACAGGGAGATGAAGCTCTCTGTGTGTATGCGTGCACACACACACACACACACACACACACACACACACACACACACACACACACACACACACACACACACTTGTTTACAAGACTGTGTGTGTACATAAAGTGTGTGTAATCGAGCATATGTTCTGGGTACTAGCGCCTATAAGTAACATTATGGTTTTGTGTGTGTGCCCTTCATGCCCTTAGCTGCTTAGACATGTGCTTTGTTCTTCTAGTATGTGTGTGCATTGGTGTGCGTTTTCTACTATGTTACTTCTTTCCCCAATCATGTGCTTAACCCAAAACTTGAAAATAAGTGTCCCCTCAAAATATATGTGTGTTACCATTAAAAAGAGCAGCACATCCCACAGCTCATGTTCCTTTCTTCTGTGCTCCTATGGTCAGGATTATAATCAGAAACCCTATAGGTATGTTCCTATAGGGTGCAAGGTGTGTATACATGTCCATACTGTATGTGTTGCACTGAGTGAATCAATTTAATGGGAATGAACTTCTTTGACTATAAGTTAAGTTTCCTGAAGTAGACGAACTTGGTGTTGTATCTTGCCCCAGCGTGCAGCTGGGTTCGGTGACGAGCAGCTATCGAACTGATGGATGATTGTGATGATGGGGTGTGTGTGTGCAGATGGAGCCTCACATATGTCATCAAAAGGTCATCTGGCTTGAACAGAGGTATCTTCAGCCAGGACACACAGGGCTGTGATATAACATACTGTTACACTCATAGCACAATCTGCATTTAAAAAAATTTATCTACCAAGCCCCAGCCATGGCAGTGGTTATACAGTGACCATTGATGATCCCACTGGGTGTCAAACAGGCAAAGAATGTTTCCATTTTATGGCCTGACTTTGATTTAAGCCACCTACAGAATCAGCACCTCTGAAAAAGCCTCTCACAGAGCAGACCTCAGATACATCTCACCCATTTTCAATTCGACAGCCTATTTTAGGTCTATTAAATACAGACATATTCCCATCATGTACAACCCCTTTTTTTCTTTCCCCCTCCCTCTCGTTTTGCTTCCTTCACTCACCACACTAATGAGACAGAAGAAAAAAAACAAAAAAAACAACAACCAGGGAGCAGCTGGAAATGGGGAGCAGCAGAGATGCAACATGCTCTCTCTGCCTCCTCCCCAATCCCCCCAACCCCTTCCTCTCCTCACCATCACACTAGAGAAAGCCTTCACCAGAAGAAGAGTGCGCGCACACACACACACACACACACCCCCCATCTGACCTATAACTCTCCCTGCACTCCCCATGTATGTAATGTCTGGCTTATTAGCAAGCCATCATGGTGGCGATGTTTGTAGCTGGTGTGAATGTGTGTTGGTGTGCAATGAAATCCAGTGGGGATGATTTGTGTGAGTACAGAGAATGAGTGTAGAGTTGGTAGGAATGTCAAAATATGCACAAGGGAAGTGTGTTCTGGACATTTAGTAACAGGCTGCTCTTCAGGAACTATTCAAACATGCAACACAACAAAAATAAATGTTAGTATTTATGAGTATGTACCTTTGGCAAATACTGAATAGTCAGGTGCTGGATATGGAGAATTTGAATCCTAAAAACTCTTACATGTATCACAAGTAAGAGTTTTAAAAAGTATGTTGTCCCAGCAGACACTATGTCGAAAAAGTATTGCAATGGCAACATGTCTGCTGGGACTGAATGTGTGTCCTAGTGTATTTGTTGGACATGAACTCACCTGTCTGTCAGTCAAAGTGTAGATGTACTGCTGGTCTGGGCTGAACAGCATGTCTCTCAGTAAGGGACTTCCTCCTTCACTTACGGTCACCTTCTCGTATAGCACTGCTGGACGGCTGGCGTTTATGGAGTTAACCAAGATCTGCAAAAAAGAAACACACGGGAAAACTCATTTGGATATGAAAACAATAAAAAGATGATGCAGAAAAGTGATGTACATGAATACAGCAATAATATCAAACAGCAGCTGCTTAAAAAACCCCGTGCTTTTACAGTAGAAACCCTTGAAGCTAAATAAAAATAACTTGTTGCTTGTAGAGAAATGATGCAGCGTTAATCCAAGTGGACCATTGATGCACAATAAAAATAAACACACGCTTAATTCCTCTAGATTTGCCGCACAAATAAAGGAAATAAAATGGTGACAAATTTATCTTCATTTTCACATCTCCCTTTAAATATCCATGCTAAATAAATAAATAAATAAAAGTACACTCAAGCTGCACTTTTTTCTACAAACCAAAGTTCAAACACACTAAAGTGTCTATGGATGTTGTTCCAGCTGGTGAAATAAGCTGATTTCACTTCAACAGTAACAGGTGGTAGTTATTATAAGGTGGGAGGCATGAAATTATCAAAATTTTGGAAAAAGGTTGAGAGCACCTGTTCTACAGAGCTATGTAAAAGGCTTAATTGAAAGGTTGTGTTAATAGCAGTATTGAGTCTCGTATAATTATTGCGAACACAGATGTGATTACAGAGGTAGATGCATGGAAGGGAACAATATTGACAGGATGGTGCTGTTATCATGACTATAGACATCTTTTGTTCAGCACCTGGGAGGAATAAACTTTAAAAATTATGAGCAAAAAATAAAAAAAGTTAAGTATGAAAACAGTGTGGTCCTGTATAATGATAGAAAGCATAACAGTGAGTCACATCTCTGCATGTGAACAACAACCTGATCACCCAAACCACCTGTAGACAAATATAATACAGAGCAACCAAGTCAGCATATGCACAAACATGCACGTGAACGGATGCTCAAATTTTTCTTTGTGAGTTTTGGCAAATAATTTGCCAAGATATGGAAAGTAATGGAGCAGATACAAGATAGGAGATTGGCTTGCTGGCGTGGCTGTGAGCCAAAGTCATCTCAGCAGCAAATGAAAAGTACAAAGCAGCGGGGGGGAGGGCAAGTATCAGCTCTCCATTACCGAGCTTTGTCGACTCGCACTGCTATCAGCCCACAGTGACAAGGGAAGGACAGCAGGCAATGACTAGCTGGAAAATGATACTAAATTCACACACTGACAAATAGGTTCACATCCAGATAGATGAAAGAATGATAAGATGACAACCCACACACCAAGTGATAGATATGCAAGCACTAGTTTGATTGAGATATATATATATGCACACACACAGGAAAAAGAAACATGTGGGTGAACAATGAACACACTTTGTGATGAAAAAAAAATTATTTACAGTTTTGCCAAAAGAAACCAAGGGCAACAATCCCATTATCGCTCTCTGCTGTGTGCGTGTACGCATGTGTGTATGAGTGTGTGTGCCAAAGAGAAGGGGAGAGAGAGATAGTGAGATAGAGTGAAAGAAAGAGCTCATAAGGCTGTGATAAAGCTCTGGAGATGAGAGGAAATATGGATGTTATTATCTAGATAATAGGCCCGTAAACAAAGGATACATTTCATTCACGGATGGTTCGCATCTAGACGAGTTTGCACACGCACACAAACACACATACCAGCACATAAGGCAACACAATTTTTAAGTGCAGACAACCAGAATAAAGAAAAACAGCTGCTGATGCACACAGAGGTGAAAGAATAGCTTTTGTTCTGTGCCCTCTATGTATCATTTTTTCCCACTCCCTTAAAAAAAATGAGACATTTCCATTGGCAGCCATATCTATCTCTGGATCCGGCACCCAAGTCCAGTTCACTGGCTAATGACCAGTCTGAGCCTACACTGCACACACAAATGCAATATACCACAGAGAATGTACGTCTGTCTTTCTGACAGCCTTCCTATCTTCTGTTTGCATCCATCTGCTTGTCAGTCTGTGCAAAATCCAGCCTGCAAAATCCCCAAGTTAAAAACCAGTCTCTTTGCTGGTTTTAATATCGGCTTAGAAACAGGGACTGAAACATTGAATCTGACAAATAACACCTTTTCCCCCCTCATCTTTGTTCTGCTCAGGTTTTCCCCCTCTCAGGATGCAGTTCATCTAC
The DNA here is from genome assembly GCF_964374335.1 of Astatotilapia calliptera. Lineage (NCBI taxonomy): Eukaryota > Metazoa > Chordata > Actinopteri > Cichliformes > Cichlidae > Astatotilapia > Astatotilapia calliptera. The sequence continues at coordinate 26,013,723 of NC_137426.1, read as the reverse complement.
AGTGCTAACATAAAAAAAAAAAAAGTAGTGTGCAGAGAGAAACAACGGTGAGAAAGATAGAAAACAGAAGAGTGGGTGAGTGAGAGTGGGTGACCTGCGGGGGGAGAGAGGAAAGAAAAAAAAAGGTAATAAATCATTTCAAATCAATTCATTCCACAAGTGCAGAGTGCGAGGCTGCCCAGAGTTACAGGAAGAGAACAAAAGACTATGGAATATATAAGCTGAACAGATGGATGGAGGAATGGATAGATGGATGGGATACTTAAAGAAGATCTAATTCAATCAAACTGAGCTGCTATGTCTGGAATTCGAGGTTACGCTCTAATAACAAGGTTAACATGGCAGGGTCTGTGCATTTAGAAGGGTTTAAAGCTAATACAAGGGCTAAGTGTGTACAAATACGTGTGAAGATTCCTGTGTGGGTGTCCAAGCTCAACGCCAGCGTGCATACGGCTTGATTTTCAATTGATCTACAAGCATTTGTAGAGTGATAACATGTAGAGATGTTTTCTCACACATATATAAAAATCACAGATTTATGTTTGCATCAGCTTGCATGCACAGCTCTTTGTGTGTGCCTATAAGCTAAGTCAAGAAATCAATGCAATTGTCAGTAATCAAGCGGGAAGCTGTTGCTGTCTGATTGTGTCCTCTGTATTGCTTAGCTTACCATTAAGTCCTTGATGGATGAATCTACAGAATGATGCTGTGCTTGTATTTTCAAAACAAGCCCCATCTCTACTCTCTACATGTATAATGTAACGTTAATAGACTTTAAACACATTAAAGGCACTGTCTTAAGCAACGGTGAGGGAAAGCAGTAAGAGGAGACAGTAGAGAGAGGAAATGATGCGGCACAAACGCTGCTGGAAATGAACCTTAGTCTTTGTCTTTCTGTGGTTCTGACGTAAACAGTCTATAACCTGACATTTCATAACTTTCTTAAGTGCTATTCAGAGTACCTCCATGACCAAAATAGGCATTCCTTCCTGTAGTGATAATGTTTTGTCAGCTAAAATAACTGAGAATACATAGAAGTGAAGAGAAGATGTTTTTACTACATCTGTGCCATGAGGAAGAAGAAAAAAAAAAAGGAAAACAGTGGTTTTACAACACAGAAAACAAATCTGAATTCTAATATTTAAAACATTAAATAAGAGACAACTTAAACGTCTAGTGTATCCATAAATTTCTAACCTTCCCCAAAAACTATTTTTACAACACTGATACTTCTCCCTCTGGCAACGTGTCGCTTGATATTCAAAAACCATGCATAATCCCTGTATCAGAAGATGAGATTGTAACCAAATAAACCAACAATTTACCAGCTCCATACTGAAACATTCCAAACAACCACCTATCTCATCATCCTGCAACATCTAATATCCATTTTTTTCCTGTTCTATGATCATTAACATCTCTCTCAACCTGCCAATCCATCCAAAAGCCCCTAATGCTGGGTTTATCTGTGCCAGGCAGGCCTGGTTTGCTCTGATAGATACATGGGATAGCTAGCTGGTGATAAGGAAGGTGGGGGTATGAGGGTAAAGAAGCTGGATGATAAGACAGTAGCACGTCAGTGAGAATGATGCCTGTCATTGGCTCAAGTGACAACTGATGAAGCTAGTGTACATAAGAGATGTAAAGATTCAGAAAGAGGCAGACACCATAAGATGCCTTCTATTGTGTACAGAATAAAATGCAGAAAGAGACTCAGAAAGGCTGCAGGAAACAGGGGAGTAAAGATGGGTGGAGGAGAAGAGGCACAAATTTTCATATAAGCATCCGTCTTAAACTGTCGCTTTAAGTATTAAGTCTGACTACAAGTGAGAGGGAAATCACTTAAAAAGAAGGCAAAAAAAGGACATCAAATGCCTCAAGACTGTAATTAGCATCACAAGGAGTGGAACTAAACAGACTGGTCCAGGTGTTCCCAGGTCTGTCTGAGAGTTGTAACACTTCAGCAAGACCACGGACTCTGGATAATGGCTTTGACATTTCAGAGCAGATTCGGAGAAGTGAGTGAACATAAAGCTTGGCTCACTAATAGCATGAAGCAGCACACAAACCACACCGCCACAGACACCACATCTAAAGAAGGGTAAACTTGGCATAACTAGGTCCATGCATTCATACATAATGGCTGCAAGCCCCACATTCCTGACTTTGATGTGATGTGGGCCCCCAAGTGAATGTGCATGTGTGTGTTTATGGGGCCCCACCGAAGTAGGCCCTCTACAGAACAAAGGGAAATGAAAGAAAGTGTTAAATGGGTGAGGAACCGAACAAAAGATTGGTATGCACCCACAATCCCTGGACAGTAGGGGTATGATAAAGAGGTTGAAGAGCAAACAAGAGACTTGTGCACCTCAGTGATTCTGTATTCTTGGCTAGCAAGCTCATTTTACAGCCTACCCTACCACACAATACAAAGCAACTGTGCCTCATTTAATTTCCCACTCAGCCAAATTAACTAATACAATAGCCCAACCACAATTTACTGGACACTAGAGTAACCTAATGCCCGCTTCTTGCAAACACCTCTCAAACCTTTTTCCCTTCTTTCAGCACTTTTGTTTCTCCGAGTCGGGGCTTTCAGATAAAGACCTGAAATCACTCACTTCCTATCGCGTAGTGAGCTTGGCAGAACTTGAGCGCAGCACGACACAAAACAAATATATCTGTTGTTCTCGAGTGGCAGCAGTCATCAGAAAACACACAATTTACTCCTTGGTGCGTGTGTGTCTGTGTGCATGTGTGTTTAATGGACTATTGCATTGTTTTCTGTTTCAGAAACAGCAGGAGGATGTTGGCCCTAAGGAAGCACTGGACCCTCTAAACTGTACACTCAAAACAAAAACATCTATACTGGGTTACTGGGAAGCAGTACACTCTATTGTATTTTAGTTACCATGCATTGTTAGAGAAAACAGAGCATCCATTCAGTGTGTACAAATGGTTTCAATGGAATAAACAGTTTTATCTTCCACCAAAAAATAAAATAAAACAAAACCCTTCTGGAGATTTAGTTATGTGTGTATGGCTGACTGTGAAGTAGTATGAAGCTGGGAGCAGATGGAACATCACACATGAGTGACTGATGGCCCTGATGCTTCTATGGGACAAATCCCACTTCACCACACACAGACACACACATATACATACACACCATAGGCAGCCAACACATATAGAAGCCCTGAGCAAACCTTTACCATATGTGGGTCAGACAGTCATACCAAACAGCCTTTTCTTTAAGAGAGCCAAGACAGACAAAGAGCTATGGTGACAATGATGGAGGTGGTGTACCCTCAAACACATGTACAGACACACACGAGCTCTGTGTGTCTGCTATCATAACACTGTATGTCTGGAACGGCTTATTTTAAGGTCTGGGAGGGAGAGCAGACACAAACATGGGTTTTTATTCAAAAAGAAGCTTTATTGGTGCAGAATGATTAAACAATGTTATTTGTATTTGCGGGAAAGTTAGTAAAAGGAAGTCTTACTCGCTTCTGGATATTACTTATTCATGTAGGTTTATTTATATAGATAGACAGTACGAGCACCCAAAAGGCTTAACAACCTAGATTAAGGGAAAGAAAAGGCAACGAAGGCAGTGTGCGTCAAAAATGCAATAACTAGCTGCAGCTCCCAGACAAAAACACACACTCCCACACTTCACTAGTACGCCAGCAATTCTTCCACACACCACCACACCCTAGCACAGGTTTCCTACCCAGTTTCGATTTCCATTTAAAAAGTCCCAGACTAGATTTTTCATGGCCACATTTGTGAGCGAGTACACAGTGCTAGATGTTTATTATGTAAAAAGTTTTAAAATCTATACTATGTGGGCTATTATGTTGTCAAATATCAGCCAGAACACTAGTTGAACGGACTATCCCTCACATAAAGCAATTAACTTTAAACCCCAGATGGCAGATCTGTGTAGGCGTTTTCACTCAGTTGCATGCCATGACGTCTTGCCTTCTCCCTAGAAAAACCACTAACTGTATGATCAGTTTATATTTACAAATCCTACATTTTACATTTTGGGGGGGGGGGGGAACAATAGGCACAGCGGTCTGGGAACAAAATCTTTAACACATTTTGTTTTTAACAGACCTCAAAATAACTCAAATGAAATTCTATACTTTGGAACCTTGTTAGCAACAATAAATCACACATCGTCAAATCTCCTTTTACTTAGAAGCACAAAGAATTCTGGGTATTTCAAGCGCTTGTCTATCACTGTTCCAACTTGAACGAAAAACAGAGTTATTTTAAGCTTTTTTAATGTTTTTTTGAACATTTATGATCTTACACCACAGCACTTGTGTTTTTGTTTTTTCTAAGCTGCACCTGACACGTTCCATCAAGGATACTGAAGCTCACGCTTTACAGTCGATGAAGTCAAATATGTAGCTCTGCAATCTGATTCTGTCATATCAGGTTACTTGCTTTGCCAAATCTTATCAACCGTCTTTGGTATTCGTCCACATGTCTACACCATGGTTATTCATGTGTGAGCCAGTGGCCTTTCACCAGCAGTACTCCCCAAAAGGTCACACACTCGCACACGTGTGCACACACACATCTACAGCTGCAGAAACATGTAACAGGCTGTGGAGGAAGAGGAGGGGAGAAAACACAAAAGGAAAAAAGAAAAGGAACAAAACGTCCAAGCCACATGTGGTATCTCTCTCCTAGAGCACATGTGTGCATACAATAACATGAAGGTAGGACATGGAGATAGAAAGTGAGCTGCTTTAAGAGCAAATTAAAGCTATTCATCATTGTTGATGCCTTTTAATCCTCACGCTTGCTGAAATTAAAAGCCCTAGTCATTGTTATATCCTTTACTTCTCTGCCAATACATTGCTCTCCTTTTCCTTAATTCATCTATCACGCATTCTTACTCCCATTTCATCTTTCCTTCTTCATACCGTCTCCTTTCTTCCTCTTTTCACCCTCTGAATTAAATGCCTTTAGCTAACAGTCGTCAGATAAGTGTGTGTAGCGAGTTGCTAGACACGGCACAGCGGCAGCATTTCATCTTCCAACCATCACTAAATCACACTAACTCAATCATCTGCATCTCCACGCGCGCGCACACATACATACGCACACAAGGCTGAGAGCGTGAGAAGCCCTGCATCTAGAGAGGTGCTTTACTATGACTGATTTTATCAGCTGTCTTGCAAACGGGGGAAGAAATTGCACCACAACATTATCATATACAATAAGATGAGACTCGAAGATAGAGCTTTCCAATTGAATGCCTTTTTAGTGTCGCCATTCAAATGAGAAAAGACCTCCTCTTACATTGAGGCGAAACACAAATCCCTTATGGGATATCTCAACCAAAACAATATTAAACATTTACATCAAAGACTGCTGAGAGGATGTTTACGTTAAAGACAAAGTGCCTAGACTTAAGTCGAGATTTAATATTGATATGTTTACGAGTGTGTTCAAGCAAGAATGGCAACATGTTATAGGATTCCTGAAGTGACATTGGCATCTCCGGATGACTGCGAAGCCTCGAAGCCACTGAGAAACTGTGAGGAGCTCTGCTAACAAGCTGCTAGCCTCCAGACTTATCAGACATAGGAAGGTGGGAAAGTACACAAAGATCGGGAAGAGTGCTTAATGCAACCGGGTGTGGGGGGTGTGCATGTGGCTTTGAAGAGGGCAGTGAACCACATACAAACACAGGAAGAGATCAGCTGAACAACTCTGTTTGTATTGTGTGTGTGTGCGTAGGAATGTGGAAGGTTGTGTTTGTATGAAAGAAAGTGTATGTGCATACAAACTAAGTGAGGCAGTCTATCAATTTGCATGTGTAGCTGAGTGCTTGTGTGCAGTGAATACAAGCAAAGTGTGCAATTGTGTGCACAGAGTTAATCAACATCAGTCACAATAATAAGGCATCAATTAATAGCTGGAGAAAACGCACAAAAAAAAAATAATACACACACCCCCACTCTGATGTGACACTATGCAGCACCGCTTGACCCACCATTTATTAACTATATCAGCCATTCACTAGGATTACAGTGAATAGGACCTCATCTTCAGCTGTAATTACTAAGGTAGGTGTGTGTGCATGCATGTGTGTGTGTGTCTCTTCCTGTGGGAGAGCCAAAGTGATTACATGGCCACTGGTGCCTCTAATAACATCTTTTAGGGAGAGAGAGGAAGAAAGAGAGAGAGATGAGTGATTTCCATCTTTTCTGGGTAGGACCAGAATTATGGCAAGGAAATTCTATGGTGGTTAAGATGTGGGTCTGTTTTGACTGTGCTGCCATGTAAGAGTGTGTGCTTGCACGTGTGTGTGTGCGCGCGTGCAGATTTTTGTAATGGATGTAACACAAGAGGCTAATGGGAGCCACGCCAAAACTACACCTCAGTGTAATGTGTGCCAAACCATTCCTGGCCACAAATGCCTTCCTCTCCACAGCCCCTTTCATTTATTTCTCTCCCGCTCTGTTCATTTTATTTTACCCCTACCTAAAAGTTCCTCTGGGAGGAGTACTTTCTTCACTATAATCTTTTTCCCCCTCTTCTCTTTTGTGTTTAGACACTTCTCTACTTCCCTTAATCCTGACTTTTTTCTTCTTTTTTTAAAGGCCTTTCTCTCAACAGCATATTCCTCTTTTGCTTTTATTCAAAAACACAGAAAAGTTAAACTCTTATTTGGCTCTCAAACATTGCAAACGCCCATAACAAGTAAAGAGCGAGCAAGAAAAGACTGGGAGAAGATGACATAAACAAAGTCTAAATGTGCACAGGGCACTAAATGGCACAAACCAGTGAAACCACAGCACTGTCAGCTGGCGACAGAGAAGATGTTTTAAATTAGGAGCAAAGTTACTGGTAACAATAGGAAGCTTGGTGGCTTAAATGAGAGGAGATTTGGAGGGCAGAGAAAAGCAGCGACAGAACACACACATACACGAATAAAGTCTGGCAGCTATAAAGGATGAGGAATGCAGATGGTGTTTAAAATGAGCTTTACCGCGTGGTTTGCAGTGATTTACAGCCGTGGTCGCCCATGTGTATGTATGTGGGCTTAATCAGTGAGTTGCAGGGTGCTAGCGTGGTAGACTTTTCATAGTGTTGTCCTGTAAGTGTAATGTAAGATAGACTTAACCATAACACACACACACACACACTTTCATCTTAACCATCCTTTCTCTCTTTTCTTGCTCTTTTTTGTTTTTTCTTCTCTTGTTTAGTCTAGAAAATGTCAGACGAGTATCACGCTAACAGGTGTTTAAAGCCTTCTGACAATCCCAAATATACACAATGGCCAAAAAAAGAAGTAAAACATCACATTAAATAAACTGAAGACAGCAATTGTTTGACATTTTCCGTGTTAATCCAAGTTAACTTTCTGCACTTAGGGCTCGCTCTTTTTCCAAAGGTCAGCACCATCAAGACATCTTGCCATTTGTCAGCAAAACTGAATCTGAAAGTTCACCAAAGTTGAAACTGAGGGGAAAAAACTTGTTGCCCTGTGGGGAAATCCATAAGCTGTTGCAACAACAATGAAATGAACCAATTCCAATAAACACAGAGGTGACAAGGCCTTCAAACATTAACCGTTGAATAATATTTAAACACCCAAATCATGTTGTGATAGTTACTCCACCACAGGTTTTTGCCGGTGCCTATTCTGCTGTATGAGGTGGTCAAAAGTGCAAACTTGGGAGAATGAACAGTGTGTTAGGTTAAGAAATAGTTCTGTTTGTGCTGCGTGTGCTGGTTTCTGTATGAGAGGAGGAGGCACATTCCTGACGTGGCCGCCCTAATCCTACACTTCAATACAATCTTCTATTGCACACCAACCTATCAGCCTCTCTGTACATGTGCCAGTGAGTGCTTGTGAGCATGGTAATGCCTCTGTGTATGTAAAAACACCTCTGTGCACATTTACACTCACAGCCGGGCTTCCCCCTTTTTTTAAAATCATCATCTACCAACACTCCATATGTCAGGGAATAACTGCAAAGACATTGGCATGGCAACCTCAAAACAATCAGCTGAAGGAGGAACACAGAACGAGAAAAGAATGTGTGTCTGCGTGTGTGTGTGTGTGTGTGTGTGTGTGTGTGTGTGTGTGTGCGCGCGCGCGTGCGTGCGTGTCTGCCTGCCATGTCTGAATGTTCTTACTTTTGAGTTTACAGGTGATGTGGTACATGATCTGTAGGTCTGGTGGGATTTCTGCCATTAGCTTGACACAGTTGAACTGTGTTATTGTTTGTCCAGCAGGAGGAACCCTGTTGATCTTGGCAGCAGGATAACTGTTTATCCTGAATGTTGGATGGAGAATTTGTGATGGATGAGATTAAAGTTATTTCTGCAGAGTCTGGATGGGAAGAACGGTGTTTTAATAGTTTCAAAATGAAGATGTGATGAAGTATTTACTTGGCAATGAGTAAATTTAAAGAACTGGATTTTTGAAAGCACATTATGGCAGAGTTAGTTTTTTTGTATTTTTAAGTGATCTAGCACTAGGACTGTTCGATATAACGATATGCATCGGATGACGATATGAAAATGTCTATCGTTGTATTTTACGCTATCGTTTGCACAATCAACTGTTTACGGCAATATTTTTTTTTCATTGTTTTAATGGTCACTGTATAATTTCCCGAAGTTCTCTCTTCCTCTTATATTTAATATAGCCACACTACAGATGTTTTTATGCGTTGTCCTTAGCATCAACGACAGTAAAACGATCGCATGGCTCTGCCGTCCGCATGTTTATTTTCCACACAAACCTTTCACAATCAAGCTGAAGATCCTGTTCAGATTTTTCAAACTAAACTGAATCACGTGAAATAGAATGCAGAGTGTTTACGCATGAGAAGCTAAAAAGAGCCGTCAGGTGTTAAAAAACTAAAGCTTAGAACAGGCTTTTCCCCGCAGCACACCGTGTAATAAATACTCTCAGAGAAAATTGAGGCCGTTTCAACTTATGTAACACTCGACTCCAGGTACACGACACCCAGCTGAAAACACTTCACGCAAGTCGACTTGCCCGAGGTTCACAGAATTAGCTGAAAATGTAAAATTTTTGTGATATACATCGTTATCGGGACGATAAATGTCTTGTATCGGGATATGAGATTTTAATCGCACAGCCCTCTCTAGCACTGCTGTTTCCGTTAAGTGAAAGGAACTCATGCTCTTTCTCCACCCAAGCAAAGACAACATTGGGTTCTGTCTGAAACCCAAAGCCTGACACAGCAGTATGGTGAGACCAAACTGAAACATTAACTTTCCCCAACCAGCTTTTATACCATCTCTCTTTTCTCTTTTCCCAGGTGAGGCCACCCACTTTTCCCCCAGATTACCAACTCTTGTTTGGGGATAAGCCAGAGAAGAATGTCCCTTGCTTGGGTTTAGCCCTGCTGCTGGGAATTCACCTCTGAAATTAAAGGAGGAGAATGCAAGAAGAACTGGGAAGGCTGCCACAAGCAGGAGTCAGAGCAATGTGCCTCCCAATACACCCTTTCAACACTTTTTCTTTCACCGATTCATCTCTGTGTTGTTCATTCAGCGCTTTCTCTCTTTACATTTTTATTTCTCACTCCATCTCATAGCTTTGTTCCCATTAATTTCCCCAACTCCCTCCCTGCTGGACCATTCTGCACTCCTAGTGTGCCGTAATGGCCCATAGGGAAAGCCTTGGCTGCTGCCCACCAAATACAACAAGCATGACTGATTCAAGAGCCAAACGACTGGACTGGACTGGACTGGACAGAGGGGAGAGGAAATGTTGTTCTCTATCTGAATATGAGGAGGGGAGGGGGGGGGGGGGGGGGGGTGCGTGAAACTCCAATAAAAGCTGAAATGAAACAATTAAACAACTCAAGGATCTGAAAGACAGAAGTCGAGACAAAAAACAAAAAAAAACAAAACGAACCAAACCAAACACACATGCACACACACACCTATACCTCAACATTATTTAAACACTACACCGTTATGTGTGTGAGAGCAACAGAGGAGAAGGGCAGAGGAGTAGAAAACACACAGTGACATTTACCAGATGTCCTAGGCATGTGTAGAGAGAGGCACACACGCTGAAACAACTAGCTACTTGATCCTTTATATTATACATGAAATGACACCAGTGGAAACAGGATGAGGATGATACATTTTTGACATTTCCTCCATCCTAGACTGCAAAATGTTCAAAACATTTCCCAATATCTTAACATTTTAACTAAAACAATTCGAATTCTCTTGCAAACAGACCATTTTTAGTGCAAATTTCCAACTAAAGCCAACACACAAGTCAGTATGTGTAACAGTAAATATAACTACAGTTTGAGGAAAGGAGGTGGGGTTTTAAAAAGTCGAAGTTTTGCGTCGGTATTTTAAAAAGTTGCTAGGTTTGTTCTCAGTTCCTGTTTGGTAAGTTCTCAGTTGGTTTGAGTTAGTTGGAAAAACATATTGAACCTTGTTATCAGTCATGTAGACTAATGGCAGAATAAGTGAAGAGTAGAGTAACAAGAAAAGGTAGAAACATTAAAGCACTTGAGATGTTTGCTGAGGGAAGGAGAGAGAGGATGGGATGGGATGGGAAGGAAGGGTGGGACACCCTCCGCTCAGGAGAAGACAATGAAGACAGACTTAGCACACTGTAACCACTACACTGTAACACTGTGTGATTAAATGAACCAAAATACTGGTTGATGACAGCAGCTGTGCTGTCAGATCGGCTACTGGCATTTAAAATGAGTCACGAGTCTGCTGCTGGATATGATTGGATAGTCTATTGGTAATAGCTGCTAATCAATTGGATGATGTAAAAAACACAGAGAATTGCCCAAGCTCATCTATACGGGGTGCTGCCCTGTGTTGTAGCACATCTCAACAGTGAAGGGGGGTGAGGTAAATATAAAACACCAGAGAGCATATGTTGTATTCCTCCCAATGAGAAGAGCTGTAGGGTAATAAATTATTAACGCGCACTTCCCAGTTGATGAAAAGCAATGACAGGTACACACAACCTGGAAGCAAGAACAGCTTTGCTGCCTCTGGACTTTGCTGACTAGACTCCTTGTGAGATTCTATATGTAGGCTTCAAGCATGGTGTGCTACACTTAAATAACATCTATTAATACCGCCACTGCTCAACTAGAGGCACTTTACACTACCTTATGTAACCACAGAGGGCACAGATAGGGACTGACTATAGCTATATAAGGAAACATAACACACAACAGCAGCACAACAGACTCCACACACTGCCTTTGGTAGGGATGCACCAACCTGACGTTTTGAGTCCAGATACTGATACAGATAGCTTGGCTTTGTGTACCAGTTGACACAGAGCACTGATCTGATACCAGTTTTAAATTAATAAGCTGTTTCTTCACTGAGCCAAACAAACTTATCTTGGCCTGATCTGACTAAAGAATGTGCTCCTAATACACCTCAGGCTTTTTTCCATGTTCTTAAGCATAATGTAATCTTGCAGTTTTATGCCAACAAGCAAGAAAAGGCTCTTTTTGGATGTCGTCCACACATGATGCAATGCTCTTTGTATTTTCTGCACCGTCACTTAAATTCTGACTTTCAGTGATAACCTCTGTGCCAAGTCTGAAGCACTTATGTCTAAATTCCACAAATGCATGTGTGTGGCCTGCTTTTAAAAGGATTTTCCACTGCAGTTATGACATGTTACTGTGGCTTATTCCACACCACCTCACTAGTAGTGTAACTGCATCTGGACTGATTTCTAGATCATCACTTTTTTTCTTTAAAACATGACTTTGTCAAATTCTTCGCATCACAATCAGATGTCTTATATCCACTGGCAATTCTTTCCTCTCTTTCCAACTTTCCATGTTGAGCCATTTCCAGTCTGGTGACAGGTGGTCACAGCTCATTTAAGACCCTAGCTTATGAAATTAAGCTAACTGGAATCACAGGAGTACTCTGCTGTGGTAACAGGTTTTTTAAAGCTATCACATGTGTATTTACTTTTGTTGTGATTTCTTTGGCTGTTTCAACTTTGGGTTCTTTTGCACTTTAAATATATTCTCTGATTTGTAGCTTTGTTGGTCCTATAGAAATGCCATTTGATATTTAAGTAATACTTATGAGTACAGTCACTTCTGTAATATAATACAAGTATTATGTACAAACACAAAAACACAAGCCAGCAAGCAGGCTCAGATACACTCCAGGCATGCCATAGCAGCAGTGCTTGAGCAGCTGGTGCGACCAGGTGGAAGACAGATGCCCCGCCTCTGGTTTGGCCTATAGCCATGGTAACAAAATGGGGCCTGACCAATGGCTGCAGTCTCTCAGGAGAAGGTTGGGAGGGGTTTGGTTGACACCCAAAGCTATGCAGATGATATGGCCCACCCACGTTCAACCACATTGCTGCCAAATTATGACAATTTAGAAGCTGTAAATGACTTGCTGTATCCTTCTGTGGGTGCCTAATTTCATCCAGGGCTGGGCTACAGTCATACAATTACAATGAACAGATTTGGCAACATTTATAAACACAGGGGCAGTACTAAGCAAACAAGAAACTTATTGTTTGACAACTTTGTTCTTGTTCATCAGTCTTTTGTTTCAAAATGTTTGTTTCCCACATGAAGAAAACTGAGTTTATGTGATTTACAGCACCCAAAACCAGAGCTACAATATTATCTTCAAAGGCCTGAACTTAAAGCAGTCACACAGGGTCAAAGAACAAAACAGACAGAAGGGCAGTGATGAAAACAGAGGATAAAAGGAGGAATGATAAATGAGGAAAAGAGAAGAAAGTTCAAGAGAAATTTAGTGAGAGCGCTTCTGATACCAATGGTTACTGGCTGTCATTTACTAACACATTATCTGTGTATGACTGTGCTGCTCTGTTTCAATGAGGTGCACAAACCAAGGCAAACACAGAGAGAAAGAAACAGAAGAATGGATCTAAAGCTGTGGTTAGCAAGAGGAAGAAAGCGGAAGGACATAGGAAAGTCAGAGTTTAACAAAATTATATAAAGTGTGAAAGAGCTGATGATGAGACACTGGTGATTGGTCACTTTAAACCAACAACAGAGATGCAAAACGATCCGAGCAGTGACAAAGACTAATCTAAATTCAGCTCTCTTCTTTTTGCCTCCTGGCAGCTTTGACCAGAATTCCAAACCTTTAACCTGCATGGAGTGGAGTTTATTTACTCAAGGACATCCTTTACCTCTATTCAGGCAGGGGGACGTTTTATTAGTGTTCCATGTTCCATCTGTTCTAAACTTTGCTGGTAGTACAACAGGTATATTTAAAAGTGCTTGAATGTTCATCTTCTGTACCTACTTGTACAGGGTTGCAAGAGAGCCAAGTGCAACCAAACAGTGACATCAACGGACTGTATGCCACTGATTGGGCAGGGAGCAAACTCACTGGATGAGTCATGGGAACGACCTCTTCAAAAGAATCAAACTCACCAGTTTTTTAAACCTGGGAATGAGGGACGAGGTGCAGGCGTTTTTATAAATGGTGGCTTGGTGGTTGTGTTGTGTTGCAAACAAATGACTTCACGGGACTCCCTGCGCACATTGAGGTGGGACTCAATTATAATAGAAACAACCAAAACAGAGTAGAGTCAAGTTGAGTATGTGCTGGTGGAAAAGAGGCATAAGGGAACAAGCATGTGTCATGTTTTAACCAAATACAGTGAAATTGAGGATTTTCATTCAGTTTGCTGATTCTTACGACATTTCCCTGCAGGCTCTCACTTGTTAGTGGGCTAAGAAACTGTTTGGCAATCACGCTAATTTTAGTTTAATTACAGAATTTAGTAGTGTGGTAAAAGCCCAAACCCCAGGCTGTGGTTACATGCAGCACTTCCTTTTCCTTATCCAAATCAACAGTTCAAACAGAAATACATGCAGACACTGAATTACACAACTCAATTCCATGTCCATATGTATGTATATCTATATCTATCTATCTATATCATCATCTGTGTACACAATCTAAATATAACTCCGTTGACTTAAACAGGGGGTAAATCTTATTCAGCTTGTGATGGTGAAATTCCAACACAAACACACACACACACACACACACACACACACACACACACACACACACACACAGTGCTGGCACTGTAACAACACTGTTGGACTTAAGTTTAACACTTGATGTAATGGCTTAGGCAACAGGATACTGTAGTACACTATCAGCATCTGAAGAAACACCTCCAGCGCCCGTGTTTGTTTTTATGCGTTTCCCTGACAGAGCAGAGTCCGACATGTGTTACTGGACATTAAATCACCACTCCCTGCCTTCTTCCTCTTCACTTTGCTTTCCAACAGCTCTCTCCCATTTCCTTCTGCAGGACAGTTTGAATAAAATCAAGACAAAGAGCAGAGGAAAGTGAAGAGTGTGAATTAAAATGTAATGCTCTGACAAAAAAAAGGTTAAGTTAGCGAGAAGGCTGCCCTGGGAGCAAAACAGGCGAGAGGAGAAGAAAGCACAGCAAAGTTTCCAGACAGTCAGCTGAGTGCACTGGACTGTCACAAGACTGCTTTTTATAGAAGTACTCTTTATTGTGTCGTACTCTCCAACACACACACACACACACGCGCACGCACACGCGCACGCGCACGCACGCACACACGCACACACACACACACTCTTATCTTATCCTTTTCCTTTCTCCAAGTGCACCCCACACAGAGAGGACGTGTGTATGAGAGGAGGAAGTTGTTCATATAGAAAGAGGAAATCCTTCTTCCTAGATTTCTCACATAAGTAAAACCACAAACACGTGAACAGACAATTGCACAGGCAATCAAAGAGATCAGCCCTGCCCGGAGTTGCTGTTATTTATATAGCAACACACAACCCGATGACACCATTCCAGCTGTGCTAACTTGAGTTGAAGCCAAAGAAATTAAATGTCCACTCTCTCACACAGTTTATGGCAAATTGATGTGATTAGATTAACTCAAAATCGAAGCGAATTACAGTGAAAGTGAGGCGCTAATATAGCAACCAATCAGCTGTTTACACTCAAACACACAACTATATGTACAAAGAGCATCCAAAAACCCAATATGTAACTCAACATGGGCGGCTCTTATGCAAGTTAATTGAATTCATTAATTTCTTCTTCTTCTAACCCTTTCTCTCCTTTTCAAAACTACAAAAACACAACAGACGCTAACAATTTCCTCAAAGGGTAACCAGACATTGCTATTAGCTCATTAAGAAGGAGCCCACATGCTTGCTTACTCACTCTCTCCACTCAAAAGTAGAAAAATTCACATCCCAACAGACCTAGACATGCATACACAGAGAAAACACACACGCGCGCACGCATACATACACCATTAAGCAGCAGCATGGGTGCTCAGCAGGATTTAGAGGACAATTAAAAAGCTCAATTAAACCTATATTCTTACTTTGAGAAATACACATGTTACAGATGGTGTGGCATGCTCTCTTTGCGTTTAAAAACACACTTTGGTGCTTTCCTCCTGGGAAAAATCGCAGGAGGGATGTAGAGAAAGGAGGGAGAGATTTGATGTAAATACGTCTAATGGTTCTGTGTTGAGATAAGTGCCTGATGAAAATGTATCCCACATCCTTGAAATGCAATACTGCTGATACTGATATGATATTACACGTTTTCACAAGGCAATTCACTTCTATGGCTGGAAACCCCTTAATGTTTGTTCACTCAGTGATTATAGCTGGAGATAAAGTGTTTGTGTTTTTCCACAGAGACATTCACAAGCTTGTTTTCCCCCCTTTCATGTATCGTTTCCTCTTTCGGGCCATATTTACAGGTCTGCCTTTGAAAACTGTGCCATTCGCTAGGCGTGCTTGCATACCCCCTTCCACCTCTTCACACCATTTCCAGTAAAACCAAATATCACAGTCCCATTGTCTTCCTATCCTGCATCCTCCATCCAGGGCCAAGTCTGTTAAGTTAGCCAGCGCAGGAATCTGCTGTTCGTACGTGTGTACTTGTGAGCTCACAAATTTAGAATACACAATACCTTCCTGTTCATAGAAGTCAAAAGACACAATCTCACGCACAGAAACGCACGCGTGTGCAGGAGGCAGATGGTCCAACCTGTAGGTTTTCCACGGCCCATTTGTGGAAGGGCAATGCTTCACTATCCGCTCTAACCGACTGCACGCACACACACAAAAATACACACTCACTCACACATGCAGAGAGGGCAATAAATCCAAACCAGCACAATACAACCCCCGCAACGGACATGGCAGAAGCAATAGCTAATGCCAGAGAAAACATTTCCAAGAGTTCATCTGGAGGTAAACTTGATTCCTGCTCACAGAAGGGCATGCGATGCAGTTCTTCAACAAAGGAGCAACTTGGCAGCATAGTAAAGACTTTATTTTGGCCAATCAAACTGACAACCTCTCCAAATTTAATTGTTAAGACAAGTAATTAAATCTGCCAGGATCATTTAAACCTCAGCTTTTCCCTAACGGTTAAATGTATCATTATTTATGTTTCATTATTAAGCACTGCTTCTGTAACATTCATGAAGTTATAGAAGTTTACAATGAACTTTGCTCTTTATCAGAGTATTTAGCACTTGTACCCTCTTGTGGTTGTAGCTACAGACCCACATTTTTAAGGGTGAGCTTACATCTTTTTAACTGTTTAAAATTTTCAATCACTTCTATTCAGTGACTTTAATGCTGTATAAAAAGCTAAAATCCATGTCTCATTTTCAAAGGCCTGAAAATCATCACAAAGTCTGCGCGCTGTTTATAAAACAGAGCCATCGATGCAGCACAACTGATTCTTGTCCTTTGTATTAGGTCACACGTTAATTAACAGTTCAAGCTTGTGTAATGTTTACTGTTCATAAGACAAACTCAACCAGTAATATAAAAGTAGGACCAGAGTGTTGTCCTGTGGATTATTGCTACACATGCATTGTTAAAAACTGAAAGCCTTATATCTCGTGGGAGTCAATGATTCACAAATCCCAGGCTTGTGGTCAAAAACTGTCCAAGTAAGAAGCTCTGACAAACATCAGATGGTATTTGCAAATTTAACAATATCTCCCTCTAACCAAAAATAAATCTTCCACTCAGTTTTTTTCTTTCTAAAATGATGGTCACACTAACAGCTAACTGATCGTTTGTAGCAGTTTATTGGTGCGATCTCAGAGATGTAGCCTCAATTTTCACCATCACCTTGCTTTATAAACATGCTTTTATTTTCGGTCTCTAGCCTTCCTAAAATCTTAACCCCGGTCTGCAGCCCACTGCGGCCTGAGAGAAATAGCGATGAACACACACACTCTCATCCAGACGTTCACATTTTCATGCACGCAGGCACATGTGGAGCAATTTGCATTTTCACACCCACAAATGCAAGTGCAAGAACTGTGACACACACACGCACAAGCGAACACATACACAGAGAGAGAGTGCTAACTCAGAGCTCGAGTTGAGAAGTCCCAGTGGGAAAAGCCACTTTCCGGAACATTTTACCCAATTTGCATTGCTCCTGGCTCAATCGCTCTCTCTGAGGAGATGACTTGGGAATTGAGAACAAGTCAGAAAGAGAATGTGTGTGTGTGTGTGTGTGTGTGTGTGTGTGTGTGTGTGTGTGTGTGTGTGTGTGTGTGTGTGTGTGTGTGTGTGTGTGTGTGTGTGTGTGTAAACGTATGTATCTTCTCCAAGTGTAGGGAGGAGAAAAAACAAAAATCGGTGTGTCAGTAAAGTCAGCACAAGAGAAATATGCATTTAAGTGCAAAAGAAAAAGCTTGTTTGGGCATTTTAAACACTGAATACCCACTTGTTCAACTATTTCTTTCATCTACCTAAGCACTCAGTTAGTCAATACTCTATTTATTTCAAACTCTATTAACTGAAGTATGCAGGTCAGGTCTGACTGCTAATGAAATTGGCTCTATATAACTGTGCTTCAATGAGAGCGTGTACATGACAAGTGTTTTATACACAGCATTTACAGACTTCACTGGATGTGAATCAAAAGTCTATAACCAAGTACACCACCTCATGTTTTGGTCAACACCTAAGCTTTCATAACATGAGGATATGGCCTTTTGTGGCTTGTAGTCTACTGGGGACCCTGCATTTCTAAATCTGTTCCTCACAAACAGCCTGAGAGGGAGATGCAGGAGCAATGCCTTAGAGACGTGATGCAATGAGGAGTCAGAGATGCAAGCAATCAGTCTGATTAAGAGTGTGTGTTTTGTGTGTGAGCGTTGCCTCTCCTCACATCTCCTCTCTCTTTTGTTCCAGTTGTAATCCCTCACTTGCCTGTGAGGTCTGACATCATGTTATCTGGTTAGGTATACAAGGTAAAGAGAGGTTCAAAATAAACATGTCTACTTGAAGAATAAGATGACAATGAGGTACAAATTATTTATAAAATGAGAACTGTTGAACTCCTGCAGCTGTGTGTTGCCAAATTCCACTGAAAGAGGAGTAAAAAGCAGGGATTTAGACACATTTCTGCCACTTTCATGCTCTGTGAATAGTAAACTTTCAGCAAATGACCAACATTTTTAAAATCAATCCACATTACTGTGTACAATACCTCTCACCAGGTCTTTACTTTCTGACCCTGGAGGTCACTAACAATTACAATGCTACTTTTTATCAGAAGGAACGATCGAAAGCTAATTTCCCTTAAAGCCTGTCTCTTAACTCTAATCACCCGGAGGGACAAACAATAGCCAGGAGCTCTGAAGTCCAACCTTCTCCCAGATTAACTCACCTCAGGACCCTTCCAATAACTCTAAGTGGCTTTGTCTCATTAATGCACTATTTGGTTCTTAGTAATAGCAGTTTTAAACTATTTTCCACCAATTGCAACAGCGTGGCTTTCTAAGTTCCTCAAACAAGCTTGTGAGTCCGTTGGTCTGTTTGTAATCTTGCAAAATGTTTATGCATGGAGGTAAATCAAGTTTTCTTAATTTAATAACATTAAAGCTGTGCATACATTTACAGAACTGTAACACCGAGTTGGGATTAGAATAAAGGTCTAAATAAAGGGTGATGAAAGCAGTGGGCCCAACAGGTCCATGGCCCCTTTACCACTGACAGGCCCTATCACACAACTCAATTTTGGTGTATTTATAACTTCCCTTATTAAATACGAAGTATAATAATGGGTGTAGTCTGAGAATTCACTTGCATCTGGTGCGATCTCATTCGTGTTAGGCAGTGATTAAAGGAGCAGGAAGTCTGAGCCAGTTAACAGCCATACCAAGCCAAGTGGGATGGTAATACACCATTAATGTTGTTGTGTGTCTGGGTACCGTTTAAAGTTTAATTACAAAATATCCCTAAGTACTATTCTACAACAAAACACAGTTGCCTTTTAAACAACAAGGTATACAAAGAAATGTGTATGTCAACCTTAGTGTGACAGTCGGTGAAGGATCTGTGTAATAAACATATTGTAACCTACAGCATTGATGTCAAATCATACTGCGAGCTTCCTTCACACACACATGCACAGCATTGCAGAAATTTCCAAAGGTGAGTAGGGTACAATTGCAGCTGTGCCCGTTACTGCACATGAACTTTATCTGGCTTCTCTCTGTCTTTCCAACACACTTTATTCCCACCGGCAGTCTTGACCCTCTTGCCTCCTCTTCCCTCCACTGCATTACTAAATGCAGCCATTTTGGCTCCCCTAGGGCCCATGATAGAGCTTTGGTCGCCTCCTGGCCACATTAATACCACTAGGAGTGTAATGAAACTATGGATTTTCCATCGGAGCTCTGACACTAACTGCCTGTTTGCTGTGCATCCACTCTGTGCTATGCTGTTCTCCACTGTACATGTACAGAGGAGAGATTTCCCCAACAACAATAGCTCGTTGTTGTTTTTTCTTTCTGGAAATTGTTTTTCAACTGGATGGCATTATACTAAAAGTCAAATGAGTTACTGGCAAGCTTTTAACAGATGTTAAAAGAACTTTGTGTAAGATTTATTTTTACAGCAAAATTTTAAAAATAATAATAAAAAAAGAAAAACCTTGTAGTTGTAAGCAGATGCACTATCAAAGCAATGAAGTGTAGAATGAATCCTGTCCACAGCCACTGTGTAGTGCATGAATGAACACATACACACACACCTGAAGCCAGACTGAACGTGCAGAAGGAGTTAATGTGTGTGTGTGTGTGTGTGTGTGTGTGTGTGTGTGTGTGTGTGTGTGTGTGTTGCCTCTGCAATTTTATTTCTCCCTCGCACATCCCTCTCTCTCTCCTTACACACACAAATGCACACAGGGGTAAACATGACCTACAAGCCCACTTATTTCCAACCCCAGCTGAAACTGCATTCCCACTGTTGTGGTGCACAACTCTAACATTCAGCAACATTGCAGCAACCCAGTTTCAGTGTTGTGGCTGCGTTGAAATCCCATGGCTGAATCACAAACATCAATGCTCCCTGTGACTCTCTCTCTCTCTCTCTCTCTCTCTCTCTCATCGTTCTTCTTCCTTACTATTGCCAACCGTGGCTGCCCTGACTACTGTTGCCATGGCAACCGAGGAGCAGGCCCAGCGCTGAGGGATTTGGAGACAAGTTGGAGTAAAGACCTCTATGTTATTGGAGCCTTATTATTGGGTGTGCACTTGTGTGACTGTGCTTATTGTTGTATGCTCAAAATGCTCTGATATCTTCTGTACGATAATAAAACGGGGCTCTCGTGGGACCACGAAAGCCATAGCCTGCCACTGCAAAGCAGGATAAATATCAACTAAGGAGCATGGAAAGCTAAACAACACAGTACACGTGTATTAGTCCATCACTGATTTAACTGCAAAAGAGCAGTTAAAGAGAATATAGCTAACCAAAGAAGTCTGTGTACCCACAATCTCTGTCCCTTCCCTCTCTTAAACACCCCGTGTACTGGCCATATCAATTCCAAGGTTATCAGTAATCCAATAGGTTTCCCTGGAAGCAGGCGGTTTTCCAGAGACACAGTCAATATCCTGAAAGTAGAAACATCCGGAAGGGATTCCTACCAAGTGTTCGTTCTTTCTCACTTTCTCAGTGACAAGACTACCTTTCTGTACTTTTCTCTCTCTCTCTCTCTCCCCCCGCTTCTTTTTTATCTTGAGAACAAATTTTTCATTGACATTCAAAGATCAGTGCATACCGTGACATGCAAACGTTTTGAGACAAACACCAGCACCCACATATACACAGGAAAGCAGAGAAGATCTACAGACAGGAAAACACTCTTCAGTGCCACACGGCAAAAACTGTCAACCATTCCTTTAAAGCACACACATGCAGACACACAGCAAGGTTAAAGTGAGAGGTTGTGGTGTTATTTCTGGGCCACTGGTTCACTGCCAGTGACCCATAAATAAGACAGCACATGGCTCCTATGGATATTACTGCATAGCTGGGAGTCCTCTGGCTATAGCTAGAAGTGGATACGGACTCCTGATGATCCATTTAGGATGGGTTTGCACAGACTGAAGCTCAGCTCTTTACTGATGACAAACAATTGAGTCTATATAGGAACTCAAAGATAACTACTTTAAACCATAAACTTTATATAAAAGATGGTGTTGTCGTGGTGGCTATGCCCAAGTGGTTAGTGAAGTGCAGCATTTCAGCGGTTGCCCTGTTGTTGTGGTCAATCCAGATGTTACAGGCAAGGGATGAATCTGCCTGAGAAACTCAGCTGTCAAATCATGAAGTAGCTTTAATAGTTCCTATTTGGCAGACTGGGGAGCTACAATCATGTTTTACATACAGTCTATGGTCCACGTGATCTTTCGCTCATTTACAGTAGAAAAAGGCAAGAAAACTGCCCATTAAATATTTACACAATGCTTTTTCCTACGAACCTCTGTTGCTAGAGTACTTTCAGAGTGTGATGCATGTCTTTGTACATATGGGGGCTTATGCTCATGGTTCCTTCCTGTTTTTCCAATTGTGTGTGCATCTGTGCCTGCCTTCATTAAAGACTGAATGTGTACAGTGTGTGTGTGTGTGTGTGTGTGTGTGTGTGTGTGTGTGTGCTCTCTGAGGACCCCGCTTGCGGTACTTTAATTAGCCTAATCCAACAGCAACACATGGATGGAGGAGCATAGTAGGAGAGGGATGTGAGGGTGGTTGGAGGGCGTGAGGTGGCAGACAGAACAAAATCTCTCTCCCTCTCCATACCATTTGTTACTCCCCCTCCAAAGAACACAACATGCACACACCTCCATCTTGGCTCTTGGCAGTGCAGTTGCTGGCCAGGCCATTGTAAAATCCACAGGGAGGGGGAAACAGTCTTTGAAACGGCCACATGGGCTGCTGGAGGCCAGCTATACCATTCCCAGGGAGACAGCATTCAAACCATAGCCACGCTAAATGACCAATTAAATATAATAGCGAGGGCTTAATTGGTGTTAGCCAATTTAGAATGACACTGTGCAATTAATGTTATAGAGAAGATATAGAGACGACTGTTGGGAGTGTCTGTGTGCATTGGTATGCTAATTCAGCAACCCAAACCAGTCTTTGTGTCTAAGACCATTTTAGCAAGAAAGGGGATAGATGGAATTGTGCAAGAAAGGAGGGCGGCAGGGGGTGTAAAGAAGGTAGATGAAGTGAGATAAGTTGGGAGGAGAAAAAGAATGACTGCTGGGGGAGAGTGGGTGGGGAGCAAGGGAGAGAGTGAAAGAGGGGGGAGTGAACAAAATTAAAAGAAAAAAAAAACAAAAACAAGATGCACAAACAAATGCTAGCCTTGGGAATAGATGCAATCAGCTCAGTCAGTCAGCTAATGACCAATTCCATGGAGAAAAGTGAGACGGAGAAAGACCGATAGTGTGAGTGAAGCAAAGACAGAGAACAGAAGGACTAAATGGAAAGGACAAGAAGTGCAAGAGGAACAAGAGAAACATGGAAAAGAGAGACTAATTAATCAGGTTGAAACATTTGAATTTAATAAATGGATAGATAAATTACCAAAAGGAGACAATTGCATAATTTGGATATGGGATTAAAATGGGGAATATAAGGACATAAAGTGCCTCACCATTTTTAAAGACTTAGCTGGCGGAAATGTTAAGTCACAAGGTCAGCTACACCAGTAACAGGGCTTTTTTTCTAGCTCCAGTAATACTAATAAGAAGACCCTAGATAAAGTGGAACAAGAGTTGGTCCTGAAACTGAAATAAGTTCACTTTAGCCAGCTGTTACTCTAAGAGACTGGGCAGAGGGCATAAGACCAGTGTGGGGAATTGGCTTTCCGCTTGGCTATCACATACTCTTACGCTAACAGGATTACCCACAGGGTGAGTGCAGTATGGCCAGAAGTGGTCATGAGGCGAGTGGTCTGAAAGCAGGCAGGCTTGGGGCAAGATACAAAGCCAGCTAACACTGTGACAAGGTTTCAGGCTCAAGCTATTACCCCTGGGGGGGGCACAGGACAGAGGGGTAATTAGTTAGACAGCGGGAGATGCCATCATGCTGTGTGAGAAGGATAAACGCAGGGAGCTGTTGTATTTGGACTTGTTTTTGTTCGTGTATCTCAAAAGTATTTTGAAGTGTGTGCATTTTAAAAAAAACAAAAAAAACACAGAGAGACCCAGTCTGAATTTCATGGCCTTGAAGTGCTACTAAAGCCTACAACGTCCATTTGATGTCACACACTTCAGAAAAAGACATTCACAAATTACAGTAACATAATATGCAGTCACCTCATACAACACTGTATGCAAATATACGCAGGTGAGTGTGAATGCAAATGTGTGTTTGTTTCCCTACTCACAAATGTTAATCATCTTAACGTCACTAAACCACAGGAACTAATCAAAAACAATCTATTAAGAATCTATTAGCTTTGCAACGTGTAATCTGATAAGCCTGCTACAGTTGTTTCCCATAGGAGGCTGCGTGCACGAGTGTGCGAGTGTGTGCACGGCAGTGCCGTTTGCATTCTTCACAGTAGATTAGCCAATTTGATAGTAACTCACATATTTACACTCATTATTTGGTGTAATGGAGATGGAAAAGAATCCTTGTATTATCTTTTTTTTTATTATTATTATTTTTTTCTCAGAGAAGCATCAAAGTGCTGTGCCTGCTTCCATTATGTGTCCTACTTCTGTGTCAGGGTATCCGTCCGTAAACAGTTGCTGATTTCTTCCATTTAATGGCTAAGAGGTTAAGCTTCCACATGTGGCTGTAATGGGCTTGTGGTGAGCTGTGTAGCGAGTTGAAGACAGTCTCTTTTAAAACCAGGAACATACATACTGTGAGCTGCTGAGTTTAATTGGAAAGGAATGAGCGTATGAGACACTGTGTGACTGTGACTGTATGAGAGATATAGCCTCCAAAGGTAATCTTTGCCTGCTGTGTCACTCATGACCAAACCTCCGGACACTGTGCTGTCCCAGTGTGTTTCCAAGTTGGTATATACCTGCATGAATGGGCTCATTTTACCTTTCAGTATGAGCTATGATATTCCCTCTAGTGCGTGTGTGTGTGTGTGTGCGTGTGCGTGTGTGACCTGTCAGAAATAATGACACCATGAGTCCTGGCATTGTGCCATCCACCAGGTGTGCTCTTGGCTGTATCAGCTGCCATAGACAGAGTTCTGCTATAATTCTATGGAACTGATGCCTTAAAGAAAATCATTATTTGCTGGAAAAAATACACTAAGCGCATCAACAGTATATTGTGATTTTCACTATTGTACAGTAAAACTGAGTGCAATTTTAAAAAGTGCATGTAACTTTCACACACACATATCATATGGAGAGCAGGGACTCTTTGATGTTCCACCCCGAGATGCCTAATGGAGATGACCTAGAAACAGGCTGGCCTCGTCCTCACTTGGATCATGTGAGCATCCCAGCTTGCATCCAGACTCTTCTAATCTTCCCTTAAAAATGGATTCTAGCGTGGTGCATTTATAATTCATCTCCCTTGCTCTCTCTTTTCATTCTGTATCCCTTTCTCTTGGCTTTTCCCCACTCTCATCTACTCCCCACTTTGGCTCATTAACCCCTGGTAGTAGTGAATTGTGGAGAGAACGCAGAGGTAGTGAATGAGTGCTGTGCAGTGCAGTCACACACAGTTGAACTGAGCTAAAATGCATTAGCGCTGAGATTATCAAGGACTGAACCGTTCTCATTTGTGGCATTAGCCTACACAGAAGCCCACTGTAACTTATCTTGCTCTTTAAAAATGATTAGCTTTAAACATTTATTGTAGCTTTGCTTAAAGGACTAGATTGGTGCCAAGATTAAGACACATTTGTTAAGGTTTTGAGAGTGAACTATCAAGTCATATCGCCTCTTAATGTCACCATAGCTTGTTAGGAAGGTAGGAAATATGGCTCGTTATGGCATATGAAGCTCTTGCAGGAAAAAGGTGCAGAATTAGACCCCTGGTTTAATGAGACTGGATGGAATCATGCATGTGTAAAGGATGGTATGGCATTAAATCTTTTAAGAAGACCCCTCATTACTGTCTACCCTTACAATCTAAGTGCTACAACCTATTTTCTGGAGTGGGAAAGAGCATGTATGTGTGTGCGTGGGCCTACGCAAACTTTATACATGCAAACTTCCTGTATACATGTACACTTGTACATATATTTATTTGCATTCGGAGTGCATATGCGCACACTCCTCACTTTAATGAGAGAAAATGATTAGAGAGAAATAGCGATCACTGCCATTTCATCTCAACACATACAAACGCTCAGCTATTATCAGGGAGGGGAATCTTTGATCACAGAAGGAGATAGAAAGAGAATATGTGAGCAGCAGATGAAACAGAGAAAACGAGGCAGAGAACAGAAGCAAAGAGGCAAAGTGAGGAAGCAGTGGATGATCCTGTTACTCACTGTGCTTGTTACACTAGTCAGAGTTGAGGGTTATGGATGAGTTTTAGACATTGTTAGAGCTTATATTATCCAACAATCTATATGGTTGCTGCTCATACAATGAGCAAAAGCAGAGATAGCAGAAGTGAACAAACCCTGTATATTCACAGTGTGAATCTACAATGACACCCTCCAAAGGCTCGAGTGTGTGCAGACGTGTGCGAGAGTGCATTCACGGAGAGATGCAGAATGCTATTGTAGGATGAATATAGTCATATGCAAGGATAACCTACATATGAGAGAAAGACTCAGGCAGGCAATGAACAGAGACAACTGATATCCATTTGCTTGAGCGACAATCACACAAACACAGACACATTAGCTTAAGCTTGGAGATTTAGATTGTCAAACATATTTCATTGTCCACTGCCTGCGTCGGTATAAGTAAGACCTTATAATGGTCATTACATTACTTTAATAATATGCATATAGTTCAAGTTTCACTCCCCAAAAAACAAAAAACAACAATAAAATCACCATCTGTGGTCCTCTGAGCACTGTATTAGCCACGGTTAGAATAACAAAGGCAAAATTCATTTGAGGTTACGTGCTAAATGAGTGGTCCTACGGCATATTCCTGGCTCGTCTCACACATTTGTGGCTCAACTGGGCTATTTGGGAAAACACCATTTTACTGTGCTGACAGCACAGAGGGAACAAATTGTAGCAGAAAATGATACATTTAGCTGTTAATATGAGAACATTATGATTAGATTGGAAGACTGATGGCACGCTGGGAGAGAACTAAATTAGGTGGAAAAACTTGGTGTTAAATACAAAGTGCAAGTTATCCGTTTTGTCTAGGGAACTTGATCATAACTCCACAGCCTCTGCCATATCAAATCTCTTTCACAATCAGCTACATCTCCATTTCCTCCGTCGCTTTCTCATCCGCTTCGTGCGTTTGTGTGACCCCATGCAGTTGGGTGAACTAATGACCGAGGGCCACCAAGAGCCCGCACAAAGCTGGCCTCTGTGCTCATGCCCGGGCCAAACAACTCGTGGCTTGGGAGGCTGAGCCAAATGATGACACAAACCACAGAAGTCTCTCACTCAGACACTCACACACACACACACACACACACACACACACACACACACACACACACACACACACACACACGAACAAACAAAGTCTATGTACCATATTTTCAGACTGTAATTTTCTGCACATTCTCAATTAAAAGACGACGACACAAATAGAGAATCAGTAAAAGACAGATGTTTATTTCATCATTCCTCCCTGACAAGCAACTACTTTATTTTCAGAATGTGTGTTTTTATTTTATTTATTTTATTTATATATAATTGTTTTTTACTATTTGGGCACTGTCTGCAAAGAGAAGGCTGGAACAACAATTTAAATGCAAAGCACTAAAAACAGCCTCACACACACAAACACATACACACACAGGGGAGTTGGACAGGGCAGCATTATGCACCAGTAGAATAACAATCATCAGTCAATTAGGCCATGACATGGTCTCTTGACGGTGACACCGGCAGCCCCAGTGGAATACATCAGTGACTTCACACAGCAATATACACATACAAATGACAAACTGTCACTTCTTATTAACCCCTGAAATGCTGTCTCACTGGTGTAGTTACGGCTTAAACCTCATTTCTGCAGTATTATCTTTACTATGATGAAACATTTTTTTGTTATTTTCAATAGGTTAGAAAAATAAAGATGCAAGCTTTAGATCATTAGATCGCTTTTGGGGATAATCTTTAACACCAAAGCTGGAGCAAGTTTTATGTTACAGTTACTTGTGTGGGTTAAGTTTTTCTTAAAATTTGACAGTGAGAAATATTATTTAGAACATTTGCTGAGGTAATTTTAGACAAAGCTCAAACTGAAGATGAGACTCAAAGACTTAAAATCTGTAATTCATAAACCTAACTGTGGCTTCATGAGGCCTGCTGTGTGTACAACAGCAACAACATGTGAAATCCCATCTGCCACTTAATGTTTAGATTGCAGCTGCTTAGCTGACGCAGTCATCCACTTAGCTTTTACAATGTGCTGCAGGGTGACAGAACAAATACTCGGTCATGTTCGCTTTCAAATACACCTCAACGGATCCTGTACTGATTAGCTAATGAAAACACTTACTAGGTGTAGGGTCAAACATGTTATTTTTTGGCTCCAAGACATGCTCTCAAACCATCATCCACTGCACTCTCTGCTTTGAATATCCATCAGTTTCCTTCCACATATCCAATTCGGGGTCACAGGGGAGCTGGAACCTTTGCCAGCTGCTTTTCAGCAGTGGGGTACACCCTGGACAGGTCAGAGGATTTTCAAAAAATGATTTCTCATATTCAAAGGATTTTTAAAATGCTATGTTGAAGTTTGTTACATCTATAAACCTATGTGTTTCATGTAGTAACATGTAGTGTAAGGCCTTATTTGTCCCATTCACTATGTTATTCTTATGCTGGTCGTTTACGCTCGTCTTATATTGTCTTCTAACTTCTGTCAGAAACTGCGGGGAAGCTCAATTGATGCACTGATGAATGGTCATTGAACGGCACCTCCGCACCCACACACCTGAGCCTGGCATGGACACAATGGGGGACACATCGAGCACTTGGGGCTCGTACCACCTGGCACACTGGCCCTATATACATAGCAGATGGCTCGCGCTGGCCTCTGATGGAGGGTGCAGCTGAGGAATCCTAACCTGCGTTTGAGTGTTCGTGTGTGTGCAGCACCAAAAGCAGACAATAGGTACTAGATTGTCAAGTGCAATCCTCCCTTCTTCTCTCATCTCCCCAGACCACCTATTGAGATGGTGCATATGTGTGCAAGCGTATGTGTGAGTGTGTCATGGTTGATGCCCATTTATTGTCACTGCTCAACGGGGCCTGAAAGCACAGAAGTGGCTGAGAGAATCACTCAGACTTTTATCATTATAAATGTGTTGGCTAAACAAACCACAGCAGCTTTGTTACAATGCTTCTTCAGACAGAAAGGCATAAAAGAGGAGTGAATAAGGTCCACTATGTAAACTAGAATAAAGCTGACAAAGACACAGATGGCAGGCAGAGCCAAGCACCCAGACATAATCACATCGTCAAAGAATCAGAGCTTTTAATCCTAAAAATTAAGTGCAGCAGATAGCCGGTCAACAGTTGTGCCCTTGACCACAGCAGTATTCAGATGACCATTGAAATTAGTTAATCAGAGGGCATCACCTCTCTTCATCGCTTCCTTCCCCCTTCTTCTTCCGCTAACCTCCTATATCTCCTTCATCTTACCATCTTCCTTCCTGATTCTCTCTCTCTAATGTCGGTGTCCCATCAAACCATTACTCATTAGTAAAAGCTTCTCCTGCGAGTGTGTGAGAGACTACAGAGCACAGAGGGACTTCATTAGTGCTTAAAACATGTTGTTTATGCTACTGTCTTGTTGCTCTGGAAAACCTTGAACATTATAGTTAGTTAAAAATAGACTGAGTGCAGATATAACAGATTATCAAAGCACTTCACGTCTAGCCAATAAAGACGTGAACAAAAAGTTATTTAAGGTAAAGTGATGTTCCTTAAACCTCAAAACTCTCCCAGGAGATTAATGTGGATCCATTTGGCAAACATTAGTTGGTTATATTTAAGATTATTGCAACAGTCACTGCCAGATTTGTTGTTTTTCGGATTTGCCAATCATACCTTTCCATGTCTCTTAAAACGCACCTGAAAAGCACACATGCAAGCTGTCTCCTTAAGGCAAATTCATCCAGCCAATCAATACTCTCCTTATTTCTGCCCCTCTTTCCCTTCATCGCCCTCAGGCAGAGCTATATAAACAACATTCAACACTAATGCTCTCCTGAGGAAGGTGTAAGAACAGGAACATACTCAGTAATTCCTTCATGGCCTGCATGGACTCCCACTCGTCCACACAAACTTTAACACTCGCCCTGAAACAGACGGTGCTTTTACTGAAAGGATAATGACACAAATAAAAATCAGTTACAGAAACACTGACGCACACAATCAGAGGACCCAACAATCTGTTATCACACACTATTAATTCAGTTGCTCTTTTTCCATTTTTTTTTCTTCATCTGCCTCTTTATGGCTGCTGTCTGAGTGAGTGAGTGAGTGAGTGAGTGAGTGTGCGCGTGTGCATGTCTGTGCATGCTCCAACGTCAGGTTTTAGATATTGTTCCTTCACAGCAAACTGAATCCTTTCCAAGACCAGATTATTTTAGTTGTTTTTGGGTTTGACTGAAACACAAGGCAGCCAAAAGAACCGCGGGCTCCTTGGCTCTGCTGTTGCGCACACGCACACACATGATGCCGCGCACACACATGAAAACGACTTATCTCAAAACCTACTGCAGCAGTCTCTTCCCCAGGTGATGCTCCAAACACACGTATATACCTCAGTCAGAGTGCAAACACCACACAAGAAAAGACATGTGAGAACAGCTAAATAAATAAAGGGACTGTTGCCGAGCTAAGTGAATGGGTGTCACTTTGACAAATGCGCGGCACTGAATCTTAGTCGACACTGTATTGTTTGCCGTCTCATGCGCTCTCATAAACACAAACACATGCGTGCACACACGAACCCATGCCATCGCAAGCGCGATGCATTATTATGCACACTGTGAGTGACAAACACACAAGCATTGCGTGAATACATAAACTCGTATTAAAAGTGCACAAACACACAGGCTGATTATACATTCATAATATTGAATGGATGACAGGTCTTGAGCAGTGTGGAGAGAAATGGGGTGAATTCTAATGAGATACCATTTACCCCGAGAGCTCTGTCCTCCATAGTCTGGATACACACACACGCGCGCACACGCAAAGGAACAATTGCTGAGATTGAACACAACACTGTTACACAAAAAGGACCATAATTGCGGAAAATTTTACATATATCTAACATACAATCACAAAAGGTCAGCTATATCAGTTTAATCAGGCACAGAGGTTTGTCCATTTGTTACATGACCGCACATCATTAATCATTCCTCTACAGAAAAGGGTGCAACAGCCGCATAAGTGCGATGACATAAACCCTAACTTGCTTTGAATCCACAAAGAAATTGACCCAAAGAAAGGGACAATAGTTTCATCAAGAAATGCACTTTAGATTTTCTTCTTCCCCACCAATGCATCCATCACCACTTTATCCCTGTCCAAAGCTCTATCCACCTCAGCCCTGCACAGCTGACCTGAACAGAAAAGCCATTCACCAGTCATAGCTGTTGGATTGATTGAAGGTGAGCTCTTAAAAGACCGTACGTGGCATTGGGACAAAGCAGTTACGTTTTATGCCTGACGTGACAAACATGACAATCAATGAAAGAGTAGGCGCAGACTTGCTTTAAATTGCTTGTTAAATGAACAGGTTTTAAAGAGACACTCGGATGTCCTGCTGGAAATAGCCACCAGCAAGAAAAATGGTGATGACTGCATTTAGTATAAAAAAAAGCATCAGCAAAGTGCCTTATGCAAATCTACAACGATTAGGCCGCCAGTACACAGCTTATGAACTGACAAGCATCACTGGGCAAAACGCTGGTAACCATTCACAAGTAAAAAGATATTTGCCAGAAAGTTGCTTCCTTTTAACTGGATAATAAATAAACGACAAAAATCTAAATGCCTTTTTGGCTTACACACAATTTCCCTTCAACTTCATATTCCATCCAGTTCAAATGGAAAAGAAATACCAGCATCGATAGAAAAAAATAAAACAAAAATTTTAAAAAGACCACACACACACACCAACAATCCTACCTTCTTCAGTTTCCCATTGCGTGAGCCAACAAACGCCACAGTGTTGCCACGGTAGTCATACGCTGCCACTGAAGTCATGCCATCATCCTTATCGATGAAGAGAGGAATCCCCTCGATGGTGCTGGTTCCCCCCAGAGGCTGGTTGAAGTCCTGACCACAGAAGTTATCGTCGATCTGAAGTGGCTAGAGACAGGAGGGAAAGGCAACGAAATGAATCAGACAAAATAAAAGCACTCAAAATTCTATTCTGATCTAAAGCAGATTGTTCAGCAGAAAACAAATTAATGTAGGTTGTGATGTTTGGGGTGATTGTGTGAATGTTTTTCTGTCTGACAAGAGAATTCTTTAGATTTGTTGTGCTTTTAAAGTGGTATTTACAACAAGAAATGGAAAAGTATCTCATTTCAAAACAATAAATAGATTCCGTTTAATCATGAATTCATATAAGGACACATTCTAAAAATGCTACAAATTAGCTTTTATATTCAAAGAAATGCCTTTTTTAAATTCTAAACTAATGTGGTCTCATACTATGGAAGCCGCATGTGAAGCACCTATTCTGAGAATTCCTCAAATGCCCTTAAAAACAATTCGTAAAAGCAGCTAAGCTGCCTAAAAGTCAACTTGCTGCACGTTTCCATATTCAGTGAGAATGGCCAACATATTTGATTGTTGATTGATTATTGAAATTGAGGTTATTCACTCACACTCACACACTGCTGTCTTTAAAGCACAATCCCACCATGCAAACCCCTTTTATTCCACAGTGTTCGGTCATGGTGGTGACACGGCAGTAATGATGGTGACTATGTGACAATATCTGGAACATTCCAGTGTCACGAGGGGTCTATCACCCCAGGCAATCCACTGACCCATATGATGCTTTAACCAGTCATGACATACAAACACAGTCAGGGTATAATCCATGAAGCAGGGTTAAAATGCCACAGCCAATAAATGCTTTACTTCATTTGCACATTTTTGTACACAGTTTCAGGATATCAATCAGGTATCACTGGGGTTAAGTATTAATACATTAATCTGATGGATAACATTTAGTGACTGTTGTTTCTAGTTTCCCACGCTAGAAAAGTGACCAATGTTTCCTTATTTCATCACTATCAACATCTTTCCCCCCCCCCCCAACTTCTGATCAGACGAAAACTAGCCTGAAAACCACTTAAACTCTGGGAAACTGAAAGCTATATTTTCTACATTGTTGTACATCCAAACAATAAGTGATTAATTAAACCAAACCAATAACTGTCACGGCCAATCAAAGTAATTCTCTAGTGCAAAATAAATGTTTAAAAAAAAAAAAAAAGGTTGTCTGAAGTAGTGCTGGGCATCAGGTGACTTGTCACCATGTTTTTGCTGCTGATGAGATGAAGTTGGTAAGATAGGCTGACACCATCTAAGAGCTCAGACTTTTCTCAGCCTCAATGTGGAACTTTAAGAGAAGCTTAACACTTGTTATCCTGTTAAAAATAATTACACTGTCAAGTTCCAGACGTACAGGACTGATAACATTAATATGGGAGCTACACAGCAAAGGTTATCACTTGTTATGAGCCCGGCCACTAGCCGCTACCACAGTGATAACAGTTGGCTAATATTACTATTGGATTATTGCTAATAGAGTTAAACGGTATGCTGTGTGCTGGCCAGGTTAACATTTATGATAACTGTTTAAAACTTAAATATTTCTCAAACTGGAGCCTGACTCACTTCTTTAAGTTCCTAAGTGTCTGTTAGTGTCAAGAACGTCAACTACTTCAGCTGCTAGTGTGCCTGGCTGTCTGCAGCAGATATGTGTGAAGTTGTGTGTTCACTGAAGGAGGCAAAGCCAGCACTAGGCCTGCACAATAAATCGAAAATTTATTGTCATTGCGATATCAGCCTGCGCGATGGGCCCATCGCAAAAGACGACGTAAAGTGCGATAATTGGGTACCTTAAAATGTTTACACACGTGCTTTAAAGAATTTACCAATCAAAGAAACCCCTTTACACATTTGACCAGTCGAATAGAGCCCTTCACGGCATTAACCAATCAAATGGATTAGAGGCCCGCCTCCTACGCAGGTGGGGAGCGAACAACGCTGCAGCAACGAGTCAGAGTTGTAAAGGTTGAGAGCGAGACGCATGACGAGAACGCTACTGACTATGAACTCGTGCCTAAAAAATAAAATAAAAAAAATAGTACCTCGCTTATTTGGAGGCATTTTGGATTTGATAAAGACGACGTTCTCCAAACACAGGTACTCTGCAAAACTTGCCGAACACTCATGGCAACCACCAGAGGAAACACGACTAATCTCCACCATCATCTTCAATACAACCACAGAGAACTGTTTGAAGAGTTCCAGAAAGACAGGGGTAGCTAAACAAAGGTTGCTAATGTTAAGACAAAGAGCGCAGCAGTCCAACAGCCGTCTCTGTATCAGAGTTTTTCAAGTGGAACTCCTTATGAGAAAACGTCAAAGCGCTACAAAGAAATAACAGAGGCCATTACACATTTTTTAACAATGCCTATAAATACAGTTAGCAGAGAGGGCTTCACCAGTCTGATACATAAAGTGGACCGCAGATACCCATCCCCTCACGAAACTACTTTTCCCATGTCGCCATTCCACAAATGTATGAAACATGCCGGAAGACCGTCATGTTTGAACTGAGCCAAGCTGAAAACTACGCAAGCACTACAGTAAAGTTTCCTCTCCAGTTTTGACTTGCATCATAACTACTTGGTGAGTGGTAAAATGATGAACAACTGCATTGAGATAATTTGCAGTATAATTTAAGTTATGTTTATTTAAAACTAATTCTAGAGACCAGGAAGGATGTCTTTCAGAATTCAAGCCTCAATGTTTTTTTATGGGGGCAATGTTTCAATGTTAAAGTGCACTTTGTTGTTACACTGCTAATACAGCAGCTTTCATTAAATAAAACTGTTGCAGTAAAGCGGAAATTATGTATTCATTTTTTGTTTTTATTTTGCTATTTATTTTATCGCAAGTCACATCGTTATCGCAGTATTGATCACAGTTATCGCACATCGCAGGTTTTCCTAATATCGTGCAGCCCTAGCCAGCATTGTTAGCATCGTTGCTGTAGAAATTGATTATCACCTCAGACAGTAATTTTTAGCAATGATTAGTGTATGAGTATCAATTTTCTTTGACAACGCCAATCAAATAAAGTCCACTTTGGATGCTGTTATTAACAGAGAATAAATGTTTGTGCATCTGCGACTTAACCACAGCCGGCAAACGTGTGAGTTGCTGTATTCACACACATACACATACATAGGGAGCGTGTAAATGGCGGTGTAATCCATAGTCTTATCACTACATCATCTGATTGATCCGCACAGGAGAAAAGATAACACCCACTCCCTCCTGATCTGCTTAAATTGCCTGCAGCTCAGCACAAGTCAATAAAACGTTATTCTGCCTTTTTCTTCCTTCTCACTCTTTTTCTGTCTCCTCCTAGCCACTACAGTAACTTAGCAAACATCAATATTCCCTCCCTGTCCTTTTCTACTTCTGTACCTTCTCTTTTCATCCACCCCTTCTCTCTCCATTTCTCACAAAGTCACCAACTCCAGCCCTCTGTCCATCACACATCTGCCCACTTAGACCAAGTCCTCCGAGAGGTGGTAGGACAATCAACTCGAGACAACAAAGTGCTTGCCCCTTCTTACTCCCCATTTTTTTGGCCCTAACGTGTCACAGGGTAGAAGGAAACAAATAAAGGGGTCAGTTTAATGGGGGTTTCTGTGTGTATGGCAGTGTGTGCATTTAACGAAGTGAGAGCTAGAAGCAAACGCAACCATTACCTGAAACAACTTTCTTTAGTAACCACTGATGGCTAGAAGGCACTTTCATCCCTCACAACAAAGGCGACTGACAGACAAACATATAAGCACCCATGCGCACACAATAAACCGAGACATTCTTTCAACCTGAGCAAGCAGATGTGGTTACAAGCAACAAAATAATTCCTCATACACATCATATGACAAAAACTAGGGCCAACCATTTTAAACCATGTAGTCATGTGAAAGAAGTGCATGCGTCTTCAGTAGCGTTTCCACACAAACAACCACACACACACAAAATCCCAAGATGTACAAGCCTAAGAGGCAGGACCTAAAAAGGTTAATGTATCTTCTTTAGAGGAGGCCAACTGTGGAAAATACTGTATACAGTTGCCCCAAGACTCTATAAGGGTTAATACACAAACCACCATTACAAACACAGGCATTAGCAAGTGCTCACACAGTAACCTACTAGGGCCGAACGATTATGGAAAATAATCTAATTGCGATTTTTTGCCCCAATATTGCGATTGCGATGCGATATGCGATTATTTTTTAAGGTCTTTGTCTTCTGTATTATTAAACAAAGACAAGCAATACATCTGTGGTGGGGCGTGGTCTGCGGGGCCGTGCGGACGCACCTGCACGGCATCCGCAATCACGCCCGCCGTGTTAAAACACGGGGACTCAGGGGTTGGTGGTGGTGTGGTGTGACGTGAATCAAATAAAGTTGGCTCTGAACGTCGCTCCGTGGTCCCGCCGTGCCTTATTCATGCCACATTGGTACCGAAACCCAGGAGGCGGCATGGCGGGTACCTACCAGAGCCAGGAAAGGAAAGAGCTGGCCGAGAGGGTGGCCGAAATAGCGGCCACCCAGCGGAAGCAGGCGGCGGAGGTGCGTCGCCAACAGGAAGAGCTGCGGAAGGAGAGCGAACGCCACCTGGGGAAGATGGCAGAGCTGGCAGCGCTGCTCTGGGCCTGGGCGCCACCCCCACAAGTGTGTCCCGAGGACAGTGAAGCGGTGGAGGAGCCGTGTGGGTCACCTCGGCAGCCGGAGGTGGTGGACGAGCCACGCGGGGGTCCGAGCCTGCCGGAGGAGGAGGAGCAGCCGGGTGAAGGGCTGCTTCTGCCGGGAGCGGTGGAGGAGCCGCTCCAATCGGAGGCCGAGGACGAGGCGGGCGAGGGTCTACACCTGCCGGAGGCAGAGGAGTCGCTCCACCCAGAGGTGGGCGAGGGGCTGTGCCTGCTGGGGGCGGAGGCGCAGTGCGGGGAGCCGCTCCAAACGGGAGTGGCGGAGGCGGTGGCGGAGCAGCTGTGCGGGGAGACGGAGGTCCCTGCTCCAGGGCAGCCTGTGCAGCCGGAGTTGGAGGCAGAGGAGCGGGACAGCCCCGCTAGGCCGGGGATCGGCGGGCTGGCTAGTCCAGCCTCGCTGCCACCAGTCGATTCTGCGCGCCTGACGTCTGCCCAGCCGCCTGTGTGCAGGAGCTCACGGCCATGCCTGTGGGGCCGTGTCCGCTTGCTACGCGGCCGACCTCCGGACCAGCTTCGCCGTTGCCGCTGGATGCGCGGGCGGCCACCAGAACGGACGCTTCCCCGTCGCTTGGTCAGGGGCTGGGGCGCCGATGTTTAGGGGCCGAGTCTCGCCCCAGTTCGCGGGGGGGGGGGAGTAGGTTCGGCCAGATTGCTCCCCGGCCTCAATCGGGCGATGGGGGTATGTGGTGGGGCGTGGTCTGCGGGGCCGTGCGGACGCACCTGCACGGCATCCGCAATCACGCCCGCCGTGTTAAAACACGGGGACTCAGGGGTTGGTGGTGGTGTGACGTGAATCAAATAAAGTTGGCTCTGAACGTCGCTCCGTGGTCCCGCCGTGCCTTATTCATGCCACAACATCATATAGTATGGCCAATACTATATTACATTAATTTTAAACTGTTCTTTCCTGGAAGACAGACCTCTGTTATGATGACATGAGGTGATGCATGAATTGATGACTGACATTTTTATTTAACTTCTTCAATCACAACAGTATATTTGAACATACACAATAGTTTATTTTTAGCTTACAAACATCTGAGCATAAAGTGCTGACAAGGAACCCTGGTGTAAACATTAAAATGAAAGTCAGTACAATGTGCAGATTGCAGAAATATACATAAAAAAAATCAGTGGCTTTACCACACTCAGTTTTTCGACATCTGTGAACTACTAGACAGTCATTCAATTAAAAAATAATATTAAATAAATAAAACTAATAAATAAAAAATACACACATCTTACTGATCTCTGCAGTCAGTAACATTACACATAAAGTGCAAACATAATAGCAATTGTATAAACACACACACAAACACGCCTTTAAAATTTAAAGGCGTGAAATTGGACGGTCTAGTTCTGATTAGCGTCACCGCTGTCTCGGTGGAGTTTAATAAACTCGGCCGTCTGCTTCTTGCTATCTAAAATATAACCAGACACTGGTGTAAATTCTCGACTGTCTCATATTTCTGTTTAATAAGTTTTCTGTTTGACGTTTAGTCAGCTGTGTGAAAACCAAGGAGGAACCCACCCGGGGGATTAATAAAGTTTTATTTTATCTAATCTAATAACTTTAATCTCAGCCAAACCGATTTACTCACGAACAAACAAAACACTGAAAAAAGCCCAACAATAACATTTTTAGGTTGTCTAAGTGACTTATATATTACGTTTAACCCGAGCAGCGAAACTCCGCGGTGATCTGAAAATGATGTGCCGGGAGTTGTGCCGTTCTCGGCCGCATCAGTAACCCTCGAGCTCCCGGCTAGCTGTCGAGCTGGTGGGTAGCAGACGCCTCTGAAAACGTCGAAGCACTTTTGCAAATATGGGATATCTTGATAAACCGAGCAGATATTTGATGTTTACACAACTACTTTCTCGCCTGAAAATATGTTAAAAGTTTATTTTGTGACCCAGAAAGATTAGTATGAGTAATTTTAAAACTTAGTAGCGGCCGCCATTGTTGGAAACTGGAGTTTGGCTGGGCCGCGCTATGAATTCTGGGATATGGTAGTAATTTGGACAGCCTTCGGCGCGTCGCTGTGACGTAATCGGTCTACAAATGCGGCCTCAGGAGGATGCAGCCCATGAATTTGGACATGTCCAGAGTATAATCGCAGCCTTTGCGGTTAGAAAATTGCACTTGATCATGTCGCGATATTATCGCAAATGCGATATATCGTTCAGCCCTATAACCTACACAGGTCTCTCTGCGGTACTGGAGGGGTAAAGGTGGTATACAATTCCTGCTGGTCTAAAAGGTTTAAACAGCGTAGATCAGCATGGAATAGAAAGCATTTCCCTTGAGGTCGGAAAGCATTTTAACAGAGGCTACACTCTGATGTGGGTTCTGCAATTTAACACACTAAAAGATTCCCATGTGATTTGGAGCTGATATTTAGTATGGAAAGGATATTCCATCCTTTGTGGTCTCTGCAGAGTTGCTGGCTGGAGACTGCATGTAATGCTCCGCAGTGTTTTCAAAGACACGCAGCTCCGCCGGGGACGAAGGAGTTAAGCCAACAACCTTCCGCTGACTTTGGCAGCAGGGTCTTACAAATGCAGAAGAGGAGGTTTCTTGTTTTGATTTTCACAGGGTGCCTGCGGTGCACACTGAATGAATTTGTGGATTTGCTTTTCACAGAAACTTGGCCTGTTCTCAAGTCCCCCCTCTCAAAAAAGAAAAGGGGGGGAAAAAAACAAAAAAACAAAAAAAACATGTGAGTGCTGTGCTCAAGGCAAACAGAAGCTGATGGCTCTTAATGACGTGATCATTGTCACTTTATTTTTTTCTAAGTGAAGAAGCATTTATTGGAAATACAATGTTTAAAATGTACCTCCTGAACAATTTATCAAAGCTCCAATCAACATCTGCTGAGTTTATTATAATCAGATACAAGGAGAACCAGATAGTTACTAGATGGTTTTGCACAAACAAACAAAAATAAATCGATTGAATAATTAACAACAAACATAACTTTTAACTGTTTAACTGTTGTTGGATTTGACTATTACTCGATCTTTTATGGGTTATTGAATACACACAATTGTACAATTCTCTCCAGCTGTTGATTCTTAATATGCAGCTCATACTCATGGTGGCAGAGAACTGTCCGACCTAAATACTGCTAGTAAGTATTGAGAACAATTATACACATAAAACCAGAGTGGTCTCTACAACCCTACGTAATCATGTTCATCAACCACAACTGTATTTCTTCAAGAAGGCGGAGCCGCTTCACCCATCTCGTGCTGCAAAATGGCAAAATAGAGTGAAAATGTTCATATGGCTCCAGACACGTGTGCACACAGCTCCACCCACAATAACAGACTGATTACAGATGTGCGCTGGATGGCCAGGCCTAAAGGAAATGGTTGAATAATCATTCCCCCATGATTGCCATTTCTTCAACATATTAAGTCAGGAAAATATGTCTGGGCACACAGACTAGCCTCAAGTGGAATTTGTCAATAGTCACCTCCATTGAGTGAAACATATGGAAAACAGCAGAGTACAACATGGGGTTATGTAAGGGAACATACATAGTGTTGTTGACTGAAAACACTGCTGTGAATTATGGCAATTAAGGAAGGAGGAAACATGGGCGGCAAACACAAAACACTCGTTCATTTAGAAACAGGCAAATAAATTGGGTAGCCTGCTGCAGTAGCAGGCACTATGTTTCTTTGTAGAAACCTGTTAGTAAGAGGAAATAAATGCTCTGTAAAGGAGTGGAGAGGACAGCGGAGAGGGGGACAAAAACTGGCTGGCATTAATGCTGACGGCGTGGTTTCGAGACAAGCCTGTCGTTCATGTGTGTGCTTTTGTGCGTTTCTGAATGCGTGCGCATGTATTTATCATGGGCAGCAAAAAGAAAATGCTTCTCTCCCCACTAGTCATCAGCTGTCTCCTCATCAAGCCAACAGAGACGTAAATGCGTTTCCAGAAACATGACATGTACCTAACTGATGCATTTCACTATAACGATGGCCTACTTTTATGATGGTGGGTGCGAGAAGATGAGAAAGAATGAAAGAGAGAAGTGAACAAAAAGAAGTGACAGACAGCAGTATGAAGAGGAAACCGAACATATGCGGCATCAACCACAAGTGCTGGCTGTTCCTCTGCTGTCCTATGTTGATGAAGTTTTCCCACACACACACGGTACCTGCATCTGCCAGCATACACTCTGTGTGTGTGTGTGTGTGTGTGTGTGTGTGTGTGTGTGTGTGTGTGTGTGTGTGTGTGTGTGTGTGTGTGTGTGTGTGAGTGAGTGTGAGAGACTGCCTCCAAGCAGAGTGAGGGGTTTTGGGAGAGGGCAGCATCATAAATTACCCAGAAATCTCAGTGAGGGTTTTGAACTCATGGAAGCATTGCAGGACTTTCTTCAAGTAGAATAAACACAAGAAGTGCTACTGAGCTTGTGTGCATGTGCTTGCAAGGATACTTGGAAGTGCTGATTTTCTAACCAAGAGAGCAGCCTAACAACCTTTTACCTGGTGGCTTACAGTGATATCCATGGTATCATAACTATGTGCATGTGCTGTGTTTATTTCTGTAGTCAAAGACAGTCGACATCAACCCCCCAGAGAAACACAGAAATTAATTTCATGTGGCAATATACAGCAAGAAGCAAAGGGGAAAGAATTCATGTGTAACTGCCAGGCACACGCGCGCAAACAGAATACTGGCCTACCATTTCAAAATTATTTACCAGCATAGCTCACTCAGGTCTCCGTAATGTATAGCACTAGTGACGGGGCTTAGAGGTTCTCAGCTGGAAATAAAGACCTTATTTGAATACACACCAAAAATTATATTTAGAGGATTTCCCCCAGATATATGGCAGTCTGCTTCAACAACACAAGTGAATGATGTACGTGAAGTCACATGGAAAATAAGCACACTGGAAGAAGGTGGTGGTGTGGTTACAATTTGTTATTTTTCATATTCCTTAAACTGGCTCATGCAACAACTATTTTTGTTCTGTTCTGCTTCCAAAAATCAAAAGCAATTCATCTCTGAGTTAAAGGAATTATTCAACCCCTCATGCATTTATACCTCATCCTATTATAGTGCAGTCACTAAACACGCTCTGTGTGTGTGTGTGTGTGTGTGTGTGTGTGTGTGTGTGTGTGTGTGTGTGTGTGTGTGTGTGTGTGTGTGTGTGTGTGAGACAGAGAATTTATCAATTTTCCCCCAAAGTACTCCTTTAAAAGTTCAGAGGATTTCACAGTGAGCTCTGGATTATTCTGTAAATCTGACAGTTATTTCATTTATCTTCAAAATATAACATTTCCTGTTCTAAGCCAAAAAGAAATAAAAAAAAAAAGAAAAAGAAATAACACACCCTAATCCCCATAGCTTTTACAAACACAAATTTGCACTTGATATGCTAAGAACATATGTTGAAACGAGCCAAAATTAGAAGCTCACATCCGTCTATGTTTAGGATAAAAATAAGAAGGAAAAAAAACCCCCACCAATGTCAGGTGTGACACCACTGTGTCAATTATGTGTCAATTATGACAACAACCTTGTTTCCCAGCATGTGACAAAAATGATGCATTAACGTCACCATGAGGAAAGAGTGTTCATTTAAAACCAAGGGCTTATCCACAGGGGAAAAAAATCATTTTGGTCCTGTGTGCCATCTATTATTTTTCCTTCTCCTTTTGATTCGTTCTAGCCATTTTCTAGGATGTGTTACTTGATCCTAACTGATCAATAATTTAGAAAAAGAAATTACTGCATCAATTCCATATTCATTGGTAGCAGGATGGTAATTTCTATGTTGAGTGCACTCCAGGCAGACGGTGAAACCTCAAGGAGTTGGCGCCTATTCAGAGAACTGCTTCCAAAAGCTGTCACCACATGTTTAGACCATAATCCAACTGAATAGAAAGAAGAAGAAGAAGAAGAAGAAGAAGAAATATTGCCTACTGGATAATACGAAATGCACACTCACTCATAAATGTACACTGTCACTTGAAAATGTATCTTTGTAAGCACAGTTAGAAAGGAGAAGATTGCATGTGATCAGGAGGCCCATTAGCCCAGCTGGGACATATGGGTGTAGAAAGTGAATGAATAACATACTTCCACCATCAACCACCACAGGTGCCCTTAAGCAAAGTACTTAACCTCTGACTGCTCTGATGGAGCTGCCCAGCGACCAGCAGTGGGAGATCGGGCTCTTTAAAGTGCTGACCCAAACAGCAAAAGATACTTTAACAAATTCTAACTCTGACTGTATCCAAGCTGTATTAAGAGCCTGTAAAGAAGTGAGGAAGAGGTAATGATGTATGCAACACACACCCACACACACAGTACCGATCAATACATAATTACACTGGCAATTAGTATCGTTAGAGTGGTGCTGGAGATGGGGATTTGTTGAACTAAACACTCCACAGAGAGGGAGAGAGGGAGAGTTTTTCTATTGTTCTTTAATAATGGAATGAGAGCAACCGTGCGTATGTGTGACGCTGTTAGCTTACAGGGACGCAAAGCAAACCCGTGCCGTTTACAAAAAGAAAGAAAGAAAGAAAAAAGAAAAAAGAAAATATTCCTGATTTTAAAATCCAATTTTCTATCAAATGACCAAATACTAACTGAAACATGATTCATTAGGCCCAATAACTTTAAAGACAACCCACCCAATCAACATCTCCCTGCTCAACTCATTTAGACTGTCAATTAACTCTGTTCATCAACGCTGGCTCAATTAATCAGGTCTAATTACTTAAACACATTTACCGCCACATCCTTTTAGATTAGGCCTGCAGAAAGAGGACTGTGTTTTACAGAGACCACATGCAAGCTACATTCATCAGATCATATTTATAATGACGGATTTAATAAGGTTAGGAGCTGGCCTCAGAGTCAAATCCACTTTGTCTTAACACAGAAATGACAATCTGCTCGGTTAATTTAATGTGGGCTCATCAAGTGCAGAATATTTGTTTTAAGATGCTGCTGTAATGGCAACAAAAAAATATATATCCGGTTGTTCAGTCTGACGTCACTAGCCGTGTCTGGGTCTAAACTCCGCTGCAGGTCCATATATCAAACGATCACTGTGGCATTACTGAGAGTTGAAAAACTGTCTAAAGTCTTTCATCTTTAATAAAATGATCAGCGTTCTGCTCTACCAGGTGTAACAATTGAGTTTAACATCCAGGCATCCATGAAAACGGAATTTATGACATTTAACGGAGTTAGAAGTTAGCAGGGAGTTAGCTCGCTAGCTTCTATCTAAATACAATATAGCATTTCCTGACTGCGGGGTTTTGGAAACAAATTAAAACATGCAGCTTTCTTATCACTTCCAGCATAAATGAAGACAGAAAACTAAACAGCAGTGACGTTTGTAGGGTTACTGAAGTTGGGCTAGCTGGTATATAATGATGTGCTACGTGACCGCTAGCGACATAGCTATGTTAGCATAATATAAACAAGCTAACTTTTTTTCCACTCGATAAAAGTTAACGTGAGTTTTCTCGGTGGTCAGAAACAAATGTAATCGCATGGCAGGATGCTGTAAAAGGACCAAACTTCAGCCAGGAGAACAACTGAGATAATTCATCTACAATACAAAGTTAGTCATTCATATACTGCTGCATGGGCTGGGCTGTAGTTACATCCTAAGGTTTTAAAAACTGAGCTTAAATAAATGATTAGCGGTAATAAAAGCCGAGGGAGGTCAACAGGGATCACTGACTGTTTTAGGAGCTTTTTGAGATCAAATAGAAGAAAATACATAGCATTAAACATGTTAACAACACAAAAGCCATATTAAACGCAGACTACTTTAGGCCCAGAAGTAGGATTCGTCGCGTCATCACTGAACAACCGGATTCTAATTTAGTCGGTAACAATGTCAC
Source organism: Astatotilapia calliptera (assembly GCF_964374335.1). NCBI lineage: Eukaryota > Metazoa > Chordata > Actinopteri > Cichliformes > Cichlidae > Astatotilapia > Astatotilapia calliptera. Next base: position 25,969,305 of record NC_137426.1, on the reverse strand, counting down.
AACACAAGAAATCTGGTAACGAGCACCATTACGAGTACAACTAGACGATTTCCAATACCCAATTCAAAACATATTTTTTATCATTTATATTTCCATTTATATTTTTCAAAGACTGAAATGTAAGCAGGCTACTCAGACCAATCTTAACATTAAGAATTGGTTTGTTTTTTGCCACTGCAAACACTTTAACAAAAGGACCACTGTCGACTTTACAACAACAACAACAACAACAAGGCAAGTTTCCCTCAAACAAAATGATAATGTGTATTTCAGGATAAAAGAAGGAGAATAGTTTGGATGGATTATTTGAACAGATCTGGATTTCAGTCCTTTGGGTGTTTCACTAGAAGTATTTCCTCTTTTGGTCTGAAAAGCAAGATAGCATCATTTGCATACTCCACATTTGCAAATTATTTAGGACTGGACATTTACTGCCTGGCTTATCAACAAGTCAGGATGGAGCTCTTGTGACAGGTACACTAGACAATACTTTAGGTGTAGTTTTTTTCCCCACCTTCTTTTTCTGCATGCAAGAATAGACTAGAACATTTGTAGGTGCGTGCTTCCCCCATTCATTCTTAATGAATTGAAGACTTGATCCATACACTGCCTAAAATACCTACTTTACTTTTTTTTTTTTTTTTTTTTAAGTGGTATCAAAAGGTTTTGTAAATATATCTGGAGACTTCCACATTAGAGAGTAAATCTACAATTATGTTATACTCTTATAACGAGCAGCTCTTCAGAAGCAGCAATATCATTTTGTGTAGAATAAACAAGAACTAGTTTAATTTTCACAAAACTCATGCTCATTAAAAAAAAAAAAACAACAACTTTAAATTAATTGTAATTATCGTAATGAATGACAGCAGAATCCAAGTAACTTCACAAGTAGTGGCTTTTAAACACTGCACGAGCAGTGAGCACTTTAACCAGATACATAAAATAAATATTGAACACAAAGTGACCACTTCAATATTGATTTCAGGTTTTGCATCAAATATCACCTCTGACACTGTGGGTCAAACAACAGCTGGTCTATGCAGCACACATACACACACAAAAAGTATTTTAGACGGACTCCTACTTGCTATGATTGATTCTACAAATGATTGATGCGTTGGCCTATGACAAAGTTCAAAACCTTCCTATCCATCTGGGGATCGAGAGAAAGCAGTGGGACATTTTGAATAGGGCAAATATAATCCTTATAAAGAGAAATTCCAAAGCCAATGAGCACAAGGGTGGTAGCAGGATGGTTTTCTCCCCTATTGTTACTCAAAATTCCAACAGAAGTATTTGGTTGTTAAGTACTTTGTCCTCACTGCAGCCCTAAATCGATCCCAAATTAAACACTGCAGGTTTTTACTAAATAATGTGTGGCGCATACACATGAAAAGCACAACCATATGTATGGGTTTTTCTGTTTTGTTTTTAATTCAGTTAGTTTGTGTGAGTCCATTATTGTGACTTGGCTCGGTGAATAACCAGTGCAAAATTTGTTCATTTCAAAGGGTTCACCTTTTCTTGCAATACTGTACAGTTCCAAGTGTGACTAATAGCAGAATATAAAAGGCCTACCAAAACAATATTATACACAAGACAATCTTGTGTACAATATGCATCTGTTTGCACTGGTCTGTAAAACATTAATGGCATTAAACAGACACAAAGAGTCATTGTAGCTAATGCTGTTCCCAGACCACATGACCAGCATGGTTTAGATTCCATATAAATATCTGCTATGACGGCCAATTAGAAACTGCCTTGAACAGCTCCAATACAAACCCTGGAGACCGCTACAGGGCATCTCCATTGTGGATTGCTGTGTAATGTGCTAAAAGGATTCAGATGGAGATTTTCTAACTTAATATGGCCATGCTTCCCTCCACTGTCTTGATGTTAAGTCCACAACTTTCCTACGACTTTCTCCAACTACATTTCAGAGCACTTAAAAAAATAAAAATAAAATAAGGTCAGTGCTTGCTAGTTTTCCGTTTTGCTTACTGCAGAGAAAACAGCTGGAAGTGACCATCAGATAAGACAAATTCAGTGAGTAAGAAAACAATTCTGCAAAGTGACCTCCGAGCAACAAGGCTCCCCAACTTCCTCTACCTAAAGTGCACCTCTTTAATTTCTGTAATATTTCACATACCAAGAGTCTTCTTGTGCTCCTCTGTCCTCATTGTATAGCACCACCTACTAGACATACACATGGACAGATGTGCCACAACACACACAGAGTTGACATGACAGAAATGTGTGCCGCTGAAGAGGACAGTGCAGTGCCCAGGTGACGGACACCGATATTATTTGTGCAGCAGCCAGCATTCAATCACACTCTCCTCTCTTCCTTCCATCTTTCTCCCCTCTTTCAGTCATCTACTCTTTTCTCAAGCTGTTCTTGGCAGTGGCGGTGAAAAGATTTCTGGGGCTATCACTCTTCCTCTCACCCTTCTCTTCTCTCTGTCGGTGATTCACTGCCTCTCCTTCGAGCATGCTGGCTGTAAAAGGCTTGCTGCTCTCTCCTTGATCGTTCCTCGTCCTTCCTTACCAGCTCTACATACCATTTTGTCTTTTTAATCCATTCTCTGATAATATTCTCTTTTTGTCCCTGCCTTTCACACATGTGTCATATTTAGGCGGCTACAAGTTACACCTACAAGTTAGTCAGCCATGATTGCAACGCAAAACATGGCTCAACATCAAAGTCCTCATCTTCAAAAAGAAAAAAAAAAGAAAAAAAGAAAGAGCACAGCGTCATTTTTCATCTTGCCTGTAGCTCATTCATTGGGTTTTGCTTTTAACAATTCAATTGGTGTACACGTAAAGACCCAAAATCACACATCTGAACTACTGCCTGGATATAATACATTTGTAAACAAAACAGACTTTGTAAATGTTCCTGAATTTTGGAAAAGGTATACGAATGCTTTTCACTCCGGTTTTCACTCCCTTCAAGTCTCTACCTTGGCTCACTTTGCTATTTTGCTGTCTTTTTCATCTTCTTAGCACCGTTCTTAACTTCCTATACTCTCTCCTGTATGTTGCTTTGGCATCCAACTCTTCCTCTGGATCAGACTCCCTCGTGTTCTTTCATTTTTAACGCCGCCCACGTCTAGCACCTTTCTTTCCCTCTCTCTCTCATCCATCTCTTGTTCCTGCTGCCCCTCTCTCTCGTCTAATTCCCACAACTCACTCACCCCTCCTTGCACTCACTTCTATACTGTGCCTCTCTCCTGTTTCTCCTCTCTTCTGACTACACTTTTTATCTTTCCTATTTTTGTAGTCATCTCCCTCTCAACCCTAACTTAGCAACTCTCTCTCTCCATCTCACTCTCCTCCTGTGGAAATGGTTTGTATTGATCCACTCTCAAACTAGGGAGAAGGTCAGGGGTTCAATAATAAAGCTCAGGGACAAAACACAGGCACATAAACAATCTTACTCTTGCACGCACACACAAATCTTTTATCACAGAGCTGCTTCTAATACGCTCAAACATTTATGTTTACAGAAAACAGCTATCTCACTGTGACTATAAACATATCATCTTAATGATGGCCGAAGGCAAGAAATTACGATCCAGCACAAATCTGAAAATTTCACACAGCGTCTGGTCATGCATTACGGCTGTGTGGCCAACAGCTGTCCAGGCATACCGCACACCCCACCATCAACCACGCTTTGCCCTCTAAACTACTCTATGGAAGGGTCAGCCTAAACGCATTCACCCTTCACACCCACATCACTGAGCATTTCCCACACTACACAGACTGCATTCGAATTCCTGAAGCAGCTGAAATTCAGGGTGGGGCTCAGTACCAAACTTCAGTATCTTACGAGAATGTGTGTGGATATGTAGAGTGAGAGATTGACAATTTAAAAGTGTTAATCACCTAATTCTGCATGCCTGTGTTTTAATTACTAACCAACTGCACAAACATACAGAGATTTTTGCCCCTGATTGAACTATACACACTGCACTGACTTGTGCATGTACACATATCATTCTGATAGTAGCAGAAAACAAACTGCACTTGCACAAACATTATAATTGTCACGGTCCTGGGTCAGCTTCAGCCTCGCCTGGTCCAGTTTCAGCTTCGCCTGAAGCAGCCTCCTCTGCTTCTGCGTCGACCTCACCTGGTCCTGCGGCTGCCACACCGCCACCCAAGCCACGTTCTGCACCTTGGAATCGCCGGCCACTTTCCGGGCCACCAGCTGGACGTCACTGCCGCCCGTATGGTCAGCCCCCAGGACTGTTTCCCCGTCGCCGGCGGGTCCCAGTTAATTCTTTAGTCTAGTGTCTTAGTTTGGCTTTCTTGTATTCTCTTTAGTTTTCTGAGTATTTACTTAGCCGCCCTCTGTGTCTCCCTGTTATCGTTCTCTGTGTTTCTTAGTTGCTCCGTCTCCCCTAGTCAAGTCTGCGTCTATGTTACATTTCCTGTTTTACTTTGAAGGTCTGTGTCCTACGTGAATGTATTGAGTTTCACTGGTTAGCATTTATCATTTTTCAAGTGTTACGGACCATTCAAATGCTTTAAATAATGAGCTATTCATTAATTCATGCAGCACTGTCTTCTGTGCACTTTAAACTATGTTTCTCACACTCCTAACCTATAGCCAATTATGTCTTTAGACTGTGTGAAGAAGCCTTTCGAGTAGCCCACACAGGCCTTTAAACTTCACATTAAGGCCCCCAAAAGGTTCAAACCCTACTCCTAACAACAGGCCTAAACACTGCACCACTGTGACATCTGAGGCATTTAAGTACATACAAATCATCTGTTATTATTATTCTGTCTAACTGAGTTCTGTGCTTGTCATGTTTAATCATTTATGCAATGCTCTAGCTTCAAGGCTGAAAAAAATAGTCTCAGATTTGAGATTGGTCAGGTCACTGGTGGCGGTTAAGGTCAGTGGTGGGCAGCTGACACAAGGTCAGTGCTTAGGGGAAACTTCGCCTACATCATTAGCCTGGGTCTAACCTCTCATGCTTTGCTGCTGCCACAGGGTCAGTGGGTCGGCTTATCTGTGAAGCTATTACATCATCATCATCATCACTGATGACAACTTGTAAGGGACAACAGTTTTTGAGATGATAAATTAACGGCAGATGTAAGATTACCAAAGCTCCTGTAACAATGGCTGCAACAGAAACGGTGTGGGAAGCAAAGAGAAGGGGCAGGAACAGTGTTATTAACAGAGCATGAATGTGTGATTTGATGAAGGAATCGCTGGCATTAAAGTGAAGATTGTAGCAGTATTAGGTCTGAAGAATCCTTGGTGGGATGTTCTTTGAGAGGAAAAAAAAAATCAATACAAATTGCAAAATGGAGAAAAAAAGGGGGGGGGGGAGACAGTTTCAAACTGTCAACAGCACTATTGTGTCATAGCAGGAAATGCGTAGGTGCAACTGATTAATAACAGCTGCATTCCATTAAAATAGAGCCTTGATATGGTGTACACTGGCTTCCCAGTATGATTTATTGGGACACTTAAATGAAAACCATAATTAATGTTATTGGACACACCTGTGCTCCTGATGTAACAAGGGAAGCGGTCTTGGTAAAACTGTGTTATGCAGGAAATCTATTTTGAAGTCAAAGCCAACAATCTACAGCAGTTTAGACTCTGCCGAGGTTGGGTAGGAGTTATCATGACAGCATTAAGCTTATCAGCACAATGCAACAAAGTTATCTACCTGGTAACGCAAACTTGCACATATAGTATTTGACTGGGCTTCACAGTGAGTTACCAGATGCACTGCACCCCATAAATGGTAAAGTCAAACTCTTTGCAGCACTCTGCACCAGTAGCTCCTGCAGTACCAGTGCAAAGGTCTAATTGAAATAAATGAGATAGGCTGCTTTTTTGGCCCTAGAGCTATTGTCAGTGTGATGGGCCCTAAGAATGAAAAGAACCGTAAAGAATGAAGACAGCCACTGAACAGGAAAAAGAATACATCTACAGAAGGTGGTAAAAGAGGACTTGGCTGGGTCATTCACATCACTTATACTACCACACAAAACACTCCTGCGCACTCAAGCTAATGAAGACCTACAAAGAGAAAGAGTGCTGTTCTTACCAACTATCCCACTCCATTAGACGCAACACAGGGTGAATGGTTTGTGTGTGTGTGTGTGTGTGTGTGTGTGTGTGTGTGTGTGTGTGTGTGTGTGTGTGTGTGTGTGTGTGTGTGTGTGTGTGTGTGTGTGTGTGTGTGTGTGTGTGTGAATGGAAGACACCTGCCGCTAAAGTGGTGTTCACTGACATTTAAAGAAAAAAGCTTTAAAACGGGTCCTTTAATTAAGCTATCTTAAGAAAGAGCAAGGTGGAGGAAATGCATGGGTGCTTTTAAAGCAGACATAGGATGCAAGATGTGGACGCTGAGACAGGTGGTCAGCTAAGACAGAGACACCCCCCCCCCCAAAAAAAAAACACAATTTGGGCAAAAGTTTTGGGTAAAGGGGAAATGGTGAAAAGAGCCATGAATATTTTCAGAAAATACAAAGGATGTTAGCAGGTACACATGTTCACAATGAAGAAAGCCAGGCTATGTCTGTCTATTTGGAGTGTGTTGGCTGTAATACATGCAGGGTCATGCACTGTGGATCAGTAAGTAAAAACCAAGTCTAACTCATGCTATCCCACAGGATCTCACACTGCAGTGCACCGAACAATACTGTGTGTATGTGTGTGAGAGCGTGAGGGCTCCTCCTGAGTGACATTTCACAAATCCAGGGGACTGGGCTAATGATGTCCCCTGTCTGGTTAAATCAAAGCACCAAGATGTTGTGGAGTAAAGAAAAATGCATAGAGAAGTGAAAAGAAAGGCAGCAGGAGAAAGAAATTATAAATGGCATAAAGTATGAAATAGTCTAAGTGCAGGCATATAGCAGCAGTCTACATTGGTGATGTAGCACAGGTAGTCTGCATTCAACTAGTGGCATTAAAATGTGTTTTGTCTGAATGAAAAGCATATGCTCTAATAGTTCTTTTATTACAAATTCATAAGAAGAGGTTGTATCCAAGCAAGGAAGTCTTATAGTACACAAGTACAAACATATGTGTGTTGTGACAAAAAATTAAACTTACAAAATCGCTTACTACTAACTAAAAGCAGGAGTAACAAAAAAGATTTGAGCTTACCGAGTTGATACAGGCGAGCTCCTTGTTAAGCAGCCAGGGTAGGGAGAGTTTTCCATCTCCCCTGTAGCAGGACTGGATCCTCTCTTTGATCTTTTTTTTTATCTTCCTAAGGGTGAACAGGCACAATGCTGACTCTTTGGGTGGTTTGGCGCGATTCTTCTGACCCTGAGAGAATACTGTGAAAAGGATGTCTTCATTTTCGGAAATCCCAAGAGAGTTGGCCAGCTGCCGGCCCGGTCGAGCCAAGAAGGCGTCCTGCACCAGGCGGTACTCCACCCCATCTTTAGTGCAGCCAATGGGGAACTCAACGTAAGAGTAAAACTTTGGATCATCCATGCAGAGACGCACAATTTTGGAGGTGAAGAACTGCTCCCCGCTGGCATCAGGTGAAGTCAGTTGAGTATCCAACTGCATTGTTAGATAATAGACAAACTGCTCACTGCTGAAGCTGTAAACATAATAGATGTCAAAAGCAGGGAACTTGGATAAAGTGTCCGAGGGGATCTTCAGCTGAGAAGAGACAAACTCATCCTGATAGACGAAACTGAACATGTCAGCATTTTCTTCATTCTCCATCAGTTTTCGGCTGGACAAGGTGGGGAAGTACTCAGACTTGCCGTCGATGGGAGTTCCAATAAAAAGCTTGCTGGTAGGACTTTGAGGGGAGCTTATGATGACTCCTGACATGGTACCCGACTCTGCCACACTCGAGAGGTAATGCTCCTTGCGGTGGTGGGGCTCACCAAGCTTAAAGAGGTCATCCAGACGCAGGAACTGACAGATACCCTGTGAGGTGCTGCCACAGGCGATAAGTCGGTTTTGTGCATAGTCTATAAGAAGAAGCTTGTTCACATTCGGGGTTTGGGCCAGCTCATGATTGCAAGACTGGACACTGGGAGGTGGGTAGCACTTCTCATTGTCCACCACTGGGCCAGTCATGTGGCTGCGCAGATTGGTCAGGTTTCTGGAAAGCTTGAAAATCCGGTTAACAGCTCCCACATAGACTTCTCCAGTTTTGTTATGAATAGCCAGATGTGTGAGCGAACAATCAGCTGGGATGAATCTTTTGAAGGGCGGGGGCTGGCCTCCAGACAAGGATGAGCTCATGATGACTAAAAGCCCTATGAGGAGAAAGTTCCCCTGGCCAGAGGAGGCCACTGACCGAGCTAGGTGACACATATTTGGTATGTGCACAAGCAAGGCTTGGGAGGGGGGTAGGGAAGGAGAAAGAGAGCGCAAGCTGTGGTTCCAAATCCCGAGTCAGGATTTTTTTTTTTGATAGTTTCGGTTCTACTGTCAAAGACTAAGAGGGAGGGAGAGAGAGAAGGATCAGAGAAGAGGAAGCAAAACTCCTATTGATCCGCTGTCCTGTTCTCAGCGTTGTGAGCAGTCACCAGGAACATCCACAGAGCCACGATGTGGGAGCCCTGGAAGGTAAAAAGAGAAAAAACACCTTGAGTGCTCAAGGAAAATTTCTTATTGATTATGCATCAAGGAGGCAGTAAGGCCCACAAATTGCACATCCAAAATTAGAAGGAAAAAAAAAGCCAAGCTGACATTTGCCCTAGTTATAAATAAATGATATCAAATCAAGTCTGGAAGGCAAATGTGTGTCTGCATTTAATTATGAGTGAAGATGCAGGGAAAGCATAGGCCAACTATTAAAGGCTCTGTACACATAATATAAGCCTGTGAATGAGTTATAGACTCACAGCATTGAACTCCTTAATATTTCATATCTTTCAGTGTTACTGTGGTGGCTTCGGAGGAGGTGTGCTCTTGAAAAAGGGCCAGTGGGCACTGTTACATTGACAGCAAGCAATTTATAGCCAGGACTGCTTGAAGGCTTTACTGTCATGCTCTCCCCAGTTTCAACCCAGTCTGATTGTAACTATACCTGCACTTCTGACAACTGTAAACAAGCACCAGGCTTTCATGGAAGCACAGCAGGCAACCACAACTCTGCTTCCTCCGAAAGAGCTATGATTGCAGTATATATCCCTTAGATATCAGGATAAATATAACATAGCCATAGGGCACTATGAAAACCATTGGCTGATACATATGCTGCACGTACAGGAAAATTCTTGCAAGCATTCACTGATTGCTTATAAAGGGCCCGATCCACTGCATTCCAACACTCCTCCAGAGCCAACCGTGCCCCGGTCAGGCAGCAATCACAGCGAGGACCCTTAAAACATGCATGTTATTCATTTACCCTACAATGTAATTAGAACCAATTTCAGAAAGATGTATGAGTCCCACTGAAGACTGCAGAACAAGATTTCTTTTCCCCCCCGCCAAAAGCTCAACTTCTCAACGCAATACATCTACATACATATACCACATATACATACAACACCGGGGGCTAGAGTTCATCCTTTCAAGATGAGGCTAAGTTGAAGACCACGGTGAAAATTGCATCTGGTTAATGAATACTTGAACATTTTAGTATGTGATTCAATTTCAAAATTGTATCTAGTGTTCATGATATACTCATTTTATCACCAGTACATGTGGCAATATGCCTACAAAGTCACAGCACAGTCAATGTTTGTATTTTTCTTTTACACACTGCTTCCTTCATCACTGCTCCCTCAAGCCAGCCAATTCTGGCATTTATTTCATTTCATAATGCACACATATAATGAATCCCAGAATGCAATGTGCTATATGCACACTCAACAGAGAACAGACATTAAAAAGGAGGGAGTGAGATCATTTATAGGGATGGAATTTTTATAGGTAAAGGACAAGGAGGAGGAGAAGGAGAGGAGTCAAAAATGGAGAGGGCATGCTCTTTTGGGTGTCCTACAATGACAATACAGTGATGAGGAGCGGTGTTTGCTGGGCGCGTGCTGGCGGCTGACAGGCCAATCATGTTCCTGCAGCACCAGGACATTAGTTCTTCTGTAAATGCTGATTATGTAAAACAGGAGACAACTCTCCCAGGGATCCCACGCTTCAGTTTCACCTTGACTATCAAAGCGTCTGTGCCAAAGGTGTTTTATGACCATACCAAATCGGAAAAGATGAGACACTACAGTGAGACAAGCAGGATTAAAAGATGGGGATAGGGGGATGAGGCAAAAACATGAAACAGATGACGAATCAAACGAGGAGGCAGATGGAGGTATGAAGAAGAAAATTCTGGTCTCAGGTTCTCACCAGAGTGTAGGAATGTGGCTGGTAGTAAAGAGCACTGAAGCAGCACATATGCGCCAGTCCACTTGTAATAGCTTACTATTAAGCTTATTTTTGCCCCTAATTAGGCACAAACAGCTGAACCTTTGATACCACAAGACTGTTTCTGATACACAACCTGGATTTTTTTAAAAACCAAAACTGGCTTAGCAGCACCTGAGAAAGTCTCCATTATCATGGTGCTAAAACATCTGAATTTACGTGATTGCTCTTGATTGTGTAGCAAAAGCTGTAGTTCTTTTTACTTATTAGTGTGGATATACAGGGCAGGGAGCTCTGCCTGCCAGGCTGAGAGAGATGACTGTCAGCTTGTTCCTTTTTTCGATATTTCCATCCTTGAGAAAGGCAGGTATGAGTGACAGATTATAGGTGTGTAAACCCCTCTGAGGGAAAAAAAATGCACTCTTACGAATCTTGAAAGAATTAAACACCTCAGTAAGAGTAGTCATTGAATTGCTCATAAATTTTAGTCACTGGTGCTGCAAACTGTGTGTGAGAAAGAAAAAAAAGAGAATGAGGGAAAGCAGGAGAGAAGAGAAATAGTAGTGGTGATGTTCATGGAATAGCAAACGATAGCTCAACTGACACAAAGCTAGCCAGGTTCAGGGAGAGGTGGTGTCATCCAATTTTCTACAAATGAAAAGCCCAGGAAAAGACAAATGTATAGGAAGGGGGGGGACAAGGAGAGAAAGAGAAAAAGAGAGAACGTGACAGAGAGAGAGCGAAGAGGATACTGTATGGGCAAAAAGAAGGAGAGTGAGTCAGGAGCCAATCAAAAAGGTGCACTTCTGCTGCATTTTAATCTACCTTCGCGAGAATCAAACACCAGGGAGCCCTGTGGGTCGAGGCACCTCGGCAAGGAAACTGCAGAGAGGAGGGCCTGAGCTGCAGTTATCAGATATATCCCCACTTTCCACTCTGTGAGATTAAAACTGCTCGACGCGGATCGCAGCCTCTTCGACATAAGCAGCCGCAATAAAGTGACGAGCCAGCCTATAAAAAAAACTAATTTCTTGCTCAACGGTACAGTCGCGCCGTACGATGAGAGCAGATGTCAATTTAAAGCGTGGCAGCGCATAGGGAAGCCGGCTGCCTCATTTTCCTTTGTCATTTCCAAGTGAGGCAAAGACACAATGGGGCAGACTGGGCGAACGAGCAAATGAGAGTGGCTGATAGAGAACGAGAGGGAAGCTGGGGGGGGGAAAAAGAAAAAAAAAAAAAAGTGTCCCTGCAGTAATTCCTCTTCATTTAGACCAGCCACAGCTTGATGTAGGAGAGTGTGAATCACACAACAAATTGCATCTAGGGTCTGCTGCTGCTTGTTATCTATCAGGGCAATAAGACAATGACATCACAAAACACATCAACAACTACAGGTTAGTGAAAAGACATCATGGCGTGAAGGCCTCCGTCTACTTATAGACACCTTTAGTTCCTCTCTTTACTGTCAGGGCAGACACGCCCAACTGTTGAGTTATTCGCTCAACTTCTCACACATGCCCCCACGCCCCTTCAAATTTCTCAGTTTTTTTCCCCTCTCTATTTATTCTTCCAAACCCTCATCAATTTTAATTTCCTCCAGAGCTAAACTGAAATGGGCGGAAGAGTGCTGGGAGAAGGTCGGGAGCCATATCTGGAACCATCAAGGAAAAACATGTCAATCATTTTGGTGTGGAGCACGTCTGTGGCTTTGGGAATGGGCAGTCACCATATCGGGGGCAGGGAAGGTGTTATCACATCAGGGAAAAGCATTAAAGACGGCTGGCTGTAAGGGACAGAGTTTATTGGATTTGATATTGAAATGTCCTATCAATCGACAGGCCTGTACTGCATCCCTATGGGCACTGGAAATAGGACTGAGGGGAAGAAAAACAAAAAGATTATAAAGCAAGGACCCCCATTTTAAAGAGGCAAAGGTGGAGAGGTAATCCCAAATGCTGGTGAAGCGGCAGGTGACTCTTGTGAGCTAAACTGTATAACTTGCTCTCTCACCTTCTTCTCCAAAGCAACTAAACCTGTCCGTTCAGATAATGGTCGCCGCTCAGAGCGTAACTTTGTGCTGATTTATTGCCAGTGGCATATCAATTACAGCACTCTACAATGGAGGGGGGAGAGAGGAAGAGAAGGTGGTGAGAGAAGAAAGAAGAGCAGCATTCAGACATATTTTTTGCCCTCTGTGGCTTGTCACAACATATGGGTCAAGTCTGGGACCAGACGAAGAGGAAGTGGGTATAATCGAGGATTTAAGAAGCCAGGAAATTATAAGTAAGGCCGGAAATGCGTGTGAGCAAATAAAATGCAAAGCTCTAAAAATTATTGCAAATTCTCAAGACTCGTGCACAAAGTCAGTTACTGTAGACCAATCACAGCGTAAACACAGGTGGCTGAAAACAAGGTGGTGCAGCAGGAAAAACTACAATTTTATCTGTAGGTACACAAAAAAAAAAAAAAAAAACCAAAACCATCCCTGTTGTACATAACTGCACCGTCCATGTTTAACTCTCAACCTGGCCTGACTTTTGTTGAATTCAAGTTCCTCTATCACCCCCACATTTCCCATCTGGCTCCAGTATTACTATCAAATAAAGGCATATATGCCAAGATATAACTTCGTTTAAATACAGCCACAGAACACAAAGAACGATCCAATATTTTAAGTGCAAATCATGACACAAATGTGCAGAAATTAAATGGGTTTTTATCTGAATCTCCCTTCCACCTCTTCACAGCTAGTACACTCTCCAGATTGGATATTTGCCCAGGGGACAAAAGAGAGAAGGGTGAGGAGTGGAAGAGGGATTGAAGAGCAAAGTGGGTGGAGGGGTGGTATTACGGGGGGGTTGTATGGTTAGAGAGGAGGTAAGATAGAAGGGGCAGCCAAGCCCTGAAGCCTTAATCCTCTCTCAGGGTCTGCCTAATCTCACCGCCAGTATCTGCATATGGGGAGAATGGATTACCATCCCCCGACGCAGCGACAGACAGATTGACGGGGGAATGGGCGGCAGTCTCTGGACAGAAACGCTCCCTGAGACAAACAGAAACACCCAAAAAGTCTGACTTTAAAAAGTTAGAGGAGAGGATGTGCTTGCTCTTGAAACAAATACACACTCTAACATTCACCCTATCAAACACACATCTGCTGCAGGTAGGTATGTTAGTCAGCTGCAGCTCGTTTTTGCCACCAGTGTAACATATTGTGTAATCTGTCCCGGATCAGATACTGTCTGAGGTGCTGAGAGGGACAGGAGGGGGTCAGCCTACCAATCTAAACCACACTGAAGCTTAAAGAGTCCTCTTAACACACCACAAACTCAAATCTCACTCTAACAAATCAATCATTCCTCTACTGGGGATTATGAGAATATTATATTACAAAAATGAAAATAAAAATATCCAAACCCATCTGTCACTGTATATAGAAATTTGTTTTGCCAAGGCCCTCTTCTTTCCAGCTGAACGACAGCAGAATAGGTATTAATAGGGGAATATGAGATCTTGAGGGCAATACATTCAGAAACACCCCTTGAAGATAGAATATTCCATATTGTGTTGTGACAAAATGAAAAAAGACATTTGGTGATAGGTAAGGACACTGGGATGGGAAAAAAATGAGCCAGCACTTTTCAAGTGCCCCCAAAAAATGTCTTTATATCATACTCAAGCCAAGACAGATTGCAGAGGAGGTAAGACCAATTTTCTAGAGGTCGGACAATAAAGCAGTATTGTATATTATGGTATCTTGTATCATTTCCTTCCTGCGTTGGCTGCAAGAACAAGCCGACTGGAAAGCCTTCGGGCGCATAAAAAGCCCTTACGAGTTCTGTTTTAGTGCCAACGTAAATCAGTTTCAGGGGACAAGTGTCTGTGCCCCTTCTCTCTCCCTCTCTATGTGGCAGGTGGCCTGCCAAAACGAATGCCTCGTTTCATCGTACAGAATTGGCAAGTGTGTGCATGTGTGTAAAGCATAAGTCAGGGTGTGGAACAAATTGAGCCCCCTGTATTTAAAACACCTTGCTCCACTGACACTCATTCCATCAACATGGCTGGACTAATAAAATCTGGACCCATCTAGTGGCTGCCCTCAACACGAAGGAGTTAAACGTAACAGAGGAGGAAAAAACAGACAACAATGACCCTTCATTAGCTCTATATTAATCAACAATAAAGTATATTTTTATATTAGACAACAATAAAGTCTTTATAGCAGACGCTTTACAAGCTGGAATAATAGAAACTGAAGATTATAAAATGTTCTGTTTTATTAGCTCTTTTTCAATGAGAATCACAACATTTGTTGGAAACATAAAAAGATTATTACATCAACACTTTTTTCTGTTCACATCCTTAATTTGTCATAATCTGAACCACTGTCTTATTTTTCCTCCACTCCTCTATTTGTTTCCTAGGCTTGAATAAGAAGCTTGCACAAGGACAAAGGCAGAAACTAACTGACTATCTACTCTAACACTGAAGGTCTGAGGCGGCAGTAAATACAAGGACAACTGCTTCCCTGCCACCCAATGTGCTGTGGATAACAGGTGTGTGTGTGTGTGTGTGTGTGTGTGTGTGTGTGTGTGTGTGTGTGTGTGTGTGTGTGTGTGTGTGTGTGTGTGTGTGTGTGTGTGTGTGTGTGTGTGCGCATGTGGCAGCTGCCACTCTGAGACAGTAGACAGACTGTGGGCAGTACTTCAAACAAATTATTCCATTTCTCATACGCTGCAACATTAAACACACACACACACACACTTTGAGAGGTAAATGGGATTATACACCAGCATACGTTACTTTGGACACAGTGTTATTCAAGTATGTGGTTGCATGTGCGTTAGTCACGACTGGGCGTGCGCACCTGTGCACAGTAGTGACAGTGAGCCACTGAATTTCTTCATTGCTGGCTTACAGTAGGACTGGGCGATATGGCCTGAAATCCATATCGTGATATAATTTGAAGCACGTGCGGTAACGATATATATCGCTATATATTATTTTCTTCTGTATAACGTATTTTCCACACTATAAGGCACACTTAAAATCCTTTAATTTTCTCAAAAATCGAGAGTGTGCCTTATGTATGAATTCTGGTTGTGCTTACTGACCTCGAACCGATTTGGGCGTGCAGAAATCTGTTAAAAAATGTTTTGATGGATTGTCAGAGCATTACGGCTGCCATAGTGAGGAGCTTTGCGGAGTATATGGGTCCAAAACTCCGTCCTCTTCAGGTCCCAAAGTCAAACGAACACAGAGTTAAAAACAGTCTAAATTCTTTCATCTTTAATAAAATCATCAGCGTTGTTGCTTTACCAGGTGTAACAATTAAGTTTAACAACCAGGCATCCATGAAAACAGAAGTTATTAAATTTAACGGAGTTAATTAATATACTGCAACAACATGGGAATAGAACAGCTGCGAGAAGTTTCAACATTAATGAATCAATGTTACGGAAGTGAAGCGGAGTTTTTGGCTTTCCCCATATTTCAAAAGTGCTTCATCTCTTTGCTATGACTGTCGCCCGGCATAATTTGCAGATGATAATGGTTGTAGCCGCTGTAACGCTTTCGACCAAAACATGTGCAGCTTGATGACATCATCAACATGCGCTATCTCAATAGAGCAGTATAGTCAAAATCTCTATCGTTGGCCAAATTTATATCGTTTCTATCGTATATCGTTTATATCACCCACCCCTAGCTTACAGCATTCAAACAAGCACAGAAGCTGATTTTAATGTTCCTTAAAGCTTCACCAGGACATGCATGTATATAGACATATGATATATATATCAAAAAATAAAAAAATAAAAAAATAAAAAGCATTTCCTGGGCTGTTGTGATTGGCGGGTAAATTTCAGATGTCGGTTGTTTTCTTATGTGGTTACATACTTTCACACACGTACCATTTTAAAGAAACAAACTTCAGTGAGATTCGATTATGAACAACTTACACTTGAAAGTCTAAACTGTTATGCGAGCTCCTGAAGCCACTGATTCTGATTAGTAACACCACGTCAGCTAAACTGTAATGCAGAGGGAATTTGCACAAGATTCCAAGTTGAATTCATCTCTTCACCCAGAAAAAAAACCCCCAAAAAACACATACCATTCATTTGTGTGTATGATTATCTATACGAAAGGTGATTCACCACACTTTAAATATCAACTCTCACCAGTAATTTGTCATGCAACAGCCTTTATAAGTAATTTGTGAGCAGTCTGAGATGGCTGGTAGATGAACGCCACCATCTCTGGGTTCTGAATGGTTTATGAACCTTGTATCTGAATTGGCTCTTGAACGCAGGGTTGAGTGCCTCAGGCTGCCTTCCAAATATGCAGCCCTTGTCATTACAATAACATATGAAGAGCAGACAGCCTGGGTTTGTCTCCTCCTTTGTATCCACCCCTGTTTCCTTCATCCAATCATCCCTCAGCCTCTCTCCTTTTATTTCCTCATGCAGTTCTCATGCCTGGCCTATTCACCAGCTTTTTAGATGAGCACTACCAAAATACAAATTGCTTTAACACCAAATTTCAAAACACAAGCAAGGAAACCCAGTTCCTCCTCCCCGTTTCTTCTCTCAGGGGTGAAATTCCTTTCAGAAACAAAGGCCTTCATTCTAGCTGCAAAGATAGAATGAAACACTGCTGAACCCAGCATCAAAAAACCTGCCCACATTTCAAAAAGCAGCACACAGACACACAACCACACTGATGCAGCAGCAACAGATTAGCGGTTTTCTCTTAATCTCTCGACTGTGTTTGTGCGACTGGGTCTTTATTTCCATGACAAATCCTGCATTTATTTGTGTGTGTGTGTGTGTGTGTGTGTGTGTGTGTGTGTGTGTGTGTGTGTGTGTGTGAGCGAGAGAGCGAACGAAGGTGGGAGAGGTAGGCACTATGTAGGTCAGGCCAGAGTGTGCCTACTAAGAGTCAAAGTGAAACTGTAACAGTGAGGCTACAGTATTTCAGCACTAGCTCACTAAAGCAAACACACATTGAGCCTGTGCTATGTCTGAAGCATAAACCTAATACTGCTTCTGTTTGACATGGATTTAAAGCAACAATAATGAAGATGACATAAATTCATCATCAACAAAAAGCTACACAATATCACCATGTCTGCCATGGCAGGAAACTTTATAATTTACATTAAAATTGGCAATCAAAGTTTGCACACTTAGGAATGACAACTTGATTTTTACATATTTTAACTTATTTAGTACATCTACATATTTTCACCTTTTACCTCACAACATAAACAATTATAGTCCTTCCTAAACATTCATGGCTTAAAGCATAGGGTTTGAATTAAACTGAAGTCATAGCCAAAAGAACACGCACCCTCGTTTAGTATAATACACTTAAGGTTTTGCCACTAAACCTTGATTTGGTCAGGTACAACTGCATTTTAATTAGCACACGTGGTCATGTTGGCAAAAGTTGGATTGTCTCAGGCAAGTTGTCAAACAATAAAGTTATTTTTAATACAGTGAATCATGCATTACAGCTTCCGCACCAACAATGTGGTATACCTGCATTGACGTACAATGTGAAAATGTCTGACGAAAATAAAGATGGCTAATTGTTCACTGTAGTCATTTTATGGAGTGATCCGTTTCTCTCAGTGGCATCAAGAACAACGAGCTGTGAACAACTAAAGCTCATCAGCCATATCCAGTGACAGCTGACAAAAATCTCTGGTTGATTTTTTTCGAGGGGGCCTATACCAGAATAGCCACAGAGCTCAAAGAAAATTCATAATGACGGCCAAACACAACACAAGTCCTGTAATTTAAATGCTCAACTTGCAGTGTGTTTCAGCTTTCTAGGCTGGCTGTGCAGGTGCTGATGTAATAAAACCACGGGTAAGGAACGGTTCAGTCAGCGAACTGGGTGAAATGGGACATAAGTGTACTAAACTGACGAAATGATAATGAATAGCATATAGCCACAACAGTATTTCACTTTTCACAAAACAAAACCGCAATGGAGTCTGGACTTTAGACGGGATCCTCTTAAAACAAAGCCTGCACATTCCTCCATGGCGCTGCTTATTTTCTGCCTGCTGAGGTCACCATAATAGAATGCAGACTGCTCTGCCCAAAGCAGCCCATTACCAAACAATGCTGTCCTCAATGGCAACGACTCTCTTCAATTTCTCTGCCTCACACCTTCTCTTTATGAGCTCGACTGACCTTTGACACACTGAGTGCTGGAGCAGGGCTGAGCTGAACTCCTTTGTAAAAACTTGCCAGAGTGTTGATTGCTGTAAAAAAATGCATACCACTATAAATCTTGTTGTTAACGATCTGAGGACAGAGCGGGTGATAGTGGTGTAAGCGGCAGAAGAGAAGTCGCTTCAAGGAGAAAGGCATTAAAATAAAATCACTGTCTCCTTTTGTTTTACTGGTGTCATAAAAATAGCCTCCCCTTTTTGGACTTTCCACAGTAAGCACAAGCTAATACAAGGAAAGCAGCTAATCAACTACAAACTCATTTGTTCATAAGCATGATAACGTAGCTCACTGCCTTTTGCTCGTCTCCTATAAACTAATTTAATCCACCTTTGCCTCATCACACCTGTGGCACCCTTGGTTTTTGGTGATTACATGATATGATAACAAAAAATGTACATATCTGGATAAAGCTGTCAAAACCAAAGTCGTTTGTAATCTTCCGTTTTGAGATTACATCATAAAGAAACTGACACATGACCTTAGCGCTTCAAAGACTTGACAAAAGTCCAAACTAGCTCATATCTTATCAGCTGTGGATTTTTCTGGTGCCTCGTCACCTGCAATATGTTTTTATTGAA
The DNA here is from genome assembly GCF_964374335.1 of Astatotilapia calliptera. Classification (NCBI taxonomy): domain Eukaryota; kingdom Metazoa; phylum Chordata; class Actinopteri; order Cichliformes; family Cichlidae; genus Astatotilapia; species Astatotilapia calliptera. The sequence continues at coordinate 25,950,139 of NC_137426.1, read as the reverse complement.
ACAGACAGGCAAACTGACCATCTGCTCTGCATCTCCACTGAGCCATAACGACATCCAACGCATTCAAGTTTATACAAATAGATGGCTCTGCTTTGTCTTAATGGCAGCAGACAAGCAAGCATACGCAGTGTGTCTGGACTGGTTCAGTATTGACTCAAGACAGCATCCTTATCCATCTTTGTCCATTAAAGCCATACCGTTTCCGGATATATACTGTTGAGTACTATTAGTAACCATATTGTTGGCTGTGACCGCATGGCTATTTCTCTGCTCTTAATGCCTCAAGACAGGCGTGTGGCTTGTGTCACATGGTGTTCAGCCAATTTATGTCCTGTGATTGGTCACAAGGCAACAGAGTTAATGCAGATCTCAGCCTGGGGGGATGAAGATTTGATTCCTCAACAGCAGGGGGAAAAAAAATTGTTGCATATTAATATATGATCTGGAAAGAAGTCCTCACGGTAGCCTAAAGTTTTGCATGAAAATGAAGAGTGACTGGTCAAACTCATCACAGCCCAGAGGAAGACGTGCAACGGGATTCACAAAGACAGCGTCTTGTCCAGGAACTCGTTTATTTTGTTTGGCACCGCTACATCTGAATCATGTGAGGTTAATGCTAATTATCGTACGTTGCCCTATTGTGGAGCTGAAACAAAGGAAGAGCATCTACCCCAGCCATTTTTAGCCCAGGAGCGTAGTTTTATTCAAACCAGCAGACACTGAGCATGTTTGGATGGAGGCCTGTGAGCTCGGACGATTTCCTGTCTTGTCACTGATCATCAGCACATGTTGTATTCCTGGTGAAGCGCAACACACAGCATTGCATGCATCACTGCCTCACTATAGAGGCGGCGACAGAGACAGAGACGAAGGCTTGCGTATGTACATGTGGGTATGTGTGACTAATAGCTTGCATACAAACAGAAGTAGGAACTCCAGCAGGTACAGTAATGAGATGTTTGAAGTTCCACTTTCTTCACTTAACCATCGCACCATATTTAATGATGTCATCTAACTAAAATTATGTGAAAAGAATGAGAGAGTGGGCCGGAAAAGAGAATGAACAAATACCTAATGATGGAGAAAAGAGGCTGAGTGAATAAAATGTGTAATCACCAGATCTGGAGACGAGAGGGGGAAAAAATGGTGGAAGTGAAAAGGTGTGGTGATGGAAATAAGAAACGCAGGAGAGATAGTGGAGTGAGATGAGAGAAGTTGACGATACCTTTTCAGAGAGTTAGCGAGGTGGAACGAGGAGGAATGGAGGGAGATAAGAGGAGAGCAGTCTGTGCATGTTTAGCTAAAAGGGAATTTTTATCCTTAGCTTGTGGGCAACCGAGTAACTGTCACATAGCTACAGCCAACACCACTTCAACTTCAACTAAGTACTCCAAAACAATACTCCACGTTAGAACTTTCACAAGGATTCCACTTGCTTTTTCAGAGTTTTAATCAAGTATTTCAATAGGTGAGTATAGGTTTCAAATAAGAGTAGCTCGTCATAATTAAATTCGTCGTAACTAAATTACCCAGTCAGCCTACACAGATATACACATTTCTTTTCTTTTTACCCACCTGTGTGCAGCTTCTCCTTAATAAAGAAAATTTCACCCTAATTTTCACACATTGTTCTGATGCTAACAATGTAAACATCTAACAACAGATTTTCTCAGCTTAAGGGGGAAGCAAATATATTAAATATTAATACTCAAGGCTAAGACTTTGAGCATTACAGTCTCAGTGGAATTACAGCCTTTACTCCAACATTTCCATTTCATAACTGAGCATTATGAGAGAAGACTGGTTTTTCTTGGAGTCATTCCAAATGGAAAAGCTGGACCTACCGGGCAGTCCAGAACGACAAGTAACATCAGCCATTGTATGTCAGTCCCAGGGCAGAGAAAGGGGGGGCGGCTGGGAGGTTCAATACAAGACAATATACACAGCAACCTCAAACGCACGTTCATTAGGTCATATTACAGAGACTGTCTTTCAACTTGGCAGAAAGCTAAATTAATAAAGCTGCTGCTAGTGTAAACTGAGTGTGAGTGCATAGTTTGTGGGTGTCCGACAGTCTTTGTGTGTCTTTAAGTTTACATTTGTCATTCCCGTGTCTAAATGCAGTGAGTGACAGCAAGGCCGGTGAGGGACAGAAAGCCAAAACTGTGTCCAAAGGGCTTGTCAGTATCGTTATAGCAACGGAACCTAGGACGAGGTAGTGCTATGGGGGAGAGGAGGAGGAAAGTGTGGAGGAGGATAAGAACAGAGATGGAGAGAAAGAAAAACAGAGGGAGATGTGTTGGAAAGAGAGAAATTTGAGCGCAGAGGAAAAGAGATAAGGAGAGACTGGTGGGAGCGGGGGAAGATGAGAGGAAGAGTGATGAGTGAGAGGAATGCTAGAGACAAAGAGGCAAGGAGAGCAAGGAAGACAGGAGAGAAGAGGGACTAAATATATAAGTGTCTTGCTCAACATAACACTGAGCTAGATACGAATAATCTAAGGTGCGACAGTGACTTGTAGAGAGACAGGATGCTACAGGTCTAAAGCCTCTTTCACACGCACTTCTCAGAAAAAAAAGAGAAAAAAAACATCTCATAACAGATCCCCACACAGTGTTCCCTAAAGAGAAAATTATAAAATTGGCAATTTTAGTCTCAGGTTCGAATACCACAATACATGATAGATGCAGCCTCATTGGGGGGACAATCACAGAAGACGAGAAATCCTCAGCTCCCTCTGGCTTTGAATGTGTTTAAATGTTATTTTCCACAGTCTAATTAAGTCACCCCTCTGTTTATATTGCAACCCTGCATACTGAATAAATACCATGCCGCCTCTACTCCTCCACCGCCTCTCCTGCATTCTCAGCCAGGCACTTCGCTGTTGTGTACGAGTAGATCACACCAGTACCGGCCAGGCAAATGACCGGCCATGTTCCATGGGCCCACAGGGACCAACTGCCAGTCATAACTTTCCAATCCCGCACTTATTTCAGCCACTCAAAGCAGACTGAAAATATGGCAGAGGCGTTATTTGATTGCCGTTATTCTACACTGTTTGGGAATTTATGCAAGCTAGGTCTCTCCTTTTCAAAGTGAAGTAGATGGCACTGGTAATGAAGCAAGAAATGTTGGGATATTTGCCATAGTGGAAAATATATATGCAAAAAGGATGGAGTGCAGACATGGAGTCTTTTAGTGTCAACAATTTATGGCAGGAAAGGACAAATGGGCATGCTAGCAGTAATAAAGTGCCAAAGTAGGGCTGTATTTAACAGACTGAAATCTTACCTACTTTTCAACTGCTATCAGGAAAAATGAAAAACAAATCTGCATAACTGCCACCATATATCGACCGACCAATCCACTACTCGACCTGGAGACTACGGCACTAAAGCAAAATAAAGCTACATTTCAACAGGCTTTTTAAATATTAACAGCTTTTTTCCATCTGTTCTCTCCAGCAAAGCAGCTGAGATCAAGCTTTATCTCAAGTCCAGTGTCTGAAAAGACTTGATACAAGCAACCTCTTGTTCTCTTGACTTTAAACAGGGCAAAATTAGCTCCTCAAAGCTCTGGAATTAAACCACAACCTAATTTGTCTTTGGTACAAGTGGGCCTTGACCCGCTATTTGACAAACACTGTTTGATAATGGGATTCAGCACTAAGCCGGTCTCCGTCGCCACACTCCAATCCACTTTCCTCTCCAGGTCAGCGGACCCTTTCCTTGATGTGCTGAAGGATGGCTAGTATGATGTGTTATAGCTTGTTAAAACTCATGCGATTTCACAAGGGGGAAAGGTTAACGGTTACACAACGACAAGAACCTGCCACCAGAGCGGTGCTCATAACCTCAACCCACAATACCCAAGCAGAGAGGAGGAGAGAGTCATCAGAAGATCCCCGCTTCTCTCCCGTGTGAATATCAAGTCTCAACCCCCCCATGCTTCATTTGAATTTCAACGCATTCCTTAAACTCACACACAGACACACAAACGTCAGGTTTACAGCTCAACTGTCCACGAGAAAGCACATTTTCTATGAGAAGTGATGCATGAACTGTGAATGTGTGAGAGGTGTCTCACCATATGCCCTGACCTTTCCAAGGAGAGGAACAGAGTGAATGTAATTCTCCAGGCTGTGTTTGTATGAAGCACAAGGCAGCAATTATTAAAGCCTAATGAATAACTGGGACAAAACAAAGTACCGGCACACTCGAGCCATTTCTGCTCACCCGAAAGGCTACATTAGCATCTTAAATGCAAATCAAAATCTTACTCAAAATACAGACAACTTACTTTTGGGGGGGTGGGGGAGTTAAAACAAGATTATTCCTGCCTGAAGAACCAAGGAGTACGCAAACAAAAACCATAACAGTTTTCACTTAGGTGGTTATTTATCCCTGCAAAGAAAAAAAATAGCACAAACTTTTGGGTGCTGTGTAGTTTTGAGGACTAGTCGGTGGTTTGTTGCATTTGCAAAGGGCATGTAGGAGGTTTAAATCTCAGTCCAGCAGTCTTTATTTTGATCTGATAACTGGGTAGTCACACAAATCAGTCTGTCACTAAAGAAGGGATATTGTGCAGCTGCATATGGGGCTTAACAACTACACTGGAACATGATGCTTCTCTGTAAGCTGATTCACTGAAAAAGGAGGAGAAGGGATAAAAAAAAAATGAAGTAAAAGACATTGACAGATTATGTAGAGTGACCACAACTGCTTTGACCACCACCAATACACTCTTAAAAGCCGTACTGTCAAATGACAGAATTCCTGAAAAGCCTCAACTGGGGCTACATGCTGTGAGCATTTATTTTACAAGCTGCTGGCTGAGCACACAACCAAATCTCTCGCTTCACATTGGATTTTAAAGTCATCCATCAATGTATGGACTATGGTGGTTGTGTGTGAATAAATGTTGATTGCTGGCGATGCTTGAGGTGTTCATCCAGCAAGCATGGCTCTGCATGGCCCAGATCCTGCCTGAGAGGAAGCAATGCCACTAATGTGGGTCATTGTTATGCTGGGCTGTGGCTTAAGATTCTCCAAGAACAGATATGAATGCGAGTGCAGTGAGCGTAAAACGGGGAGGGGGGGTTCCAGCTGTGTGTGCTTCCTGCACCAAGCTAAGCTGCTCTTTACTCTCTCTCTCATATGGTCTTGATTAGCAGGCCAGTGGCTGTGGTAGCTGGCTGGCAAAGTTATTCCAGCTATGCATTTGTACTGGGGTGGGTCCTCTGGGAGAAATATGTCAGTCTGATCCACAGCTTAGATGAGACCTTCTGTGTCACTTCATATCATGAATTTGACAGGACACATGAGGAAGAGGGAGGGTGAAGGTATTTGAGAACATGGACAGGGAGAGTGCAGCGTCTATAGTGCTATGCAGTCCAGTCTTTTTAACTGCAGTATAACAGATTCTCTGTTTAAGTGTGCCTTTTGTCTCCTGTGGTTGTTTAAGTACAGACACGTATTGAAGCAGTAAATACACACAGCATACACACACACTTGGCTGTCTCTTGACAGGCATAAACCTCAGCAAGGACACTAGTGAAACAAGATTCTACACCCATCTCTCAAAATGTGCACTGAGCAGTTACAGCTACTGAGCTCCCACAACATTGGAAATGGGGGAAATATAGATTTTCCTGACAGTCTGAGACTCTTTAGGCTCTCAAAGCACACCTACTCTTCTGCACTTGTGATCTCTGAGACGCATTACTAAGAAAGAATTTGAGTTTTCCTCTGATGACTGTTTTTCTGAAGCAGCTCCCTTGTGTACCAACATGAGTTGAATGAATCGTTTAAAAAGACTTTAGAGACAAGCACGTGGCGAAACAATATCATGCACATAACCACATTGTCTGCTGAGCAAATACAGCATTAAGTATTCTCTGTGCAGCGCTTCCTGTTCCACCTGCAATATCACAAAGGATGAACGCACGCTGCTAAGAGGACATGCAGACATCACTGCAGCTGATGTACAGAGTAAACACGTACTGAAACCCACCACACACATACACACGCACACAGATGTGGGGCTGGGGCTTCACCACAGTGGCGCCGGGGCAGGGCAGGCGGCAGCAGCAGCTACTAATTAAGAGTGGTTGGCTGAACAGCTATAGTTAGGGCTAGAGCTGGAGGGCTGAGGAGAATAGGGCGACAGGTCTGACACTGTGCCTGAGTGAGTCTGCGTGTGTGCGTGTGTGTGTGTGTCTGTTACTAGCAACCCTGGGGCTATAGGGTAGGGCCCCAGTTCAGCTCTTGCTGACTCAGATTCAACACTGTCTGGCTACAGTGCTACTAATATAGCTAGAAGGGAGGAAGCACAATTTGCTCTTTCCCTTCCTCTACAACTTTTTCCCACTACTGTTTACTTTTTTCTTGTGCTTAGTGCATATTTTAGATTTACTTCCTCTTTTTATTTCGTCATTAAATCTGCCAGCCACTGTATCATTTCTCTCTTTCACTTTTACACACAGTCTTTGTGCTTCAGTACGTTTTATTAGCAGTTTATATGTTCGCATATCAAAGGTGGAGATTATAGTGGTGATTAAAACAAGAGATACATTTGCTGTAAAAAGGTGAGAAACTTCCTAGACAGTGAAATAATCTTCCTGTCTGCTTTTGTTCACACTTTTAAAAACTAGAAATTCTTGCTCTCCCGATTCAAACTTGTTGGGCAACACTGTGACTAACAGCACCACAGACTCAATTCATCATGTCCTAAAATCTAAACAAAAACAAGAGATCTGTCAGCAGGTCTGAGATATACCCTTTGTGGCACAATACACTCTCTGCAAAGTGCAGGCATTTAATCAAATATGTGACCAAGGCTGATTTATCAGTCACTTCTAGCAAAACAAAAAAAACCCCCAAAGTGCCATAATGTGTCCTAAAAAACATGAACATATTTCAGTTGCTGTCAGTAAAGTGGTTTGTGCAAAAGCAACTCATTATACGGGAATAACAGGTGACTATATTAACAAACATTTAAAAAAAAGAACTTGTGGCAGTATAATAGGCTTGGGCCTGGGCCTTGGTTATTTAGCAGGCCAGCTAATCCTATTGTTGATGTCTCTAGAGCACAAGTGGTTAAGCTTGATGTGAAATCCTTCCTTTTGTCTCTTTGTGTGTAATTCACAGTCACCAAAATAAATAAGCCTAAAATAACACATTTAAGCACAGGCCTGTTTTTAAAGTCAAGTATCTCTCTCACGAATACCGTTATCAAATGCTGGGGTGTGAAGATCACATCAAACAAACTGAACATGGACGAGCATTAAACCAAGGTTACCGACTGGACTGACTTCATTTAGCTCGTGGTGCCAATTTACTGCATTCTAAGCATTTCTGAATTACCAGGAATAGAAAGTCACATTCTTGACATTTGGATGCTTTCATGTGGATGTTAATGGCGTAAATTCAGCAATGTCCCATTTTTAGTCACAGGGCCCTGCACTGCACTTCGCCTTTTATTTATTTATTTATTTCTAGGGATTGCAGCTTGGAGTGTGTACACACAAATACACACTCACTTACTCCTTTGTGTTTGCAGTCTAAACAGAGTGTTATGGGAGAGTGTGTCAGGTTATTGTTTGTCTGTTCCTCTCTGTGTTCCTAAATGTTTACCGCTACAGAACAATGGACTAAGGTGGGAAAACCTGAACATGGAAGGTCTTTCTGTTCTGTCTGTGTGCGTAAGCATGCATTTTTTCCATTTTAGCATTGTAATTTTGTAACAATCTGGCCTCCTGCCTGGGTTCCAGCACACATCCCTTTACATATACCAAGCACTGAATGTCTAACATTAGGTACAAGGGCACAACACACACCTCAAACTATTCTTGTGTCATTATGTAGGAACTGCAACCAGAAATAAGGTAGTGTACGGGACAACTTTCTAGCTTCAGATATTTAGAGACTTGTGGACACATGGAAACCGCAGCAGAAAGCCAATTCACTAAAAACATGAAGCATATGTGTACCACTGAAAATCCTTTAAGCACAAAAAACTCTGGTAAGCATAGTTCAGTTTTTTTTAGCTGAATAAAGTCTGTGGATGTACAAAAATGCATCTACATAGACTGGGACAGGCAAAAAAAAAAAAAACAAAAAACATGAGGACAGAGGTAAAAAGAGAATGACCTGAACCTATAGGCTATAAATTCAGCCAGCGCGACACAGAAACCTCTGCGTGTGCGTGTGTGTGTGTGTGTGTGCGGGGGGTAAGTGACATCTGGGCTGCTAGCCAGCCAGCAGTTGGGCTAGATGTCTCATACCGGCTTACCACTGAAGCTAACACTGATATGGCTACCATGGCCAGTGGTTTCAGCCCTAATTGAACAACAAAAGAAAATCTAAGCCTTAAATTAAAGCATAGCATAGTGAGAATTTCTTCATCTTCCTGTGGCATTAAGTCTGTGTAACTAATGCCAGTGAGACTTTACCTATTCATAAAGATTTCCCATATTCTGCTTTTTTGAAAAAACAAATATCAAATGTAGCTAGTATCATATGATATAAGGAGACGGTTGACCATTTAAAAAATGGAAATAAGGAGTGTGCTCAAAAACAGCGCATGTTATTATGTGAAAATGCAGTGTATATTTTCATTAAGAGAGCTCGACACAGAGACAGACAGCAAGAGAACAGAGAGGCCTGCGCTGTGCCCATCCTCACTCTGGCCCTGTGCCAGGCCTGCTCCAGCAGAGGAAAAGAGAGAAAGGGAGGCTGTTGGGAGCGTGTGCGGATGTGTGTGTGTGTGTGTGTGTGTGTGTGTGTGTGTGAGTGAGAGAGAGAGAGAGGGGGCAAACATTCCCCTGGCAGGATCCCCGGGTCCCGACGGAGGGCAGGGTTCAGCCTCTGAAGGAGAGGCTGCGTGCCCGGCAGTCAATTAGCGGCTTGCATTTACACAACAAATGGAGCTCCTACAGTTTCTCTAGCCCCTCACACACATCCACACACACCACTCATGAGTGTATCCACTCAGCGCTCATCAGCACACGCCAACGCAAGGTCATAGAGAAGGGAAGGGAGGGAGAGGGAGAGAGAGAGTGTGTAAAGGAGAGAAAAAGAGGGAGAGAAAGAGAGAGAAAGAGAGAGAGCAAGAGGCCACCTATCTGCTGGAGTGGTACTCCACAAATACTATTGGCTATATCAGAAACACAAGCAGAGACACGGTGAGCACGGAGTAACAAAATCCCTGCAGCCCAACATTGCAGCTGCGATGCAGATGTGAAAACTTGTCCCCAAACCTTCTCTGTCCTTAAGAGATTCCACAGAAGACAAAGAAAAGGAAGCTCTAAATCACAGCTGAGAGGCCAATGGACAGACTCCAGCTTTTTCAAATGAAATTACTTTCTGCATCTGCCCATTTGGTGTCACACTAAATTTAGGATCTTTTTCAAACAGCAGTTTAAGACGAAGCAACCAACCACTGCTTTCAACCTTGGGCTCCAGAAAATTATCACTTCGATCAACCATTTTCTGACATTTTACGCACTGTGATTAATCGATTCTTGATTTGAGTACTGGAGTGTCGAGAGCGCTGCTTCATCAGCCTCTCATCAGACATTCTAGTGCTAATGCAAGCGAAGAACTCAAATTTGATTTATACTTGGCAATTCGCCTTGTGGATTCCCTACATTGAATTCATTCTTAGGTCTATAGATGCTAATCTTATATATCTGGGATCTGGTTCCATAAATTTGAACAAGTGAATCTGCCCTCATTAAACAAAGTGCGATGAAGCTCTGAAAGAATTGCATTGGTGGAATACTGTGTTTTAGTATGGTATTCTGACATGCTGAAACATCTTTAATCCCTTGCATTGACATATGTTACTGACTTACATGGCCCAAACCACAGCTGTTCTTATCTGTGTCGCATGACACAGTCACATTTCTGCAGAAGCATATGTCACGTGCAGGTTGCGCCATAGTTTTGTACATTCACCACCAAAGCATGATTTAAAGAGTCATGTCAACACTTCTCATTGTTTTCTCTTTACATTCTTTCTCTCTGACAACTTGCGTGTCGAGTGAGCAGAGATCATCCTATTACTGTATATTTTTGCAGCTTTGCAAAGAACTAGAAAAAGAACCGGGGCCGCTGTAGCTCTCATTTGTGTCTTTGCAGCACTGAGTTGTGCAGTGTTTGGAAACTTTCAAAGCAGAAGCAGACAGCATCATGCATCAGAGCACACAAACTGAACCAAAAACAAAAATTTACTTAGCAGGTTGTTAATTTAACTGCAGTGGAAGCAGCCAAATATCAGCTCTGTATAATTAGACACATAATAAAGTTAATGTGAGCCTACTGACCAGCTCAGCAGTCCTCAACTCACTGGAAACAAAAAATTAAATAACAGTGACAGACACAAGTGCACACACTGAAGGGAGACAAGCATTAAAACAGGGCAGGAGTGACTGACGTCCCTTTGAAACATTTAGCTTCACCGGACACCTTGTGGAAAATTGTCATGTCAGGATGACATGAGAACAGAAGCTGAAGTCAATACTCTTGATTCAATAAAGTTGATCAGGCAATACCCCTGTCAGGACCAGGGGAAATTCCTTTCAATCTTTCTTTGTGAATCCACTGTGAACACAAACACACACAATATTCTTGCGCTGGGCAGGCAAAAGGTTACACTACAGGAAGAGGCTTACTGTACTTTAACAACATGAAATTTAATACTGTTAAACTCCTAAAAGAAAAAATATGTTTAGCTTTAATGTATCTTATGTGGACAGCAATGATGGATGTTTACAATAAATGGTGAAACATGAATTAACTGTGCATATCAGTACCTGTACCATGAACTTTATACCGGGGCAGTTGAGGGCGTGAGTGTGGAAACGAGGCTTAAAGACCGGACACAATCAACACTTCTGTCTGTCTTCACTTCCCCTGCTCCTCCCAACCATCTGTCACTCTCACCCATGGACATTCAGGTGAGAACTGCCTCGTCTTCAAACTGTGTATCTGTGTGAAACGGGTACGCTCGGTAGCAAGAGTGGAAGCCGTTAATTGGAGGAAAACAGGGGTCTCCTCTGCTGTTTGGCGTGTACGCGACTCTCCAAACAGACAGGTCGGCTTGCCATTGCGGCATCTTTTTGCCTATCTGCCCTCTACCTACTCCATTCACTAATCTCCTGTCTATAACATCAATCTATCAGGGACAATTATTAGTGAAATGAGACCAGAGGTAAGTGGATGAGAGCTGGCCTGTGGCATACAGCAATCAAACCCCAGCCCATCTCTCTCTGTAGCTCTCTCGTTCTTCCTCTCACCCCCCCTTTCTCTCTCCCTCCAGCTGTGCTCTGAATAGGCCTTTAAATCACCCGGCCTAGGCCCTTTGATTGGTTGACCTCTCTGCATGATTAAACAGCCATTTTCATCATGTCCTCCATAGAAGAGTGACAGAAAGAGAAAGAGGGAGAGAGATGGAGAGACAGACGCCGATAAGGGAGGTGAGCGAGCCCAACCAAATGGGATTTTACCACACTGATGATGACAGACATCTGGATCACACGGGGTGGGGGGCGGGCTGATACTCTACACAGTGATGGCTGGTGTGAATAGCACCTGAAAGTTTAACATATGGCTCCGCTGAATATAGCTGGCAAATTCAGCGGATGACGTGACAGACGTAATAATGTCTATATGACAATAAACTGCCACAATCACCTTTAAACAAAAAAAAGAAAATCGAACATGACACTTTCTAAATACAAAATTTTCTTCATTTAAAAGAGTCAGTTTAACGCTCGTCTGAAAGGACCATAATATAATGCGTGAGATAAGATATCAGACGATCATAGTTACCACTGTTGTGCACAGTGTCCACAATGATTTACTAAAAGCACTGTTCTAACAGTGGGAGAGTTTAATTTCCTCCTCTTCCCTGAAAACAAACCCTTTCGTCCGATAAAGTCACCACCCCCTCATAACATCTGTTTGGCTTCCGAATAGAAAAAAGAAGAGAAAAAAAAAGCCGCAAAGCCAGTGTGGCGGGGTGGCACAAGCAACAGCAGCTGTTCCAGTGCTGTGTTCAGACTTTAATTAAAGTTTGAATCAGCTCCTCTCTATTTTTTGTCATCCTTCTTTCCCACCACTCTCTTCTCTTCCTTGCCCTGCTTTGAATACAAAAGCTGCTCACTGCAGCAATATTATTTAGTATTTTTCGGTGCGAGCTGTCTTGTTGCTGTTCCGAGTTAGTTAGCGCTGCCAAGTTCCCTCCCTTATTCCTCGGCTGTCTTATTCTTTTCCCTCAGCTCTTTCTGGCCGAGGTGCAGGCTCTGGCGTCGTTTTGTTCAGATTCTTAATATCCCGCCCTTTCACAAATCTAAACACTTTTATGTTGATGCAGCTACAAGCAGACTGGGAGATGGGTTACTTTTGAAAATGTGTCTGTGCTGTGGCCAAGTTTCACTGCGGCAGTGATTGTTGAGGGGAGAATGAGGTGTGTCTAACTGAAAAAAAAGAAAGAAAGAAAAACTAAAAACAGCTTGTTCCTTAAAATGTCTTCATGAGATGTGTGCCAGTGACTAAAAGATGCTCCAACTTGATGATAACTTGGGTTTGGAAAAAGCTACAAATTTCAGACATGTCCATTTTAAATGTAACCACTGGTTTTGGTTATTGGTCATTCCATTGTTTTTGAGCTAACATTTGGTATTGCCTGAAGTGCCAGTTAGACAAATACGATTTGTCATGTGTCAGAGGACACGCAGAGTACGTCTGCAAGTGCACCAGAGGCCATGTCAAGCTGATCCCAAGAACCAAACAAGGTCACACTCTGAAAACAATGAAGAGCTGAGCTGATCAACCAGAACAGCCGCATTCCTTCACATGCAATGGAAACCAAGGAAATCTTGGTGAGGCAGAGGGAGGACAGTCTCGAGAGAAAAGACTGAGTGAAAGGAAGCAACTCCTCCCAGCTCAAGCACATCACCAGGCACAAGCTCCACACCCCATTTCATTTGAAACGGAATGGTATCGCTGATGCATTCCTTCGTGTTTGCTGGCTGTTTCGTCACATGCTCTGCCTCATTATCCAGCCTAGAAAATCTAGAAGCTGAAAAAAAACAGACTCACTGAAGCAAAGATGTTCCTTGCTACTCTACGCCTCTTTATGTGGGGCCAGGCAAGCTGCTGACCAATGCAACAACTGCTGGAAGAAGAGGTCAGAGGTGACCAAGCGCAACTGAAGACATCATGGGATAGCAATGTGTGGCTCACATCCAGACCCATCTATATGCCCCTCCCCATAATGCAGTAGCAGACCAGAGGTTCACCCCAGAATGGGCAAAAAGCAACAACAGAGCACTGGCAATAAAACCTCCATGGCTCTACTCCACCTTCAAAGTACAGATCATTGTAACATTTGACCTCTCTTTTCCCACCCCTCCTCAAAGTTTGGAGCCCTGCTCCTCCTCCTGCTCTTCTTCTATTTCTGGCTACAACCTGCACCCCACCCCCTTCCTGGCGGTCCGCCATTGTCTGGCCTGGAGCACTTATTCCCAGTGTGCCCCTGTCGGTTTGCTTTTTCTCTGCAGGTGGTCGAGGACAGAGAGACAACTTAAAAGAACCCCCAGGATTTGTGCCGTTATTACATGGAGGCAACACAGGTCTGCTAAAAGAATTGGACTGAGCAGTCACCAGTGTTCTGCACACCATGCTGTCTGTGGTTTTCTCCTTAACAAGGTATGTAAGGTAGAAAAGAGAGGGGAATGAGATTTTATAGTCCTCAAGCACATGGTTCCACTGACAGAAGAGAAGCAAAACAAAGTATTTCTGCAGCATCCCGAAAACTTTCCTCTGAAGCTGTGAAATGCTAGGAACGTGATCTAAGGTGCACAGTGTGCATCAAGCTTCGAGTACAGTATAGTTCAAAAGTGAAAAATACTATGCAAAAGAAAAATATGAAAACAACATTTTTCCACTGAGTGAGCTCATAAAATACACGTGTCTCATATCTGCATAACTCTGCAGCAGGTGAGCGTCTTATTACGGGGTAACCGTAGTCCCTGTGAAATCAGAAAAGTCCCATGTACATGTGTCTATAGTCGACATGCTATGCAGTGGCACAATCCCAACATACAATAGAGGCCAGACTCAGTGGGCTACTCATCACTTCTCCCTCTTTAACCCTTTGTGAAGGGTACAAAGAAAGCTGACAAAGAGGCTGTGGAAATAAAAAAGGAGTGAAGAAGGAGGAGGTGTAGGATATTCTATGCTGCTTCTTCACCATTTTAAGAGGAGTTTCAGGCTACATTTTCTATGTGACAAGTCAACTTCACCATAAGCACAGGGACATGAATATCGGGAAACCATTTCTTAGACAGACACATAACATTGTGATTAGGCGTGTGGAGTAAGTGGCCTGGTTTCAACTACAAACAGGGCTATTTACTGTAAAAGGTTTGCACTTTTATTTATGTTCCAGTTTTCTTTTAAAAATAATTTCAGTGGTTCTTTTGGAGTGCTGTTTTAACAGAAATCATTTTTCATCTGGGCTAGAGTTTCAAGAGAAGCAATACTGCTTTTAACCATAGCTTAAAAAAATTGAGCTTGTCCCAAAACCTGACAGGTCCCACTTGGTTTTAGAAAATTGGCTACTGGGAGTTAAACGTGGAGAGGTGAGAAGCTGGGAAGCGCTCCAAAGTGATTTAGGCTAAAGCTACTCAAAACCTACCCTTCTTTTTGCAGCTAAAGTGGGATAGCATAGCGGATTTAAGAAGGCTAACTGCTTTTTCTGTTATGTTGAAAGAGCAAAATGTTTTTTTCTTTTTTTCTCTGTCCCCATGATTGACTGGTTTTCTGCAAAGAGTCTGCCCTCTCCAAACACACACACAGACAAACACACACACACACCAAGCTAGCCAAAAGCACCAGCCGACATCTAATGAGTGCCAAGCACTCAGGGGAAAAAATTACTGGTAAACAAAATGAATAAATGAGCACTTATCTCCATCTGGTAAACACACATGCAGGTGCTGACATCAGAGTGTATGGTTTATGAGGCATAGCATGCGTGTCTGTGTGTGTCACACAAACCTGAACCTGGACGCAACTAAGGGACTAGAGAGAGGGTACATTTACCTGTGTCCTACATGGATATGCACACATTTCTTCAATGCCCACCGCTGCCTCGGGGGCACAGTCACCAAACTGCTGACCTCTGTGGAATGAGTTGTCCTTCCTTCCGCTAACATGGAGGTTACTGCTAGTCCCAACACAGACACAATAAAGAGCCCAGACAGGCATCTAGCTGATTTACAGGCTAGCCCACAGCCATGTGGCTCTTTTCAAAAGCCTTCCTTCTATTAGGTCTTATTTACATGGCTGGGGAGTACAGACCATTTGAATTATTTAAGATTCCCCTTGGTAAACACAACAGAAACCAGGAGGGGTGTGTGTGTTAAGCAAGTAGAAGGATGCAAGACAGCAATAACGACACAGCAGATACTATGACTGAGATGGATGAAAAAGAAGTACGCAATTATGAGTTACTGCACCATTACATTAATCAAAACATTCAATAACTACATGCCAGTGAAAACTCTTCACCATTTCATCTCCTTTACAACAGTGGAGAGTTAGCTTACATTAAACCAGAGGTCTTTTCACTTTCACGTGCACAAATATGTTAAGATACAGTGTGCACATCAACGATGTGCTGCTTATCTCAATGCAAATACATGCACAGGCACACACCCACAGTGCACTGCCTCCTCTCTCACACAGTGGTTCTCATTAACAAGCCAAACATGCCTGAAGAGGCAGACAGACTCTAGTGAGCACAGTAAACAACCAGTAGGCTCCCTCATCTAAACTGAGACTATCTCAGCATCCGCAAGACACAATTTCTGCCACTTATACTGACAGGCTCCAGATAGAAGCCATTCAAAGGTTAGAATTTTGCCCTATAAACTAGGGAAATTGGTTGTTCCTGCTAAGAGTAAATTTAGGAAGGCAGACACTAGGGGTATGTGGGATACCCTCTATGTCTGTGACTTAATTCTCAGTTCTAACATACTGTTCATTAGGGCTGCCACGATTAGTCGACTAGTCACGATTACGTCGACTATCAAAATCGTCGACGACTGATTTAATAGTCGACGTGTCGTTTGAAGCTTTGTAAGATCCTGAAAGACGCAGGAATAAGTAGCAGGATTTAAGAGTGTAATAACAGACTGAAACAGAAGATGGCAGCACTGCATGTACAAGGATGCCAACTGCCGTTAAACCCCGAAGAAGAAGAAGCTGTGTCCCAGAATTCATAGCGCGGCCCAGCTCAGTTTCCAACAATGGTGGCAGCTAGTTGGTTTTACTCTTATTATTCTTTCTGGGTCACAAAATAAATGTTTAACATATTTTTAGGCGAGAATGTAGCTGTGTAAACCTCAAATATCTGCTCAGTTTATCAAGACACCACATATTTTCAAAAGTGCTCCGACGTTTTCAGAGACGTCTGTTACCCACTAGCTCGATAGCTAGCCGGAGGCTAGGCTAGGCTAACTAGAGCCGTGAGAACACCGGACTCCCGGCAAATCGTTTTCAAACCGACCGCCGTTTTTCGCTACTCAGGTTAAATATATATATAAGTCACTTAGATAACTTCAAAATGTTATTGTTTGGCTTTTTTTAGTATTTTATTTGTTCCTGAGTAAATCGGTTTGGCTGAGATTAAAGTTTTTACACAGCTAAATAAACGTCAAGCAGACAGCTGATTATCAGAAGTGTGAGATGCTCAAGAATTTACTCCGGTGTCCTGTTATATTTTAGATAGCAAGGAGTTTATTAAACCACAACAATCTGCAGATTTCATTAAAATTTAATAAACTATCATCTTGTCTTTATTTTTAGTTAGCACATACCTTAAACACTTAAAGCTGTAAGCTAATGATAGTTATATAAGACCAGATGCTGCTGGTGCAATAAGCTGTACGCTGTACGTCCAATGGATGATGATCTGATTAGTCGACTAATCGCAAAAATAATCGGTGACTAGTCGACTATCAAAATAATCGTTTGTGGCAGCCCTACTGTTCATAAAAGAAAAAGAAAAAAATTTGAGATTCACATTAAGTAACAATAACTATGATTCTAGGAAGCCTCACTTCACAGATGCTAATCCAGGAAAATATTAAGTGCAACTCAACCTGTCAGATGCACACCTCATCAATAAAATTATTAAACAATATAGATGACATGAGATGAGATTACAGGAAGGAATGATGATTTCCAGATCAATACCAGACTCGCTCTCTTTTTATAAGCGAAAAAGCAACAAGAGAAACCTTTTTTCTTTTCCTTTTTTTGGTCCGTCTGCAACAATCAGACCCAAGCTGCCCGTCTGAGTCAGTGTCTGATGGGGGAAGACAGACTGCTGACAAGAGCATTAGCCTGCCAGGTAGGAAGCCTCATATGCTGAGGTTGTGCCCACTAGCTGCAGGTGTAGTGGGATTCTAGACAAGGCCACTAGGTCAGAAGTGGAACGAGCTTAATTCTGCATCGCTGGGACCTTCGGAATGACTGTAACTCAATCCAAGTAGTGACATGCTGGGGGTCGAGGGTCAAATACAGCCAATGACACTGGTTCGCTTTGGTTGGGATGAGTCTTTCCCACAAATGAAATGAGGGATTGTCAATTTGACTTTCTTTGAAAATAAACTCATCGCAGTATTGTCCTCGAGAAATGTGAGTATGCACATAACAGTGAACGACAAAATTTCTTCTTGCCCTACTTAAGTCAGTCTTGTCCCTCTGCCTTGCATTGTAAGCAAACCAACCAACAAATCTTTGAACAATAAAGGGAGCCATGTAAACTCTGTTCCCCAACATGCAGCACAGACTAACACTGGAGCTTCTTTCAATTTGCAGCCAGATTAGCAGGAGTGGTTTTGATACTGTCAGAACGGCAAAGATTTTTCTATTCCGAGTTGTCTTGAGTGAGTGGCCTTTTCAGTGCCTGCTTCAAAAAGCATCCCTGTACCCGAGCAGCTGTCACTTTCAGCAGGCACTGAGGAAGACGGAAGCGGGGGAGGGGTCCTTTGAAGAAACAGTTAAAAGTGAGCGATAAAAATAAACTGGGAGAGAGGAGAAAATTAATTATACATAACAGACAGTTCACTTGGATGAGCACGGCGGAGAAACTAAAGCTGCCTTCCTCAAAGAAAGAAAAAAGCCATTTTCAGACTGCAGACATTTCTGCTCTGCTCACAGTGGTCATATTGAATCAGCTATACTATAGTAAGGCATGCAACAAGGATTTTGGGTTTTTAATGGTCAGAGCATCAAACAGTACAGCCTGAGCCCTCATTTAAATTCCACAACCACTCACTTTATGCATCCTTTCTAGTTCAGCCAGTTTCCCCGAGACCAAAATAAAGCTGTCACACCTGATCACCCCCCTCCCACACCCCCCCTTTTTTTTTTGCAAAAACTTTGATGAAGCTTGCAGATAGCTCAGTCTACCTTTAAATTTGCCTCTGATTGGCACTGATGAGGGTTTATGCTGCCGGCTCACCTGCAAACTCACCTCTTGATATGATTCGTAATGCACCAGCACTTTGTAGTTCAACACCGCCCACTGACTCTCAATCCCAGCTTCTTATTTGGGCCAAATGGAGGTCATTCCTATTTGAGCAGTCAGTCAAGACAGGCCCGCCAGGTATTGGCGAGTGAATTTATTTCATATTAAGGCTTGTCGGCTGGATAGGTGTTAGCACCATGAGAGCTGTGAGTGTGTGTGTGTGTGTGTGCACAGCATGGCCTTCGGGTAGAGCCCTACTGCTGGACCCTCTTTCGTGCTTTTTAATATTGCTGTTGCTGAGTGGCTCCTCACCTCAGGGCATCACAGAAACCCTGGAGAGCCTAAGTAAAATACTGATGGAAAGACAGGAAGGGAAAGGCTCAGAAAGAGATATAGGGAGGTGACCGACGGAGAGGCTGGGCAGGACGTGACGGAAGCAAAGAAGGAAGAAAAGATCAAGACGTGCAACGAAATAAATAAATAAATAAACACTAGTTTAACAGAACCCAGCAGGCAACATACCTCTCTGCCTAACCTCTTTAGCAAGACTGACACAAATGAAAACTCATGTAATAAAAACATGCCATCTCCACCGGCTGTGATATGAAAGCAGATATTGCATTACAACATCGCTGAGCCAAAAAAGCCCTCAGTCACACATGGGGGGGGGGGGGGGGGGGGGCAGAGTTAACACTACTGTGTACGTGACACTCTCTGACATAACCACTGTTTCAGTTCAAGAGGGGATCCCGTTTCAGTTAGTAGTAAACGCTTCTTCACTGAGCCAAAGGGGCATCAATGGACAGGCACTGGCAAACAATGAAGACTAGCCATCTCGTAAATGAAACATAGTGAGGAGCCAGTTGTGAAACAGACAGAGAAGCCTGGCCTGGCCTGCTAGTCCAGTCTCTCTCTAGGAGGAGGAGGAAAAGGGAGACCAGAGGAGAGGAGAATCGGCATGCAACCTGACAAGGTGTAACTTTGCTGGAGAAGAGGGAAAGTGTTCGATTTGGGGGGGTGTCGGTGGCAAGAACGGACTAGGAAAGGAAGTCTGAGTGGCAGCATGAGGCTGGAGCCAGGAAGAGCAGCAGAAAAGTGGAGGCAGAGAGTAGGAAATGCCTAAAAGTTGAGGATGTTACACTGGTCAAACATTGAGGAACACCGGAAAAGGACCTGGATTCTGCAGTGTAGCAACACACAGACTACAAAACTGTGAGTGCAAACACAGTGCATATATCTTCCCACTGCATGAAAGCCATGAATCATAGTGCAGCATACCCTCAAGAATACAGTTACACTGTGAAAGTCCTTTCCCATATATAAACAATTTCCTTAACCCAGTGAAGTAGTTTTTCACTCCAGCTGAGAAAGTCCCATGTGTGTCTGCAGGAATTTATTTCAAATCCTTGTTTTTATTTCCTTTTCTAAAATCCTCTATCAATATAAGCAGTAAAGCAAAAATATATCAAGCTCAGTCTTACAGCATGCCAAGATGCAATTCAGTCCTCACTTTAGCGCAACCCCTCTGCTTCGTCATCCATCTACAATCTAATTAGACCTTAAATATGCCGCTCACTGAAACGTCCGGAGCAATGCGACGTGGGGGGAGCCACACAAAGGCCGGACCAGAGGGGTGCAAAGAGCACATGTCAGCTCGAATTCCAAAGTTTGGACATCACAGATTTACTCTTCACAGCGGCAAACGGCAGCAGGCAGACTGGACAGGGCAGACTTTGAAAATTCACGACACTGCTGCTCTATTGTGGGGCAGATCTGTATCATAATTAGGGAAGATTGAGGGAAATTGCTTGTAATTTTCTGGCTGGGTTGCCAGCTTTCATGTTAATGCCGTACAAGATGACATTTGGACTAGTGGGACTTTTTGAAACAACAAAGAAACAATCACGTAGGTGAGATCCTCCCATTTCTCATAGATTAGGGTCAAAACAGGCAGTTGTTTGGGCATGTCTAAACATGCACATGTATAATCATGAGCATATTATTATATCCATAATCACTTGAAGATTTTTTTTGTCACTAGGAGAACTACACTGAGCTTTTTGTCATTTCAAGCCCCGTCGCTGCTAAATAAGAAAAAGGTCATTGTTTGCACACAAAAAAAGTCAATGATGCCTTTGGTTCCTCTCTGTCAGTCACACGCTGGTGTGAATAATGCCAGTTTTGATTTTGACATGTTCAGTATGCTTGTGTTGTGCAGCTGGTGAGATGTCCCTGGTCCTGTGGTTAAGTGATTTAAAGCCTTGTGTCTAGGCACCACCTCTTAAACAAACACTCATGTCATGGTTGAAATCCCACAGTATTTACATGTGAATGCATGTCATTTCATTGAACTGTCAATAACAAACTGTTGCTTCCCCTATCTCAGGCCAAACAGGGTCACACCACCTCTAATACAGAATTATGCCATCATCACACACAAACCGCCTCTGTCTATTCCAGGGGGTGCCACATGTAGTAAAATCGTCCGACGGGTGCCACGATGTGCAGATGATACACCCACGCGCAAATATTTAAGGAACACAGATGTGACTTTTCTCATTAACCCCCAGTCTTGCACCCCACCACCCCGAAAAAAGGTTCAAATTATCTCTAAGCCTTTACTCATCTAATATGATTCATGAATGCATGTTTAAAACGGGCTCCAAATGAATTCATGCTGCGTGCGGGGGTCGGGGTGGGTAGACTAATTTGGTTAACCAGGATTTGATTAAAAAATAGAACTGAGGAGAATCCGATAGAGCAATGAGAGCATTTTCAATAGCTGACAACCGATGCGCACTCAAACACACCCACAGACAGCCCTCACCACTCCATCCCTGCTCAGAAGAGAGGAATTCAATTGCCGTCGAATAACAAAGCTCGCAAATTGCCACAAACTGGTTTGCAGATTAATGGCCCAATCACATCACGCCGACATACAATTTCTAATTATTTTAAAGCTAATACGGGAATCGCTTTATTTATTTGTTTATTTTTTAGAAGGGTGGGGGGGTACTACCTTGTT
This sequence comes from Astatotilapia calliptera, assembly GCF_964374335.1. Classification (NCBI taxonomy): domain Eukaryota; kingdom Metazoa; phylum Chordata; class Actinopteri; order Cichliformes; family Cichlidae; genus Astatotilapia; species Astatotilapia calliptera. The sequence continues at coordinate 25,928,565 of NC_137426.1, read as the reverse complement.
CCCTAGAGAAATCTAACACAACTCCTCCCTTAGGTCCATTTATTAAAGCCGGGGCAGTCAAACATAAAAAAAACAATAAATAAATAACATTAAAAATAATAATAATAAAACGTTTAAGGCCAGGCAGACTCTTCAAACTCCCCCCGATTATTTACCCAGGCGACAGTGAGTGTCAGCTCCTTGAATACCTGTAATTATGTATGGTGGTGGCATTCCTCCTCCGAGGCAATGCAACCGCCCGGCGCACTCTGAGCCAGATTAGGCTGCGAGCTGGTCCGCGTTAGCCCGGTGCCGGTAGTTTGCTTCCCCCCTTCCTCCTTTTCCCATTCTCCCAAAAACTCTTATTTTTAATTCAACAGCCGTGCTTCAAGCAGAGAAAAACTCAACACACTGCACCAAAACCCGCGGATACTTAAAAAAAAAAAACCCGCAACCATCCCCTTTTTTCTCTCAAAGCACCAGGTGTTCAGCGCGAGGCAATAGAGTAATAGAGTTAGCTAAAGCGGCGCGCGAGCTCAAAATATCCGCAGTTTTAACAGTTTGTGTGTGTCTGTGTGTGCGCTTCTGTGTTTCCAATCCGGCTGGTGGTCACACCGGGGCGCACATTCAACACAGCGCAACACAGAAACGCAAGTCTACACACACCAGCGCACACCTAAATAAGTAGATATCTCTCTACAGGTCCTCCGTCCGCACGGCTTTCCACGGCTGCCTTTGGTCGGAGCCACAAGCCTCCACCTTTCTCCCCGGCAAACTCGTGGAGAAACCACACAGCGCGAGCTGGGAAGACGTTGGGGAAAAGAGACGAAACACAACCCCAAACTCACCACACGGTGTCAATACAGAAGGGGGGGAATGTAAGCACAATATTTCCACCAAAAACTGCTCCTTCCACGCGAAAAGAGCCCTGCTCCAGAGTTTTCGCGGTACTTACAGGTTCAAGTGATCCTTGGGGTAGATATCCTCGCCATGGTTTTAAATTCCAAAACTTGTGGACATTTCCACACTGGTCACAGAGCGGGTCTGCTCTCTCTCCGGCGGCTCCCTGCGTGTGAATGGAGCGGAGAGGAGAGGAATGCAGCTCCGGCTCCAGGAGTAAGAGGGAGGGAGGGAGGAGGCGCTCTGCCGCCGCTGTCCCTGCTGATGCTGCAGTACCCAAACAAACCCATAGAGGGCTTCCACTGCTTTATAATGTGAAGGCTGGGGAGACCTTTACATTACATTCATAATTTGGCCAAGCTTAGCTTCCACACGTGCAAAACTATTTTTTTCACGTTTTTAATTGAATTGTAATTATGAACTATTATGTTCGTACACTGTTAATTATCTGGCTTTCTGTATTTCCTCCTTCTCAGTTGTAGGTAATTATGTAGTGGCAGGCTCTGTAAATGAATATTTATATCTACTTAATAAAAATCTAAAAAGAAATGCAAAACTGTGCAAAAGTCTTGAGTCACCATTCATTTTTTTTATATTTTGCTTCCAAGGAGCCAGAGTTTCCTGTAATGTTTTTAAAGCAGTCTTGAGCAAGGTCTTTTAAAGTTGTTCCTTGCAAGTTGGCTGCAGTTCTTGTATCTGACCATTTTCAGAGAATTTTGTTTGTTTTTTTAAGTCACTTAACACTGACCTATGAATCATTCAAGCATAAGAAAAGATCATAACTCAAAGGATGAGCAAGTCTTGTAACTACACATAGCAGACGACTTAGCAAAGCAGCAATTTTAAATTGTCTTTAGGCACTTTGTTACTAGCAACCTGTCACAAAAGCATGTAATTTGTTCCCATTTCTTTAGCCGATTATATGAAAAATACCAAAGATAACACAGTTTGACAGGCATAAAATAGTATTTTTGCACCAGCAAGGTGATTTTCATAGAGTTATTAGCTGAAAACTTGGCACATCTCAGCATGGTGTGTAGCATGTCCTTTAAAAAACTGACAACACTGGACAAGTGGAGGACAAAAGAAGAAGTGGCTGACCTAAAAAGCTATTTACAGCAGATGATGGTATCTGAAAGTCATGTTCTTGAGAAAGAAAATTACAAAATCCAACAAAGATCTCACACAGGACCTGAAAGATGCAGCTGGACCTTCAATTTTTCTATGTACTGTTTGCTGAAGCCTCATCAGAAATAGTCTCAGTGGAAGGGTGGCTGCCAAGAAGCTATTCTTAAGGAAGGGAAATGGGGGAAATTACACAGGAACTGCACTGAAAGTCAGTGGCAACAGGTCTGATGGAGTCCTGAATTACAGTTTTTGGTTCAAATGATCATCAGTATATATGGAGGAGGTTCAGCATGGACCAGGACATTACATAAAGCAATGACAAAAAAGCTCTTCTGAGAAAGTTTGTGCTATATTTAAGAATAAATGTTGACTTTCAAGCTCATGCAAACTGTTAAAAACTCAGTTTTCACCCTATATACTTTATTTCCATGTATGTTTGCACAAGTTTCAGTGAATCGCTGCACCAATTCCCCATTTTCTTGGTAAAATATAAAGAAATGACTTTAGTTCAATTTAATTATATTTAATTAACATAAAACAAAGAGAACAAGAAAATCTGGAGGCCACTTAAAATATAATCATGGACATTGTTACTTTCAACTACCACTCCAGCAATCACAACTAATCACAGTTGTGAAAGTCATTATTATCACAGTTATTATTACCTACATAAATATGTTTCACAGCACACATCTCTCACTTCAAGTTAAAACAAATAGCAGACGCAGGAAAAGATTACATTAGAAGTAGACGACAGCAGAGGGGGAGAAACCCAGGCAGTACTGTGTGGGAACAAGATAGAGGTGATGACAGGAGTGGACAGAGTGACAACAAATATTTGCAAGACAACCAGTTGACATTAAAGCCCTGACAGGCACAGTTTATCCTGTTGCAAGATATTGCATACCTGCAGGTCGTGAGCAGAAAATCTAAATCTACAGTGAATGGTGTTCAAATTAGAACTTGCCCGGGAGATGATCGCAGACAGATTTTAGTTGTGAGCTCCACAAAACAAGTCAGACTTCTAATTAAACGAGGAGGCCCGAAGCCTGTCTGTCATGTCCCATCAGCTGACACATTTCCACAGCCTTACTTAGACTCAGTGTCACTTTGATGACAGATTTTCAATACAAACTGCCCCTGTAAGCCTATACCCCAACCAACTTTTAATTCTTCCTCTTCTCCTATGATATTGAACTTCACAATGGTGAAAGCCACCTTCGAAGCTTTATTTCAATATTCCTCGAAGAGCGAGTGAATATTAGGAGCTTAGGTAAGCCATGTTTTTGGGCACTTTTCCATGATGTCTGTGCAGCAAGGAAGCTTTTGGGATAACTGAGTTACTCAAACAGGCAGCTCAGGTTACCAATTGCACTCAGGAGAGCAGAGACCAAGATCTGGCACTAACCACACCACCTGGCCTCACGAGCTGTGTGTGTATCTAAGTGTGAGAGGGTGAGAATGAGTGTTTCACGGACGAAGATGCAATGTGTGTTTTTGATTAAAAACAACACAGACCTTTGCGTGCCTGCACATTAGAATAGAAGAGTAGCTGAGTTTCGACACTTGCCAGAAAATTTCCCCCAAGTCTATCAAACCTCGCAGCTTTTCAGTAGTAGTCAAAAAGCCCACTGTGTGCCTTTAGAAACAATTGGTTTGGGCACACTAATACTAAAAGATTAGCCTCACTTAACATGTGAAAGGCCTCTGGACAAAACCTCTATCTCGCAGTTAAACAGTAACACATTGATTAGCTTTGTATTAGTGTGACTCACGTCTGTCCAGTTCACTTCAGGCCGGGTGCAAATTCTCATGGGAAAATTTTTCATGTAGTATGAAATACAATAGGCTTATGTGAGCCAGAATGACTATTTGCTTCCTCTGTCTTCCACTGAGCTGTTTGTTGAGTTCTGGTTGCATATTATTACAGTAATAAATAAAGACACAGCACTCCTAATATGCTTAAACAAAAAAACTCTGCCCTTTCTGTGCACATACCTACAGTGCAAACCAAAAGCTGTTTTGTCTATAGTGCTCAGTGGTGGTATTTTTTTTAATGAGCCTGATTAATCTTAGCTGTCATGACTTCACTAGATAGTGCACGGGTCGAGTTGCTTGGGCTGAAAGCTGTGAGAATATAAAATAAATGCACGCATGGCTGTTTGGATGCTTTGCTGCTGTTTTGCTCTCTGCTTGTTTTGTTTATTTAATATATATTCATGTAGTATTAATGGGCCTGAGTTTGGCAAGAAGAGCAAATATTTTAAGTGAGCAACAAGACACCAAGAAATGTTTGAAAAGAGTGAAAAAGAGCACCGGTCGTCCTTGAAAATACACAAAGTGTGCAATCGCACAGACGCACATAAATGCAGTTTTGTGCAAACACTCCAACAAGCAAGGATGTTTGCATCTATATACACAAACAGATCCATTCAAAGATCTCACATCTTTTCTGTCCATAAAACACAAAAGGCTGCTTTTATACACAGGGAAATGATCACACTCAGATACAATGACAGTACCTTGAATTTCCAGTTATTCCTGACACACAGATAACAGCAGATTAAAATGTGCTCCAGAGACACAAAAATAAAAGAGAGATGGAGAAAACTTTGTTTTAATTCTCTTAAAGTGAAAGAAGATCACTGTTTGTTCTTCCCTAGCAGTCGATGCCATCTCTTTTACTGCCCATGAAACCCGATCCTTGGTACATAAAAGCCAAAAAAACATCTGATCTGTGCCAATTAGGCGCAACTAATCAGATTTGAACCAGCGAGTGAAGTGCAGCTTTGGTAGCCTTGTAACCTGAGGTGGCACAGCTCGGGCTAAACAGGTAATGAGCCATTAATTGGCTAACAACAAGATGGCTGACTGCTGGGTAGCAGGGTTACAGGATATCATCTGGCTAAACCTGTCTGATCTGTTTGTACAGTCACTTCAATCCTATTTGAGCTCTGAGGATCTTGGGCCATTATGGCACTGTGCCATCTGTGCCCTCCATCGCCAGATCAGGACAAACAGAAACTTTTTGAAACGTCTGTTTGAAGCCAAGTCAAAATAACAAAACATAACTATCTGTCTTGATTATTTCAGGCAATTGAAGATGTTGATGTTAGAACAGATTATAACATTTAGCACAGTCATAATGAGGCGAAGTGTTCATTAAAATAACGCAGTCCAACACTAATAGTACAGAAAGATACACAGAAGCACAAAGCTATTCATTCATCAAAACTGTCCCAGAATTCTTTGCTCTGTTGTTCAAATATAATATATATATTATGGAGGGACAAGATGATTTTCTAGGCTTCATTTATAAACTTCAACCACTTTCATGAGTGAAAAATATTACATTGAACTTACATATTCACACCGTCATTTGCCTGTGATGAACCTATACATTTTCATTAGGTAGACCATTTCAACTGCTCATTAATGCAAATCTAATCAGCCAATCAGATGGCCACAGCTGATTGCATATTAACATGGTCAAGGCAACCTGCTGAAGTTCAAATTAGCACCAGAATGCGGAAGAAAGGTGTTTTAAGGTGGCATGGTTGTGTCTTGCCAGACAGGCGAGTCTGAGTATTTTAGAAACTGCAATGAGCTGGGTGAAAATGCCTTGTTGATGCCAGAGGTCAGAGGAGAGTTGCTAGGCTCCTTTGAGTTGATAGGAAGGTAAAAATAACTCATTTCAACTAAGAACAGGAAACTGAGGCTACACATAGGCTCATGACAGTCGACCGCAGATGAATGGAAAACATTGTCTTGTCTGATGAGTCTTGATTTCTTCCGCAAAATTCAGATGGTAAGGCCAGAACTTGGCATAAACAATGTGAAAGCATGGGTGCATCCTGCCTTGTATCAACGGTTCAGGCTGCTGGTGCTGGTGTAATGGGGGGTATTTTCTTGGCACACCTTGGGCTTCTTGGTACCAACTGAACATCATTTAAATGCTACAGCCTACCTAGTTGCTAACCATCTTCATCGCTTCATCCCATCTTCCGATGGGTGTTGATGGTTGGTTGATAACACACCGTATGAGAAAGCTCCTTAAGAACCCCCCCCCCCCCAGTCACCAGATCTCAATCCGGTAGAGCACTTTTGATACATGGTTTAATGGGAGAATCACATCACGGATGTGCAGCAATTGTGTGATGCTATCATGTCAAAATATCTGACGAATGTTTCCAGCATTTGGTGAATCTGTGTCATGAAGAATGAACACAGCTCTGAGCTCTGGATCAGAGCTACTAACATGATGTAACTAATAAAAAAGGCTGGTGAGTACATGATAAGATCAGTGATCTCAAACTAACAGTGTGTGATGTAATGGATAAATGAAACACAGACAAACTTCCCCCTAGTTTATTTGCATACAGTACACCAGTGTATACTTTTGTATTATGTTACACGCTGATTCTGAAGAGGCACTCACATGAGTGTATTGCCAAGCACAGCATTCCAGTTACTAGCTGCAAAACCCATCACCTGTGATGTATGTGATCACTACAATAGCTTAGTGCTTTCCTAATATGAACAAACAACTTCATTTCCATTAGTAAACACCACAGACATGCACATTTTTAATGCCCTTCTAAATTAAAGCTTCTGAAAGTTTACATCTATTGTACGGCATCTGTTCATGGCAAAGGGAATCAAATTGTATCTGCATGCACATGTATTAAGTTAAATGTTGTTTTTTATTACATTTAAGTAAATTGCAGGATCACACCTGGGCTTGTTAGGAGCGATACTAATCAAACAGTAACACGAGGAGAAATCAAGAAAGTCATTAGGGGATTGAGAAACCTGGTATTGCTGGAGGTTAAATTGTTTATGCATTATAAGATTATGCTTATGCAACTGTTGTGAAATCGTAATGTCTTAGTAAAGTAATATGAGTTAAGAATACTTCCACCTTAATTATTCATTCAGTTTGCATTTCAGTTGTGGGAAACCTTAAGAGACTCTGGAGACTTGCTCTTTAAAATTGCTGCAACCTTATAGGCAGGCTCATTGGCCATGATTTAATGTGCATCTTTTCATAGACCTCAGTTATCAATTAGCTGTAAGTGTACACCACTGGGAATATCCTCAGTCGTGCCTGCCACATTAACATCCATTAGAAGTGAATCACCTGTCTGTGCTAGAGCTCCTCATCTGCTGAATGTTTTCCTCTGGGCTGCAATCTGTCATAGTGGGGGGAAAAGACTGGTGAGATAAGAAATTGCTGCAGCTTGTGAATCATTTTAAGGTGCTCACAAATCTCAGAATTAACAGTTTGCTTCACACCAATGAGTGCCGAGCCCGAAGACTTATTATGAATGTGGCAAGGGAGCACGGCCAGCACAAAAACACAGCAAATTTGTAACGACGACGGTTTGTGATTTCACCTCTGATGGACCTTAATACGTTCTAAATTGATAAGGTAGATTCTCCTCTTCGTGAATATTGAAGAGCTTTATAGAAAAACAAATACGAGTCGTGTAAATGCAGTGGGAAACAGAAATAAGCAATAGCGCATGGAGTCAATTAGTGGCAGAAATGCTATGATGTATGTAATTAGTATCAAAAACAGTAACAACTTTGATATTACTTGAGTGTTGCAGCGTAATTAGAAGCATGTTGTACCAGAAAGCACACCTCGTAAGGCACCGGAAAACACAACACCATTAATTTTCCACGTGCTGTGCTGGGCATGCAAACAGTAGGTTCCTCTATGCTTGGCTGTTTAGCAGCAAAGCTTGTTTTCTGCTCATGCCCAGCTATTTTTTGAAAGAATGCATTTGGTGCAGAAATTTTTGAAGTACCCAATCATAATTAAAATCTAGGTGAGGCGAACTGAACCTAATTAGTTACAAACAGCCTCTTTGTGTCATCTCTCAGCTGCCATCAAACACTTTATGTGGCCCTTCTCTGCTGGCTTCTGATGTGCACGCCTTGGGGTGCTCATAGTAGGGAGACTAGCTAACACCAGTCTTTTGATTAAACTTGACATATTCCATTGTGATCAAAAAATTACAGGAACCTGTGTTGTGACTGTCTTTTGATTTTGGTATTATTATTCCCCCCCCCTTTTTTTTTCACTTCACAGTCACAGAGATCTGGAGGACAATGAGGAGGGAAGGAGAAAGAGAGGTGAGGGAAAGAGCTTTGATGTTTCTATTTGTACAACACATAGCTGCTTTTGTAGATGTCCTTTAAGAGTGTGGCTGACTTTATGGCGCGGTGATGTCCTTGTGCTCAATGTGTGAGCTTAAATATTGTCAGGACACATGGCTAAAAATAATCACAAAGCTATCCTCTCCTGTCATGTAAAATATGTATACGCAAGCTGCAGCATTGTGGGTTAATACTGAGCTAGCAAAAAGCATCCATTATTTTAGCATGACTGTCGTTTATATTTTTAGCATATTTTATGGCAGTGTTAAATAGATTAACATGTCATTAAGCAGACATGCTGACCCTCTATTCGTATATTTTATGAAGAAATGTATTTATTTAGTTTATGACGAAGTTTATAAAAGAAATACATCCATTTCTATCCAAACAGCTTGCTAACATGGTTGCAACAAGCTAGGAGGATAGCAAGATCTGGACCTCTGTAATCTTTTTCAAAACACGGCAGCACTCCAGAAAAAAAGTATCTGTGTTGTGTTTAGTTGGATCACTTGATGCAAAACTCAAGAGGAGGACAGCTGGTTGGTTTAGGCAAGAGGAGACGTTACTTCTTCCTTCTGTGATTTTAATTTCAAGCTCCCTCTTGGGGTTGCGTCAGGAAGGACATCTGGGGTAAAACTGTCAAATCAAATATGGGGGGCTACCTGCTGTGACAAGGCAGGGGCTCAAACTATTTTAATTTCAAGTGAAGGGAGAACTTTGCTGATCTGTTTTTATGTAGTGGTTTTATGCAGGCAGCATTCATCTTCCATATTTCTATACACACAGTTGTGCCTGCTAAAAAAGAGAAATGTACACAATGAAGTACTTTACAAGTGTGACTTTCCTTTTGGTTTTTCAACACCTTAAATACGATACATTCTGAGAGATAATTGTGACCAAGCCTTGTTGTTCCTGAAATTTGGTGCTAATCAAGTGCTAACATGTTCAATTTATTCTGTATTTAATAGGTGGGGAATGTCCAAGTTTAAATGATGAATTCCAAGCTTAAGTAAACAATCAACACGGCAGGCAGTGAGAAACAGCGAGGCAGAGTTTCATTTGATATATCAGCCAAATGGAAGTGTAAATAATTTATATTTTAATATCAAGTCAGAATATTATAAACTTTAGCCCTACCATGTACCATCAACCTTAAATGCAGCCTTTATTTTTGCAGACTTTGCTTTCATGAATAATAGTGGAGCAAAATGTTTATAAAATAGACGTGTTTTCAGACTTAATGTAAGACACAAACTGGACAATCTGGAGACTAATATGTAACCATTTATAATGATCCATCCTGTGCGCTTTCTTAAGAAAAGCTTCATCACCACGAGTGCCGATCTCAGATCAGCTCAGCCTTTTACATGAGGACGAAAGACAGTTAGCGGGCCTCCTCGGGGATTCCAAATCAGCACACTCACATTTTGGTCCAGACACGTTCCTGGGTGCCTGTGGGAGACGGTATGTCAAAACGTCTACTTCTAATGACTGCCTACTTTGTCTAGCTCATTTAAAATCGAGGGCTGTATGCCAAGCCTTTGCCCATGCCAGGTTTTAGGTCCCAGTGACAGTAACAGTTTTAATCATATCTTGGCAGGTATGCTTATGCTGAGGGTTTCTTTGTGCAGGAAGTTTGCGGTTTGCCTGGTGTTAGATTAACAGAGTCTGTCATCTCAGCCGAGCCCAGAGCCGAAATCAGATATCACGTTAGGCACCTCTCTGCCCAGCAGAGAAGGATTGCATTGCCTCTTGACCTCTGAGAACTAGCAGAACAATACCCATGTTAAAGCATGTCAAAATTCATAAATTAATATTGCCCCCTGTATCTAATAATGACATTTTTAGGTGTAAAATTAGGAGTAGCCTCCTTGCCTCTCAGTGCTGCTGAGGCTTGTCACGATTTTAGAGCTGCTTTGTAACTTTCGGAGTTGAGTTCTCACTAAACAACAAAAACACCGCATGTTGTCACAGCGTTTTCCACCCAAATAACTTCCACCCAAATTACCTGCAGTTTCATCATCTCATATTTAGCTGAAGCTTTTGTCATCCGCAGTGCCAGCAGCACCTGCTGTTGCTGTGTCTTTTAGCTCTCTTCAGCAGTGTAAAGCTTGCTCCCATCTTGCCCTTGACAGAGGAGCTTGTCACCCTCACACAGTAATTATACGAGAGCTGATGTCTCCTCTTTCCATTGAATTATTGAGAAGGTGGAGAGGACACCAGATCCTATGTAGAGAGAGACATCGCTGTTCACTTCCGAGTGGCCTCCGGGTATAAAAAATCCCAAACGGACAATGCTGTGCAGAAGCAGATCGCCTGCATGTAATACCATTGAGTCTTCTTCCTGAATCCAGCTTCAGTCGTCTCGCTGGATCCCCGATACACAGCTTCATTATAACATAAGAGCGTCTTAGCTTGTGAAGACTGCAGTAATGAGCAATTTGATTGTAAGGCGACATGCTATACATCTGTCAAAACAAAAGCAGTGAACTATGTATATAATGTAATTTATGCATATATAAAATTACCATTAAACAGCATTGATCAAATTTTAAGACTTGAGATTGTCACTCGTATTTTCTTGTAATTTTGCCTCTGTAAAACCCCACTGAGGATTTTAAATCAATCAAGCAAGAGGCAGACTTTCATCTTTAATTTAAGGGTTCTGGCAAAAGCATCGCATTAACTGTTTAGGGAATACAGCCATTTATATTCATAGTCCAATTGGACAACTGACTGACGAGCAGTTTTATGGCTTCCTTATGCCGTGACAAACTAAGCATTAAAAGATGTGCAGTTGACTCCAAGTGTTGATCTTCTCTTCTCTCAGTGTGAGGTCCAAAGGTGTTAGAAAGCCATGATAGCCAAATCTATCATAGAGATAGCAAGAACTTAAATCAACAGTCTGGTACATGCTGAAAATGAAAGATTGCACTGGCCAGCTCAGCCACACCAAAAAGCCCAAAACACCACAGAAGATAACTAAAGTGGATGATTGCAGAATTTTTTCCTTGGTTAAGAGAAACAAATTCATCTCTTTATCTAACCAAGTCAAGAACACTCCAGGGTTTCATTGTCAAGCTCTACAATCAATAAATGGTTTAATGAATGGAAACACAGAGGCTTTGGAACAAGGTGCACTCTACTAGTTACACTCAAGAGCAAGAAGGCTGGATTAGACTTCGCCAGAAAACATTTAAAAGAGCCTGCGCAGTTTTGAAAAGACAAAAAGTCTTTGTAAAAATTGAAACCAATATTAACTTGCACAAAAATGACAGGAAGAGAAACATATGGAGAAGGAAAAGAACACCTCATGAGCATAAAGCATATCACGTTATCTGTCATGCTGGAGATGCTGGAGCAAAAGTGGTTTCTCATCTATGGTGCTATATGAATGCACCTCAGCAGTGCATAAATACGGGCCACAGTGATCTTTCTCCAAAAAAGGAGACAGACGTCCCTGTCCTTTAAAGATGCATAATGCAAATGTCAGCACTGCAATTGTGAGCAGCCACACTCCCCTTAGACAAGTGTTATTACACAGGAAATCCTGCCACGCGTCTCTCAAAACACAACTCTGCTTCTGCTACCACCTCACCTTTGGACACCTACACCAGTCGTATATTTCGTGAAATGCACGGCATAGCGTGCGTCTGCACGAAATCATTTTATTGCAGGAAAAAGCAGCACGCTTGTTTGCAAAGCTGTCTGATTCGCTTCATTGTCGCGCCAGCGTTGGGCTTTTGATTGCACAAATGAGTCTTTTTGTTTTAATCCTCCACTGAACAGCCCAAGGTCATTACATTTCTGTGGAGTATGCTAACTTGCCAAGAGGTGGATTTTCCCCTAAGGTAACCTACACTGGCTTGTGTTTTAAACCTGTGAGAAAGAATGAAGAGACAAATAATTCTGGCACAAATGAACCCGCCTGCGGAGAAAGTGGCTTTATAATTAAATGTACTCCAAGAAAAGCATTTCCACTACTCGCACGACAGAAAAACCTTTCACCTTGTTCCCTTTCAGAGCTCACCTCTGCACTGCTTAGTTACCATGGTGCCATGGAGGTGGTGTGATTCATACACCACTATCCTTTTTCCTGCTACCCATCTGTATGCGGGTTATGATTTTATTTCACAATTTAAGCAAATGGTGTACCGATGAAGTCAGAAGGGAAACAAAAAGCAGTTGAAGAATTTCCTAATAAAAACATGTGGTAATATGTTTCACAGTGAGAGACTCTTGAAATCAGCTTTGACGAGATGGTCTCAAGAGAAGTGACTAAATGTGAACTGCCTTTTGTGTTACACTCTGTCCAATACTGAATGAACTGAAGTGCCTGAAAACTTCAGTTATTTCTGATCATTTCTCACACTCAGCTGCTCGAGCTTTAACACACATTGTCACACAATGATCCAACCCTTACAAGGCAGCTTATATAATCTGTTCTATGGTAAGACCTTGAGGTTTCTGTAAAATTTTGCCTGAGGACTTGATGTGACTTGTTTATGCACACAGTTTTTCCCTTTCTCCTCTTCACTCCAAGCTGTCTTCCGCACAGGAACATATTACAAAGAGAAAAGGTGGCATGTAGGAGTAGCATAGGATAGCTGGCCTCAGTTCAGTGCCTCCATCTCCAGCCCTGACAGAGCAGTGAATGACCCTCACTCACAGCTGTCCTGGACCCACTCAGCCAAGCAAACTTAAAGCCTGGAAAACAACACACTATACTAGGATGCTAAGATGCGGTCGGTAGAAGAGATAGATGGGAAAAGAGTTATTTAAATGCAAAGCAATGCATCTTGGGAAAACCTCAGAAGCTAAAGCCAGAATGTGGCCGTGCATTTTATGGACAGCGGTGCAGACGCCCTTAACGGCAGGGTGTGATCTCTCTAACTGATCTTTACAATTATGCAAGTTGTCTGGAAATGCTGCGAAACAGTATTAGTAGACACAGAAAACACACTTGAGATTTTCTTCAGCAACACGTCACAAATGCCACTCATAAAAGCTATCGGTGTTAGTGAGACCAGATCTATCCTAAATGTCTTGACATTTAATTTTTGATTTCATATCTCGATGGTAGCCCTGAACTTCTATATGCGCAGCCAATCTAGATCATTTATTACCTGAGCAAAGTTATCATCACTTCATATAACGGCCACCTTGCGATATAACGCGGAGCTCAAGCTATGCTGTCTCCGTACTTTATCAAATGTGACATACTGCTCGGTGCCATATGGAGGAGAAAAAGGCACGTGTTGTAAGAGTAGGAGACTTAATGAAAGTTCATATATTTTAATAATCCACAGGTCCATTAGCCAATGTGACAGCTAATAAAGAAGACAGATCTCAGCTGACATCTTCCTAACTGCTACTGTTTGACCTCGTGATATGGTGATTTTTTAAAACGAATATATATATATATATATATATATATATATATATATATATATATATATGAGGTCTTAATAGATTAATTAATTAAGAGTAAACAGCATTTAAATGTTGTGTTTTTGTGTCATCGTTGAGCTGGAAATAAAAGCCGTTTGGTCCAGATTAAACACAAACATAAAAACGTCATTGAAATACAGAGTACATACTAGTAATTTTGCTTTCCCTTTATACTGTTTGCATGTATTTACTTCTCATACAGATACCTTGTACATACTGCTTCGGTTTATATCAATAATAAAGAAAGATTACTCAGGATAACCCAGCCTGCTAACTCTCATCCTGACCTGCTCTACCATCTGTGTTCTAGTATACATTAGATGGAAATAAAACACTGTGCTACATATATACATTTGCCAGTAAATACAAACTCTAATTCTGAACTACAACAACATCAACTTTCTTCTAGTAAGAATGGGTCAAATGACTATGTGTAAGAAGAGAGCGAGAAAAGTGCAGCGGCAGTCCTCCTGCAGTCCTGGGGCATTTTAGCACCTTTCATCAATTTATTTTGGATTTAGATCCTCAGTGTGTTTTCATTCTTTGTATTTCTTCTTATAAACCTATTCTACTGGATACGCAGCACCAAATTATAGACAAAGACAGATTTTCTTATTGGTATGTGGATCGCAAAAAACAGAACCACAAAGAGAATGTCTATAAAATGCAGATCGATCGATGAGACAAAAACGTAACTTTAAATATATATAAATTTTTATATCATAATAATGTTAATATGCTATGTTTGCCTAATCAAACTCTATTCTACTCCTCTGTGTGTTGTTTTCTCTCTTTCGTTCAAGTTCTTCTTTGTGTGCTGTGAAGACGCGCCTCTTCTTCCACTAATCTCAAACACACCTCAGTGTTATTCTCAAAATTAAATTACCAAATGGAAAAAAGAAAAAGAAAATGAAAAACAAAAACGACCAGCTGCAGCAGCTGTTTTATTAAGGCCACTGTTCCATATTTGCACTCTACATGTATTAGTTCAAAGCAGCGATAACTGCACCCAATTCTCTTTCTTTGCCGGAGGTTCCCTGACTGGCGAGGAACTTGGTGATATCATGAATTATATTTATTTTAGGTGATATGTGAGGCATGTTACACAAAATGATGTGTGCTGTGATTACCAGGATAAATATATTAGCAATGAGCACACGCGGGACAGTGGTGAACAATACAAGTGCAGCTAAGCAGCTTCTTTTCCCCCCTAAGAATATGCAGAATAGAGTTAAGTATTATATATGTATGAGTTAATGTTTTCTATTGTAAGAGGAAAATAAACCACATCATTCTGTCATTCATTTTCTTCAATAGCTGTTCTATGACAGCAGAAAGAGGAGGAATGAAATGCAGTGTGTGTTTGTGTGTGTTAAAAGGTGTGCTTACAATCCAATACAGCCTCCTGCATTTACTCACTGTATGAAACAGAACTGATGGAAAAAATTACTCTGCCATTCATTGCTCTAAACTGAATGCAGCTGCAGTGAGAGTGACAAGGTGCAAACTGTGCAATCCCAAATGTTATTAAGCAGCGCAGACAGGTAGTCGAAACCGAGGCGCTGTGCTATGCTCTATTGTTCAACGTTTCCGTCCTGTTCCTTCTTTGTTTTTACACACTCACGCGCCAAGTGCAGAAAGCTCTGCTATGGGTGCACTTATCTAATGACCTTGGACATGTAGTAAAGATATCCCCGTTTGACACAGCTAATTGGTCGACGTGTCGGAGGATGTTTAGCAGCTTAGTAAATCACATCTACCCATTGATTTCTCCCCCCTTCACACCCCCTCCATCAGACATTGTATTGCTTAATCCAGTCTACAACTCCATTGTTGCAAATCCTCAATGGATTCTAAGGCGGAGGAGGAGGAGAGAAAGAAAGCGAGACACGGGGAGAAGGAAACAGAGGAAAGAGAACAAGTGATTAAGAGGCACTTGGGATGGGGAAGGTAAATTAGAGACTGCAGGTTAGTGTTTGTGAGAACAAGAATCAAAGAACGGAGTAGATGCTGTCAGAAGTGTCGGGATCCAGAAGCGAGGGCAGAACGGAGTTCACAGCCGTGCCCCCGCTCGTGCTGAAGCATATTTGATGGCATTGGGTTTTCATGCGACAGCATGCCTTCAAATGATGCTGTGTCGCGCTATTTGTGTTGGTGCAGAACTGCTGTGCTAGCTGAAGCATGCAAAGTTGTGTCATGGCATCAGCTCTCAGCATTAAGCTATCTTCCCTCTGGTTAATCGTGAGAATTTCTCTGTATTGTCTCTGCAGGGAAAATTCGGAGGCTTTTCAATCCACTTTTCGAGCTGCACTTCCACGAGTGAAAGCTCGTCTGCTGCAGTTAGATTATATAGGCAGTGTAACCAGAACATGGAGAACTGGCCCTTTAAAGTTACTTTTGAGTGCTATACTTGGAGACAAGGCACGCTCTATAACAAATACAGAAATACAGCCTCTTTAAGCTGTCAGTACAGTTGCTATGGAAACAATATTTGTCCAGTTATACAAATAAAGCCTTACATTTTTTGTGACCTTGGTTTTTGGGCAAAACTTGTCAGTCTTCATACACTCCATCTTGGTCTGATTTTAGTCAAAAATATGTGAGTCATTTAAAACATGTAAATGATTTTGCTGCATAATCATATTAAGACATTATTTGAAAAGAACAGACTAGAATAGAATAAACTTTAATGTTGTTATTCAAGTGTGATAGAATTTAGACTGGCATTTCTATTATGCCCATCAGAAAATACAATAATAACAATAATAGGTAGATGTAGATTATTACATCCAAGGGAGTGATTACATAGGATGCAATGATAGTCCTGAAAGTTATTATCAGCGCAAGTTATCATAGTGTATTGGAGGGTAATGGAGGTCACAGCTCAGAGGAAAAATATATACCTCAGTTTGTTTGTGTAGGATTGCATTAGTCTGTATCGTTTGCCTGATGCAAAAGTTCAAATATAAGGTGACTGGTGTATGAAGTGTCTGAAATGATGCTATTTTTCTTGTCCTGAGACGACTGATGTAGACATCCTCAAGATGGGACCTCCAATCTTACCGCACGCTGTGCAATCTTCACCATATGGTGTAGATCCTTCTACTCGGCAGCTGTGCAGCTTCTGTATCACAACGTGATGCCGTTTGTGAGGAAGTTTACTCACATTTTAACATCGTAAACTGATATTTATTAGTAACCACTTTGTTAGCTCAGCATTTTTAGGATATCTCAGACTTCAGCTAAGAATTGTGCAAAATTCAAATTCTAATAATTCATATCTTTTAAAGTCTAAGGTTTTACATAAAAAATAGCTACTTCTTACCAGGTCTTAATATTAGGTAACTACAGCCTCACATGAAGAAGAACACATAACATATTACATTGTGTCATTTCTTATTTAATAAACTTTTTTTTTGTTTGTTGCCTGTCCCGTTTGGATCTTTAACCATCAGAATTGTTGTCTGAAGGCCAAGAAAGATGCCAAGCGGATTTACTTTACCAGTTGGATCATCATGGCCTTACCATATTGGTCCATTTGATTGACCTTTAATATAATTATGTATTTATTTTATTTTATTTTCGGCTGTTACAGACAGGACAGACATGATTGGGGGACAGGACAGGGAGGAAGAATGAACGAAAGAGCGGGAGAGAAAGAAAAATAGAGGGGAGAAGAGATGGTGAGAAGGGGGAAGAAAAAAAAAAGGAAAACAAACAAAACACCTGGATCACCTGTATGGAGATAAGAAAAAAAAAAACAGAAGAGAAAACAAACAAAAAAGAGCAACATAACAAATACAACACCATCACAATTACCACACAAATTAGCTAACAGTAGATACCAAATATTACATGTTATTGTGCAGCACACAAGATCGTGCTTTTAGGTAGCAGCCAAGAAAGGTGTAGTTTGTGTCTGTGAACACCTGTGTGTACACCTGTGTGCTCACCCATGTGTACACCTGTGTGCATCAGCACGCTTGTATTCAAAAGGTTTCTCCATGTAACAATTTGTTAGGGTTCAGAAACAACCTTGAAAACCTTTCTGCTATTTTCCGCTTGGAAGGACGAGACTTTCTCATGAAACCCCTCCAATCAAACCATACTTGATCACAATCTTTAAAATTTAAAAATCTAACTGAGGCCGGTAGAGTCTGAGATGTAGCTCTTAGGCTTTTGCAGTTTCTCTAGGCATTGCACAGTTTGACCTTGGAGTGAATTTCCATGGATATCCAATCCTGGGAAGACTGGTAACTGTCTTGAATGCTTTCCACTTGTGAATAATTTCTCACTGTGGAATGAAGGACTTCAAAGTGTTTGAAAATTCCCATATAACACTTCCCAGATGGATGGGCAGCAGCAATTGCTTCTCTAAGATCACTACTGGCATCTTTCTTCTTTGACACTGCAACAACACATACCTTATGATCGATCGAGTGAATCTGATTAGGAGCAATAAGGATGCCCTGCTTCTGTTGTTTGTCAACAAAATGATGACATGGTGTGATACCTCATGTTTTATTGTTCATCTGAGCGTTTATTTTAAGACCTACTGAGAACCAGATGATTTTTATTATGTCCTGAGAGGTAAAACTTTAGAACTGACAAAGGGTCTACTATCTTGTTACAAGGACTATATAAGCACTGATACACACACATTTTCATTTAACCTACAATAGCATTGGAGTCGAGCCCGTTCTTTCTTGACATGACTACACGCGATAGATTGGAGCTGTTATTTCTTCTCACCTTGGGTGGTAATATTGCTGAAAGAAAAACTGGCATAAACTGTGAAAGAAACACGGCATTGCGTACTTGAAACTGATCTTGCGGTTGAATAACTGTTTATCCCCCCGGCTGAACTGCTGACATGACAAGCATCGCTGGGAAAACTTCAAAGGAAGACACAAAATTTTACATGGCCGATGTTTGCTTATTACACAGTAAATGATCGTGCAGTAAAACAGACAGAGATGGTAAAACTTGTGCCAGTGTGTACTTTTTAAGGGCCTGCATTCTTTAAACAAGAGACATTATAAGGTTTTTTGTTTAAAAAAGAAAGAAAAATGAAAGAAAGATCCCTGGGAATCAGTCAAGGAAGTATTCATACATCTGAATCTTTTTAAGCCATCCCTGTGACATAACTACAATAAATAAAATTAAAAACAAACAAAGCCAAACATTTTTTTTGTGCATTCAGCCTTAATCTTTCATTAGTAACTGCAGAACAATTCCATTATAATTTAACCAATCATGCATTGAAATAACACTGCAAAAAGTCCCTAAGCTAACAGGGGGACTGTTCAGTTCAGTTCAGCTCATTTTATCTATATAGCACCAAACCACAGCAACAGTTGCCTCAAAGCGCTTCAGAAAGAGGCGAAAACCCCAACAATCAGATGACCCCTGTCAGCAAGCACTTGGTGACAGTGGGAAGGAAAATCTCCCTTTTAACAGGAAGAAGCTTTTTGCAGAAACAGGATTAGGAAGAGAGGCGGCCAACTGATAAGACTGCTTATGGGGTAAAAGGGGAGGAAGACAAGACAACAGGCACACTGTGGAAGAGAGCCACTGTTGGGAGCAAGACAGAAAGACCAACAGTGGACAAGCATGTGGGTCACGTGCAGTGTGCGCCAAGGTTAAAAACACAGCAAACAGAAAAGGTGCATTCACAGGTACTGCCTGGAAACAAAGTGTATGTTTGCGTGAGCATGGCACTGAGCTGCTTAGACAGATTTCTGAGCCGCTTGTCGGTGTGAGAGGAGTGAAGTCATGATGCATCAATCAGCAGCCTGCCGCCTGAGGTGCTAGGACTTTCATTGTACTTGAAGCGTTGGGAATAGCTGAGACTGCACTTCATCCTCGGCAAAACACCTTTTCCACAACCTTGAAAAACCCACTTTACACATGTCGTCAAAAAAAAAAAAACAAGCCCGGCTCACTTGCTTTCACTAACTTTACTCGTCCCAACGACCCCTCCCGATCCCATTGATTCACTCCTTTTCTTTTCTTTTTTTAATAAAAGTGGAAATAGTTGAGAGCGGGAGGCGAATCATTTGACTCTGCATGTGTCCTTTGAGATAACATGCCATGCTCAGACCAGAAATTTCTTGTCTTTAGAAGAGAGAGAGAGGAAGAAAGAGGAAACGGGAGTGCAGAGAAACAAAAAGCTCTCTCAAGTACACAGCATACATTTGCACATGTCTAATTTGGGGGTCAGAGGGCAGACGGCAGAAAATGTTTGTTTTCACACTTCTTTTCTTTGCCTCGAACATACACAGGAGTGCATTTGCATAAAGCCAAAACATTTCAGATTTGCGCCCCAGCTTGTGTGCATACAGCCCCCCCCCCCACGTGTAAAGTGATATTGCCTTTGATGACCCTTTCCTTTTGATCTCTGTAATATATTTTCCTGAACAACAGAAAGCCACAGCCATGATTGATAATGCATGCATACTCCGCTGGCTGCTGGCACGTTGCTTTGATCTCCATCAAAACTGAACGAGAGGAGCTGATAAAATGTAGGACAACCCTCGTTCTGCTGGGTTAAACGGAACTGGTGATGCTCGGGATGGATGGCGAGACCTAACGGCGGTATTAGTGCCACGCACGGAGCGTTGGAAATCAAAGCACTGCAAACCTGCCTGCAATAATGTTCTCAATCAGTCTCCCGAGGGCGGCACTGGCCTGTCTTTCACCCCTGCGGGAGTTTCGCCGACGACTTCTTCCTTCCACTTATGTTGAAGGACTATATAAGATGGAAGAAAATCATCTGACATGAGACTGTGCAGACATCTCTTCTAGTGCAGGATGTATATAGACTAGATCTAAAGCCCCGTGACAGCTTTGGCCTTTCCATATGAGGCATCAACACCAAACAGACCTTGACGCACACATACACACACAAACATACACATAGCATCTCTCATACGCCGTCTTTGCCTCTCCCTCTCTTTTCTCTCTCTTTCTGCCCCTCTGTCTAACAGTGCTGCGCGAACATGCATGTATTATTCATTTAGCAACTAGCTGGATGTGGGGCCTTGTCAAGAACTGAACCCACCACGGCGGAGTGCAAAGGAAAGCAGAGGGCGGCAGAGGGGGAAGGGATAAAAGAGTAGAAAGAGCAAGAGAAAGATGGAGGGATATATTATCTATTTTCTGTGGGTAAACCGGCTTCACACTATTACACAGACTCTGGATAAAAAAAAAAAAAGCTTCATATTTCTCCCTTAGGACCCTGCAGCCTCACTCTTTCCCTCCTTTCTTCCACACATACAAGGAGCTGAACCGACAACCTCTCGGTGCTCCTCACCGGAGTCATCTCTGCGGCAGGAAATTGTTACTGAAGTTGAGGGTAGCCGCTTGTCTCACGGGGCTGTCACCAGCGCTAAATCTAGGTGGAATATTTAAACTCTCAGCCAGCAGAGATTGGCTGTCTGTCTCCCGTGGCCTATCTTAAACAGCAATCTGACTGGCATTTTCTCCTCTTTCAGGCTGTCACTCAAGAGACATTTGTGGTTGAAAGAGTCGTAACACTTGGTCAGAATGAGCATTTACTCCGGAGATGGGCTCGCAGGAGGCTCCCTGTAGGAGAGGAAATGGATGGAGAAGAGGATAAAGAGTGAGGGGGGTGGGGGGAGTTAAAAGAGAGATAGGGGATGCTGAGGACAGGGTAGAAGGGGCGTGGATTGCCAGGTTGAAGATAGTGAAGAGGGAAAATGATAAAGACTGGCAAAGAAGGAACATACTACTATATGTGGATAACAGAGCAGGGAGGAAAATTAATGGTAGGTGGAATGGGTCTGAAGGGGCTAAAAGAAGGACCTGAGGATGTGCTGTCAGCAGTTTGCAGCTGAAGTAGTGACATGCTGATAAGTTTAGGCCTAATAAAAGGTCACCTATTTTTACTGCTTTTAGTGATGTTATCAGGAAAGGAAACAATGTGTTACATTTTTATGCGCCTACTTATGCTAATTAAAGCTACCGTAATCAATATTTAGAGATGGGGGTCACACGAGGTGACAGATCCACTGAGAATTATCATCAGATCCTACAGTTCCCCTCAGCTCTCTCGGCTCAGGATGTTTTATGATGAAGCTTCAAGTTTTTGATTCAGGGTCATTGTGGTAATTAGCATCCTTTTCAAATTTGGCAGCCAATTGTTTTCACTGAATAAAGCTTTTAAAATCCTTTGGATGCTATACCTACCTTGCAAAAAAACCAAACCAAAACAAAAAAAAACGGTGAATAAAAGTGGAGATTTAGCAGGAAAATACTTCGATATTCCCCTTAGGGGGTTACGGCAACTGCTGAAGAGCTATAAAAATTGCAGTGAAGGATAATGTTGCTCCCTAAATTTGTAAAGAAAACACTGCAGAATAATAAGCTGAAATTTTAGCTTAATCAACCTTATAAGGTAATGTCAGAGCTGTTCACCTGCCCCAAGGGGACAATGCCACTTTATGTTTTGCAATTTTGTTCCAGACAAAAGAGCAAAATTCTCACTGTTTTTTGTTTTTGTGTGCCCAGAAAGCACATAAGCCATTATTTCTAGAAAAAAAAAATCTGACTTTGATGCCTCCCAGTAGCATTAAAAAAAAAGACATGGTGGCAAGCGGCGATGCAGGCTGCTACAAATAATTCAAAATGTGCTACACTCACAAAACAGTTCTACACACCGTCACTTTAAACTGACATTGGTCCAAATTAACACCTTCAACAGTGTAGCTTGTTTGTTTTTTTTTTCTGTGCTGATGCCTGCTGTTACATAAACTGCCACAAAAGATCACAAAAGTACTTTGGCAGGTTTTTATATAACTGTCTGTATGTGGACAGAAACTTTACAGGGATGTGATCGAGATCAAAAGAAAGGTCGACCACACCTAAACTAAAGGGTGCTTCTTTAACCCCCCATTCCGGTAATCTTCAATTTTGCGATGGGTAATCTTTATCTGGTGTGCAAACATATGATATTTTTCAAAGATGGGTATGGTTTGAAAACTTACTGTATTAACAGCTGAAGTGTTACCATTGTGAGAGTTTCTACTGCCTTCTCTCTGACAGTCAGCAGCATTAAAGCGAGCATTAAAATCAGAAAGAAAGAGAACCACTGAGGCTCTTCAGGCTCCCCCGATGTAAAAAATCGGAACAAAAAGCACCACTGCTGTGAGTAAAAACACGACCCAGGCGAGGGGCTGACCCCAAACCATGTGGCCCACCCTGACTGGTCACCACAGAGCGAGAGGGCACATCCGCACAATCACATTATGCTTGATAAATGCCCAGCTTGCACCAAAATATGTGTGGCTTCTTAAGAACAGAAGGCTGCCACATGGCCCAGTTTAGTGAAAAAAAAAAAAAAACCCTAACTTGCAAGGCTGAAGATGACACTGTGTGTATGCGGGGTGCACAGGCGCGTGCGCGTGGCACCAACACATGGTTATTATGCCCCCGAGCGAGGCTGGAGACAGCTGCACAGTCGTGAAGTCAGTGGAGAACAAAAAGAAAAAAAAAAGCGTACTGAATGCGATTTCTCTGAATCTCATGCTCATAAAATGGTGCCTGGTGGCCTGATGGAACTATTTCATCAACAAACACATCATGTGACATAACAGATAAATGATTTCAGGGCCTCCGCTCCTCCCCAAATCACAATCTAGCCCCAGATGTAACAGTTATCGGCGTACAGAGCATAGCGGTGCCGTCTAGGTCTTTGAGAGGCCTTGCGTGCATATTTGTTGGATGATGAAGTGAAGGTGAGTTGAGGTGAGTAGCGTTACAAACCCTCCAAAACCATCTTCAATCTGCTTCTCACTTCAGAACAAACTGTTTTGCTTTCAGCAGTTAATCTCGCCCCGAGAGTAAGTGAGAGTCGTGGGCTTGTTGGCAGGTGTCATTACCCGACAGCCCGTGGCAGCGAGGGATTCGCAAACAGGAAGTGATGATATTACATTTCTCCCCCCAGGCTGCGGATTCCTGTCAGGTCTGCGGGAACGCTGTTATTATCATCACAAAAGCACTCATTTGTTCATCAGCTCCAGCAGCCGCAGCTATTACTTTGCACGGCGAAGATTAAAACAAGAATAGCCGACATTTTTCATAACCCTCCTTCTAGTGTAATAACCCATCTCCTGAATAAAAAAAAAAAGTAGTTTATATATTTAATTCTGTGTTTTTGAGTAGATTTGGGGAAGATTAATATTTTGGATAAAGTGAAGAGAAATGAGAAGTGATTTCCCCTGAGGTGGCGCTGCAGGCTGCAGCAAGGAGCGCTGCTGGTTGATTACACCAGCTAGAGTGAGCCGTGGGTGGGGAAGCGAAGAATGGGAGTGCCCTCCCTGGCCTGCGAGGAAGAGATCCATAATCTGGGAATAAGTTAATCCCGTAATGACTTCCGAAGGTGGCCGAGTCGGATTGGCTTTCCTGGCTTGGAAAAGAAATAGAAGGTAAAGGGAAAAAAAAGGGAGGGTGAAGGAGATGGATGATGAGAATGGAGAAAGGTGGAGTGAGGGCTTGATACCCCCCCTCCACCTGGGGCAGTGTAATTATATCTGAGGATGAGATAAATGTCCTTTTAGAAACACTCTTGCATACACACACATGCATGCATACACGCACACAAGCACACAACGATCCCAGGTAACGTATAGATGTTCCAGACCTTGGGCATTTCTCCACAAGTCTCCAACTGTGTGAGTGATTTCTCTAAACTGCACCCCTGGGCCAGCGTATGAGCATAAGCCAGCCTGTCAGGAAAGCGGGACGCACATTTGGTTAACTTCCCAGTGCAGAAACACTCACACATGCACACACAAGCAATCTGGGGAGCGTGGGCCGGCAACGGTGTGAAAGGGAAATGGGTGATAAAATCCTCATTTTCCTTCATTGCCCGGTCGTTTGTCTTCGTCGAGCAGGCTGCTCGCCAGTCATGGAAATGCTGGCTGGCAACGAGAGCTGAGTCACGTCAGTCGTTCATCGATCTTTCGACTGTTTACTGTTACTCTCACTCCCTATTTTGTTATTTCTTTCGCTCTGCTGTCTAGCTTGTTGCTGTTTCTCCTGTATAGTATGACATCACACTATTTTTTTTATTTTTTCATCTTCTTTTCCTATTGCCTTTTTTCTACTTCTGGCATTAATTTCTGGAAATATTGATAGGGTGGAGGACTGATTTATTTTAAGTAAGTATGCTGACAGAACAGAATGTTCACAACCCAAGACAACATTTTAGTATAAAGGTTTTGTCAGCTGAGGGTTTTCTCCGTAGAAAAGCAGGACTGGCAATATTTGTCAAAGTGAAAGTGGAGAACATTGGATATAAACTGTATCTGAAAAATGCAGCATGCAGCATGAATTCAGCAGAGCAAAAAGCCTTTGCTAATACTGAAAATGTCTTCAGCCTGTAGATGCAACCTTGTTTCGTACCTGTTTGCTTGATTTATTCAAGGGAATTTCATGTTATTTCACCAGTCATTGGTTAGTAATCAGGAGCTGTCCCAGTAGGGTGTATGTGAAGTAAGACAACATCACAGCTCCCCAAAAAGCGAAATGAAAACACCTAAACCGTTCTCCTGGAGGCCTGCTGCAGATTCCAACACAAACCCAGCCTCCTCCGTGTTAGTAGATGGGACACAACCCAAACTAAGATTGTATCTGACATTTATCACTCATGTGTGGTGCTGTGTTCATTTATCTAGTAAGTCTAGTTTTGGCAATTATTTTTATTTATTACGTTTATTTAATAGAAAAAAAAGAATGTTTACCTTATAAATATCTGTTTATTAGTCTCCAATTCTTCCAACAAAGTGATGCATTCTCATAAACTTAGAATGAATCCCTTAAAAATACACAGGAATAGGTGCTGATCAGCCAAAGCAGCTTGAATACAGTTGTTGAGATGGACCTGGTAGCCTGGCTGGCCCTGGGTGGGTCCGGGATGGGCGTGAGGTTCTGGGGGCGCTCCGTCTCTGGGCTGGGGCCCGGGCCGGGCCTCGGGGGCTTGGATCCTGGTTGGTGTGTTGCCGGGGTTGTGGGCGGGTGGGTGCATGGAGGCCCGGCCCTGGAGCAGGGTGCCGCCGGTGCGTCGAACCGCCTGGGGGGCTCTTCAACTGGTGGGGGAGATTGTCACATCTTGCAGGAGCTTTCCTCTCTTCAGGAACTCTCTCTGCAGGAGGGGGAGATACAGGAGAGGTGGAGGAAGATCTCAGCCTGGGCGTTTACTGTCTTATATAGTCTGGAAGATGAGCGGATGGTGGGGTGGGTGCAGTTTTCTCTGTGGTGGGGTTGGGTGGACTGTCCCGGGCTCTGTGGGGCCGGGAGGCGCTGCTGCACTGGGCCCCGGTCTGGATGGGCCTGGGCCCCCTTTCCCTGGCGGGTCGCGGAGTGTGGGAGTGCCTACTGGGGTCAGCGGGGGAGCTGGCCCCAGGGAGGGGTTACCTGCCCCTCCCTTCCTTCCCTCCCCATCTCCAGCTGCCTCCCTCTTCCCGCTCCACCACAACCACCCACACATACAGGGCCTTGGAGTAGGGGTATGTCACCAGGGTGCAGAGGAGGCTACCCCCCCCCCTCTGTCCCCTTCTGGCTGCCTCTGCCTCAATTTTATCCCACAACTTAGACATTCACATTATTCACACTCTCATTACACATACATATAGGATCTTGGGGGTGGGCACGATATACGGAGTCCAAATTACCATCAGGGTGTACACCTCACCCCTGGCGTCGTTGCCCACCTCTCAATTTTAAATACACTTAGACATTGAGGGCTATCAGGAGGGACTATGCGCTTACCTGCTGCTCCTTGGCAGGTAGCTCCATGCCCTCCTGGGTTTTAATTGCACCTTAGAACACACATGCATCAACACTACAATGAGCGGGTGGAGGGAGGTTTGGAGTCTTCTCCCACCCCCATTCTCTGCGGCCTGCTGGAGCGGGAGGGCTAGGTGGAGTTGGCCGTCCGACTGCGGTCTGGGGTGTGGGGCCTCCCTGCTGCTACGGAGTCGGGGTGGTCTGCCTCTCCCCACCGCAGGGAAAAGGGTAACACCACCTGGGTCTGGGTGCAGTTCCCCCCTCCAGGGGCAAGGGTACCTAGACCCGGTTTGTAGAGTACGCTTGGGGAGTGTGATCGTGTGTACAGCGTCTCTTTATGTCTGTCTCCACGTTGGTTGAGTGTGGAGTGAGTGCATATGAGAGCATGAGGGTGGGAATGGATGTTTGTGTCTGTATGTGCCTGTATGTCTGTGTCTATATGTCAGGTTGGGTATCAGACGCCACCTCTCTGGGGACACCTCAGGCCCTCCAAGGTTTGGAGGCCTATCTCCACCTACCACCACTTCCCCTGCCGGTGGCGGACTCCCTCAGGTGTCGGTGCGTTGGTGGTTCTTTGTGTCTGGGGGTGGGCGTCCAGGTACACACCGGCTCACTCCTTGGCGGCCGCTTATCGGGGCCTGGAGCCTGGGGCTCGCTCGGGCCCCTTCGGGGGTGGGGTGCCCCCGGCCTCTCGGCCTGGGGCTCGGTCACTCAGGCACAGCTGGCGGCCGGCGGAGCTCACGGGCGCGTCACTGCAACTCCCCCTGGCTTCTGCTCCGCGGCTGCTGAGTGAACCCTCATCTGGGACTCTCCTCAGCTCTTACTGGAACAGTGGCGCGGCTGCCCCTCTGTTGGTCTTCCATGGTTTCTTGTGTTCTGGGGGCCTCTGGATGTCTGGAGTTTTGATCTCCTCCATACCTGCTTCACACCCTGGAGGACGGGGCTGTGGCCCCCCCACACTCCCTAACAGATCGTTACATGGAGAAACCTTTGGAATACAAGCGCGCTGATCCACACAGGTATGCACATGGGTGTTCACTGCTCGTAGACCCAAATTACACCTTTCTTGGCTGCTACCTCGAAGCACATCTGTCCTGCGTGCTGCACAACAACATTGAATATTTAGTATTTACTGCTGTTTACACTTAGTTAGATTAATGCGATGGTGTTGTGTTTAGTATGTTGCTTTGTTTCTTTTTTTTTTTGTCTTTTTTTGCTTGTTTTCTATTCTTCTCTCAACAGGTGATCCAGGAGATTTTTTTTTTTCTCTCCCCCCCTTTCTCACTGTCCCTCTCCCCTTCTGTTTTTCCTTTCCTTCCTCTTTCTTTCTCCCTTTCCTATCTCTCACTCATGTCTGTCCCGTCTGTAACATCTGAAAATAAAATATAATAAATAATAAAAACAAAGATCGACCAAATGGACCAATACGGCAAGGCCATGATGATCCGTTTGGCAAAGTAAATCCATTGGGTATCCTTGTTGGTCTTCAGACAACAATTCTGATGGCTAAAGAACCAAATGGGACAGGCGGAAAAAAAAAAAAAAAAAAAAAAAAGAGATGGACATTGCTGTTCCACCTAATTATGTTTTAAGTATGTGGCTTGAGACCAGCCACATATGTGGGAGATCAAAAGCAATGGAAAAAAGACCTTGTAGGTATTAATGTGTCCTGGAGGAAAATTGTAATTCATATCTGCACCTTCAGACAAAGTGAAGGTTCATACCTGTATGTTCTCAGTATGGAAAAAAACAAAGTTATATAAACTTCAAAGAAAATGTTACTAAAACTGGCTAACAGATGCTAACAAAAGCTAACAGTAGCTAACAGACGCTAACAAAAGCTAGCACTGGCTAACCGTAGCTAACAGAGGCTAAAAGCTAACTTTACTTCAGTATCGTTGTCATTGGTATCAAGTGAGCTTCATTGGTTCATCAGCTCGTTGACTCCTTTTATAAAGTTTTACAGCTTCCTTCAGATTAACTAGATATGGACACATCTCCAAAAGTTGATTCTGTTCATCTGGACGTAGCATTTTCAGTGACTAAGCGAAAACCTGTAGTGATCCTGTATGTGTCATGAGTATTGGAACAGTTGAGACACATTTTTTCTAAACACCGTGTCTCTGTGGCTTTAAAACTCCAAAACACTCTGCGCCAAACGTTGGTCCACCCCAAGGATCGGATCCCCCGACACAAACAGAGTAACATAGTGTACGCTGTGAAGTGCCAGGAGGATTGCCAAGATTTATACCTCTGACGAAGCGGATGGCACAACACAGAATAGCCACCTCGTCAGGTCAGGACTCTGCAGTATATTTACACCTACAGGCCAATGGACGCTCTTTCATTGATGAGGATGTACACATCCTGGACAGGGAGGAACGCTGGTTTGAGCGCGGAGTCAAGGAGGCCATTTACGTGAAAAGGGAGAGACCATCTCTGAATCCAGGATGGGGCCTAAGGGTACATCTTTCGCCATCTTACAATGCTGTGATTGCAGCCATTCCCCAACTCTCTGGGAATGGTACTCATGGCCATTGGTCAGTGGGCTTTGATCAGTGGTTGTTGATCAATGGTCATGAGAATTTGCATAATCATCATAAAGAAACTGACCTCCCAGCCCATTGTTCCTTCAGTGGTGCTAGTTCCAGTCATTATGCAAATGTACTGTTTATAAGATTGGGGAAACCTGCAGTCAGCTGAGACTGAAGAAGTCACTTGGATGAGTTATGAAACTTTTCTCCCACTGAAAATGCTAAGTCCAGATGAACAGAATCAGCTTTTGGAGATTTACTTACCTGGATGATTGAGCATGCATCAAGATGTGGACACATATTGACAGTTGAGGTAAACGGCACGCTGACAGTTTACACTTAACTGGCTGAGTTAACACCAGCTAATGCGACATCGCAATGCAGCTGATTGAAATGAAAACCTCGACTTTGTGGGGGTCAAAGTTTGCAGAACTACGAACGCAGCTGGAATCCACAGGTGTGCGTGTTCATGGAGCTTTTCACCTGCTGGATATCACTACCTGAGAAGTTTAACTCTCTTCAGAACATTGCAGAGGCCTTATTGACAGTATTTGGCTCTACATATCTGTGTGAGCAGATTTTCTCTCACATGAAGAGGTGTCCTCAGGTGGCCGTCTGAATGCTGGACACTCGGAGACCTGTGTCTCTGAGTGGGAGACCAGAGATCACATTAACATGTGTATCTCTGTATTAACAAACATGCCATATTGGCCCAGTTTATTTTTCTTATCATTATTGTGAGGAGACCATGAATAGCATTTGCATTTTCTGTTGTACAGTTCATTTGCTCTTCTTGTTATATACAAAAAGTGTCTTTTTTTTGTTTCCAAATAGCTGACAACTATTCGCTGATAGCTGCCAACATCTGCGAACAAATATAATTCTATAAAGTTGTTCTATATAGTGTGTAACTGTTAATATAGAGCGTTATTACATTTATTGCTAATGCAATCATATGGCACATTGACTTCTGAGGAAATTTTAGACAGCACTCATCATCAGAAAGGTTGCCAAACCCTGTTCTATGGTGACCCCTTGTGAATAAGGAAGCAGCTGAAAGTGGTTGTATCTGTAACTATTTCAAACAGAAATGCAGTCAATTTGTTGCACATACTGAAGCATGCAATTAACTGAACTGATGGTTGTACGCTAAAAAAATGAGAGGCCTGTTTGTTTCAAACTATTACTAGTTACTATGAATTTGTTATCGTAAACGGCATCTGTGCCTGAAAGATTTGTCAGTTGCAACAGAGACAATGGGTGGCTTGTTTAGCGAAGGGTCAGGACTGTTCAGCAGCTGGGATTATTTAAAACAATCTGTGGCCTACCAGCAGCTCTAACAAATTTCATTCAAATATGTTTTTTTGCCCTCTCTTAACAAAGAATGTAGTGAATTAAAAGTAAAACTTAAGAACTCCACTCTCCTGCTACACTCTGACTGACCTCCACCATAGAAAAAGTTTCTTCACAGAGGTAAGTCTCTACCTGCTTTGTAGCTAAGACTTTAACCTTTTAGTCTCCCATCTATAAGGCACATCTATAAGCAACATATATCACTTTCTCCAACTAGAGGGAAGCTTCAAGAAAAGTTAAGCCTAAAGAGCAACTTTCAGCTTGTGGAAAAATGCTTAAAAACATCCAATTTTTGTGGGATGCAGGAGTTGAAATGATTGACAAAACTGAATAAAGAACAGGTGCAGATCTGGACGTGTCAAACTGTGTGTCTGAGTAATCAGGTAATGTCGACTAAAAAAGTCGCGAGGTGACGCGAGAGGGACTGTCACCAAATCTGGTCTCACACTGCTGTTTTAACAACCTGCACAGGTGGGGGGAAAAGAAAATGTGTGTATGGGGAGGTTAGTAGCGGTGGCTACATGTAACATTATTGTTTCTGCGCCTATCCCCCCCTCACACACACATGCCCACACACACAACCATGCATACTGAACCTGACACGCCTACACTGTAACACTCCCTCTGGAATCCAGCAAGTCAAACGCTCTTGTGTATGTGCAGGTGAGTGTATTTTCCATCCAGCTGCCAGAGTACATGTGTGTGTGTGTGTGTGTGTGTGTGGATCAGAAAGAAGACTTGTACTGTTCGGCTTCTACAGGATGACTCAGCATCATTCAGCCCCCACGGGAACACTGCCTGCCTGTTAGCGCTCAGCTAATAAGACGCTTGCTTGAGCCGATGCATCACCATCCCACCTGAGCACTGCAGAAGGAAGAGGGAGAGAGAAAAGAGCAGGGAGGAGGGAAAGGAAGAAATGCAGATGTAGATATTAGAAGGAGGGGGAAGTGTCTTGAAGATGAGTGCACCTGTCTCCAAGCACAAGCTTCTGCTCACACTCACTGTCTTACTTCTGAGTGCGTATGCGCCAAAAAAACTGAGATATTTTCACTGAGAATTTTATATAAATGCTGCTATATTATGCTGTAAATCATATCGTTTGAAAGATTTTGCATAATTGAGATCCAAGTATGCAGACGTGCATTACAGGCTTTGTTAATCGGCAGGTGAGGTCCAGTAATATTTACACATTGCAGAGAAAACATGTCACTTATTTGTTTGCAGATGAAAAAAAGAAAAAGAAAATTAAATACAGAAACACATTTTTAAATGGTGGGGAAATGCATCTCCATCAGAACCGCTGGCCAGGGTACGTGTGACATCAGTCACTGATTTGAATTCAGTGAGTTCTAACAGAGTTCACGATGTTACAGGCAGCAGCTTTCATGTGTAAATTAGCTCAGCCAGTCTCCACTTTAACAGGTTAGTTAGGCCATCCTTTGAGTCTGTGTTGTGTAGACTTAGGAGAAGGAAACACGCACGGTGGCCGCTTCTATTTCTGTGCTGCCATTTACTATCTGCATAAGGAAAAGGACACGTATACTGGTCGGTTATGCAGTCGGCCTGACCACATACCTAGCGTAACGCCTGCGCAAACTGGCAAAGCATCACTGGCAGCAGTGTGATTTACCCGCTGAGAGACAGCAGGTAATGTTAAACTTCCTCATATATAAAGAACCTTTAAAAAAACCTTACCATGATCTCCTCTCAGTTGTCTAGCAGTAAGCACTTTGCTAAACACAGACATGCTCTCAGTCTCTCCGCCTCATTCACTGCAGTGATGTGGTATCCCTATATAGTAACTCGAATAATAAATGCTACCTGGCATCAATCTTCCCTACCAGTGGCTTCATCTCATCTCTTTCACCTTGTTTTCTACTTAAGTTCATGGCTACTCCTGACTAAAACATCTGTGCTGGTGTAGTATAACAGCAGATGGCAAGACACGTGTCAGTTTAAGCTAATTTTACAGTTATGGATCAGAGAGTTACAAATGGCATTCTCAGGACCTGCAGGTCCTTACAACTGCAAGTGGAATTACCGTATTTTTTGGACCATAAGGCGCAATGTCGATGAACGGGTCTGTTTTCATACATAAGGCGCACCAGATTATAAGGCGCATTAAGCGAAACAATACACTCAAATAATTCAAACTTTACTCAACTCATTCTTCTTGCTTCCTCCATTTTCATACCATTGATTCATTAATGTTGAATTCTCTCACAGCCGCTCTATTCCCATGTTGTTGCAGTATATTAATGACTAACCTCGTATTCTGGATGGATTATCTCAGTTGTTCTCCTGACTGAAGTTTTGGTCCGTTTACTGCATCCTGCCATGAGATTGCATTTGTCCCTAACCTTCGGGAACCCCCGTTAACTTTTATCGAGTGGAAAAAAGTTAGCGTTCATCCTCCAGCTTCACTGTGTTTATGTTATGCTAACATAGCTGTGTCGCTAGCAGTCATGTAGCACATCATTATATACCAGCTAGCCCAACTTCAGAAACCCTACAAACATCACTGCTGTTTAGTTTTCTTCTTCGTTTATGTTGGAAGTGACAGCAGAGCTGTACATTTAAATTTTTCAGAAATCTCTCAGTCAGAACATGCTATATCATGTTTAGGTGGAAACTAGCGAGCTAACTTCCTGCTAACTTCTAACTCCATTAAATGTAATAAATTCTGTTTTTTATGGATTCCTGGATGTGAAACGTAATTGTTACTCCTAGTAAAACAGCAAAGCAGATCATTTTATTAAAGATGAAAGAATTTAGACAGTTTTTAACTCTCAGTGATGCCGCAGTGTTTGTTTGTCTCTCAGACCTGAAGGGGACGGAGTTTTGGACCCAGATTACTCCGCAAGGCTCCCGACTACGGTAGCTGTAATGCTCCGACAATCCATCAAGCGGTGCGGGTTCATAGCTTACCAAAGTCTTACTAAAACATTTTTTGACAGATTTTTGAGCACCGTGTACCACATGAAATCAGTTCGAGGTCAGTAAGCACAACCAGAATTCATACATAAGGCGCACCGTCGATTTTTGTGAAAATTAAAGGATCGTATCGTAAGTGCGCCTTATAGTGCGGAAAATACAGTAAATAGGAAAATGAGGCTCAGGTTGAATTAAAAAAAAAAAAAGAAAGACAAGTGAATATTCAAGTTAGTGGTTCCTACAACAAGCCCATACTGAGTGTGAGTGTGAGAGTCCGTGCATCTA
Source organism: Astatotilapia calliptera (assembly GCF_964374335.1). Classification (NCBI taxonomy): domain Eukaryota; kingdom Metazoa; phylum Chordata; class Actinopteri; order Cichliformes; family Cichlidae; genus Astatotilapia; species Astatotilapia calliptera. The sequence goes on along the minus strand of NC_137426.1, from coordinate 25,895,026 downwards.
TCTGTGTCTTCATGTCTGTGCAATGAAGACACAGATAGATGCATGGACGCACATGCGCACACTCACACGCATGCACACAGACACACTTTCCTAAGCCCACTGGCGATGTCTGGCACATCTGTGTCTGTAAGAACTGGACCGTGTTTTTTGAACAGTTCAACTTTGTGTGCATGTGAGGGTGTGAGAACACGCCATAATGTGCCAGGTCATTTCAGGTCATATTGGAAAAGGTTGTTCATAGTCCAGATGTTATGCAGCCATCCAAGTATCTAGTCCAGCAAGGCACAGACCCAAAGAATTCAGTCACATTGGCCCCATTCTCACTGCAAAAAGGGGGGAAAATGCAACAGTGGAGCAATAACACTTTAGTGCATATTAGAATTTTGCAAATTAAGAAAGAAGAGTTTTAAAACCCACAGAAGAAGAACAGATTGGATCTGTGTGAATATAATCTGAACTTTCCTTTGACAGGTGTGTCACTGGGAGACGTGTTAATAGGCTTGAGGATGAAAGTGCATTTTCCCTTCTCAAAGATAAACGCCCTTAGAGGCCACTGCACACAAACACATCCTTTGGAAACACAGACTTCTACTGTCTCCACTGCAGCATTCCAGTGTGTTTATGCAGACTCTGTAAAGGAAACACAAGCAACAGAGAAGGAGTGCACAGGATGAAGCAAGCAGGCATGCTCTGAGCTTGTATTTAGGTGTCGCTTTTTTTCTTGTCACTGATGATGTGTTTGTCTTTCTATAGCACGAAAACCTCATACCACTGCAAGGGTTTTTACTTCTGACCCTTCATATATACTGACTGAATATTTATATACCCTTTTATTGGCACAAACCCAATGTTCTCATGGCCACATTGAAAAGCAGCAACATGGTGTTTAACTTTTCCTTCTAAGCAGAGTCACAAATAGATCAGGACTGCCACTAAGGTGGGAGAAAAAAAAAAAAAAGAGTCTTGGTTGTTATTTAAAGATGCTGGTAAAGTGGGCCGCAGGGATCCAGGACCATTCAAACAAAGTCACCGTCCACCCTCAGCTGATTTCTACTGATACACTTCAGCTATAAGTTACACTAATTTATACAATTTGGTGATGAAAATCGTAAAACACTCAAATCGCCAATAAGTTACTGCAGTGAAACCTCAGTTTTATTTACCTACTTCACGGTAGTTTAGTGCTCCTGCAGCAATCGTGATAACCAGTGTGACTGAGGAGGACACTGAGCAGACGGGCACGTGCAGGTCAGAGTTTTGGAAAACATTCATAAGCTTGTTCAGCTAGTTTTAGAGCGTGATCCTACTTGAAAACTGCCAAACTAATGGAAATGTGTTGAAGATGTGTTGAGGTCACGTTCACAGTACACTGTCCTAGTGTGCAGTCTCTCCTATTTGTCTCCTGCTTTGCCTCTGCAATTTAAGATTAAAATTTTTGGACTTTTATAATTGTGGCTACATTTCTCTATGAGTGTACAATGCGTATATGACTGTAAATATGATTGCTATCCTAGAAAAAGAAAGCTACGTGATTTGAACCACAATTCCCCCCACCTCAGTCAAAGTTTGCCCGTCCCGTGTCTGCTGACGACCCTGTGCTGCTAACACAACATAGCACTTTGCAATCATCTGCACATACAGCATGCTAACGCAAAGCTAGCAAATAACCCAGAGGGATGATGAAGTCAAGTGAATGCTTACCCCAGCCAAACAGCCAGAGCGTGAAGTATAAGCAGCATACTGCATTACTGTTCAGAAAGGTAATGTGTAATGTGTAATATATTTCTTTTTTGTAGCATCAACCCCAACACTACTCCTAACATAACTCCTCCTAGAAGAATACAGAAAGAGGACCACGATTTTCAGATTTAAAGAGATGAAGAACACAGAGTTGACCCTGGCTCTCTGCAGATGCTTCACAGTAAAAAGCATCCAGATATTTTTCTGATTCATGGCAACTGAAGTGCTTACTGTGATGTACCATGTTTGCAAGGGTCCAGGTTCATGATACCCGAGTCTAAGGGCTATTCTATTTTTACCCATGGAAGTACTTGGTCATAAACTAAAGCGCTTGACAAAGTAAACTTTTGAACTCATGGCTAGAAAACGAAAGTTACCACGAGTCGAGCTAAGGTGAGCATAAATGTCCCAATTTTTGTCGGCCCACTCAATAATTTTACTCTCAGCCTAATGATGCTGTGATAGTGTACACTCTGCATTATTTGTTGCGATATTTCAAACAATGCGCTAACACACAAGTCAAAACAACTCTCTTTACACAAAGGTTTAGCAGATAAAAGTACTGTTTGAAAAATAGCACAAAGTCCAAATGATTCACAATTAACCTGGTCAAAAAACTGCAACACCACAGATACTGCTGGAGTCTGTCACAACACCAGCAAAGCACATCCACTGATTACACTGCTTGCCTGGCAAGGCAAAATAATCTGCAGCAGTAAAACAGGAAGGCTTTAATTAGATGTGACTCTACACTGCGTGGTGACAGCAGTAAAATTCTCTCTGCTCACCGCTGTGTTGATGAACACCATAAGGCTAAATAAGGCGTGTGTGTGGAGGAGCCTTGCATCCACCTCATGAATTATAATGTAAGCTGTCAGACTGAGGGATGGTAAGTGACCAGTTCATGTCAGGACGGGACAGCTTGCTGCTTGATTACAACCCTGCCTGTATTGCAGACACACACACACACACACACACACACACACACACACACACACACACACACACACACACACACACACACACACACACATTGTGACCACCTACTTCAAACCAGGGTGGGGCAGGTCCTGCTGTAACTCCAGGTCCTGTCTTGTTCATTAGCATCACATCAAAGAGAATTAAAAAATAAAAAAAGATAATCACAGTATTAGAAGAACTTTAAAACTCTTTTGTGGACTCACAACACCAATAAACGAATAACACACTTGTCTCCATCCTCCTCCTCCTCCTCCGACCCTTCTGTCCTAGGTGGTAACTCTCCTCAAACCTGTGTGTGGGTGGTCTGCGTTTGTCATTCGTGCGCACCCTCGAGTGTGTGTATGTGATTTTGTCTGTGCCTCCAATCATGCTTGGCTGCATCTGCGTGTTGGTGGTTGTGCCTGCGTGTTGCCGGTGAATACAAGTGACAGTTGGTACCAGACCATAGCTGGGAGAGCACCAAACAGGCAACATGGTATTGGGGGGGCTGGGGAAGGGAAGTGAGAGCGAGAGACTGGGAGAGATCACCTGAGGGGCTTTCCATTGTGCCGGGCGAGACGTGAAGGTCATGTCGCTAAGCATCAGATCAGGTGGGCTGCTGGCCTGGGTGTGGTGCCTTTGTGTGTTTCTTAAAGAATGGTATCATGAAAGGCTCTCGAGGCATCTCAGCGTTTCTTTGTTCGTTCAGTTCAGTTTGTCTGCTAGAAGCAAGAATGATAGTCCTTTTTTCACAAGGGATTCTTGAAATGTATCAAACGCACATCTCCTCCATCATCATTTCGACTTGTTATGAGTGTCAGAAAAGTGTTGCACGTGCTCTTCATTTAGTTTTACGGCAGCAACTTTAATCAGCCAATGTGGTTTCGGACCAAATTTTGTTAACTAGCTGCTCGCTGTGCTTAGTATGATGAGAACGAGAAGGATTGCAAACATGATCAGGGAGGCAAGATCAGTTTTAGCGGTTTATTTGAGAGAGATTTAATCTTACAAAAAACAAACACAAAAGAGAAACAACCAGAGATCGAACAGCCGACACACAAAGCAAAAAAAGAATACATCTGCGTGTGAAAAGGCCAAGAAACTCGGTTAAGATGGCAAGTGGAGATATACGGGGTGATAAGTGGTGAATTGCGGTGAGTGTGTGAGTCAGGCCGCAGACATCCGGTGGGTGGATTGGTTGCAAAAAGATGCAGGAGTGAAAAAGCACAAACTAATTAGAGCTCAGACAGGAATGGTGGCAGTTAACTGATTGGGATTTTTCAGCCATGGGCCAAATATTTCTCTCGGGAAACGCTGGAGACTGAAAATGGAGCTGCAAAGAGAGCCAGCTCCACGTAAATGATGATTTTGAATTGTAAACAAGCAACTGTGTGCCAAAGTGTTTAACTTCTCTCCACTGCACTTGGAGCGTGATGGTCATGATTACTGACCCCAAGTAGTCTATAATTGTGTTATCTATCATGGTCTAGGAATGTGAGGGTGAAGCCAGACACAGCGAGACCCAGAATTGGTCAGCTAGGTGGGGCACATAGCTGGAAGATAGTGGGAGACATGGGCCAGTTAGAGACACATCAAACCAACCTTAGACCATCATGATCTTTCAGTGCTCTAGGATGACGCACTGGAGGATACACATAAGAAGGTGAAGTACACTGACGCTATATTTTTAGAGTTTGCAGCTATGTTAACATCAAGATCGGTGGAGATCTAAAGGAAAACCCTCCAACAAGAAAAGATGTCCCTAGACCTGATGAAAAATGGTAGCTGGTGGCTCTTCCTGAAGGGAAAGGCACGCAGAATCTAGCAGCATTTCTTGGGGATGCAAAGTCCTAACAGCAGGAAATCACTTAGAAATAACCAGTAATCCCTTTTATGTCCACTGAAACATAGCATACTCTACTACTTCTGGTGATAAATTCACATCTCAATTCCGTGCATTCAAGTCCCACTGGATAACCATGAGTAATGGACTTCTTAACTCCTGAAAGGTGATACAATATTTTCATTTGACAACAACAAAATTAGGTTAAATGAAGGAAAGGGTGATAAAATCATATTACACAGACCTGAGAGTCAGTTGTACTGACTAGACCGGATAATGCTGTAGCTACAAAAAGCTCAATTGTGAGTCAGGGAAGAAGAGTGGCACGAAGAGGGAGAAAATGTTCTGACTGCAGAGCAAAAGGGATCCTGGCTTGCTTGAAGTTACCTTGATATTCTTCATAAAAGTTCCCTAAAATAAAATAGTATTTGTGTGTCTGTATCCGTGGGCGTGCGTGAATCTGTCAGTGAATCATCAAGTCTCCTCTCTACCAGTTCAATAAATAACCATTCCCCAAAAAATGCTTTCTTTACTCACAGGTCAATTTCCCCTGCAGTCTGACAGAGAGGACTCCCCAGGGAGAAGGGAATGAGTCAAGGTGTAGAAGCTGCTTTCCAATATACAGAGAGTTGCTCCAAAAGAACCAGAATCATATGACTCACCAGTCACCCAAATATTTCTCCACCTTACCTAACACCTGCTTGCTGCCGTGACCCTCTGTTTGAATAACGATTTGCCTTCTCAAATCCCTATTTCTGATTGAGGCTGGCTTTTATCACACAGCAGTGCATTCAGTTTGATATGTGCTTCATCAGTTAGCCAAATAATTAAAGTGTCATAATCGCTGCAAGAGAACGTACACGTACACGAGAGAGAGATGCTATGCAACTACAATGTTCCCATTTTGAAATTGTGTAAAAAATCAGTCTGATAAATGCAGCTGCTTTTCAAATACAGAAGAGCTTGAAAGGGAGAGGTTTACCAATTGCTGTATATCATGTGTATGTTGGTGAGAGAAAGGTCAAAGAGTAAACGAGAGCACATCCTGTGGTGTTGTGTGCTTTAACGTCTAATGGGTGCTGACAGGTGTAGGTGGAAGAAGCCTGAGGACAGTAAGAGAGAGCTGGGCAGGGGTTTAGGACCAAACACTCCCACGAGGATCAGTACTTGATAATGACAGTATGTTTTGCACTAAGTACCGCAGCAATTTCCTAATGTTGTAAACCTGCATTCTGATCTCTCTCTCTCTCTCTCTCTCTATGTAATGCAAAGGGAAACTGAGAAAGTGAAACACACACACAAAATGTAAAATAAATATATATATATAAAAGCATATAGACTGTACATGGAGATCTACTTGCAGTTTTTCATATGAACAACAGGAGGCGACCGCTTCGTTTCCAAAAAGAAACCCAGTTGTGTACAATTCTGATACAAGCTTACAGTTTGTAGCTGTAGTTTATGGTGCGCATCATCTTTCAGTTCCTCCGTTAGAACCATCGCTTCCTCATCATGTCTGGCTGTCAAATAGTTAAAAAAAAAAAAAAAAGAACAAAAAATGACCCCCTACCTCATTTTCCTCATCTCTCTTCCTTGACCTGGAAAGCATCATCAGGTCAAAGAAAGATGTGAAGGAGAACTGGTAAGGACTCAGGAAATCCAGCTGCTTTCACCCTGTACTCCTTAACAATGTTATCAAGTTTAATGAGAAGGAAGATGTTTGTTGTATTGAAACTACGGTATCCAGAAGACGGACTACAAAATTCACATTTTACTTCATACTGTGCTCTTACCCTTGTTTTGTGCAGGTCAAATAAAAGAGAACCATCAGAGAAAAATATAAAGCTGGAAGTATAAAGAAAAATGAAGATATTAGCATTTAAAATAAAACAAATCTTATTTTTATATCTGCCTGCTGGTGCGTGATCCAGTGTAATTCCTTTCCAGTTTCTGGTGGATTTCTATGACAATCAATTTTATTTCGCTATATTCTTTCTATATAGTAAAATTCTCTCCGTCAATCACTCATCTGAGTTAATTCAAAGTAAAAATTAATTCACGATAATCCAAAAAGCCTGGAAATACAATGGACATTGCTAATGCAAAATGAACCTTAAATGCATCTTCACGAGTTAATATAGGTTAATGTTGCTCATCAGAATGCAGAGAGATTATATAGATCTACACATGCAAGTCAATGTCTCAATAAAAGCAAAAACAAAACAGATTTTGTTCAGCGGTGCGATCTTTGTAGTAAACCTGTGGGTTTAAAGGCCTGTTTTTGAAAATTCAAAATATATCAGCAGATTATGGAAATTAAAAACACATTCATAATTAACATTTACTTAATCTGCACCATCCAATGTTGGATGGTGCATCGCTATTAATTATGGGATGGAATTATCTCATCTACTTTCATTAAAGATAGACCAGTGTGAAGCACTTTTCCTAAGTATTGGGAAAATTCAAAACAGCTCTTATTATGGCTGCCACACAAATACTTCCAGGTCTTTTCACTCAGTTTGGTCATGGATGGGCCAATCAGGCCCGTCCATGACTGATAGTGCTCCACTGTTTCTTAAAATTGGTTATTTCCTAATGTTTCTTTGATGTGTACAGAAAAAAATGATTCATCCCTTGAGTTAGGTGCCTTTTCATGATCTTGTGCCTTTATTTCATGTTATTCATATTATGCGTGACTAACAATTTAGAATTCAGCATATGGTAAAATGGAACTCAACTTGAGAATAAGTGATTAAACTATGAGTGAACCAGAACAATTTAATCATCCAAACCCATGTCAATACATGTCAAAATTTACGCCAAGGTTCCTGATAAAAGATTTAACTAAAGGGACAAGTTGCCATTACCAAGGACTTCTGTTTCTTTATTAATAATTTGGAGAAAATTGTCTGCCATCTAACTTTTGAAACAGTCCAAGATCTGTAACTTAAAAACATCTTAGGGCTTGAAAATGATATATAACAGTATGTCAGCTGTTTAATGGTTATAAGAAGAAATGTACTGAAGAGATAGATATAACCAAAACAGTAAGGGCTCCGAAACAGAACCTTGTGGCACACCGCAGGCAAGAAGTGGGAGTGGGTCTGTACATAGAAGCAACCACAGAAAAGCAAAGCAGACCATGATACACCCACCCAGTATCTCAGCCTATCAAGCACAATGTGACTGTCAACAGTATCAAAGTCAGAGGTCAGGCCCAACATCGGCAAAACAGAACATTTCCCTGCATCACTATGCATTAAAATATCACTGGAGATTGTAAGAAGAGTAGTTTCACGAGAATGAGTGAAAGCAGACCAGTTTTAATCTTCAGCCAAAACTTTTTAAAAATCTTCACAATAAATGTTAATTTTCAGAGAATTATTGATCAAGACCACTTTTCTTTTAAACTGCCTGGCTCCTTAGAAGCAAAATATGAATAAATGAGGAGTGGCTCATGAGCTTTGCAAGGAACTGCACTTTCCAGGCACAATGTGAGCCAACGCTTCACTGGATTACTTTAATTCTTCATCTCTTTCCTTCATATCAATTAAACCTTGCACAACATTTAACAAAGATTACAACACTGTACTGTAACTGCCAACATTGCCTTAATGTTCTTAGCATCCTCCTATTTTTTAAATGAGAATAATGTATGCATCCACAACATCCATTATGTCATTTACATTTCAAAACTTCAGGTATTACAATATCAGCTATGTGTCTTTGTATGCAAAGCACAAATAGCTTCATAATGATGAAGAAGAGCTTCTGGCAGCCAGATCCTGTTAAAACCAGCTGGGTGTTGTCTCTGTGGCCTCAGCCCAGCAGAAAGCTTCATCTGCCTTTCGGGCTGGACAGAAGGACCTATGTTCACACATTAGTGTGTGACCTCCATTGGTTGACAATGTGAGATTGAGCCACAGGCTGCAGGGAGGATGTGTTGCGTTTGTATCTGCAGCGTGGACAGAGCTTTGACATAAAGGCTTGCACACATGCGGACACAAACAACACACACATTCACAGTTTTGAAATCTAAACACACCATAACACTTTTAACACCTTCTTTCAAATCCCCCGAAAATCCCACAAGTAGGCAGACACACAAGTGCATGCCGACACATGCGCACAGATAATGTGTCTTGATAACATTATGAATGGATGAGTGAACAGCTTCATAGAACAGTGATTACTGGGTTCTGTGTGTGAAAGGAAATAGATTAGTCACTGTCTGAGCTCTCTCTCTTTTAATAACACAACATATAAACGCTGCTTCATGCTGTCTGAGTGGAGGGGGGGGGGGGGGGGGGGAGGGTCTCAAAACGCAATGCAAGGGCTCCAAGGAAACTGCTTTTTAATAGAGCACAGCACAAAGTGAAAACAATATGAATTACTGCGATATCTGCTTCATACCCCCTGAAAATGTCTGCTTTAGCTTATTAAACAAATCTGAAAAAGGATTTTTAATAAACACCTACATTACTGTGAAAAATCACAAAGGCTACTATTACAGTCACATTTGTGTGACTGTTCTTTTGTGCAGCTTACTCAAAGCCTCCAATAGACGTGTCGTTAAAGACAATCATTTTAAAGAAAGTGCCTCCAAAAAAAAAGAAAGAGAAATAGACTGCAGCAGCCTCACTGAGTTTCCTTGAAAGATGTGAAACTCTAGGAGATGAAAGATTGAATAGAAAGAACGGACCTTGGTCAGGTGTTAAAAGTGCTCTCCCCCATCACAGGTATATTTTGGACAGATGGGAGATGAATCCTGCCCTTTAGCAATTCTTATGCAATGTCATATTTTTCTAAAAGGATGCACTAGCAGCAAGGACAGACCGATAACAAGCTGCTGTTTGGATGCGCTCATAAAAATCCACAATTTTTCAACAAAAAAAGCAATCATGGCAAAATTAGAGAACAATCAGATTGCCTGATTTATAAATGGGAGGAGTTCAAATGGACCACGGTGTTGAAGCTGGTAATGAGTTTGACATTATTTTGTCTCACAGAAAACACAAAGACATCACGCTGACGAGCGTGACGCCTCGCCTAATCCCACGCCGGTGCTGATGAGAAGTTGTCCGACAGCAGCGGACACACGCGCGCGCGCGTACATGCGCACGCTCTCACACTAAAAGGTGGCAGAGAGACAGCGGCGACAAAGGGTCTTGTTTATTGAAGGAACTTGAGAGGTGACAAATGAAGCATGAAATGAGTCTCTCGCACACAACGCAGAAATACCAGGTAGTGTGGCGCGAGAGCGCGGAGAGAGAGCGGGTGAGCAGCCAGAGTCGCTGGGAAAATGCTTACAAAACATACAGATAAAAAGAATCAATTTCATGGGTCGTGATAGCAAACAGAATGTAGAGGCATCTGTACAACAGATTGCGTGACCCAGTTTATGGGGGTTAGTGGGCTGGTGTGTGCAGCAATCTGGTTTTTGAATGGGGACTAGTAAACCAGCAAAGACAGAGTTTGGAAACCTCCAGATGGGGGTCTGCTTTAGAAAATCCCCCCCAGGCACTTTTTAAGAAATAAAAATATGTTCTAAAAGTATTTTCAATAATAATTTGTCTGATATGGGTTTTTCACATTTTCCTCCCACACTGCAAAATTACAGAATGTATGACTATGCTGGACATCATTTTCTACACAGACTCTTTTAAGAGGAAACGGTCTTACAAACAGTGGTTAAATTAATTATAATTTGATAAGGTTTGTTTCGAATTATAATTCTACATCAAAATGGGTTAATTCTTTGTTAACTCTGTATTTTTTTGTGATGTTACACCTGACAGGTGTTGGGACCACTGAGAGCGTCAGGTGAGAAAGACAAAGTGGGAGAGAAATCAGCCTTAAGAAAAAGGATGAAAACAAAGTTTTATTGCTCAGGAGAAATTAAGCAGAAATGAAAAGCACATTTACATGCACCATCAGCCCCCACATTAGGAGGAAGGTGGCAGGAGGGGGTAGGTGAATGATCTATTCCTGTCAGGTGACCTACTGTGCTGAAAAGGAAAATAACTTGATTTGAAAGGGCACGGAGCAATACACAGTGTAACGATGTATTGGAACTGTCATCAGAATTTTAACGAAACCAAGTTACAAAATCTGACTTTGTCTCCTAATCAAGACAATTACAGCAACAAACCCGGGATGTTTAAGTTTAAGGAGGGCACAGCCTTCGTGTGCAGCCTTAGGGGTGAAAAGAAATCCTGCTAATGTGTGAGAGTGAAGGCCTGAGCCGTGCTGCATGGAAACGGGTGTGACACATGCAGATGGCTTTGAGTGTAATGCTGCCATCTATAGGTAGGAGTAAATTTCTGCTGATGTTTCAGCAAACAGCACACACACACACACACACACACTCCTCTTCCTCTAACACACTCTCAAAGTACAGCAGGAAAGAAGCCATCGCTGTACTGTATTCATCCACGATTCATGTTCCACCATAATATATAGAGCACAGAGAACAGGGGACACATTCCATTTAGCTTTAGCTCTTCTCTCTTTAGCCATCACAGCAAGGCCCCCTCTCTAAAAGCCAACATAAAAACCAGTACAAACATGTTAACTGGTAACCAAAAGCTAGCATTCTTTAAGCAGACACAATACAAAAAGTGTTTAAATGCATCTAATGCTTCTTAAGTTGTTCACTTATACCTCAGCATGTATCAAAATCCATCTCCTGCCTGCAACATAACCTTCACGATACACATCACACCATATTATGCAGCTACACTCATTAAAACATTACAAAGTCCGCACTACACCTCATCGCCCTCCTCCTCTAACTAAAGTTGACCGCATATGACCCGCAGGCCGCTGTTGATTGGCATTCAGTTGCCCTGCTGGCACTGACCAGCTTCTCACCTGGCTGACTCCCTGCCAGCAGGTAAAGAGAGACAGAGCTTCATTGAGAGGTCCTTCACCCTGTCACTTATCTTCTACCACACACACCTCCTGTCTTCAGGGTCTCAGCTCACACACAGCACCCAAACTCACGCGCACTCGAAGGAGTCACGTCTCCTCCGGCTCCATACGTGAAGGAAACTAAATATCAATTTCCCTTTGCTGTCATAACTAGCTGCATTTGATGGATTCAGCCTACATGCCTATCATCAGAGTCAAATTGATCACGGTGCGGCTGATGTGCATCGTGCGGCAGAAAGAGAAAGCCTTTCTGGAGAGTGACTGATAGCTGAAGTGAAGGCGGCTAATTGGAAGTTTAAGGTAAAATCACGCTGTCAGTAGGAGAGGAAATTGGCTGTGTTTAATTTATGCTCTCTAAATGATTCCCAGCTGAAGCTACAAGATGAGTGTCGGCACATATAGGATTTTTTTTTTATGTTTCTTTTGGAGTATTAATAACAAACAAGGAGCGGAAAAACAAAGCAGAAGAGCTGAAAGGAAAATTGAAAACGATTTGATGTATTGAAATCAAATATTCTTATCGGTGCTTTTATAGGGTTCCAGACTGAGACGCATCATTTCGCTGCCTCAACTTGCAGCGAGCCATCTTCAATAGAAATTCACCATGTAACGCTGCTTTTGTCCAAGTGATACAAAGGCTCGTGCCTGTCCCCAGTTAATCAAAGCTTCTGTTGACACAGGAAGTCTTGTGGCGTACACCATGGCAGTGGGGTTCGGTGTGTGTGTGTGTGTGTTGACGGGTGATCCACTTCTCCTCTCACTGCCTCCCTTCCCTTTGTGTGACAGACAAAGCCGATAGCACCCCGTCTATCTGGGAAGATAGGATCATTATACAAACAGCGCCCAGCCATTATTGACACTACGCTTGTGTGACTGCACTGATGGCACAGAGAGAGCGTTAGTATGTTTCAAGCATGTAAAATATGTCAGTATTAATAACTTCTTGAGATATTCCATTTACCCTAACCACTTATCCAGACCTAGGTCACACCTAAACGTCAAGAGGGAGGATACACAGGACGGATCGACTGTCCATCGCTGGCCCAACGCACAGAGAAATACATACTCACATTTACACACAAAGCCCATTTAAAATCATATCCTTTTAGGCTGTGGGACTGAGTGAGAGGTATGTGACTTTCACAGCTGTGACACCAGTTTATGAGGGGAAAACAACTCTGGAAGTCCCTCCTACAGTTTGTAGGAGGCCCAATTTGTTAAGAAATAAACAAGCAGTCATGCTTTTAGGAAGTGCTGTAGATAGATCTACAATCTATACATATCAAAGCACCTAAACACTAAACATCAGTACTATGTGATGCTACAGTACTAATATCGATACTGGATACTCCATAATTAGCTAACACAGCAAAACACACCTTAAAGCTTTTCATTTATTTTGAGCTTTTTTTTTTTAATGGAGACTTGTTTAATATAAATGATACCAATACCAGCACTAGTATCGATGGAATCAATATTTGGATTGATCAGCCCACCTCTGCTAAACCTTCTAACTGTGAGTGCTTGAAGATCAAGTCTCAAAAGACATCTCTAGCATCCTCTTGTGTCACAACCAGTGTTGGTCAAGTTACTTGAAAAAAGTAATCAGTAACTAATTACTGATTACTTCCCCAAAAAAGCAATCCCGTTACTTTACTGATTACTTATTTTCAAAAGTAATTAATTACTTAGTTACTTAGTTACTTTTTAAAAACACGATTTACAACCTGAAGAGATAAAGCGATAGATCTTTCAGCCCAATTCTACTTTTTCTACATAATCCATCATACAAAATGTAATCAAATGGAAAAGTCCCTTTTTAAAACTTGTTTTATCATTTTTAATCTTTTAACTTTATGCATCAAGCAAAAATGTAATTATATGCAACATTCTCTGACTTGAATAAATTAGTTTAACATTTAAACCTATTTTCTGCACATTCCAGCACATAAAATAAAATTTTTTTTGTGTTTACACTCACTCTTTCAAATAGATGCAAGTAAAACACAGCAGAAAATAAATAAAATCAAAGACTAGCGGTCCTTTTGCTCTATTTTCACCTGTAAAGCAGGACTGCGGTAGGCGGAGGTTTACCCTGGTGCAGGTGTGCCGCGGTCAGTTGAAGAATCCGCGAGTTTCTCTGTGAGTTTCCCATTACGTCATTGCGCACTCGGTGCTTGCTTGGAAGTTTAGGGGTTGTTTTCGCTGTAAAAAGAAGTTTTCTTCCCACGCACAACGGACGCTAATGTTTTTGTCACTTTTTATGGAATCAAACTCAAAGTAAGGTCAGTACTTCCACGCTTCAAACACTGCACGCTCATACTCTCTCCCACAATCGATATGTGATCCATTGTTGATCTGCACACAGCTGTTGTCACTAACGGCGCACTCGCTTACGTCACTGTCATGAGACATTCTCGCAAAATATCACGGTTTTAGTAACGCAGTAACGCAGCGTTCCTACGGGAAAGTAACGGTAATCTAATTACCGTTTTTGCAATAGTAATCCCTTACTTTACTCGTTACTTGAAAAAAGTAATCAGATTACAGTAACGCGTTACGCGTTACTGCCCATCTCTGGTCACAACAACCCTCTGCATGTCCTCCCTTCATGTCCACCATCCCTCCTCTGCACATGTCTGAACCATTTCCGGCTCACCTCTCTAACTTTGTCTCCAAACTGCACAACCTTATCATCTTCAACTCCACCTCCTGTCTTTCACTGAGTTGTTAAAAATGAAACCAAACCTAAAACTCACACTAAGATCCAATGAATGCACGATACTCACCCACTGAAAATAAATGAATGAATGAATAAATAGATAAATAAATAAGAGACCGGCCCATTTTAGCACCATGCAGCGTTTAGATGCTAATAATAAAGCGAGCACGCTGGGCACGTTCACACCTGTTCACCTCACTCAATTTGATGCCATTTTAGGTGATCGTGTGCTATTGTGTTTAAGGCCTATCACCCTGGGCCGAGGTGCAACTAAGGGATGCTACAGAATTAAAATTGGATTTGTTAAGAGCAACTTTCATGTTGCCTTATCATTTCTATTTTCTTTCTTATCAAGGGAAATTTAATAAGGTGTAATGCCTTTGTATAGCGGGCCCTTTAGGGGAATGAGTCATTTAACAACTGCACATTGCACAACAAGCAAGGCTGCCAGAATGTGTTTGTTCTCATTATATCAAGTTTACCACTCTCAGAGATTTCTGGAAAAAGGCGACGAGCAGATTTCATCTGATTAAAACCTATATATTTTTCCAGCTCAGTTTCTAGACAGTTGGCCTTAAAGACGAGGCTGGCAACATTCTCTCTTTATCTTACTGTCAACAAATCCCATAAACAGAAATAAACCAAAAATGCATCAGTCCATCTGTGAATGCTTTCCAGCCTCCCACTGCCAGCTCATCGGTTACTGCTTAACACGTACTGTAAATCTTGGACTTATTTAGCCTGTCGGAGTCACTGGAAGTGTGCGGATCATTTAAAAAGTTCCATGAAGATGTAACAGATCTTAGATAATATTTGTAGGAACGTTGCTGGTGCTTTTATGGGACTTGCTGACAGTATGAAGAAGAAATAATGAGCTGACTTATTAAAAGCTCTGCGATCTGCACTGACTGTGCAACCTTTTTCATGCAAACATCTGCAACCAAAGGAGCAGGAAAGGTTTGGTGATCCTTAGCAACCTATTTTAAAAACAAACCTCATATTTTTACCTCCTACATTTCAACATATCAGATACTCCTAGACCCGTGGCTCCATTCATAAAGGTAGTTGTTGTCACTTCTCCTGGAATAATATCAGTACATCACACCTTTCCAGGAGCAGGTGGTGCGATTGCTGATTACAGCAAAATCTTTCTTCTTCTTCTGGAAAGCTGCTCTCAAATCCTGTGCACAGCCTGGCAATAAAGAACCAAAGAAGTGTGGAATCCATGAAGATTCCAGGCCCTAAATACAGAATAATGAGGCATTAAAGTCTGGGGCTGAGGAGGGTAATAATAAGATTGAAAGAGCGGGTGGGAGTGTGGAGGGTATGGTGGGAAAGGGACAATAGTTTCCAGAGGAAAGAAAGAGTGAGAAGAGCAACGAGAGGGGAGGAAGGAAAGATAAGGCTGGTGGCTTATCCTAGTTACTGGGAAAGGATTAAGTGATGTGCCACTTTGGTTCGCTGAATGTGTGTGCATGCATGCACGCATACACACAGAAATAGGCCTGATCAGTCTTTCGGGCATGTGCGCACCCTTTTTTTCCCCTCATTCAATCACCCTCTGAGAGACACACGCACATCCAGGCATGTGCTGAGAGGGGTTAAGGAGCTACGTTGCCCTCTGAGCCAGTCTTACTGGGCTGTAATGACTTTAGAGGATGTCGGATTCTTTTTATCCACCAGTGTAATATAATAAAGCAGAAAGGAGGGAGCCGTCTTCTTCGAACTGCTTCTACTGGCCTCAGCGGACTCTCTTACCCAGTCTCTCTCTCGCTCCCTCTTTCACCTTTCTAACTTATGTCATGCTCATCTCTCTCTCTCTTTCTGTCCCTCTCTCTCCTGCCCTCTGGTCCCAGATGAAATTCTTTGTCCTTCCTAACCTTGACCTCTTTCCCTTGTTCTCCTCCCTTACTCTTTGATTTCACTGGTGTATTGGGTTTGTTCAGCCTTCTGCTTTCCCTTTTGTTCCAAGCTCCCCTACTCCTCTAGTGTCACATATGACAGTGTAGGGTTCCTGAACTGCTTCACACTCAAGTCACATGCTGTTTCCCTCCAGACACCTGGGTCAGGTTCCCTGCTGCTTCCGGACGCTCTGGTTATCTCTATTCCCTTTTCATAGCCATACCATCCCTTGTACTTTTTTCACTCTGTCAGTGGACACAAACTGGATGAGACAGACAGTGCTTCTCTCTGGGGGACAAATGCAGACAAAATTTTCAGGGCAGCTAACTGGGACCTATGTAGTGTGCACTTTGGAGCTGGTGGCAGATCCTTATTTATCTTATCTTGATATTAGAAAACTGGACAAACTTAAATAACATTTTCTGGGTATTTGCAGAAAAGATGTTATTATCTGTCCTTTAGAGTGGAAGAGAGAGCCTGACTTTGAGGAGTAAAGAGAAAATGATTACAATGGGAAATTGTTTTTACTAGAAAATTATTTGCAGCATTTGGGAGGCTGGTCTGGGACATGATAACTTGCGCAGGCAACGAAGCTGTTCGGTGTTATGTTTAGTCATGTGAAGAAGAACCACTTTTAGCATCACTAACTTGCAGTAGTCATTTACTGCATGACTTTATCACTCTCTCATATCATCGTGGCCCACTCTTCTTTGCAACATTGCTTCAGTTCAAGCATTGTGACCATTCATTTCTAAACAGTCCCTACACTGCATTTCTGTTGTCTTGAGGTCTGGACATTGACCGTGCCACAGTGTGACGGCCTCGGCCATGTCCCGTCTTTACTATGTCCTGAATGAGCCGGGCACAATTATTGCTGCACCTTGTTTCTTTTCTTTATCAACCATTCTGTTGTAGATTTGCTGCTATGCTTGGGATTACTGTCCTGCTGCATGACATAATTTCAGCCAAGTTGTAGCTGTCAGACAGATGGCCTCACATTTGACTCTAAAAAACTCTGGTATACAGAGAAGTTCATGGTTGACTCAAGGATTGCAGGGTGCCTAGGTCACCCTTCTACCACTGTGCTTGACAGCTGGTATGAGGTGTTTGTGCGGATGCGCTGTATTTGGTTTCCTCCAAGTGTGTTGCTATGCATTGTCGCAAAAAATGTCCACTTTCAGAAGTCTTGTGTTTTTTTCGGTTGCAACTTTGCAAACCTAAGCTTTGTTCTCTCTAAAATGAACATGGCAGCAGACTTTCAACTGTCAACCCATCCAAACAAGAGATATTCGGTCAGTCTACTTCTAACGGTGCTGTTATGACGTTTAACATGCTAACCCAACATATAGATCTTGTTTTTTTGTAATTGCTCCGAACACTGCATGGTCTAACTTGTGATGATGACACTGGTGGGTTGTCCACTCCTGGGAAAACGGTTATATTGTGTTAGCACACACCTGAATGCTCCAGAGCAGCAAACTGCTAAAACGTCTCTTTTATAGAGACGCTCACACTTTCTGACGATCAATAATCACGTGTATTGGATCATCAGCACCTGACTGCTTCTTGGTCTCTTAATTTCAATGAAAACATTATGGGAGTTTTCCACAGCATTGCAGAGTCTGGTGAAAACTCTTTTTCACACGCCTATACATGGTCTCCACCCGTCGCAGCTTCACTTACTTTCATGTTTCACAAGATTACAATTTTCTTGCATTCTTAATGCGTCTAACTTTTGCAGCTTCACTACATGGACTGGACACATGGACAGCTACAGGCAGTAGACTTGCTGATCGTAAGGCTAAGTCACTGAAGACATTGTATTTTCACCCTATTGTTTTTGTGTGAGAATCATGACATCTAAAATTACTGAATACACCAGTCAATCACTCCACACCCCCACCTGTGGCTGATGTAGAATCAACAATTAGCTCAGTTGTTACATTTTGCCTGTGGAAGGAAATTCTCACAGGCACACTGAAAACATGCAAGTCCCACAGAAAGGCCCCAGCTGACTAGTAGGTTCAAACCGCCTCCTGTCTGTGAAGTGACAGTGTAACAACACAGCGGCTCCTTACAAATCTCCTAAATCGCAAGCATAACGCTGAATGTAACTCACCTCTTACTCTATTCCCGTTTTCTCCTCCTCTTCGTCCCTCCAGGCTGAGGTTCCATCCATTCCACTGCTTCGCCGAGCTGCATGTTTATGCATATGGTTGTTGGTGGGGGGTCTAATTAAAATCACCAGCAGACAGTTCCAGTTCACATTCGGGCAGTTTAATAAAAGACTATTAAAATTAGCAAAAGAACCTCATGCGAGCGTGCGCAGAAACAGAACGGTGACTGTCACTGATGCAGCCACACACTCCAATTAGGCTCACTGTCGAATTCACACTCATGCAATGCCAAGTTGGCCGAGCGAAGACGGAAGAACAGAGAAGTGGGGGAACAGTGAGGGAGGGAGAAGTGTAGGGCAAATAACTTTACTACTGTGTGAACTCCAGAAAGAAGTAGTTACATGTGTGGGAATGTGTGTGCATGAAAAAGCATTTTTATCTGACTGCATGTGAATTCTAAGTGTCTAACTTTACTTGAATTGATCCCCATTAAGTCTTTTCAAAGGGCAGCAGTTTGTCAAAGCCTGACACCTCTTCAGCAGGATGAGAAAGAACAGCCGACAAACAGCATTTCAAGAACGGAACAAAGGAGATGGTGCAGAGCTGATAAAACATACAACATTAGGCTCCGCGGCTGACTGTCAAGCACGTGTCGAGCTAAAGCTACGGGATGTCTGACAGGTCAAAACTGTGGCAACAGCTCAAAGGATCACTTTTCAGACAAACACATGCACTTAAGTGGGTGGAAAAAAAAGAAAAAAGCAAGACAATTACTGCATGCTGGCTGCAAAATGAGCATTACAGTAACACCACCCTCGGCGGCACACACACACACAGCGTCCTCTGCTTTATGCACGTTTTCTGGAACTCGTTGTATTCAGCTGGGCCCGGTAATTGGTAAAGACTGGAAATCAATAGTGGCACACTGCAAGGCGTGAGTAGCCATCTTCTAACCTTGCACCGAGCAGCTGCCTCTCCCAATCAAAGCCCGGCTGGTTTCCACGGCAACCTCAATCCCGTGTCTTCCACTGTAATAGGGCGGGAAAAGAAAGCCACGGTGCTGAGGGTGTGCGGTTGAGATGGAGCTCAAGAAGGTGGAGGCAGCGAAAAATAAATCCAGTCTCGAGGGAACAAAAAAAAAAGCCATTAAAAATGAGTTTTAGCGGTGACATAAATTTAATGAGACTCATTCAGATTGTACAAACTCCAGTTCCTTAAAAAACAAAACAAACATCCCCCGCACTATCAAGATAGTGTTTATCTCATTTCATCACCAAACCACATTCAAAGCATCTCATAAAGCCCATTCTTCCATTATTTTTCACCCATTGTGCTCTCTTATCCAATATATTGGCAAAATATCCCTGATATTTCTGTAATTCAACCAATTTAATTAAAGGGGGTGGGTTTCTAATAAAAGCCAAATGGCAGATAGCAGTGCCTGGGCTTTTCAGGAGCTTGTTTAATCAGAGAGTTGTTGAATGGAAGAAGGCAATAACAGAGTGAATAGAAGCTGGTATTTGTAAAGAAATGTCAGGGAGAAGGAAGGGATATGAGAGTCACTGGCTGAAACCTCTAATATGGTGCTGACTTTAATATAGGTAATATGTGCGCCATGTGTGTTGGGTTAGAGCTGCCTAATCCCAATTGAGGAAGTGGAGTTTGTAGACGGAGGCAGTGACAGACAAAACTGATGGCCATGCTGGGCTTCATTTCTTTATCATTTGACTTGCTGTCACTGTCCTATGCTAGCTTTCTGCAACAGAGCAAAGAGACAGCGTGCAACAGTTAATGGCTAACAGTTGATGGCTCTCCCTTGACTCGTGTGAGGTGCTTCGCTGTTAATCTGTGTTAGTGAAAAACCCCCCCACCCCAAATCAAAGCTAAAAATATCTAACACTATGCTAACAACAAGAAGTTACCTGTGGTAGACAGTGGGATTCTCACACTCTGTATGTGCTGAAACACTTTTGTCACAATTCAAATGAGCATATGTCAGTTATGGGCTACTACATTTTTGTAGGTTAGGCTTAAGGGTTTTGACAGAGTGCATTCTTACAGCTAGCTAGATAAAAGAGCTGAGTCACAGAGACCTTGAGAGCAGACAGTGACACCCCGGTAATGACTGTTTGCTGAAGAAATTTCTGTATTCTGCAACCAGTTGGCAAGTGTTTGCTGGAGGTCTCTAGCCTGATTAGTCATTAGCAGGTAGCAAAGGTCGGTAGTAATTTACACAGATGATGCTGGCTTATATGCCAACACTTCTAAAACTACTCGTCAAGCAGCGGTGAAACTGTAGAGTGCAACGCAAACTGGAAATGGAGAATGTTCGCCTCAAAGTAAGGCAAAACTTTTTACATTGCATTTCCAGTTAGCATCACACTTTTTCAAATTTCAGTACAGTTTGAAGTAGAGATGGACCGATCCGATATTACGTATCGGTATCGGTCCGATACTGACCTAAATTACTGGATCGGATATCGGAGAAAAATAAAAAATGTAATCCGATCCATTAAATATCACGAAAGCACCTCACAAAACTTGCAACACGCTGTAACTCGCCTCAGAACGTCGGAGCAGTATGCATCACGTGATAGTGCAGCTGTGGCATGCGGGACCTGGCATTTGGAGCTTCGCTAGCAACCTGGCATTTCATCTCCGACAAAGTTATCCCCGAGAGAAGTAAAGCAAGTGTGTAAGTCCATCTCTGAATGTTTGTAAAGCATTCCCACGTTAAGCTTAACGAGCGACTGCCTCTCGCTCTCCGGCTGCTACTTCAATCGTGAAACTGCTAATGATCAGCTGATCGGCTTTTCTGTCGTGAGTCTCTCTTGTTTGTTTTTGGTCCACTTTGCGCCAGAAAGAGCAAACCAGCGGCTGAACAACAGCAGCACGTTTAAGCTTGATCAGCTGTTGTTAGAATGTATTTAATATTACTTTCTACTCGAGGATCTTTTTCTACGTAGCTGACGCTGGTAACTGTGCAGGGGCGGATCTAGCAAAGTTTAGCCAGGGGGGCCGATAGGGCATTAACTGGGAAAAGGGGGCACAAAGACATACTTTTCTTTCTTATTCTCATTTAAAATGTCTAGCTTTTAATAAATAATTATCTGACACCCAAAGTTTTAATTTGATGTAAAATGAATAGAAGTCAATTACTGTACATAGTGACTATTAAGTCTAATATATATACCCTAGTAAGCTATAGCACTTTTTCCTTTGGGAAGGTACCATGTGTGCAGTCTGCAATTTTGTTGAAGAAAGATGTTGAATCTATTTAATATTTCTTGAAAAATAATTGATTTCTGTGCATTTTTTTTCACACTGCATCAAATTAAGGTTGATTACGTTGATTAAGCATCATGAGGTGGAGCGTGAGGGGTGGTTCCCTATTTTTTATTTATTTATTTTTGTTGTTGCTGGGAGTTGGAACCCTATTAGTTAGGTTGCTTAATATTTACGCTAAGTACTCTTTAAAATACCAGAATAGGGAGGATGGTGTAGGTTTAAGTTTATTAGATTGATCAGTATTGCTGAACTATGAAATATTTTTTTTGTATACAGGTATAACAGAATAGCTTTAGTGTAGTTGTTGTTTTAAACTTGAGTATGAACTTGCAGACTTGCAAAATGCAGCAAGATATTTTAAAAAACAGTTTTGTTGATTAAAAAACAATATATCGGATTCATATCGGTATCGGCAGATATCCAAATTTATGATATCGGTATCGGACATAAAAAAGTGGTATCGTGCCATCTCTAGTTTGAAGAGTAATTGGAAGAGTAAGCGTTCCGTGGAAGCTACAGATGACTGTGGAGATGTGCCAATGACCAAAGAAATCAAAAAGATGTTTTTGTTGCACTCTTTTTGCAACAGCATTCACAGAATTTACACTTTCTCCTAGCTCCTGAAGGTTGCCAACGGATTGACGGCCAGTCCCAAGCCCGTGTGACTGAGGGCTAAGCTGTTCTCACACATGCATTGTGCATTCAGTTAGACATTAAAAGGTATTCAGATCACATGTATGTGACAATAGTGGAGGTAAATGTCCTGCCTTCTGCACGCTCGCTGATTTAAACCAAATTAAATATTCCTAGTAGTGAGAACACATCTGAAGCTGAGCCACGCCTGCTGTCATACAGGTAAGCATGTGTCAACAGCTATCCTCTTAAAGATATTTGGCTAACTTAAGGCACTTCATTAGCATTAGTGTGTTGTGGGCAGTGTTTTCAGGGTATACAACTTTGCACTTTGCAGAGTCAATGGATCGATCCACTGTATTGTCTGATATCATGTTGTGATGGTGATGAATGGGACCCAAACTGTGATCAATAGATCACTCCTCACAGATATCATTAACAAACGCACTCCACTACATTCACATCGACTGCCACTTGTGTGAATACATTCTTACGTTCAGGAAGAGCTGCGTGGGTACACTGTAAGGCCATTAATATTCTATGTGTCTCTGCTGTGTGAATGTGTGCATATTGCGTGTACAATGTCTGTGTATGTGCGAGTGCATGTGTGTGATAACAAGCTTCTGTCATTCCAAGGGTGGCCAACCATGTCCATATATAAGTGGAAATGCATCTTGACAGAGTCCTTCTCCTTCACACACTCGTATATATACACACACACACACACACACACACGGAGGGGGTTAAGTGTGTGAGTACAGAGTAGTGCTGTGAGCTGTAGCTCTGTGTGCTGACCTTCAGGGTTATCTGGAAGGTTCCTCCACACCTTGCTGCTAGCACGAACCCCTGCTGTCACCATGGAAACACAGCTAGCAGGGACAATGTGTGCCCCGTCCGGTGTGTTGCTCATGTGTACACATTCACCTATATGTGATGACACTTACAGGTTCGGTACAGCGCAAAAGCACACACACACACACACACACACACACACACACACACACACACACACACACACACACACACACACACACACACACACACACACACACACACACACACACACACACACACTCTCTCTAATTGGTGCATGCTTCAGTATTCATCTGTCCTCCAATTCATTTATCCCTCATTTCCTTCACTCTCCTTTCGCTTCTCCCTCTTAATGAAACCATGCACACAGTGCACAATAAGCCCTTGGGCCTGCACAGCATTGTCAGAAGGGTGCACACGACCCCATTTCCAGTAGTGGAACCATTATTAGCATGCTGTGACAAGAGATAGCCATTCACCACAACACACGATACAAACCTGCAGTTTCATCACCACTGGATCACTGGGATTTATTTCACAGACAGCGGGAATGTGCTGGCACAACGTGACCGTAAATCAACACATCGTACACGCTGGAGTGACAAGTCAAGATAATACACTCAAAAACCAAGTAGGATGAGTTTTTATTTATTTATTTATTGACATGGCTAAATTAATGGACGGATTGATAGAAAGGGAAGCAAAAACAAACAACAAAAACAGGACAGACTTGACATGCACTCTTCCTTCAGATCTCCTCCATTTCTTGACTTTCTCAACCATGATTCGTCAGAGTGCTCTGGAAAACGGGGGGGGGGGGGGGGGTATGACAAGGGAGTGGAAAAAGAAGAACAACTGTCAAATAATACATTTACTTTGCTAGAATCCAAAAGACAAGTAAGAGAAACCAGGATGCATCATGGGAAATCTATTCCCTACTATAAACAAACTAGCCTGATGATGGATGGTCAGTATACAAAGAACAGTACCACATTAAATACCTAAACATCTTAAAATATCTGGAACTTAACGCAGAAAATTACAGTTCCAGCTAACAACTTTGGGGACACGATCATCTTTCTAGTCTGGAGAATATCAATGATTACCCAGAGATATGGATTTGTATGGAATTTTCTTTAAACAATAATCCATTTTTAAAACTAAATTAGATTTCTAAGTGTCAACGTATCCCAAATAGTGTCAAGAACATGTCATCACAATGATGCACAAAAAGTACACATCCGTATTTTGTAAGCAGAGCTTATTTATTCTGCTTTTAACCTTCTTTCGAAAGGTAAACAAAATTCATTCAGGTAGCTGCCAAGTGGTGGAAGACATAACTATATTTACTTTCTCAATATGATGGATCCAAAGTTGTGTAGAAAAAACAAAAGAACAAAAATGCAACCTATTTTTTGTTTCACTGGACTGGAGATGTCAACAGCCCTCGGGATAACGGGCTAATGCTAAGACAAGCTTCTGCAGAAGGTCTGACCTCTGCAGGAACGTGTTTAGCCTGTAGCTACTTTCACTGCTGCTAAACTACATTTAGAAAAATGGGAAACAATGTAAAGACAAACACAGTTCCAGAAAATGTCTTCGCCACCAAGGTCTAAAACTCATACTGGTCTTTACAAAGCTAGCTGGACAAGAACACACACACACACACACACACACACACACACACACACACACACACACACACACACACACACACACACACACACACACACACACACACACACACACACACACACACACACACACACACACAGGTTCTAATCCAGTGAATCAGAGTAGCTGCAGGGAAGGTCTAAAGTGGTTTATTGCTACAGTAGACCTACACTTGACATACTTTAGCCACACTCATAACAGGTGATTTTTTGGGGATTTGCTGTGCAGCCCAAGAGCTGCAACAGGCACTTGAACAGAAGACAATCTGCAGAGGCTGAAGATGTCATCGTAATTTATCTGATTTTACTCATTTTCATTCTGTCATCAAGAGCACTGGATCATATTTGCTTGGTGCCTGTTAATATAGACCATTCCACAGCAGCACACACACACAAAATACGATTTTTCTCTTGGTGTAGCATGCAGTTTGGAGCGGTTTCTTATTGGATTCTTACTTTCAGTACCAGATGGTGACGTTTATCCCACCCCAAGAAGAATTATCGCCTAAAAGCAGAACAATATATTGTGATATTAGCACAGCGACTGTACTTAATAGTTGCCAAGTAAGAACCAGTCTCATGGTTTAATAATTTAGAGGACACCTCATTTTGGAACCAAGCAGCGAAAAGATTAAATGGGGGATGAAGAATAGCAGCCTTGGAGATTTACTCTGTATCAAAATACTTTCCAAGTGACCTGGCAGTCTCTTGAAATAAGATTATTAAGTACTGTCTTTATATGTTTACACAGAGTTACACTTGTAGCTAATTTTGTTTCGGAAAGCCAATTTACTATGGGGTTACACTGAACTCCTCTAGCGTAAATACACATCCAAACACACAGTTGCAGGAAGAGACGCGGGGCAACACAGGGTTAGTGAAGCATTAGCTTGACGCTGCTGGGTGTGCTAGTTGGCATGCTAACTACCCCTGTGCTCGGCTGGCAGGCAGATATGCTGGCGGGCAGGTTAGCTGTTCACTTGCCAAGTGCATCCGAGGGCATCGCAGCCTGTGCCTTTGAATTGGAGATGAGCGGCAAATGTGACAAGGGGATTTAGCTTTACTGTTCCACTCACGTTCTGAGATATAAAGGGGGACAGTGTGTGTCTGCATGTGTGCGTGAAAACTCACTATTTGTGTGAAAGCGGCTGTTTATGCGAGCAGGAGTTGATGCATACACCAGTGTGCGTGTGCGTGTGCGCGCGCGCGCGTGGCGAGAGGGGTGTTGGTGTTGCCACACTCTTACACAGCACTGTGACGGAACATTATGCCTAATGCATAGTGTATGAAGTAGTTCCTGAATTTCAAACTGACCCCTGGCACCCCCCACAGTACACACAGTTCAATTTGGTGCCCCAGGTCTAAATTTGGACTGCCGCCATCCTCACTTGGATAATTTAAAGACAGGAAAAGCTTTTCATGCACAAAACTGTGGGCAGCAAGGGCAGCCAAATATTCTAGCTCAAGGTCTGTGCTGAGGTTTAGACATACACCAGCTGCCGGTTTATTAGGTACACTGAGCTAATGTATTCTAATGCAGCTATACTGGAAAAAAAATCCTACCCTTTACAAAGGTTTTAATGTTGCCTTATGGATGTGTTCCTCAAGAATCTGTGCTAGATTGGAAAACTATAGCTTCACACCTGGAGACTGAGCTGTGGTTTGCCTTGATCTTTATCTTTTATGCTTTCTATTCACCAGCACTGAAAGTTTAAAGTTGACTTTACCATCACTGTAAATCTGTCTGTCATAATTAGATTTAATATTCACAAAAACATGGATTCACACAAAGACAGAGACAACATACAGTCACACAAACGCATGTTTTCTTCCACCTGCCAGTTTCTGTCCAATTAGCGAGCAGTTTGAGGAGTAGATCGTTGCGTTTGTTGGCTGCGAATCAACTTTGAACGTCAAAAAGGCACAGAAGCAACGCTGTGCACACCGTGCGCGTGTTCACACTTCCACAGTTTTAAGCTAATAGGCAACATGGAGACAGTGGACACACGCGTAAGCATCTGCAGCACACAGAAGAGGAGCCTCACTCACTCGCTTCTTCTCTGCAAAAAACAAAAATAATAGACAAGCAGAAAATCAATAACTGTCTCCTCTGCTCAGTGCTAACAGCACGCAGTTCTCTCCCTCTCTCAGGAGGGACAGAGACAGTTGCCAGGCAGAACTGTCAATCAGATACTCACAGTGGACGTGGCTATGACTGCTTTATAAACACACAGCGATTCACTCATTACCCAGTCAGTACGACAGCCACACACTCCATTAGTCAATCCAGGAAGCCTCCAGTGCAGTTAGTCAGCTGGTTGGTTACACGTGTAAGAACATTAAATTGTTTTGTTGGTGGTGGGCGGGGTTGCACCGGAAACAAGTTGCAAAAACAATGCTTACATTGTGCCTTTTAAAATGATATGGCGGCACACTGGTTATCAAATAATGCTTACTTACACAACCGTGTGACTCTTTTGGAGTTGTGTTTCCAGTTTTAGAGTTTCTGTTGTGGGTTATATTAACCAGTGAGGCAAATGTGGCACACTTTAAGCTGGGAGCCAAGCAAAAGAGTCCCAAATCCAATCAGGGTGCTTCATAAATGAAAGCCTTGAGAGGTATTGATAAGACACCAATATCATAACTATGATATTGTTGGTAAATGATGAACTTTGATCAGTTCTGCATCATGATCACTGAAAGCTTCACAGATTTCCACTCTTAGCAAATAATCAAAGTTTCAAGGTGAACTTCACGGGGCGAGTACAGAATCACTAAAAGGTTCTCTCTCAGTCTTTCTTTTGGTTTATAGTTGTTAAAGAAACAAACTCCCTGACACTTTGAATTCATTTGATGATTTCTTTTTCACTGTTATGCAGAAAAATAGTTTCTAAACCAAACATGTCAACATTCCTTTGGAACAGCATTTTATTATCCAGTATCTTTGATTCTGATTAATGACTGCAAACATTAAATAGAGGATTATTTAAGTCGATAATGGTAGTCACACTCTGAAATTAAAGAGCTCCCCAGTCCTCATATAGCAAGTCTCTTTTGTCACAATTTACACTGACACGTTATTTTTAGCCAAATGAAATAAGACACGTGGCAGCTGAAACCTGGCAAAGGGGGGGGGGGGCCAAGGATCGATGGCATGTTGGTGATTGCGGTCCGTGGAGTGTAGCAGCATGGAAGACATGTTTGGCTGGATGCTGATGGAGTGTTTCTATAGGCTTGAGAGACAGGCACATGGTGGGGTGGGTAGGTGGGAGTGGAGGGGATATAGGGGAGGGACACGAGAGAGACCAGCTAATCTTTATGTGGCCTGTGCGTTCATGGGGCGGTCGCCTTGGAGATGATGGATGTGAAGGAGAGATGGAATGGAAGGAGGTAAAAGGGTGAAAGAGAAAGACAGTCATAAAAAGACAGAAATATGTGCCTGTGTGTATGAGAATGTGACACACACGCAAAATTACATGAATGTGTTCTCACAAGCAAGCAGGAGCTATAATCAATGTAAGAGCAAAACTAGGACTCTATAAAAATGATATTAATAACAGGGATAATACAGTATAAAGAACTGACTGGGTCTATATACGAGTGTGCCTGCATGAGTGCACATATAAAAGAGTGTGTGTGTGTGTGTGTGTTGGAGCAAACCGCTGCTGAAGAATGGCTGCGTTATCAGATTAGAGTTAGCAGGCAGGCCAAGGCTCACAGTGGGGCTCACCACCTGCTACTACTGATAGTCATGCAAAAAACAAAAAAAGACAAAAACAAACACGCGTGCGCACACACACACCACACTACTATTTCCTTGTGTGCTTTTAATTTTACCATCTTTATGCTTTTTCCTCACTCTCACAATAGTGACTGACACAGCTTCCTCCTCTTTTCCTTTTCCCTACTTCAGCCCTTCCATTCCTTCCACTGACAGAGTCGTCCTATCTACATTTTGTCTATCATCCACTCTTTCCTTCTGTATCGCTCTCTTACAGTTTTCAATGAACCCTTTCTCACTGACAGCCATGTGTAAGCCTCTTCCTCTACCAGCTTCTTTTCTTTCATCAGTCTCCATCCATTACCCTGGTGACGGGCACCTTTCTCTTCCATCTCAAACACTCATCCACATTCTTATCTTTTTTGTTGTTGTTGTTTTTAGCTGAAAAACACACAAAAAACCCCAAACAGACAACTTCATCATTGCAGCCCGAACATGTCCGGAAGAGATTTTCTTCTTGCCAGAATTACCTGCAGGTGAAATACGAGGGAGAAGCAGAGGGAAGTAGTCTGCCAGCGCTAGAGCCATCCTGTTCTTTTCCCTAGCAATGGAGGTCTACGCTGAATGTAGTCTTGAGAGGTACTTAAGATGCTGCTGGCACTACATTTAGAAATGGACAGCTACTTGAAGTAAGTGAATTTGTGGTTCAAAGTGGCATGTGTGGAAAACGTCAACTAAAATGTTTGGAAACGGGAGGGATTGTGCTACACAGATGCACAAATATGCTACACAAATAAGCACTCAGATGACAAATCTGATAAGAGATGCAAATAAACATGCAAACATACAACATCCTGCACTGCACCATCGTCATGTTATTATATTACTAATATCTTTTTGAAGCCAGCTGGAAGCTTGTGTAGCATTCCAACTGGCTTGGTGTGGGAATAGTTTTCTCTTTGTTAATCTTATTTGCTGACACAAGGCAAATCAACTAATAATATAAATCTCCCCCATAATGATGTGCCAAGTTTAACTTCTAACTGCCAACAGAAAAAGGCATGGAGAAAACAAACAATTAAAAAAAATTATGCTAAAATATTATTTACAAGTGTAGACTTGCACACAGTCACCGCATATTTTATCAGGTACACCTTCTTACTGGCTTGCTTCCACTTCTGCCTTCGGAACTGCCTTAATTGTGGCATAGATTCAACAAGATGCTGGGAACACTGGTTAAAGATTTTGGTCCATATTGATATGATAGCTTCACATAGCTGCTGCACATTTGTGAGGAACACATGCATAATGCAAATTTCCCATTCCACCACATCCCAGAGGTGCTCTATTAGATTAAGATCTGGTCACAAATATAACCGTGGTATAGTAAACTCATTGTCATGTTCAAGAAACCATTTTGAAATGATCCTAGCTTTGAGACAAGGTGTGCTCTCCAGCTAAAAGCATTCATTACAATACAAGCACACTGTAGTCATAAAGGGGTGGAAATGGTTTGCAGCAACACTCAAATAGACTGTGGCATTTAAACAATGTTCGAGCTGTGCTAATGGGTCCACAGTGTGCCAATGAAATGTCCCCCTCTCCACCAGCACCAAAAGCAGCCTGAACTGTTCTTAAAAGGCAAGATGGAGCAGAGCTTTTATGTTGTTTATGTCATATTCTGACCCTTCCATCTGAATCTCAGGAAATCGAGTCTCATCAGACCAGGCAATGCTTTCCCAATCTTCTGTCATCCAATTTCGGTGAGCCTGTCCCAATTGTTACCCAGAGAACTGCTACACGCTGGATATTTTCTCTTTTTCCAGACCATTCTCTGTAAATCCTAGAAATGGTTATACACATCTGGCGCCAACAACCATGCCCTGTTCAAAGCAACTTTGTAACCACACAGAGAATAATAATTATGACAGGTTTGTGGGACCTTTGTTGTCTAAGCTAGCAGCTATTGTGCACTATACCAACCTCTGCATTTTATTATGTCACACCTGCCCAAATGTGCAGGAGGCATGTTTATTGTATGTGAACCATGTTCGTGTGTTTTCAGACTTGCTGTTATGAATAGAGATTATCTTTGAATTGGTGCTGGATGGAGAGTTTTCTAGCCTTGGAGACCAGGGCCTGCTCATTCATATCAACACATCAGAGCAGACAAAAATCCACGGACTGAAGACCAGCAGGTTCAAGTGGGTTAAGTATGTGACATGCAACAGAAAGTGTGGTGATATGATATTGTTAGCCCAGGCTGATTGTATTAAATAGGGCAACAATAGCATTAGCATTCTGCACTAGTTGGCACTGAAACCTTGGAGTACTGCAGAAGAGGAGGGGTGACAATTATTGTAAGTGGTGGGTTGACAAATGTTTGTTCTTGAATATGACTTTGAGGATGGCTGTGTTTTGTTTTCCTCTGAAGGAGGTTGAATGCGAGACTAGATCATGAAAACCAAAAATTCTCAGACTATTCGGTGGGCTTGTGCTCATGCAAACACACACAGATGCTTAGAATATAGAAATTTTGCAATGGAAATGTCTATATACAGTAATGACAAAATATGAGACGGATATTGTCACACGAAAGACAGACAAAATGCTCAGAGCTTCATGATAACGTAGGGCCTTGGTGAGCTGACATTTACCCTGTACTCCTCACACATACACGCACTCAGTGGGTTCCATATGCATGACAATGGCCCGAGCTGAGACACTGACAGGAGAGGGACAGGGGAGTGATAGCAGAGAGGAGGTGAAAGGCCATATCCTGAACCAACTGTCTTTAATAGATGGCAGAGGGTAGAATGTGTGAAAAATGTGTATGTGTGTGCATCCATGCATGAATCATAAAACATAAAAGAACCTCTGAGTGACATAAGGAAGGCTGTGCCGCTGCAGATAGTGAGTTGGGTGGACTTCAAGTGAGAGACAGAAAAAATTGAGATAGATACTCTAGTGATGTTCAGATCAAGACTCTGGCAGAAAAGACAGATAAGCAAGCCACTGGTTTTATTGGCAGATTGATTGGCGAGCATAGACACTCCAATTGAGAGTAACAGAAATATATGGCAGCGTCTACATGAATAAACTCTTGGAAAGTCATGTGAGTCACTCTCAGCTCTGTGGAATTGACAGGATTGACCACTAAATCGTATGAGCCTACTGCTGATGTACACAAATGTGAACTTTGCTTACACGAGTGTCTGGTGGACAACAAAAATAACTAAGATTTAGCTTTTAGGCAGACACGTGCTATTCAATAGCTGTCATGCTTCAGAAAGAAAGAGCCAAAAGAGAGAAAACGATGATGTGTGAACCATAAGGTATCCACTTCAGACAACGAGTAATTTGTCAGAAAAATACAGCTTTCTCCCTTTAATCATAGGGAAGAATGTGTCTGCTTCTGAAAATCCTTACAAGCAAATGCAGATAACAAAAGAACAGAGCCTTTAAGCTGTCTGGAGGTTTTCACCAGGCTAAAAGCTTTGCTGCCTATTGAGCAGTTGTGTTATTGTTGCACCGCAGAGAACAAAAAAAAAAAATCACTGCATCCAAATGTTGCATGTCTTTTTTTAATTTCTATTTTATCAGGCTATGAAAGCCAGTTTACTCTGCTCGTTAATTCAAACAAAAATCTCTGTAAACCAACATCTCAAAAATATGATGTATCAGTCATTCACTCAAGGAGGAAAAACTGTTTTTTTAAATTACAAAATTATGAAGGATAACAGATTTGAGACATTTCCCAAATGATGCATCCAATTTAGAAATCACACATTATGTAAAAGCTGGTTGAAAATTGGAGATTTTCTTGTGACAGTCTTTTTCAAGTATTTCCTGGAGCAATAAATAGAATTTTCTAAAACATGTCCTATTCCGATTTTTTAAAAAGTAAAAAACATCAGTTTCCCTTTACAACAACAGGAGCAAGCACAGGCACTAGCTCTATTATTAACAGTCTCGACCATAACAAAACATTTTCTCCAGGGTCTATAGAACATTATATTTCATAATGAAATATGATGCAGTGCTCTCTCTAATGACTAAATCTGCAGTGCATATTGCTCCCTGTTGACCCTTTTCCACCTGGAGCAAATGCTGAACCTTTTGCTGGTGAAACGCTCGTCCAAGTGCTCTGCTCTGCCAAGCTGCTGGCCCTGTCAGATCCATTTACACACAAGCAGACTGGACAGCTGTCTGCATGACCAGAGGGGTCTTGGGAGAACCCACTTATTTCTTTTCATTAAGGCTGACTGATCAGGGGGCTCTGCTGGGAGGTCTACTCATCTACCCTCTCTTTTATACTTCATTTGGGCATCATTCCAAACGTAGTCTAACCCAGCATTACTAAATAGCTCCATAAAAACTCAGAAAACACCAAGTTCTATAAAACGGATAATTCCTGGACAGAGGTCTGTGATCAAAAGACAATTTTAAAATTAGTTTTCGCGTGCACATTACACTCAATCTGCACTCCAGATTCCAAAACTAAGTGAAACTTGAGTTTTATTGTTTTAACAGTTTCAAAGTGTGAACATAGACTGACAAATTAAATTATATCAGATTAGATATTAACATTTTCTGTTTGCACTGAGGGATATTTTAGGATTAGTTTAATCTTAAAGAACAATAAACAAAAATCTGAGGATCCTAAGCTAAGTACCTGCAGTGTAAGGAATGCTTCTTTTTCGCAATTTATAAAACAGATCACTTTGCTTTCAGGTTTTACAGTAGGCTATGCAAAGGGAGACTGGTTTGAATCCCGTGTGTAGCCAAAAGTCTGCACTTATATGAAGCACTTCCACATACCTGTGCTCATCTTGTTGGGGAAGTTTTGGAACAGACAGGTAGAGGGAGGGGAACTTTTCCGCCTACTGGAGCTTTATGAGAAATGTATTAATGATGGGCGAATATATTGATAAATTTGTGCATGATGTCACCTCACAGTATAACAATCGACCAGGGCCTTTTTCCACAGGGGGTTTATACAATATTGCACTTTTCACTCCAGGTACTCCTGCTACCTCAAACAGTCCAAAGGCATGCGCATTAAGTCCACTGGTGATTCTAAACTAAACACATGTGAATGTAGCATGTGTTGTTGTGTGTCTCTGTGCAGTGGATTGGTAATCTGGCCAGGGTGTGTCCGGCCTGTTGCCCTATAGTGGCTGAGATGGGCTCCAGCCCCCCTCAAATCCTCAAACTCTGATTTGGATAAGTAGTAAAGAAAATGATGGATGTTGTGTTGCAAACTATCTCACAGCCATTTAAAGCTAAAGCTGAATAAATAAACACAGAGTACAGTAACTATTACCTCCACTAGAATAACTAGCAAGCATGCACTGGTCCCTCACATAAAATCTTTGTTTGAAACCTTTTTCCTGGATTCATTACTACTACTACTTTCACTGGCGCCATCTGTCCATTATCAGTGCTCCCTCCCTGCTAGTAACCCTAATGCAATGTGTAATTACTTGCTAAAGTTTACTTGCCGTATTAGCCAAATTAGTGATTTTTTTATCCCCATGTATGAAATATGCAAAGTGTCTCCCCAGGGGTGGGTTTAGGATGAGGCAAACATACATAGTCAGACCTGAATAAGATGTAAGAGAGCTCCACGGGCAGCAGTGCAGAACAGAGCTAAACACCGGTTAATGTGACAATGTGTTCAGCGAAAAAAGCTTTAATATGGCAACCATGGAGGATGGTGACTAAAAGAAAAAGGGGGGATCAATCACAACAGCACCAGGAAAAGATCCACGGATGAACAGATAATATAGAAGATGGGTGGATAAGGGAAGCGGGAAGGAAAAAAGGATATCCTAATACATGACAAAATATTAGATGGAGATAGTTTAAGGCCACGCTTACATATGGAATCTTTTAGGTTTCCATATTTCTAGTTTAAATCCAGAAACATTTATATGGCTTTTTACGCGTCAGCTTGGGATAGAAATCTCAAAAGTCTTAAAGGTCAAACTGAAAAGCCCAGCATCTTCAAACGAGTAGTACAGGTTACTCTTTAAAAGAAAGATTTAATCTGTTAGATTATCCCTATAAAGAAAGGTTAGACAGAGAAGATGTCAGTGATAAAATGTCCTGATTCGAAACTGGTTTTTCAAGTAAGAAAGCAAAAAACTGAAATAAAGCAGCACCCTAGTATAAAATTAAATCTGGGATATAGTATAAAGTGATTCAAAAACGTGGCCAATAGTGGCAAATTCAGAGATCTAAAACTATATTTAGGACAAAATGAACTATGTTGTGTTTATCTACATCAGTCAAATCCATCCTCTTTCTACCAAGAGGAAAGTTAGGAACTTTTTATTTCTCTTCAATATAAAACAGTATAAATGTATGGGCACAGTGCTGATGTGCTTTATATAGACTGGATCTTTGCCTTTCATTCATTTGCCCTTTAAGCTGCCTTCTTTCAGCCTCCGTAGTGTTTTCTCCTTCATTTTCCATTCACAGTCAAAGATCTGCCTAATTGGATATGAATTAAAACTCGGCCGGCTTCAAAGAAAACAAAAACTGTTTGGCTTTATTGTGCAGTACCGTCTATTCTTTAAAAAAACAAACACTTCCTATGAGAATTTATATAGCACATGCATACAAACACTGGTCTAATATACAAACTCAAATGCACTGTATTTCCTCAAAGAGCTACATCCCAATAGCAAGCTGATCTTTTGAACCAGTTTAAAAAGACTGATTGCTTTTATTGTGAGCCTTTGCTTTGCTTTTATCAACCGTTTAAACTGCCAAATTCACCAATTGTTGTTTTGTGGCTTTTATCTACTTTGGAGCCGTATCAGTGCATTTTGTCATGATAATAATGTGCAAATTGGCCCATTCATTATTGTTTTTTTGATGGAGAAATTGGCTAAAATAAGCACTTTGTAGATAAGCATAGGGTCTGAACACTATTTGCAAAAGCATCTGCAGAAAACAGAATGCATTTCAATGCACTGAATGCCAAAACTGATTTTAATACACTAATAATGGTGTAATCTTCCTATCAGAAAGTCCCCAAACACAGTGCACGCCTGGTGACTTATAAATCCGCTCAATGAGCACGTTGTATTGATTTAACTTTCTACTCGAAGTGTCAAAGTAACAAACACGTAGATGGTGATTCTCAGAAGTTAACTGATTCTGTGCAGGTACTGAAGGGATTCTTTGTCTCTGCACCCTTCTGGTCCACTGTCAGTCTGGCTGTCAAACTCCTAGGTCTGACTCATTCAAGCCAGCCTTCTCTCTCGTCTTCACGGGGGGAAGAAGGCTTTAAAAATATGTCCTTATGTGTCCCTCACTCAAAATATGGAATAAAGGAAAATAAACAAGAGTTTGTTGATGGTAACGCTCTGACCTTTATTTTGCTAAAACTCAACTTGGATCCTTTTTTATTGTCGTTTTTTTGTGTGCAAGGAACTTTTTTTTCTTCTTCTTTTTTTCTTCTGGCAAGCCAGGAAAAAAAACCCCCCAAATAACAACAACAACTTTGAAAACCAAAGCTTTAAAAAAAAAAAAAGGGACGTTGGTACATCTCTCAAAGGAAATTTGAGGGGAATGAATGATAAGAGAAACTATTTAGAGCAACACAAACTGCACTCTAATACGCCGAATTAAGCAAACCTTCGACTAAATATCACATGCAAAAGATACTAAAGCTGACAAAGATGACTTCTGTGCCCTACCTTCTTTGCTTGATGGACACAGGTCATGTATTGTTTGGCCAGGCTGGAGCAGTGGAGAGTCTCCTGTGGATTTTCCTTGTAGCACTCGAGCACCTTGGCCTGCAGCTCAGCGCACAGATATTCAGTATGTTGGGGTCTAGAAACACACAGAGAGAAGGAAAAGCTCAAATCTGCTTGCCAACATCACCGCCCCCACCCACCAGGACCAGAGATCAAGGTTGTAAATGCTACTATGTGAACTCAAGATAGTAAAGTCAGTTCAGCTGCAATAGAAATAGAAGTTGTCACACATGAGAAACACAAAGCTGTAGCGTCTGTTTGTCGAAACACTGATTCAGATAATCAGGAAAATAACTACCAAAACAGTTGTTATTTCCAACTGTGATTGCTTAATGGAAATTTCAACCACAGCCACACAGACGAGGTCAAAGGAAATGAGCGCTGGCGGGTGTGATTCCTTTAAGTTCAGCTTGCTTTTAGCAATAACAGCTTCTGTTTGGTGTAAGTACATACGATGAGCAAACAAACCAAAAAACAACAACAAAAAAAAAAGAAAAAAGAAAAGCGAGACTGTTTGTGGTTTGTTTTAGTCGCAGTTGAAGTAGCTAAGATAGTTTCAAAGGCTTTAAGGTGCAGCTTGTGGAGAGATGAATAATGCATCAACAAAGCAGCTTAGGAGTCAAAGTCAAACTTTCTCTTTTCTTTTTATCTGACTCACACGTACAGTACATGTGTGTAGAGAAAAGCACACAATCGAAACCGCAGCCACGAAATACGAGATCGGCACATACGCACGTGCACTAACGCGCATACAGGTAGCGAATGCTAATCCTATAAGAGGGTAATCTTTGAGTGCTCTGTTGCTCGTGGTAATTTACCTGCTGTTGTGACAAGAACTTGCAACTGGAAGGACTGGGATATGGATATGTACGCGCACATACGTGCACGCACGGGAATACATGAACACAAAGACGCTTAATCAATCCATGATGCCCATTTCGGTTTTTGGTTAACATCAACCACTTTTCTGTTCAGCTTTGTCAGTTTGTTTTTAAAGAGGGCCTTCAAGAACTAAGAAGCTGGGCCATGTGGTGACCCCGTCTCTTCTTTCCATTAACTGATATCCTTGTTGCCATTGTGAGTTTTTTGTGTTGCTATAGTAAGTAAAGCCTTGTGTTGTTCAGTATTAGTAGTACCTTCACAGATGCAGAGGCTGACCATATGTCATACACCCTGGCTTTTGCAGCAACAAGATGATCTTTTAGATGATTTTGATCTTTTTTAATAAATTGTTTAATATCATGATTGAGTATTAACTTGAATTTACTGATGTAGCTCCTGTTTGCATTAACAGTAGTTTCAAGAAAGCTCAGTCCTTGCAGAAATGTGTCCATTTTAATGCAGTGCTGCCATGATCACTGCCATTCAGTATTTGTTGTCATTGTAAATTTTGGTTACTTTTTGTGAGATTCTCTGATATCATTTAAGAGTATTACTTTCTATAGATGATACATTTGCAAATTCTTTGCAGTTGTAAGTTGACAAACATTGTTTTAAAATTGCCTAAAAATCTATGTCAGCTGGAAAATGCTCGGCTCCCCTGTATTAGCTAAGAAATATGACTAGTAGAAGATGATGGATGGAATTTATTTCGGAAAGAGCCGTTTGACGTTTTGCACACACTCCTTTCTTGCTGGGTTATTTTTCACAGCATAGAATGCAATAAAATATATCAGAAGAGAAAATGAGAAAATAGAATTAAGAGAAAGGACTGAAATGGAATTTAAGTGAAAAAATTAGGACCGGAATACAGATTAGAGTCAAATTGAAGTAGAATAAAATATGCGAATTGAAAAAAAGCTCACCTCAAAACCAATTCAATAGTTTCACTCGGGCATTTGATCATGTTAAATGATATGCAGTGAAATTTCATGGAATTATTTTATTATTGCATTTCCAATTGTTAGTCATGATTATTCTTTACTGTCTTGAGGTGAGATTTGTTTCCCACTGCTCTCTCCAAGATCAAGCATGAACTTTAAGCCTGAACTAGAATAGAACAGAGTAAAACAGAACAGAATAGACTAAAATAGGAATTCTCTCTGCTCTGTGACTCCAAACAAGACCTACTGTAGGTATTTATAATCCAAACTTTTCTTGGGTACAGACCCCAGCTAAACTATCTCAATCATCACAGCTTAACATACTATAAATGTCTAATCTACCTCATGATGTCATATATGATGGTAGTTTTTCTGCCTTTAAAATAAGAGACAGAACAGAAATTCTAAGTTTGATAAGGAGGCACGTTTTCCATCACTTCAAATAAACCATCTGACATGATGGGGCATGCCTTTTATTTTTTGGGAAGCTGACCACTTGGTATTCATGTGCACGATCATGCATGTGCACACACACACATACAGAACTGCAGTCATGCCACCGCAGAAAGCAATTACGGAATCATGCATCCTTTACATATGAATGAGCTCAGCAGTCCCTGCCTTCACTGACAAATACACACAATAAGCCTGAGTGCATGTGTGTGTGTGTGTGCGCGCGTGCGTGCGTGCGTGTGTTGATCTGTACCTTGTGAATGCACTGCATGTGTGTCCATGAGATAAACCGTGTGCACAAACAAGACTGCGGGAGAAGTTTCTCTGCACTGGTATGTGTATTGTGTAGTCCCAGTGTCTGTGGCTCTGTGTGTGTGTGTGCGCTTCCGTGTGCAGTGGAGGGTAGAGCGACAGGATTAAATAAATCACTGGTGGAGAGAATATTCATGAAAAGAGAAGTGAATGCAACCTGGGAGAGAGAAGGGGGAGAGAGAGAGAGCAGGAGAGAGAATGTGACAGTGATGTATTAAATGACAAATAGCCCTTGCAGCGTGCATGGACGAACAGTAGCCCAGTAGCAATCATCATAATCTGCATTTAACCTCTGCCACATCATGTGGTGCCGTGCCAGTCGGCGCCGAGGAAGAAGGGTAAATCTTTTATGTGATGTGACCATTCCACATTAATTTGGTACAGAGATGTTGATGTGTGGGGACAGAAATGGTCAGCTTCTAGGTATTCGTACTATTGCACAGAAAATGTAAATTATGCTATTGTGGTAAAAATCAGCAGCTTGGGCTTTCAATCACCTGATTACATTATAAGATTGGCTGGTGTTTAACTTGAGAGCATCTCGAGAGCTGGTCGGCATTGTGAATTCCTCCCCAAGAATAGCAGATAACAGCAACAATAACCACAAGGTCTTAATCCAAACCCAAGAAAAGAAAATCATCCTTTTTTTCTATTCAACAAGAGGAACTTTTTGATAGCATGTGTTTTAATAATGGAATCTGAAGCAGAAAATTGCCTCTGCTAATCTGCACCAACTGCCTTGTTTGACTGAAATTAAAGGTGAGCTCTTATTAAAAAAAAAAAGCTAGTCTGATAGCCAACTTTTGCAGGGAAAAAGAAGCAAAATAACACTCCAATTGCTTTCTGTCTGTGACGTTTTGCATAAATACGTGCAGCACTGAGGGGGAAAGATTAGGCTCAAATCGTTAAAGTTTCTCATTATTTTTTGTCTCACCTTGGCAGTGTGCGGCTTTTATGAAGAAAGCTCAAGTTCTGGTCTGCTGCAAAGCATGACACTGGGGAATTAGGCAATAAGAAGAAAAAGAGAAGATCATAAGGACACCGCTTTTTATTGTTCTCTGTGTCTGAGATGGTACTGCTTGTGTTTGTGCGTGTGTGTGATGTGTGTGAATGGTTATTAATGCATGATGACAAGGATTTGGTTTCATTTAAAGAAGCAGCCAAGGCATTGTACTTTTGGTTTTTAATATTACGCTGAGTGGAGAGGAAGAGAAGAGAGGATCAAAGATGTCATGGCTGGGGTGAGATCAAAAGAAATGGCAGAGCATGCATCGTGTATTGTTGGAGGCTTTGTCAAGCTTTTATTAAACTGCCATATGGATAACACTCGCAACATTGTGGTTCGGCAGAAATCTTACTTTGAGATCACATCAAATTAGAGCTGCAGACTTAGCTACAGCTTGTGAGGTGTCTAATGCCTGACTAAATTCAGTAACTTTGATTATTCTGGTAGTCACAATAATCACTTATCCTACCTTTGCAAAGTGTGCAGCAATCCTTAAGTCCTAAGCTCACTTCACACGATATGACACCAGCCCAAAACTTTACCAAGTTTAATCTCAACTCCTGCGAACACACAAAGTCTTCATCTCAAATCTAGAACAACCCAAAGACTGAAGACAGACAGAACTCTCCCTTTATCTTCATATGCTGACAGATGAAATGCTGAAGGCAGATAAGGACGTAGGATAAAAAATTCGCACTCTGTTGGCCTGGCTGATTGATCCCCGCCAACCTCTTTGTGGGAATACAGGGAGAGAGAGATGGGAGTGGATAAGGACAGTGTTTCATTAAAACAGGTGACATGCGGGAACAAGATAAGAGGCGCATGTGCACGTGTGTTTGTGTGACATCTCATCACTGATAACTTTTCAATCAGGAAAACTTGCGCTTGGACGACTCACTCGAGTTAGGAATGATAGGGGACTGCTATCGCCTTCCATCACTCTCCCTTCTATCAACAGTTTCAATTCCAGTTTGGTGCCGTATCATTTGTCCTTTTCTTTTAACAACTACACTTCCCCTTAAAAACAGTGTAGCTTTTAAGCACAGAATACAAATCGCATCAAAGCCTGAGCATATTATTTCTGCACGGTAAAATACAATCTAGAACATGATTTCATAATTTGCCTCTCAGTGAGGCGACATGCTCTTTGTTCCCCTTCCATTAGCACCAGGTAATCTTTAGATCATTAAATAATTTGCTGGTTCAGCATGTTCTTATGCAAGGTCCCAATGCTCCCCCCCCAAAAATGATACTGATATCAATGAGATTTTTGCCTTGTTAGTTTTTTTCTAGGCAGCACGGTGGTTAGCACTGTTGCCGCACAGCAAGAAGGTCCTGAGTTCAATTCCAACATCAGGCCGGGGTCTTTCTGTGTGGAGTTTGCATGTTCTCCCCGTGTTTGCGTGGGTTCCCTCCGGGTACTCCGGCTTCCTCCCACCGTCCAAAGACATGCAGCTTGTGGGGACAGGTTAATTGGACAATCCAAATTGTCACTAGGTGTGAATGTGCGAATGAATGTGAGTGCAAATGGTTGTTTGTCCCTGTGTGTTGGCCCTGCGACAGACTGGCGACCTGTCCAGGGTGTACCCCGCCTCTCGCCCTATGACAGCTGGGATAGGCTCCAGCGCCCCCCGCAACCCTGAAAAGGATAAGCGGAAGTGAATGGATGGATGGATGGATAGTTTTTTTTCCCCTACATACAGGAATTTTTAGGCCAAAAAAAAAAAAATGCACTTTAATATCAATATGCCAAAGATCACATTAACTTAACTCTAATACACATCTTTGCTTATTAAACACACACATCAGGTTATTGACTATACTGTATGCTTACATACCTAGTCACTCCACAAAGGGCCTGTGCTGAAATTCTGCTCATCATATCAAGCAGAAAATCATTTAAATCAATGCACTATTACTATTAATATTGCAACAATTACTCTTCATCTTCTCATTCTTATTTTGAAACTATATTCTATATAGTTAATAAAATTGTATTGTGTCCATCATCAGCTGGCCCTACAGTAACAGGTAGAGGGATGTTTCTTCTGTAGTGACACACGTGGTGGGTCCAATTCGGCAGATAGAAAATATTTCCTGGGCAAGTTTTATCAAAACAGTCTAGACAGTTAGACAGAACTAACACTAACCAGTAGAAAAATATGCACATTTAATTTAGGGGTAATCTGCTCCTCTGAGTTTCTGGCATATGAGTTGATCCCTGAAGACCTCAAGAAATGTGAATAAATGTAATGGTGTAACTATTACCCTAATGGTTGGAATGACAAGAGTTGTTAAGATAAACCTGTCTAAAACCTCACCTATCTAATTTACTCCATTAATAAATGAGTCCTGTAAACTTGTACAATTGTGTTTCTTCATATGCTTTTAGAGGCAGTCAAAAAGGCAGAGTGTCTAAGTGACTGCAGCCTTCTGTCCTCATGGTAAATCTCTGCCGGTTCAAATGGTAAATGGTAAATGGCCTGTATTTATATAGCGCTTTTTTACTAGTCCCTAAGGACCCCAAAGCCCTTTACATATCCAGTCATCCACCCATTCACACACACGTGATGGCAAGCTACATTGTAGCCACAGCCACCCTGGGGCGCACTGACAGAGGCGAGGCTGCCGGACACTGGCGCCACCGGGCCCTCTGACCACCACCAGTAGGCAACGGGTGAAGTGTCTTGCCCAAGGACACAACGACCGAGACTGTCCGAGCCGGGGCTCGAACCGGCAACCTTCCGATTACAAGGTTCAAGGCGCCGACAGGTCCTGTCTCGTGTAATGACTAGCAGTCTATTGCTTTGGACGGCACAGAGATCCTTACAGTAAGCTACCTGTCTGTTTCATTAATTGGACATGGAAGACACACACACACACACAGAGAGCATATACAGAATAAAGTAGATAAAAGCATGCTTTCATCTGAGTTTGTTCTAACTACAAACTGTGAG
The DNA here is from genome assembly GCF_964374335.1 of Astatotilapia calliptera. Lineage (NCBI taxonomy): Eukaryota > Metazoa > Chordata > Actinopteri > Cichliformes > Cichlidae > Astatotilapia > Astatotilapia calliptera. The sequence continues at coordinate 25,852,355 of NC_137426.1, read as the reverse complement.
CAGTTACTTTATGATGAATCCAGACATCCACCTGAGGTTTGCAAAGGTTCTGTCTTTGCTAACACTTTGAGAGTAACAAGTTTTTTTTAAGAGGATTAATGGATTTTTAGATCTTAAGGTAAGCTTGACTGCAATGTTGTGGGTCTCTACAGAAAAGCATTTTGAGGGAATATGGGTAGTCAGATACCCCAAGGCAAGGCTAATGGATTAACTCCTCTAAATAACCTCATGTTGTTGGGCAAAGCAAGTAGAAGATGACACTGGATAACATTTTACCGTTCGCTATGTCGCCACATGAGAATAATGTTTTACAGTCAACATCTCAGGGGCTTCCATCTTTTTGCTCTGCTTTTATGAAAGTAGCCACCTCAAGTCTGAGAGGCTGCTTTTAGCATTAGCGTTTGCACTTAAACTATTTGGGGTCATTCCTAGAATCAAAGCTGAGAACCAGAAAGAAAAAAATGGTACGGCTGAACAAGTCAATAAACAAGGGAAATGGTGGTGTTCTTAACTTCTCTAGACTACTGTTCCTGATTTCAGCCTCCCTAAGTGTATTTATAGGGCTCTGTGGTTCGCCCAAATCTTTCCATCAGGTAGCCATGGTTACTAGTGTAGGTAAATAACTCGTGATCAAGTAGCAACCTCAAGGGCTAAAAAAGAGACATGAAAAGTGCTAAAAACTGCAGTCCATTTTATAGCCATGTGAGGCTATCTATGTTTAAACTGCATTGAGATGAAAAGTTGGTGTGGTCAATCCGGTGCACAGGTGTCCTGCTCTGCTATTAATTGTACTAAAACAGACTTTAAGGAGTCAGCTATCCAGGCTTCATTTTAAAATTAGGAAACTGTTACAATAAGATGGAGAGATGCTAAATCAGAGACACAGACCTTCCCTAAAAAAGAAAGAAAAAAAGAAAAGAAGACATATTGTAACTACATAGCATGTTAGACAGTGCTGAATCCCCGAGTGCTCGCCCCTCCTTTCAGCGGTGGGTAAATAGAATAATTACTGGGTGGTCAGTGTAGTGTGAAACGACAGCGTGACCACAGCACAATGAAACACTGCCCAAATGCTGACAGAACATGATGAGCACATGGCTGCCTGAATACAAAGTGTGCCTGTATTGGTGGCAGAGATAGAAAGGCGGAAAAGGAGTGAAAGTTTGTGTGCCGCACTGAAAAAAAGCAATAGAAACACATTGTGGTGGGACTAAATGCTATGCCTTTGGCAAACTTGTGCTGAAGTGATCTCCTAACCTCTTCCATGCAGCCGTAGACAATAGCAAATCCCTGCTAATGTAATCATTTGGACGAAATTTTAGACTTGAATTGTTTGCCGCTGAATTCAGTGGACCAGGTGCAAGAAAATGGCAATGTTGTGGATGAGGTCACTGCCAGTACAAAGCCAGAAAAGAGACCAAGCAACTTTTTCTTTCTGCCGTTTCTAAATGTGAAATAAACTGTGTGCTACTGCTCTATACAACGTAACAATAAACACAACAACTAGTACTACAAAGGTAAAGTATAAAAGCTGTATGGAAATACATTATTGTAAAGGAGATGGAAATTTGAATATTTTCTCTTCAAGGTAACAGAAAATGGTGACAATGATGACAAATAAATAATTTTCAATGTAGGAAATGACAGCTGCATTCAAATACAAACAACACTGTAGAAGGTTTGGTGCCATTACACTAACCAACCACCCACTAATGACTTTCGTCACAAACTTGCTCTACCTTTACTATCCAGGTTCCAGGTTTCAGACTGATCCATTAAATGATAGTAATCATTAAGTATGTGCACACTGGAAACAAAGTGGAAGAAGAAAGAATGTTTACTCAATAATAAAACCAACTTATTACAGAACAGTTCAAAGACTTGAACTGTTCTGTAGTAGGGTTATCATTTTAGCACTGCTTCTGTAAAACCCTGATACTGGCACCTCCTAAATTACAATTTTGTCTTGTTAATGGTCCGTTTTTACACGTTTATTATAATTATGTACAAAAAGACATCAGGGTACAGACCGAAAAGTATGTGTTAATGGAAACCAAAAGGAAAACAGCTCTCTGACAAAAAATTGGAAAGAAGTGAGAACAAGTATTATGGAGGGGCATAAATTAGAAATGCTCAGATGCTCTGGCAGTGCAGGTGTGGTGGTGGTGGCTCAGTGTTGAATCAAACTGACATGATTTTTTTGACAGGACTGAAATCACTGTTGTCCCAGGAGAGCACCACTGTGTCTAGCAAAGTCACAGCATTTCTGTTTGCCTTGGAGCAGACCAGGCTGGTGGCTATTAGAGACCGTCACGATCCCATCCCCCCACCACAAAAACAAAAACGTGTGCGGACAGAGAAGTTCCAATGTGCTACATTAATGCACACTTATCAGCCACTTTGCTGGGTATACCTGTTGAACTGCTTGTTAACACAAATGTCTAATTAGCCAGAGTGAGATAAATTAGAAATGAGATTGAAAAACCGATGGAAGCGTCAGGCTGGAGGGACCCGCTGATTAGGCTCTTCATTTATGGAATGCATTATAAATATCTGCTTTGGGAAATCTCTCCAGCAGACGCAATCCATTGATCTGCACATATGCAGAAGAAGCCGTGATGAAACAGAGTAGATGTTTCTGATATTGTAGATAAATACATTCACTGGCAACTTTTTAGGTACATCTGCTTGACTGCCGATTAACGCAAATATCTCATCAGACAGTCGTCAGCAAGTCAATGCATGTAGGCAGGCAGGCAGGCAGGCAGGCAGGATGACCTGTTAAAGTTTGAATGAATGAGGAAGAAAGGTGATTTAAGAGACTTTGAATTTGACATAGCTGTTGGTGCCAGACAGCCTGGTCTGAGTATTTCAGAAACTGCTGATCAACCTGGATTTTCTTGCACAACCATTTCTAGGGTTGATCTAAAAAAGAGAATATTACCAGGGAGTTTCTGTTCTGTGGACCAAAATGTTTTGTGTCAGAGGTCAGAGGATAATGGCCAGACTGCTTATAGCTAACAGAAGGGCAACAGTAACTAAAAATACAACAAAACAAAACACGTCTGACAACCAACATCTTCCGAAGAGCATCTCTAAATCCACAATCCATCACAACCGTGAAGCAGATGAGGTACAGCACCAGAAGACCACACTGGGTGCCACTCCTGTCAGCTGACAACTGGTAAATTGAGGCTACAAATCCAGGTTACAAAAGATTCAAAAAGACTGATTGATCTCCTACACTACTTGAAAACATACCATTAAACTGGTATAATTCAGGTTGCTGTTGTTAGTTTAATGGTGGGAAGATATTTTCGTTAGGTTTCCTAGTAGCTGAGCATTGTTTAAATGCCACAACCTACTTGAGTATTATTGTTGACCCCTTTTTATGACCACCGTGCACACATCCTCTGGTGACTGCTTCCGGCAGGTAACACATGTCACAAAGCTCAGACCATCTCAAACTGGTTTCTTGAACATAACAATAAGATCACTGTACTTAATCCAATAGAGCACCTTTGGGATGTGGTTGAACGCGAGATTTGAATCATGGATGCGTAGCCAATAAATCTGCAGCATATGCATGATATGACTGACGCTGTCAATATGGACCAAAATCTTTGAGGAATGTTTCCAGCACCTTGTTGAATCTATGCCATGAAGGACTAAGTCAGTTTTGAAGGCAAACGGGAGTCTAACCCCATACCTAACAGTTGCAAGTGGAAATGAGCCTATGTCATTGTACAAATCTACACATCAGTCAGGTATTCATAGTAGAAACATGTGTAATCTTCAACATTTAAATGCCTTCAAATAATTCAAACTGGAATTCTATTCATGTGAAGGACTCCTGCTTCCAAACAGCTCTACTTGTAGACCATCAGATCAGAGAACAACTCCTAAAAGCTTTGAGGATAATGTGTGCGCCTGTCTGGATTAACAGTGATTTTTTTTCCCCTAGCCACTCTCCAATGGTCCCAGGGCCTCAGAATTAACTTTGTACCACGCTAAATATTCCCATCTTCATTTGATTATGAAAATTCAGTGTTAGATGCAGCCCAAAAAGAAAAAGAAATTCAGTTGTATTTTTTCACAGTACAGTAACACATGAAAGTGAGATTTCAAAGAAACAACCGAGAAGCTTAAACAAAGGCAAGAAAAGCAAACATAAAAGGTATGAAAAGATATGTTTACTTTATTCACTGTGCCAAATCTAGAACTGAAAAGTAAAGACAACATCTCGCAGCAATATCTAGACATTGTTTTGTTCTGATATTCATCCATCGTAAAGGTAAAATGGTAAAAATGGCCTGTGATTTAAAGCTAATACAAAATTAAGGATCCATTTTTTTAATTTAAAAAAATCCATGTATATTCCCACGTATTTTAAAACAGGAAACATTACCTTATTATCAAGAGAGGAATATCAATTGATATGGTAATTAGAGATTTTTTGTCACAATAATATTATGGAGGCAACATGAAGTGATAATAGCAAATTATCACCCAGCCTCTCCACTATGTGTGGATAAGTGCCAAGCAGCAGGGAGTCTAGTGTTCACATTAACAGCATACCAATGTCGCAAATAGCCTTTACACCTTTACACAAGCACATCTGCTTTCTGACAACTTCCCAGTGCATCTTCCATTTGGAGGGCTAGCATAGAGCAAAGAAATCAGATGTGAATCTCAGTAGATCATTTAAAGGTGTATTTAAAAAAAAACCCTGATGCAAAATAGCAAAAAACAATCTAGAAATGAAATGAGTGAAAAATAAATACTGAGTAAGCAAGCAAGTAGCAGTGTAGCAGGTTCTTTGACCAAAACAGTGTTACAAAGATAATACAGAATATTTACCGGATTCGAGCCTCAGCTTTAGTAGCTGCCTGGTTGTACTGTTCAGCCGTCTCCTTGTAGTTTTCAAAACTCTGCAGGCAAATAGACAAAGTAAGAAATACGAGAATGAATTCAACAGTGTTTCATGGCTCAAAAAAAAGCTTCTACGGAGGCTGCATTTAATGATACTAGAACTTGTTTCCAAGGCTTAGTATAACTTAATGTTCAGATCACACAATTACAAAACAGAAAAATCAAAACAGACTACATTAAAGTCCCCAAATCAAGTGCCATGAATTATAATCTACATAATTTTACCACAATTACAACTACCTTTTCCAATTTAGTACAAGCTTTAAAAGCCAGCAACGATAAGAAAAATGCATAAAACAACATTGGAAAATGTCACATTCATTAAATTAGTGACCTTTGAATTTTACAGCCTGCTTACAAATCTGAATGTTGATAGTCTGTTAGTACTTCGTGTTTTTCTTTCTCTCATGTGACAAACTGTGGCATTTAAATAAAGTTACATCACAAATTGATCTTGTAACTAGAGCCAGGTCGCATAGAGTACGCCTTTGTAATCAGTGGTCACAGTGCTAACTGTACAGCATCGTGGTCTAAATGAGCAGGAAATAGCAGAAAGTTAATAGAAAACAACCCCAAGTTGCCTTTCACAGACGTTTTATGCACATCTTCCTGCTCTGTTTTCACAGGGATTCAAATGGACACACACATTCCTTCGAACCAGGCAGCTGTTAATATACAATCTGTTAAATGACTGGATATCTGCATACTTATATGGACCTCTATCAGTTATGTTGAGGAACTTTCCCGTGTGTGCTTGTGTGGGAAAAAGTCTCGAGTACATTTAAAATCATCATCTCAGTAAGACGTAGGATCACCTGGCAGGCTTTGCGTCGAAACCTCTGAAATACAGTTTGTCTAGAATACCCCAAACACAAAGCAAATCTCTGTAGCCAAACCTCTCGTACGCATTCAGTGAGCAGTAATCGCCATTTTAAACCAATAACCGCGGTGCTCCGGCTTTTACTTAATTATTCCCCATATTCCCAAAAGACTGGGTGATAGGAGAGGAAGATAATTGAAGTGATGGAGTAGAGAAGAGATGGGATCAAACACAAACCTCCCCCACAATCCCTAGTCCTCTACTCCTCCAGTGCCCCCTAGTCATTTTCTCATCTCATTATTTCAAGCTGATGTGCAGACATGCAATTTCTGATCTGAATGTCTGGTGTTGGAACTGAATCAAGTAATGTCATAGGCATCTTTTCCTTAATCCTATCTTTTAGTATTCACTACGGTGTAATAATCTGCTTCTCCATTATCTTCATCCCTGTTCTTTAAAGAAAAGATGGAAAAAAGGAGTCATAAGTCTTGTAAGGAGGAGGATATTTCAAATCAGCACCAACTTTGATGAAGTAGTGAAGCTGTAGGCACCAGATTTAGACAAGAATCACCTTTTATATGGGATTCAAAAAGATCCATTATAAATATGATAATAAATCAATTCAGCACATAAATTTCCTTTTCCAACCACAACATTTTCAAACACACCTAACAGTCGCTAAGACAGAAATGTGGACAATGCAGAGGTGCATAAACATGCTAATGTAAATGTAGCTACACTTTACCTCCCCTATCTGCCTGAGTTTATGTTTGGGCTGCACAATAACTCAAAATGTGAAAATGCCAAACATCCCCAGGTGTATGACTGCCAGTTATGCTTCCTAGCTGTGCTATATTGGATTATCCAGGACAGAACTCAGGATTAGACTCCTCTTGTCGCCATGTCTCTCCTTTGCCAGTATATGACTAGGTTTAAATACCATACCTTGACAGGGATGGGGGAGTAATAACTCCAACTCAAAGGTTTCAAGTCAAGCATATTTCATACCACCATCCTGTACTTTTGAAAGAAGAGACATTTTCAGACCTCTGAACTTCTGCTCAGATGTTTTATTAATCTACTAAGCATAAACCATCACTAATAAATGCCATAATCTGACAGTACTAGCAACCAGTCCCTGAATTCATGGACATTAAAGACTCATTTTTTGCTGGAGTGAAGCTACTACTTTGGTTCACCCTTTGGGAATATTGTGGTAAGAACTTAGTCTCCCATTAGTGGCTTAGCCCTTAGCCTCAGGTCAATGGGCTCAATGGACAGACTCCGAGGAAGGCTGAGCTGAAACTTGAAAGTTTATGGTTCCCTTGTGGGACATCAAGTGTTTGAGCCAAGATAAAAAAATAAATAAAAAAAATGATGTCTCCACAGGGGCTTAAACCCATGGGTGCCTCTGATTATGCAGGACAAAGAGAGCTGGGCACCAGAAAGAGAAGCAGCAAGTAGATGGTTTAAAGGTAAAGTGAACTTGTTGCTGACAATGAACCTTTTTTGTAGCAAACATTTTAACTTGTAACAGTGAGGACAGCACTGGTAGAGCTCATCTCCATCAAGTGTCCAAGTCAACTCAATAAAACAGATGCACAATAGCAGGACCTTCCTTAAAGGGACTGCAGACTTTAATATGCCTGTTTTATAAATACAGACTGTGTCGAAATGTTTGCTGTCAAAAGGGGTCATTTTTTGGCAAATCCTAAACGAAAGCTCGATCTTAAAAGGTTTCAGAGAGGTAAGGCAGTGGTTGATAGGTGACTGAGTGATGCAAAAAAATAAATAAAAAAAATAAAATAAAATAAAAAAAAATCACAGAAACCTGCAATGAAAACAAACTTTTTCACTAGTTATGCCGTCACTGCTTGTAAAACATACTTTGAAACACTATATTTTACCCCTGCAAACTGTGTGCTCTTCAGAGATTGTCAGGAATTTTCCAATTTGGAGCCTTTCATGCTTCATTTGAACATCTTGTCTGTTTTTCTCCACACAAACCAAAGGAAAAACCAAGAGAATCAACATATGTGAATAAGCTAGGGAGGTACAGCTAATCCAACAGAAACTTTGGGGGGCTGTGATGCTGTTCAGTGGTTGTGTACACACACACACACACACACACACACACACCACACACACACACACACACACACACACACACACACGTTATTTTGTGTCTAATCAAGAACAAACCCCAAGGAATAGCCCTAGCTCAGCTCTCGTGACTACAGAGAGGAGGTAGCTCTATCACTGGCATACACACACTGAGATCTTCCAAGTCATTTCCACCCATGGGGACAAAAGCCCTATATGGAGAAGCAGAAAGAGGGGATGACAGCCCTCAGTGGGGGAAGGCAAGGTTTTGGGGTTGCTGGAAAGGTTCACGGAGGGGATTAGTGGTTGTGTATTAGCTTGCATACATGCAGGTGTGTGACTAAATCTGTGTTTCTACTTGAATTGTTGTGTTCAGATGATCCTTGAGCGTACACTTGTCTGAACACCCTCCAGGAGCTGTGGACTGAGATGGGCTGATGTCAGGATTTCGAGGGAGGGGTTGTTTCATGCGCCGTGCTTGGACGGAGGAGGATTAATTTTCTTTTTGAGGAAGCAGTCGACAAAAGGGGAGGTAGAAGGGATTAAAAGAGGTGAATTTTAAAGTGAGGCTTGTTTACAGAGTCACAGGGTATATTTCCACAGGAAGACAGATATACACTACCTCTACACTGTTGAGAGATTAGGGAGGCATCCAAAAAATAGAGGAGGAGGGAAGGAGATTTGGGAAGGAGCAGAATTAGAAGATGCACTGGTATGTTCAGCCGGCGTTGCAGCGTTTGTGTGTTGTTTTGTATATACACAACATGTATGTGTGGAAGTTGTGCAATGGATTGTCCACAATTATTTCTGATATGACAGCATGCGCGCAAACCTGTCAGAGCCCACAAATCTACAAACTCCTGCACACAAACATGCACACACCGTTTTCACATTCGTGTCAGGAGTGAATTCAAACAGTCTCCGCAGCCCTTAGACAAACATTACAGCCTGTTATCATCATTCATCCCTAAGGCAAACTGGACACTAGAGCTTGCTTGTGTGTATTCTCACACTGGCACACACACAGTGTGCGCACAGTTATATACACCATTATTAACCTGTTAGAAAAATCTGACGCTAAGCCAAAGTAAAATGTTGATTCAGTGGAACGCCACACACAGATTACCAGTGGATTGTCCTTTATTTTATTTTATTTTTATTTTTTTTTACAGCCTTTCCAACCTTTGGCTAACTCCATTTGCAATGTAAAATAAAATTAGAGATAAATAATACAATGAACCAATAAATAAAGCCCTGCAGACCTAGCCGGGTCTGAAGATTGTCAGTCTGCTGTGCATCAGCCAAATTTAAATCTGAAATTTGCATTTGAAATCATGCCTGTTGCATCTGTCATGCTAAAAGAGAAAGCAGCTCAAGAATTGCTCCTTGGGTGCACGAGTTACCCATGCCATGCGTACTAATGGACCTCCATACAATCGCGGATAATAGCTTTTTGAACTGTGTGCCGATAACAGGCTGGATTCTTTTCAATTTCTCTGTTTTACATTGAGCTGCAACAATACCCAATCCTGTTACTGATAACATTTCTCAGTTCTAACATTTGACATGTCTTCACAGAATGTACAAAGGCTAAAGTATGGAAAGCCATTTAAAGACTTGATTGAATCAGTTGTGTCACAAGTGAGACACATTACTGTTTCAGCCTGTGCTTTGCATTTATGTATATAACCTGTGTCAGTCACAATTCAACTTTTAAGTGGCCATTTATTTCAGCCCCACTGGAATTTGCACCAGGTATGAGCGAGTGAAAAGAAAAAAGATAGCAAAGGAAATGGAGAGGAAGCTTGAAAGGAGAACTGGATGAATGGAGTGCTAGACTGGAAAATGAAGAAAAAGGAGGAGGAGGGTGGATGCCGGCTCAGGATAGACTGTCTGTTTAATGCACAGTCCATATAGCCTCTTTATCTCTCCCTCTCAGTACCCTGCTTTTTAGCTTCCTCATTCAAATGCAGGTCAGCTGTGTGCAAGTGAGGGGCGAAATAAAAAAAGATAGAAAACGGGACTGCAGCAGCAAGCGGAGAAAGATAGACCATCCTGCACTCTTCTGCCAATCAGTCTCTTCCGTCAAGTATTGCACCGCGTGTTGCTTGCTGCACGGAGTGCAGGGGCCCTCCCATTTAACTTGCCTATGTAAAAGGTTTTCTCACAGGCCTAAAGGAGGCGAGTGTTAGGGAGTAGATAAAGTAACCCTCTGCCTGATGGGTCTTGCTACAGGGAGGGAGAGACTGAGTAGAGGCGCAGAAAGGGAGTCAAGACCCCAGGAGTGTCTACCAAATACCTGAGGGAAAGCTGGGATTTAAGGAGGGAAACGGGACTGATGAAGGGAAGGGAAACTGGAGTAAGGTTATTTGCATCTACCGGATACCTTTTCATTTCCTTGTGTATTTCCATTGTGTATTTTGCTATCAGGTTATGTCAATGTAACCTTAAAGTTTATTGGACTAATTTCCAGTTCCATCTTTCTTTTTTAGTCTACTATGGTAACACTATAGTATTCACATTTCAGAAAAACCCTTATCTTATACTGGGCCTTAGTTCATGAACTATCTGAAAAAAGCTGATTTCGCTACCGTTTCTTTGAGGCCAACTTTCTATGAGTTCTCCTCATTGCCTCCAGGCGGAAGCAGGTGCTTGTGGGTATTTACGTCATCGTTTTCTGACAAAGAGCTTTTGTAAACAAGCTGTAGACAAAGAAAAAAAGCTTTGCTCTTCTTTATTGGAATTAGCCGTCCCTCAATTAGATGTCGGAGCTGATATAAGATCTGGAAAATGGAAGTGGACAGCAAAAACATCAATAGCAAAGTTAACACTAATCACTTGCTTAATGTGGAACATAATGGTGGACTTAATCTTTCAATCGTAAGCTGTATCCCTGTGTCCCCGTGTCCCTGTTAATAAGTGCACATATGGGAAATGTGCTATAACATTGACTGACTATTATCTCACTGCACATTTTATTTATAGGGACTCTTACTTTAAATGTTTACAACTACAATACAAATAAAGCAAATTCAATATTTTGCTTTGATTTTTATGATTGCTTAAACAATATTGGAATTTTTTTATTCTGAGCACTCCTACAAAGCTTCATTTACCCATCCACGCACCCACTAATAAAAATGCTTTTTCCTATGCCTAAGGCCTTTTGCCCAACATTTAGACGCACTCTGATGGATGCATCTTGCCCAAGGATACTTTGACATGCAGACTGGGGGATTCGGGGCTCAAACTACTGACTGTCCAATTAGTAGATGACCCACTCAACCCTCTGTGCCAGAGCCGCCCCCTAGCTTGCTTTATGATCAAACGTTTGCTATTCGTCTACGTTTGATTATACATTTCCTGTGCAGAGCAAATTGTTGAGTCAGACAGAACATGTGGGTGAGGTTGCTTTGCCCACAGCCAAGAGACGGCCAGGGAAATCTCTCTTTTTGGCATCAAACAGATCCAAGAGTTGAAAACACTGATGGAAGCCGAACGTTTACAGCAGCCTGACCTTTTGGCTCACATGAGATTATTTAAAACTTTTGTCATGTTTAAAATGAGCAGTCAAATTAAACATGACAAAGATAATGAACAGAAAAGAAATTCACTCATCCATTCAAACCCTGTTTCCTTTACATTTAATTATTCATAATTTTTCATTATACTTTATCATCGGTGTTAATTTGGAATTGTTCTTTCTAAATTTACTTTCAGTCCTTGCAGCATCTGCATATGCTTTAGAGTATCAACCAAAATCCTATGCCAGTGCAGCCTTACTCCTCACAAAGTTTACTGGGTACTTTGAAAGAAAGCTTTATCAAACCACCATTGCAGTGATTTTTACTGTGCACAATATCAAAAGCAAATTAGGTAGAGGGAAAACAACACACAATTCCTTTAAAGCACTAAAAAACAAAACAAAGGTATACAGTGATGAGAAAACAGAAAAGCACAGTGCATTGCATTAGGCAACTCCAGCTATCTGAGGAACCTCTTGAGTGCAGGCACATCAACAGAAAGTCACGCCTCTTATCTGCCTGCTGAAACTTTTAATTCATTTACATTCATATTCCGACACTGGTACGTGGGCTTGGCATTTCCAAGACAGGAAACAGTGTCTTGTATTCCACCAAGATGTTAATCTCTATGGAGAGTGAGTAATACTGTATCTCACTTAAGGATTTGTTTTGATATTCCTTATATGTGAAGTTGTCTTTTCATTCCAAGTCTACAGGATGTTTTTCATCTCATTAGTGAGATCGGCTGTTATACATCTAAAAAATGTAAATTCTTGTATCTTTCTAACAAACCCATCAGGGAACCTCTCCAGAGGGGAGAAACAAAGCAGAAAAACAAGGGAACCAGTGGACAAATGGAAAAGCCATTCAGGTGAGTTTTGGCTTCTTGTTTTAAACAGTATACTAATGTTAGTGTTGCCAATATTGATATGCAATAGCAGTCATGTTTATGAGATAAGGACATGGCTTTTACCTTTTTCTCCAGTATTTCCAATTGCTCCCTATAGAAGCTAGATATAGTAGCAAGCTCCCTTTCTTTCATCTCCAGGTTTCGGGCCTGCAAGAGAGAGGGAGAAAGGAAAGGGAAAAAGAATAAGAATAAGTAGTATACCACTTTTTAAATGACATGTGAAGACCAGCTGTCAATGACATAGCACTTTGTTTTATGACATACATGTGTAAATTCTTGGATGGTACTGGTCAGTGTTTATTGTGTCACATCAATATTGTAGTCTTGGGATCCGGTTTCATATAGTGTGCAAATGATTCAAGACGCACCTTTCTTTAGCTTTTGCTTCCAAGTTGCCAGACTTTGTCATTTTTAAATGGTCTCAGGTCTCCAAGTTTCTGAAAGTCTTTTTAGATTTCTTCTTTGGACATTGGCTTCTTTTTCACTGAGTTTCAGTCCAGTCCTTGTACCTGACTTGTTTGTCACTTAACAGTAATCTATGAATCATTCAAGTGTGAAAAGGTACCCAACTTAAAAAGAAAAACTAGAGTTGTGCCAACACATGACAGACAACTCAGCAAAGAACCAATTTTAAATTATATCTTTAGGCACTTTGTTACTAGCAGAATGTTCCAGTTGAATCTATGAAAGATACTGATGATAACACAGCTTGATCGCCATAAAAATAGTATTTTTGCACCAACAGGTGAGTCCCAAAGAGCTGAAAACCTGGCATATTTTTGCATGGTGGGTGGTGCATCCTTAAAAAAGGAAAAAAGGACAAGAAAAGACAAAACCAGAGCGAAAAACAACAACTACAACAAAATGTAGTAGAAGGCCTGAAGAAATAACTACAGCAGATGAACAGTATCTGAAAGTCATGTCCTTAACAAACAGGAAAACAAAATCCAGCAAAGACCTGACACAGGTCCTGAGTGATGCATTTGGACCTTTGGTTAATCCATCTACTGCTCACTGATGTCTCATCAGAAATGGTCTCAATGGAAAGGTGGCTGCCAAGGAGCCATTCTTAAAGATGGAAAACAGGAAGAAAAGAGAGGTTTGCCAAATATACAAGAACTAGACTGAAAATCAGTGGCAACAGGTCTGACAGTGTGAGGAATCCAGATTTTTGTTTCAAATAGTTGTCACTGTGTATGCTGAGGTCAGGAGATGTCCAACAGAGTGTGTGTAGAGCAGTCTGTAAAACACAGACATGGTTTGGGGATGCATTTCAGCCAGTGGTGTTAGGGATCTCGTCCAAATTCTGAACACAGAAAAGCATCTTCAGATCTGCAAAGTGTCTGATTAGCGATTGCTTCATTTTCAGCATAAAATGAGCTCAAACACACTGCCAATGCACTAAAGTCATAAAGTCAACATTATTCAATTCTATTTATATAGGACCAATTCACAACAAGAGTCACCTGAAAGTGCTTTATATTGTAAGGTAAAGGCCCCACAATAAAATAATAAAAATCATAAGTGAAGCAGTGTGGCACATCTTGGGAGAATGGAACAAAAGGCAGCAAACATCCAAAGAAGAGCTTTGAATGTCCTTCAAGAAGTCTGAAGAACTATTCCTAAAGACTACTTGAAGAAATGACAAGAAAGCCGCGTAAGAGAGCTCAGACAGTTTGAAGAATAAAGGTGGTCACACCAAATATTGACTTTCAAGCTTGTTGAAAATGTAAAAACACCTTTTTCTTTGACTCATATACTGTATTTCCAAGTATTACTGCAAATTTCAATTAATCACTGCACCAGCTTCCCATGTTTTGGAAAAAAATAAAGAAATAAAGTGTGGCTCATCAATTTTGGATCGTATTGTGCATTTTTGTGTGTGAATGGGTGGATGACTGAATGTAGTGTGAAGCGCTTTGGGGTCCTTAGGGACTAAGTAAAGCGCTATACAAATACAAGCCATTTACCCATTTAGGACTGAATGTGTGCTCATTTAAAGACTGCAATGTAGCGCTAAAAGCCTCAAGACTTTCAGCAAAACCCCGAACTGGAAAAATACAGCAAAATATCAACTCTGACTACACAGTCCACCCACTGTAAATCAAAGTAGGAATACACGGTTACTCACAGTAACCATCATGCAAAATAATAGTTTTTAAATCACAAAATAATCCTGTCAAATAATAAGACAGACAACATATATATGCCACTTGTTACTGTAGCTACAGAGTACAGTATTTGGAAGTACTTGCAGAGTCTAGTTTCACTAGCACTGGAACTGCACTGGAACTGTTTTGCCCACCGTGCAATCATAATCTGAGTACATAACTGATCTAATATATAGAACTCAATACTGATATAATATTGCACAGTTGTAGAATTGCTGGAGCAAAAGAGCCACAGGCAAAAAACACTAACACTTTTTTAAGTTACACTTTCCAGATTTTTACCAAGAAAATGCAAGCCAGACTACAAAAGGCACTCCATCTATTCACTGCTAGTGAGCACACAAAACATAGAAACCTGCCCTTTAACAACACATTTAGATATGGGGGATACACAGATAGCACAAGGAGAACTTTCTAAGTATCCTTCACAAGTTTATAGTTATGTATTTTTCCAGGAACATGTATGTGTTCTTATCTATACACTACTTTATTTATATAGTTTGATGAAAGTCTATGATTATACACATCTACATCACAAAGTAACACACAACAATTAACAACAAAACAGCTATTTAAGGTTATGTCCATGCATTGTAACAAAACTTACAAAACTATTCAGGTAGCATGAGACTGGGACAGCTGTGGCAGGGGCTGACATGGCGTCGCTGGCGTTAAGATGAGGTGAATGGCTTTAGCCAAGTTTTGACAGGCAGCGAGGTGGCAGATTGGCTGTAGGAAGACCCATAGTTTGGGCCATGACGTAGCAGCATGCAAGCAGAGGAGGACAGGAGGCAGACGTCAAAAAGATACACTGAAAATGAGCTTTAAATCAGCTTTAAGTCAGAAATACCCATGCATGGTGGCTGCAAAGAAAATGCTTGTTGTAAAGGAGAACTGTTATGGAGTCACCTTCTTTTAACTACTTGAGAATTTAAAGTGAGTCGATATTATTTCATATTACAAAAAAAAAAAGGACAGAAAATAACTTCTTTATAAGAAATACTGATTCAAATAATCTTAAAAGAAGATACAGTGGTTAACTGTAGCAAAGGTGTAAAGACAAGTGACAAAAGCAAGAAAAAGGACTGTGCAAGTAAGGAAGCAATGTCACAAATGTCACGCAGGCACACTACAGATCAGGGTTGTTTAGCCATGCCTTGAGCTCAGTGTGTGATATTACTGGATGTTATTCACTGAGCCAATTTAAGAACCTCTGATCACAACATTTAAAATGGAAAAAGAAAGATACAGTGAATTGAATAAACAAACATGGCCTGGAACATAAAAGCAAGAAAGTGTTTTGCTTGGACAGTCACTGACTCATTTAGCAATAAAAAGGTACGGTGCTCTTTCTATGAGAACATGATATTCAGAACACAGGCATTATACAGTAATAAAACTAAGGTGAGCTTAAATTCAACTGTTGCTCCAAAAACCCTGCCAGCTGGTTGAGGACCCAAGTGTTTACATACATATGTTAAAGGTTTCATCATGCAGCAGTTAAAAAACCCAAACAGCTGCAAAATCTTAATTGCATATAGATAGTCAAGTTGCATCAGCCTTAGAAGAGTTAGCTAAACGAGCACGCTGTGCATGAGATGGTTGAATTCTCTCTACCTGTAATCTATAAAGGTGAACGTACGGTATGTGTATGTGTGTCTACATTTTAAAAATGAATGCCAATTAGTGTTCATGAAGGGCATTTATGAATGCAAATTATATCTAACCAATATGGGTAATGAGTGAAGCAGTGCTACAACAGTATGAACACGACATGGTGCATGAACACAATGTAAGTGGCTGCGGGTGCCGCAGCAAAAGGCAACCATGGGCCCTGGATTTATAGAGAACTGAAACAGAAAGACTGTATTACACACACACACACGCACACACACGCACACACACGCACACACACGCGCACACACACACACACAGATGGTGTAATGATGACTGATTACTGTACTGAGTTGTGCATTAGCGAGAGCGATATAGATCAGATGGAACAACAACATCTTCCCTGACTGATCTACTGATCTTCCCTGCTTTTTGCTGATATGGTGGGTACAACCATGCAGACGCACACTCTTACGCTGAGTGACATCACATTTATTGTAATCCAATCTAATCTCATCCTAACTTAACAGTCGCATGTATTCCCAAGGAACACATCTGTAAATCCCTATACTGTGCTCACAGAGCTTTCCCTTTCTACACTGACGCTTAAGGGATGTGAGTGTATATATGTGTTTGTGAGTAAAATCACCTCTGCCAGCAGCACAGATGATGTGTAATTTTCTAGCTGAATACCTCCCAAAGTGTTGTTGTGTGGAATGGTGGCGGCAGCATACTCACAGCTTCGCTTTAATGCACAATGAAAACATGACATTTGAATAGAGGAGAGAGAGTGAGAGGAGAGAGAGCAAGAAGGGAAGAGCAAGAAAAAAAACAACGTGATTTAAAAAAAAAAAAAAAAAAAAAGAGAAAAGAAGCAGGCACTAGCGATGGTGGTGTTGCTTACCCAGGCATCCAAATCTGCAGGCTGGGAGGGAGAGAAGGAGCAGGAGTTAGTTAGACAGTAGAGGATATAAGAAAGGCACGGGGTTGGAGTAGATGGTTAAAGAGACAAAGAGGAAGAGCAAACAACCAACAAGTATATTATGAGAGTGAAGGAAGGTGAGGTAGAGATATATAAAGAAAGGGGGCGAATGAAAGTAGCAAAAAGCAAGAGAAGAAAGAAATGAAAAGGATCAAGGACAGAACAAGGTTAATACATCACACTGCAGAGCAAGTGGTTAAGATTTAAACTTAATTTGCCAGATATAAAATGTCACCCGAGATGTCATTCTAGCCTTCAAACGATGGCAAGTTTATTTATATGGCACATTTCATTTACTCATAGCACTCATAATACATCCAGTATATTGCAACATGGACTCTCTAACCAAGTAACTTTATATCACAAGTGTCAAAATCTTCATACATGTTTTTGGATCGAAACAAGTCTCACCGTCCTCACTACCCTGTCCTGACCACCTATATGCCCTGTTTCACTTCACTGCCTTGTATCTCATGATGTGCCTTGATTTTTTTCTTCAGTTGAGAGAGAAGAGATTATCTTTCCACTTTTAAAAGAGTGTAAAAAAGTAGAAACCACAACATAGAGTTGGTAGACAAAGTATGCAAAAATGGACCATGTGTATATCCTGTTCTTATGCTCAATAATCCAGGTAAGTGACTTCTTCAGAGACTGAGAAGTCTCTCTGGCTTTAAAAAAAAAACAAAAACAAAAAAACCACACACACACAAAAAAAAAAAAAAAAAAAACCCACAACAACAACAACAACAAAAAACAAAAACAAAAAAAACACACACACACAAAAAAAAAAAAAAAAAACCCACAACAACAACAACAACAAAAAACAAAAACAAAAAAAACACACACACACAAAAAAAAAAAAAAAAAAAACCCACAACAACAACAACAACAAAAAACAAAACAAAAAACCCCCAAAAAAACCCTACAGATTATTTACTGTTAGTTTAAGCCTCAACTTTTAGTTTTAACAATAACAGTTCAATTGCAATTATACATGTGTATGATTACTGTTTGCTTTAAAACCTCTTAGTAGGCCAGCCAAGACTAGCTGTTCACCAGCTGTATTTATATGATCATTTATAAGCCTCAATACGAGTCTTTACTACCATAATAAAATCTTATAATACGGCATATTCTTGAATATCACCAAATCAAAAACATTCTGTTAAGGAATTTGAAGTGCTACCAAGTACCGCCAGTCTGGCATTAGACACGGGACAGAAAGGGCCAGACTAGAGCAGTAGGTGGCTCGAATGTTGCTATGCCTCATAAAGACACCATTCAGTTAAATGAGGTGAACTCACAAAGCCAGTTGCGGCAGAATGCATGTGTGTGTTGGGTAATCCGTGTAACGGATACAGCCGATGCCAGCTGTTTAACCTCCCTGCTCTTCAATGGCTGGCCCTAAACCAAGTATGTGTCTGAATGTGACTGTGTTTGTGCTGTGTGTATGTAGACCCCAGCAGTGCTCACAGGAGTGTGGCGGTCCCATTTCCATAGATGAAAGACTTAGAAGATAGGTGAAGGGGCTTGTTGTGATACAAATGCAGACAAACTCACACCCAAGCAGTTTGGTGCAGTTCATGGGCCATAGCCCACATAGCATTTCAGACGCATCCACTCATTGTTTTCCAGCTCCGAGCTCCCTGATGACCAGCAGTTAGCAGCCTCAATGTGAACATTAAGAGTCTGAATCCACTGAGCTAGCAATAACACAGCCAAAGAACAATTCCAATTAGACTAAGGTTAATTCCCAGGGAACCTAGATCAAGCCAATACATATAGAATTCACTGTGATCCCTCAGTTAACAGAAACACATACAGCTGGTTTATAACCGTCTGCAGATCAGATTATGTTTGTATGTAGATCAGGCCAACAGTTTAGGAATATTCCTTAATTATTAGACTGCAGGTAACTGTACCAACAACATTTCAAATTTAAACTTTAACAAATTTTAAAGTTGCTCTTCATACTACTGAATCGTTTGGCTAAGGCAAAGTTAGTGTCTGTGCAGGAGGCAGGACACGTGACGTTCACTTCCTCACTGTGAATTCTCCAGACAATTACCCGCGCTGTTCTCAGACGTGTGCAATCAGATATCACAGGGAGTTTATGGCGGGGAGTGGTAGGGTTCATTTAAAGTCTGATCAAACTGTTTCAGACATTTCCAATTCTGGAAAAAACTTGAATTTTTTTTTGTTATTTGCTTCTTCAGCTGCATTGATTTTACTAGATGCTTTTTGGTACTTTTGAGTCTTACAGAACAAACATTTGGATCATTCCTCCCTAAAGTCCTCCTTCAGTCTTACTTCCATGTCTCAGTTGAACAGCCATCTTCTGGTCATCCCACAGTATCTGACCTTGCCATTCCAAAATCTGAATTTTCATATTTCATCAATGTATTTTGTAGATAGTGA
Source organism: Astatotilapia calliptera (assembly GCF_964374335.1). NCBI lineage: Eukaryota > Metazoa > Chordata > Actinopteri > Cichliformes > Cichlidae > Astatotilapia > Astatotilapia calliptera. The sequence goes on along the minus strand of NC_137426.1, from coordinate 25,832,881 downwards.
ATCTACAAGTTTTTATCCATCTTTCATGTGGTTTGAGTTGACAGCCCTAACAGTCTAATGTGAAATTTCTTTAAACCCTTTTTAAATTCACTCCTTCAATAATTGAACGGCATCCAGAACCTGAGTTAGCAAAGCAGCCCCAAACTGTGATGCTTCATACAGCATCCTTCACAAATGGGATGAGATTCTGGAGTTGGTCTGCATTGCCTTTTATCCTCCAAACATAGGATTATGCATTTTTGTCTCATGTGGGCAAAGAACAAAGTGGTCAGGAAGTTTTGTGGAACATCCAGGTCTGTGGCAAACTACAGACACACTCAAATGTTTTTTTGGAAAGCAGTGTTCATTTTTGTTTGAGTCCTTCTACTAACATTACCCTTAGAGAAGTAAAATTTGTACAGTTGTAGAGATTTATGCAGGGTGTTTTTGCTTTTACACCTCTTGGGGTTTGCATGTTGTGCTCTTGGTCGTTTTTCCAGGACACTGACTTCTAGGGAGAAGTTGCAGTGCAAGGAAGCAAAATAATGACACCCCCTCCACACAACCACACCAATTTAATGGATCTCAATAGATTTGATTAATCTATGCTGAGCTGAATTGTGTTTGCTGGGTGTATCATGAGGGTCAACAGATGCTTCATTTAGACTTGAAATGTTAGAGAAACACTGTGTGTGTGTGTGTGTGTGTGTGTGTGTGTGTGTGTGTGTGTGTGTGTGTGTACACACACGTCTGTCTCTCTGTGGGAGTTAAAAACTGAATAACAGTGGCAGAGAATGTGACACTTCACTAAGAACGTGCGTGCACATGCGTGTCAAAATGAGACCTTTTGGTCTGCAAAGCCACCTCACATGGTGAGAAATGCTTCCTTGAAAATCAATTATGTAAATACTGAATTATGCAAATGGTACATTTGAATAAATCTGTGTTTGGGGAGAAAAGATTTTGCCGTGGTTTTATACTCGCAGTCAGGAGAGGCGAGAGAGAAGATGAGGAAAGAGGGCTAAAATGAGGATTAGGCTGGAGAATGTCACTGGCAGACACAGTTTATGCAGTTTAACTCCTGATTTGGCTTTTTAATTAGGGAGAAAGAGGTGGAGAGGAAGAGAGAACGGCACCAACACAGACAGAGAGGAGAAAATAAGGGCTAATTCAGTGACAGCTTTCTTCCTGCCATCTCAAATAAAGTAAGCACATTCATCACTTGTGCCAGTAATAAACACCATGGGTAAAGCTAAGTGCTGTCACCCCACCTCTCGTTTGGTTGTTGCCATCTTCACTAAAAATCTACTGGTACTGATGAAGAGCATTTGTATGAACTTGAGCTTACACATGTCCATCACTTTTAAAAAGACATACGTTACAATCTGTACAAGTCACTGACAATTTTAATTATTTATCACTTTTTTTAATCGTTTCCCCCCTTTTATTTAAATAAAACTCCACCAATTTAAAATGTGAACCAAACAATTTATAACTGGGTTAATTTTTATTTACAGGGAGCAGCAGGGGCATCGTGCACCATTACTTGCCCTCTCCAATGAATAAGGGCAGATACATCAAACAATGAGTAACAGTGGCAGTGTGTGATATGTGTCAAACATTTTCATCCATTGTTTTATAAAAAAACTCATTGACACTGTATTCACAGCTGCAGGTTGGAGTATTACATCCATGTCACAGTCACAACTAATATCCCAAACATACATTCACATCAGTTCTCCAGAAATATCTTAATTTTACAAAGTTTGCTTCCTAAAACAGTAATTGGCTACCATACTATGATTCTGTCATAAATCAAGTCTTTTTTTTTTTAATCGAATAACAGAAAAACTGGACACTACATTAGATACACCTTGGGCGTACTGGGTCGGAGCCCCTTTCACCCTCAGAACTGCCTTACTTCTTTGTGGCCATTTGAATATAGCAAACTCATAGTTATCTTTAAGGGATTATAGCGCAACAGTGACACATTATTTGCAATAACACAACATAAGTCAAGCACAAAGGTAGCTTTACATTTATTTTAACAGTAACCAAAGGCACTTAGTTAGGAGATACAAACACCCACAATCACACACACACACACACCCACAATCACACACACACACACACACACACACACACACACAACTGTACCCTCATACACACAATAATAACATGGACTGAACCACCACTCACAACCACTAGCACTTTATATAGCCTCTGTAGAAATTATCCACATATCTCACATATCTTAACTGCACTACTGTATAATTCTGTGTAAATGATCATTCTGTACAATACGATAATTTTTAATTCTACAACTGTTTATAACCTGCATAGTTCACATTTCTGTATATCTCATATTCTGTATAGTTTTTATTTCATATTTATATCCTGTTCATAGCCTGTACTTCCTACAGCCTGTACATACTTCTAGTTATAGCATATTCATAACATACCTTCATACTGTGTACATTATTACATACCATAATAGACCCATTTCTGTAATATACTTACATATCTATATTATTGCTAATATATATTTGTAATATATCTATATCATGGCTAAAGCACTTCTGGATGGCTGCAAACTGCGTTTCGTTGCCTTGTACCTGTGACGTGTGCATAGACAGTAAAGTTGAATTCTATTCTATTAACCTCCCACCTTCAGATGGCTGCCCCTCCCTGAGCGTTGTACTGCCAGAGGTTTCTTCCTGTTAAAAGGGAGTTGTTGTTTTTTTTACTTACACTATGTCCACTCATCAAGTGCTTGCTCAAAGAGCGATGGTTTGATTGTTGGAGTTTTTCTCTATTATTGTAGGGACTCAAGCTTACAATATAAAGCGCCTTGAGGTGACTGAATTGACCTGAACTGAATTAACCTTCTATCTTGGCCAGAGCTGAGCAATATTGTCACACAATAAAACTGAAAAATATTTTCTACCTGGGAAGCTGTATTTCATGGTCAAGCTTTTGAACCAGCTGCGTAGAACCCTGCTTTAACACCACGTCACCTCATCAGCAATTTTGATGAGTTGGAACTGTTGATACAATCCAACTGTTGTAGCACAAATCTAGACTCATGAGACCAGGCAACAATCTTCTACTGCCCAACTTCTGGTGAACCCAGGCCAACTGTAGCTTCAGTTCTTAGCCGACTAGAATGGCACCTGGTGTGGTCTTAAGCAGCTGTAGACATTGTGCTCCAATGTTAAACATGTAGAGTTCAACAGAGATACTCTTCTTCATACCTTGGTTAGAAAGAGTGCTTACTGGTTTGAACTTTAGACGCATTGCAGCATCGATGTGCTGTCATGTGATTGGGTGATTAGGTCTCTGCATTAATGGGCAGTTGAACAGCTGCACTTGACAAACGTGGCCATTGAGTTTACATCTTCTATAACAACTGGACTGAATTTACAATTCATAGTTGATACACAAAAACAAACAGCAGGGGGTGTTAGTAAGAAACAGGGTGATGTTTACATACATGAGCATAAATCCTCAGCCTGACATCTGTTTATGAAGTACATAGCTGCATGCAGCCACAAGAGACACGTGAAACCAAACATGAGAACGCACACACAGTGTACTACAAACACAAAAGCCATGAATTGGTTAGTCTAGCTGTTTGCTCATTAAATGTGTGTTGTCGTCACATAGCTGGGGGAGGTTAAATGAATTAACACTTCATCATCAGCCTGCTTTGCACCACAGACAGAGAGTGAAAAAGACACCAAGATGAAAAAAGTGAAAGGAGGGATTGAGGCAAAATGATGCAATTCAACTAAAAAGAAAGAGGCTTTGTTGGAAAACTGGGGAATCGTAAAAGAAAGCAAAAGAAAACCTTACCAAATGATTCTGTCTTGAAGAGTCTTTTCATCTTATGAAGAATAAGTTTTGCCTAAATAAGTAAATAAATAACTAGAATAGATTTTGAATTTCATTTTCTTTGACTCCTGAAATTAGACTATGTTCTACTACCTGTTTTAAAATGTGTTCTCTGGTAAACAGAGCCAAGATTCAATGTTTACTCTTTATCATATAAATCATTAATATTATTAATAGTATTAAACGTTAAAGCTGCAAATATAATTTTCTTAAGTAATATCTTGGTAATCTTGAGACTTCCACATGAAGCAAAAACAAAAGCTAGAATCAAATAAAACTTTCACATAAAACAAATTCAGGGTCAGCACTCCTGCCTTTGTTTTTCCTCTGTGGAAGCTTCAGCCCAGTCAACCTAACATTTTACTTTAACAATTAGCAAAAACTCCTAAAATTTTTAAAACCTTTGACTCATACTTTGAGTGTTCAAACATTAATCATTATAGCCTCCTATGAGAACAATTATCTGAGAGGAATTATTTTTTTTCCTGTGGATAATAGGTCTTGTCCAGCCGTCTCATTACATCACAACCACTCTCCTGGAGAGTGGAGAGGTATTCCAGTCCTACACATTTGTCCTTTGAACTGACAGGATTTGTGCGAGGCGCTCACTCGCTGCTCGGCACCGATCAAAATCTCCTCATCTGGTGAGCGCTCTGCTCGTCAGCAATTACTGTTGCTTTAGACGATGTACGGTGCGAGTGTGTGAGCGAGTGAGAGTGTGCACAAAGGGCTTAACTGCTTTAACATGCAGAAAAGATGTCAAGTCTGTGATTACACTAGCTGATAACAAGTGGTTTAGCCGTGTGTGAATGTGTGTGTCTGAATCGCTTGTACTTCATCCTCAGTCGGCTTCTATAAAACGCCGTGTGCACCTTCACAGCACGTCATTCTGCTGGACTCAAACGCCTCTCTTATGGTGAACCCACTCAGTTTCAGTACAAAGTCCTCTCAATCCACTGCAATATCTACACATGCTTTTCCACAAGCATTCTTTTTATTGATCAAGTATCTCCTCTCTCTTGTCATCCTCCTGCCTCTGTGTCTTTGGCCAATAACCAGGCCTGGCTATCTAGTCAGACAGTCATAGCGAGACGTCTTCATTTGTAAGGGCTATAATAATAAATTATCTTCTATCTGCCTTTCAGCTACTACAGTCTTTCCCCAACTGTGTTTCTCTACTTCTGAGCTCTATGGATCATCTTTAGCCTAATGCTGCCATTTTCTACCACAACCAGCCATCGTAACAGTCACAATTACTTCTCAGGCTACTATAATGGGTGGGTCAAGACAAAACGAATGGTGGTAGACAAAGAAAAGCAAACACATTGAATGTGACTGCATCTAAAATGTCAGGCTAAATTAAATGTTGGTGTTTCCATAAAGATTTCTAGTCAGGCAGCCAAAAAAACAAAACAAAACAAAAAAAAAACAAATGTGGAAAGATAAATACTGAATGAAAGTACAACCTCAAGCAGTGATCACCTGATCTTGTACACCTACAAGATCAGATAATCTGCTCTATAATCATGTGAAACTATTGAATTAGGTGTAGGTTATCTTGCCTTAATGAGAAAGTATCCCATGAATTAGAGCTGAAGCCACACGCTTGTTGCTCGATTCGTATACTTGAAGTAATTAGAACAGACAGAATAGCGTAGCCACAGGCCAAATCAGCAAGGAGGTATACAATTCCAGGCAAGCATATAAATGAGTATGTTAATAAATAATATCCTAACGCTTAGTGTATGTAATCACAGAGATAATGGAAACAGTTAATTAAAAGATAAAGGTTAAAGTAATCAATAAAAGTGTGGCAATGTGCTGAAACAACAGCAGAGAGATCTTTTGCAGAGAATTCTACTCAGTAATGAGACAAATGTCTTTTAGACTTAGACAGCAGGGGGGCCTGCTGGTTAGTGAGAACATCTTGTAGCTGAAAGGCTGCATATTCAGTGCAAAACACAACATTTCCAGTCTTGTCAAGTGTCATCTCCGAGTGTTTCTACACAGCAGCTGGGCAATACTGTTAACATGTGTGGCATCAACCCTGTGGTCTGAGTGTTTGTCATCTCAGGTCTGACTTTAATGAATTCTGTGCTTTTCACCCTGGTTTTCATCATCGGTTTTCTGGACAGTGTCAAATGCTTCACTCTGAGTCATCAGTCTCTCACTCACACACACACACACACACACACACACACACACACACACACACACACACACACACACACACACACACACACACACACACACACACACACACACACACACACACACACACACACACACACACACACACACACACACACACACACGGCAGATAAAAAGATGAGACACAGAGGAGGAGGAATAAATGCTGGAAGAACATGTTGCCCAGGAGCACATGTTGCTGTGCAGAGCACACATTCATCCTTCTTTTGATCCTCCGGCTAACCAAAAATGCATCAACAGCGCCATCTAGTGAAACTTTACTGGCTTACATCCTATTATGTCACCATGAAAAACGTCCAAATAGCAGGCATATCAACTTATAACTGAAAATGGAAATTACTTAGAAATATATGTTAAAGAGAAACAGGCTGCATGTTGCTATAAAAGGAAACAAAACGACTAAAGACATCAAATTCCTAGAAGCATCGCCTCACAGCAACATTTACATTTTTAGACTTACAGAACTACCTGCTGCAGGATTTAAATCTATAACCCACAATCTGGTGAGGGTGTTAAAAGGAAGGAGGAGGTGTGAGAACACGAGGACTGACCAAACGGGCGCATCACCTCTTATCGCACACACTTCAGCTAAAACTGTGCTACCAACTATATTTCCACATGAAAAAAAAGAAAAAAAAAAAAAAAAAAGCATTCTTTACAGTTCAACAGATTCAACCAAAGCTTCGCAAAAGCAGCTTTCCTGTTGGCCATTTGCACTACCATTATTGTACATCTCTCAAGCTATTCTATTCCTTTATTTATATTTTCCACTACTACCACTATTCTTTTTAGGTTTCGTTTTTATGTATTCCCTGGCGAGTGCTTCATCTTTTCTCATTTTTTCTTTATATGAAGGTGAAAGAGAAACAGAATTTTGATTCTCTCGAATGTCCTGTACAAGAAGCAAATTGACAAAAAAATAAATAAATATTTGACCCTTGAATTTTGTGGGGGGGCAGGGCTTCTTCTTGTTTTGTAGAACACAAACGAGTCGTCATCTTTAGTGCAAATATAAATTCTACACTATAACATGCAGAATTATAATAATACAAACACTTTCAAGAACGACAGAAAAAGCTCAAAAGACTGATCAACAGTAAATTCTTATAAAAAGATTCATAGCTGGCACTCAGTCTATTTGTTCTTCTGTCCTAAGATTATCTTCATATATATCAGTGCCTTTAGTTTTTATTAGTTCCTTCATAATATTGTCACTGAAATGGATCCATCTGGAACTCTGCTAAGCAGATCTGAATTAGAATAGTATGAGCACTCATGTTGCTGTTTATCACGATTTCTTCACTGGAGACAGCAGATAAAAGAATGCTTTTAATATACAGGAATACAAACATTCACCCGTGGTCCACACACAGGTATTAAAGTCTATTCTTCACACCCTTCCGGCTTCTGAAATTCAATAGCTTCAAGCAGATGCTTGTTGTTGTCTGCATGTCTCCGGGTGTTAGATGCTCAGCACTGAATACCTGTGCATACTAATTGCATTTTACTTGCAGCAGAAATGACACCTCTGAGGTGGAGAGAACAGGCAGGGGAAAAAACAAACACAGGAGGTGCTAATGAAAGAAAGGAGAGGAGAAGGGACTAGGTGTTAATGTAACGTGTCATCTCTTCTGTGTCTTCACTCGTGGTGTAACAGTTAAATATAGTCTCAGAATGAGACAGGATGACACACTGCAAGAGCCAAGTTGAATGCACTTCTTAAGAGCACCTTTGTAGGTGGGGTGAGAACTTGGACATGGTGAAATATGAGTCAGAAGTAGGAGTAGGAAAGAATCCAGCACTGTACAGAAAATAAACTTTGGAGGAGTACACAGATTCCCCACATCACCTGATACACATTAAAAATAAATAAACCCAATTTGAAAGCATCATCTGCCCCCAAAAAACCATTACAAATGTATTTTAAGGGTAATATCTTCAGATATTAATAATAGCCACAACTGTGTGGTGGGGTACGATTAGGGTGGCAAGCCAGTACACTTCTAGTGCCATTCCCAATCTTGATAAATGGGGATCTGCATCAGGAATGGCATCCGGTGTAATATTTTTGCCATAGAGAAGATTCATAGATGTAGTGAAGGAGGATGTGTAGGAACTTGGCGTGACAGGAGGGCGAGAGGATGAGATGGAGAGAGTTGATCCACTCGGGTGATCCCGACGAGCAAAAAGGAGAAGAAGCTCCTCTAATAATAGGGATTGTTAGCTATTATTAGTCCTAATCTTTACCCTAAATTTCAGTGGCACTTTTCTGAAAACACACTTCTTCCACAATGATATCATTAGTTAAAACAGACAGTGTTAACTGGGGAGTACAGCAAGAACACAGCTACAATTTGAGAAAGTGTTACACATTTGGAGAATAAGTGTGAAAAAGTCTGACCAAAATCACTAACAAGTCTGTAAAAGAAAAGATAGCTAGACTCTTATAGTATTATAGTTAATGTGAAAGAATTAATGGGCCGTAGATGGAAAGAGTCAACATTATGAGTGGATTGGCAGATGGAGCCAGCTTAATGCACAGGTATACATATGCAATGACACAGACAGACACAAATACTCATGGCGGTGGTGGTGTTGGTCGGTAATGAGTGTGGGGTAAATGGCTAATGTGAATGTTTGTGACAGGCAGCCTGAGGCAGTGTGAGGAGCAGCTCTTCAGCGGGTACATGCCTTCACACCCCCCTAATCAACCCACCAGTAATGCTTAGTGCTACTGAGGTTGTGTGCAGAGGCATATGCCTCCGGAGAGGGGTTTTCAACCAACACAAACATGCTCCTGTGCAGGCCTCCAAAATCTCAACTGCATGTTATTCAACATGGATGACCCTTTCAGTTGACTGACAAGTACGCTGGTCAGACCCCCCCTTTTTTTTTTTTTTTTTTTAAATACTGCCCCCATCTGATAACAGACGCAGACACATGTGGTCTCTGCAGTTAGATGGGCCCACGGACACCACCACAGCTGAACCAGAATTTCCCCATAACACACAGTTTTGATGCTGGAGAGCTAAAAATGCACAGGGGGGAAAACAGGCCAGAAGCGTGCGCTATATGTGCCAATATACTGTGGCGAGTGTCACAGAAGTGTGTGTGAGAATGCATCTGCCTTTAAGGAACATGGCAAGCGCAGAAACTACACAAAGTGCATTTGAAAGTGTAATGGGGAAAGACAGGGGGCTTGGGAAAGCTGTTCTTTGAGCCTCCAGCTGCGTTTTTGCAAGGTCGTTTCCAATGTAAGGTCAATGGAAAATACAAAGAAGAGAGGGAAGCCCACCCGCTAAGAATGGAGGAGCTTTTAAATCAGTTCTTTGAATGCACTAAAAAGTTGAAGCAATACAGCACAAGCAGGAAAATGTTTATCATCTTATTATTATCTCAGAACTAAGGTCTTCTAGGTTTTGTCTTATCGTTTTTGGTCAATTAAGGATGGGTTATTGTTTAAGCAGGATAGAAATCAAGCTGAGGAATAATAAATGTGTTAGCTGAGCAGAAATAAGGGCGAGTTAGAGGTGAGACTGAAAAAGAAAGACAAGTGAGAAAGAGGAAAAGGTGGGAACCTCTAGGTGCAGGTTATCTACAGCAACTCTATCATCACCTAAAGGCTAAAAATAAATAAATAAATAAAATCCCTTTCCTTTTACTTAAATAGTTTGCACCTGTACCTGTGAGGCTCAACCTTCTCAAACACGCTAGAAGCAATGACAGAGTCTCCTCAACACTTCTTTTCTGCTCTTTACAACCACAGACAGGCAACACTTTTAGTCCATCCCTCCTTGAACACAAACACACAGCTTCACACACACTGACGCCTTGTATTGACTTGTCCTGACAGAAAAAGTAGAAAACAAGGCTTTGAGGGGAAGTGCTCAGTTTCTCATTGCAATGCAACATTATTAAATGTTTGGTGCCCGTATCAGCGTAAGCTAAGCCAGCGGCTTCATTCAGTATTCATTACAGCGGGCTGGCACGCTGAAAAGACACTGCAGGACAAATCAATTGGAGGGGAGAAAGAGAGTGAGGGAGACGGGGTTGTAGGAAATCCACAATGTGTAACTTTAGCAGAGCCAAGTGAAGCCACCAGGGAGAGAACTGCTAATTAATCATCAGCAATAGTTCATTGCTCATAATTATACATAGATGTCACTAACAAGAGAAACACTATCCAAGTTTAACACACTTGTTTAAGACACACACACACACACACACACACACACGAGGGTTTCCAGCCTTTGAGTCAAGCTTACTGCCTTTAGACATTATTTTCCATCTCACATCAAACTCCTCACACATCTGACTCACTAACGTCTCCGTTTGAAATCCTACACACACCACACTGCTAGTTTGACTCATTACCAGTCTAAATTATGAATATAGACAACATTTTGTTTCAACAAGCCTGCTTTGAGACAGTAAAATGCTGAAACATCACAGGTTCTGTATCCAATTGTCAAGTTTATTGTTGCCACGCTGTTAATACCAGGCCGCTTCTAAAAGGCGAGGGAGACGTGATTACCTACATTTAATTAAACACTAGGACATTAATGTGGAGTGTTAATATTCATAGTAGGAGACACTTAGTGATCATATATTCTTGTTAATGACATGACCTGCTGAAGTAAGTCATTGCTGGCCACAAAGCACTACAAGAACTGTATATTTCCATCATGACGTTTATGTTGCTCTCACATCATCAGAAACTCCAACCAATGCCAAACACAAATAGCATAGTAACACCTGTGACCACTGAGTTTTGCAATATACTGAACTAAGCTTTCATGTACAAACTATGACAATAAGACAAATGTTACTAACTGAACAACAAGAAGACAATCAGATTTTGAATATCCAAATATCTGATTTATCTGCTTTTACAAACATGTTATTCAGAAGTGCAGAGCAAAAACATGGACACACAGATATCCCCTGCTTCACTAAAGCTTCAGTATTCGAAGTCAAAGCAGTAGAGGGTGCTGTTTACCACTACATCAGCGTAGTACTCTGCATCCATACTACTGCTAGATTTTACAATTTTAATGATAAATTGAGCCATTATTTCAACTTAAAGTCTTGGAACAATTAACTTAGCCTAAAAAATATAAATAAATAGATCTACAATGCATCTCAACAAATTAACACTGCTCTTTTTAACTTTCTGGAACTTTAATCAATCACAAACACGTCTCCCTACATCTTTAAATTCATATAAGAGCATTACCAAGGTTAAGCCTTAACAAATTAAGTATATTTTTATCAAGATGTGTCTAGTGAAATTATGCAGGACGTGAAGATTTAAATAAATGTGCTCCTGGCATAGATCCAGAAAACATCACTCACCAGTATCTTGGACTTTTCGTGCTCTTCGAGGGATTTTCCTTTCTCTATGATGAGGGCAGAGGTCAGCTCATCCAGGCCAGTGATTGCTGCATTCTCGTTCTCCCTCTGGGCCAGTTTGGCCAACTCCTCCTTCACCATGGCCTGTTGACGTTCAAAGCTAAAGTAATTGAAACATGAGATCTATTAACCTTTGACACTTTATTTTGCAATGGAAAGCCCTCTGAAGTTTTTGTTCGCACTGAGGTTTTACAGATATTGCTTTATGCAAAGCATTACAAATAAATGTGGAAAACGCCTACAGAAGTCACTTCCAGAATGTTACACATGGTTTTCCACTGTAATGTGATAGAAAAGTAAAATATACATAGAGTAAATTAACTGCATTGCAATGAGCATGAGTGAGAACTGCTGGACTTCAATATGCAAGTCTTCAGAGGCTCAGCACAGCATATAGGCACTCCAACAGCACAGAAACATGCCTGTTATACAGAGTAATGTAGCACAGGCAGTGTCAATAGGTCACTCGGCATGTGTATGTTTGCAAAACATTGCACACTGTGTGCACGTCATTTCAAATATCTGTATTCAACATGTATTCAGCTGCAGCTGTTCCTTAACCAACTATGACAGAAATACAACTCAATTTGTGACAATTTGATATCTGAAATCAAGAATGTGTCTCAAACAGGTTTACAGTCTATGGCATGTAAAATCCAAGTCCTTAGCCTTGTGAACATGGTAAGGAAAAAAAAAAAAAGCTCCCGTCAGTAACTGCTAGAAGAAACTTCAGAAAAAGCACCAGAGGAGTGACAAACAACAGGTAGTGTGTGTACAAAACAGAGCAACTTACAGGACAAATTCTAAACATGTAAACAAGCATGACTGAACACAAGGGAACAGTGACCTTGACATTGTGAGCACCTACTTTTTCCGCATTTCCTCTTGAATTTCTTTAGAAGATGGTCCTGATGGTTTTGCACCTAACACACAATTGGATAAGGATTACTGATGCATATAAAAATGACAGTATGAACCCGTTTGCAGGATTTGCAGCAGGGTTAGGGGTGTGTATAATAAGATCCCTTCAGACATGAATCATGGCAAAGCTATCTACTGCAATTATACTATATTTTGATGCTGTGCTCAAGAATCAGTGCATGGGAACATATTTGCTGCGGTTACAATGGGAAGTTTGTGAGACAGGAAAGGCCTTTGACCAGCGACATACTTGATGGTGGTGGTTTGTGACTGTCCGGCAAGGACTTTGGTGGCTTGTTGCTATCAGACCCCTGAGACTCCCTCATCCTGCGGAGCACATCTTCTGAGAGCTGGATGGGATTAATAAACACATGCAATGCAGTGTAAATGTATACCAGATTAAATCTTAAGAGGTTTAAAGTCCATCGCCTAGCCTATTCAAGTGTCCTATAACACAGAAAATACTTCTGTACACCTCACCAATCCAATGACAAGGTATTGAAACAAATGCTAGCTAGCTATTTGCCTGCATGGATAGAAAAGATTACATATCGTTAGCTTCATAGCATAAGTGCCTAAGTCATTGACTTAGTCAAATGACTTAGGCAATTATGCTATGAAGCTAACGATTCTCATGCTGCAAAACTGCAAATATGTTGATGACAATCCCCATGTTTCATGACATGTACTTCTGATTACAGAAGTCAATAACAGCAAAGGACTTAACGTGTTTGCTGTTGTTGACATAGCGTCTTAGCTATCAGCGGTTTGCTGTGGAAATAACACCAGCATCTCATGTGACCTAGTGCTGTGAAATTGTCCGCTGTGCTAGCATTTTATCAGTCATTATTATACTAATAAATAATAAATGATAACCTACTAATCTAAGAAAAAGGGCAACAGTAGCTGGACATGACAGGAAAAAGAAGTTCTGACCCGGGTTCATTTAAGGACACTGGACCTGTCAGGCTCGCAGCAGACAGACGGATACCACCACAAAATCCCACTACTGCCTCTGCCATTAGCCGATATACCGTAACAATAATAATAATAATAATAATAATTAAAACTGTGGTGTGAATTACCCCTAAAGCAACAACGTTGTACTCTATACCTTCACTCCTTCAATTACTGTGACCTTCTCGTCTTCGTCCAGTCCGAATGACACTTTCCTCGCCGTGCTCCCGTTTCCTCCCATTTTGACCAGTTTTCCGTTCCCACTCAATTAAATCACGCAATACAAGCCAAGTCGACTGTTATGTGAAGAAGACATAAATTGGAGAGCAGCTCGAGTCGCCGCCACAGCGACTGCTGGTCAAAATACTCCAATAAAGGTCATTTTAACGCTTCAGTATCCTGAAAGCTCATTGGCTAGATTTTACATTACAGATCCAATGGCTAACAGCAGCTTATCGTAAACGGACGAAGGGTTGATGGGAATTGTAGTTAAACACAAGACTGACGAATCTAAAATGCGACCTGTGCGGTATATTTAAGATCATACAGAGCGCATTTGCTCACACACACACACACACACACACACACACTATAGATAGTAGAAAAAAACAATTGAAACAAAGAGTTCACTGTTTATTCTTTAGTTCATGGAATGCTTAACACCTTGATTTGACATGGCTGGAATATTGTACAATAAATGCACTTCAATAAAAACGCAATTTTAAACATCATTTCCAAAGGATTTCACCATCAAATGTTTTCAAGAGTGGAATTTTGCTGTGATGCAACTTGTGAACTCTTGTCCAACAAAAGGAAAATAATATTTTAATCCATTACCCGACATAAAACAACAAATTTACATTTGAGGATAAAATATTTCAAATCAGGAAAAATGCAAATGAATCATATGATGAAAAACATCATTGCAACCCCCTATTTTTCTTTCTTTTTTTTTTGCATATTGGTTACAACACTATGCTGATGAATACTGCTAGCTTAAATACAGCAATCACCTCATACCAAATATTGTATTTTCCTTGGCAACAGTATGCAATATACTTATCCTTGTCAATGTATTACAATGATCCAATGCCAGTGCCTGACCTTGTTTGTCAAAAGACAAAAGTTTAAACTATGTAATGAAACTGTATCAATACCCCCATTTGATACTATGAAAACAGTTGTTTTTGGTGTACGTTCACCACTTGTGGTAACATTTGTAACTCTGAATATAGGGGAAAAAAATCAAATCTGCAACAGCAACCTTTGGCAGCAAGCAAAACTGGAAAACCACTGGTATCAATCACAAGATTGACGTGGAATACACAAATAAGTTTGTGCAAATTTTGTCTTTTATCTCAAACACATAACTTGCCAACAAATGTCATTTCACTGGCAGCATTGATTAATCTGGAATTAAAGTAAAAAGCACACAAAAAAAACCAAACAAAAATGAAAAGATGTCATCCACAAGATCTGGCTTCAATTGTTAGGAATTGTCCTTTGTGTCTGTGACATTCTGCCCTTTAACACCAATGCGTTGCCTGTATTCAGCAGCTCCCTATTATAATGAAGTGACATACAACACAACAACACTGTTTTACTTGTCAACACATACCAAATGAATTAGCACAAGTCTTTGAAGTGCTTCCAATAAGCAATGTGACCAGTGCAAACTGATTAGCCTGATTGGTCACAAATCTTAAGTCAGATGAGATGCTGTTACTGAAAGTCTTCAGTGGGAATGTACAGATGTAAGGTTTCCATCACAAGAATGTTTGATCAGTTTTATAAACCTTTGTAATTAAAATAGGTTTAAAACATCATCGGTGAGAACTGAGATATTCATTGTTGCATTAGTGCTGGAATGACAGAAAATGTGGTGAGACGAGTCAATAAACTCCCAGAAATAAGAGCTTGCAGAGCAGAATCATTATCAAGCCTGTTGGGGCCACAATGAGGGGCAGCGCTCCCAGTTTGGAGCTGGAGCAGGAGCAGGAGCACCAGCAGCAGCAGCAGCAATGCACTCTGGACAATGTTACAAAAGCAGTTGCTAAATTCACAGTCCTTCAGAAATAAGTTTTTTTTTCTTTGTTTGTTTGTTTGTTTTAAGCGCCCACTCTTTCAGGCCTCCAAAAAAAGACCACTATCACCCTCCTTGGTGTCCAACTGTTTTGTTCTGCACCAACTTCACTGATCCCCATATTGCTGACAACACTACACATGCACAACAATTTTAGTCCAGCTGTACAACTCTTGACCCCTTCACACAATTACAGGTCTCCAGCGGTCAGCTTCAATGCTGTTAACGCTGCTGGACCCATAGGGTCCGGAGGCAACATCATCCAGGTATGCTCCAACCATGCGAGTACTGCTCGGACCAGAGCCATCAATCTGGGTGGAGGAATAGTACAGGCCCTGGTCATTCATCTCCTTACGACCAAGGTTTGCAGCGATGGTTGGAGGAAGGTGGACATCACTTTCATCTGGCTCATCTACCTGCGACTTGTAGGAGAATAGGATCTTGGGCTCTGAACTGCAGAGATGAGGGAAAAGGTAAGCTTTTATTTGTACAGACTGAAAACTGTCAACTCCTGCAGTGCTCATCAAATAAATCAAGCATCTAAACTGATGTAAGAGAAAACCACTTCGTGGTCATATCTATAGGCTACATTTCCTGAATCCTGTCTGACATAAGTCCTCAATACAAACATAATTACAAAGACTAAAACTAACACTGAAACAAACAAAATAAATAAAACAAACTAAAATATTACATTTTCAAACAAAAAAAGCTAAACTGAAATTAGCAAATTCACCTGGAAACTAAACCAAAAGCAAAGCTGAATTTAAAAAACAAGGAAGTAGAAAAAATCAAAACTAATAAGAAAAAAAACCCAAATGTATAATAAGTGCTGATTACACTCTTATTCTCTACATCTCATGTGACTACATACCCAAAGAAGCCTTTGAGGAATGTGACATAAATGAGCGGAGCGAAGGCAGAGAAGTACAGGAACGTTGTGACATCCACACAGCTGGTTCACAAGAGAAAGAGCAAACCATCTCAGTAAGCTTATTCAGCTCTCAGCTTCACAAAAAGCATAACCAACAGATTGCTGCCTGACTATTATGTTCAGATTCGCCCGTATAAACTCCACTGAACTTTGGTGGACCCAGCAAAACAGTGAGTCATCCCAGTGGGTGCAACTCAGCCAACAAAATTAAAATACTAAGAGGTTTTAAAACAGGCAGCCAGCTCCATATCAAGGGCATTTTCTAATAGGCTTACAAATCATTAGAGCCACAGCTGCTCTGAATGCAGCTATTGTTTCTTCTTAGAAGCATAAAATTAAATATGAGGCTTATTTTACTTATTTTAATCACCAAAAAAAATCTAAATTGGCTTTATAGCTATATAATGTATTTTTGATGTAATATAAGCAAATATGCTTCAGAATACTGACCATAGTCCCTCTATGACTTCAGCACACAACAGAGCACTGCCGAGGCCCTGAACGAGGTTCAGCAATGACAGGATGGCAGCATAGACGTAGAAACTCCTCTTAGCTGGAGAAAGGAAGCCAAACAGAGATCAATCAGGGCTTTGCAGGTAAATTTAATATGTTAAATACCAAGTTTGGCTTTAACGATATTTGAGTAAGAAAAGTGTCCCCCCCACCCCTCTCTTTCAGTCTTTATAGTCTGTTAATTTTCACTTGATGAAAAAACAAAAAACAAAACCAGTGGGACATGCGAAAGTTTGACTATAATTAAGATACTTTTACTGCCCTTTATGTCAGGAAACTTGAGCCATCAAAATGATCTATGCTCTCTCGTTGCCGCCCCCTACTGGCCTCTACTGTGGATAATGACTCACTATAAATAAGACCCTTTATGGAACTTCGCTGATAAATCCCCCAACTACTCTAACTATATAGCAAAGGTCAACAACAATGGCTCTTCTGATCAACTGTGTGAGGATGTGAAAATGAAGACAATGACACAAACGCAGCAGGGGAAATACAACTGCGTGAGGTAAGTATAGATGTGGTTTTAAAAAGTTAACTCTAAAAGACAAGACACGACTTTATGTGGCCAATTAGGTCAAAAATACTTCTGCTATTGAAAAACTGTAACATTTTTTTTTTATCATATCAAAAGTTAGGAGCAATTCTACTTCTCCAATCTTAACTTTGTTGTTTAATGCAATTTAACTTTTAACTCACATGGCAGAGATATCCTTTCTCTTATTGGAGTTTTTGGTAAGATCACAATCAAAGAGTACACCTATTTAAAAAAAGACAAATATGAGATAACAGGCTGATCATTTATGGTAAAGGATCTTTTTGCTCATGCTGCCATTATAATGGAGTTACTGACCAGAAAGAAAAAGCAGGAGCTTGCCAGCCAGAAGTGCCGGCCCCCGTGACCATAGATGTTGAAGTCCTCCGCTGACAGATGACTGTCAGGATACAGTATCTCTAGCGTGCCCTGAGACAATGTATTATTCAGTTCATCTGCATGCAGAATTTCCTGCCACAATATGTCATGATGGTAATCATTTGAAACTATATTTAACCTCCCATCTGCCATTACCTGTGTGACTGAGTACGCCAGAGCCAACACAGCAGTAATAGCCAGCACACGCTTTATGCTGGATTTGCTCTCCAGGTGGCCTAATGAACAGAGGAAGAATCATGCTTAACAGGAAAACAGCTGCATTAAATTAATTGCACTTAGCACTGAAAAGAAAATAAAAAAAAAAACAAAAAAACATATTAAACATATTTGTCATGTAAAAAGCTAGAAACATTGCACATCTAAAAATAAAATGTATGGTAAATGAGAACTGAAACCAACATGACAAACTCACCAAAAGCCAGTCCCAAGATGATGACGCTGAGCTCAATAGCCAGCAAGAAAAAACGAGTGATTTCCCAGAGCACCTAAAGAGAAAAGAAATCTTTAGGAGGAATTCCTGTTGTTAAGGAGATCAGCTGTGTATTAACACGTGTTAAGTCGAAGTGCATAACTTTAAAGGTCAGCAGACACACCATTATGTTATATATTCATTCATTCTTTTTTGGTAAATTTAATAGTTTAGCCCTGATAATGTGCAATGGAAATAACAGGTCCATCTCTCTAAGCTCCATAGTGATCTGCCTGGTATGTGTGGAATGAAGCTACGCCTTTTCTTTTAAACATGAAAGGTCAAAAACTTTTTTGGACACTTAATAAAAAGTTATCTCTTGCAGGATATTGTCCCTGTCATTTTAGTACAAGTCAAATATTTATACTGACAGAAACCCAAACTGTTTTGTACACAAGAGACTTCGAAAAGGCATACATTTCAGTCTCTTATAAGCCTATAATTAAAAGACGTTTTAACAAATTCCAGGTATGCTCCCATTTGTACATTTCAGTACCATTAGGAATGGGAAGACACATATTAAATTGAAACAGTAGATAATAACTTGAAATTCAGCTCTGTTTTACACCTTTTTCTGAAAACAAACTGACACAGTAACAGACTCGATCGTTTTGGGCGTGGCGTGGCTACGACCAAACGGGTGTCATTTCTATCACAGATTATAATTTTACTTTAAATTACAACTTGTAGCCATAAACCTGTAAAGTTTTACTTGTGGATCATGCGCTTGCTTACTTTGTCTACAATGGTGGCAGCACTGGATGCACTGACAGTCATGGACACTATAGCCCGGGTAATTCCAACTGCTGCAACAACAAAAACCTAAGAACCACAGCACACAACACGTTAGACTACATGATATAGTCTGTCAACATAACATGGTCATAATAAAAATCATATACTGGTGGAAAATTAGGCCAAAGTACAGCTGATAACAATCCTGTACTCAACAACACTATTGACAACAGTTCCTTTATTGCTTTGCCAGGCTGAGGTAAGGTGTATTAATATACGGTTTGACAAATAGATCAATCTTTTACATCTTAAATGCTTTGGTATACCAGTTCAAAGAGGAAAAAGCACATCCACTGATTGTACAGTTTGTGTCCTACCAGCAAGTAAAAAGTGACGAAGATGGGGCTAGAGGTGAGGCGGATCTTTGCCCTGGCTGAGGGCAGCTTCCACATCAGGAATACAAAGAAGGCCACATTAGGCACGAGCAATAAAATGTCCCAGAACCGCACCCTGAAGCAGACAGGTGAATGTGAAGGGTAAATGAAGGGATTAAGTCCTTCAGCAAAGAGTGCGTATCTATAAACATTTTTGATAATCTGGTAAATTTCTACTTTGAACAGTCTCTGTTTTGCACTTATAGTAACAGTAGTTTCAACAGTAATTTTGCACAATCAACTGATTACCTGGATTCTCCAATGTCCTCATACAGAACTTGTAGGCATTTGTGAGGCTTGGTGATGTTGTTTTGGGTATCAGGTTGCCAGGTCGAGAATGCTGTTGTGTTTCCCAGTGGCGTAGGTGAAACACTGCCATTGTCCTGAGAAAAACTAACCACAGTAGTCACTGTGGCTAGCATGGTGTCAGAGCCTGAGGGAAGACATATCTGATTAAGTCAAATAATATTTTAAACACGGTTAGTCATTTTGAAATATGTAAGAACTTTACTGTAGGGGTGCTGCAGGTACTGAAGGGGTCTGCTTTAGCTACATACAAGATTGCTGTATCCTCCTTTAAAGAATTTATAGTTGGTCTTCTAGATAAAGCTATATACACGGGAACACTTATTTAAAAAGTAGTGCAGTCGATGCATCAAGAAATCACAGCTCATGTACTTGAACGTTACATGATGAGAAACTCGACATGCAGTGTTCAGTGCCAAGCAGTAACACTAATCTCGTTAACATTTACTTGACGCCTACTCAACAACTGGACAAGAGACAAGTTACAGTAGCCTTCCAAACTTGTCCACAGCTTACAAAAATACCAGGGGCTAAGACTAACATACGTACATTTTTTGCTAGAGTCAGCTAAAGTTGAAAATGGGCAGGAATCATGTCGCTGCAGGACTTCTGCGTATTATTTATCGGAATACTTTCAGTTAGGGAAGGGGAATTTCAGACGTTAGCTAAGCCGCTAAGCTCGTTAGCTCCCGTCGGAATTTGTGTTGTTTATTAAACGAAACTACTCGCTCATTCCTCAGAAACAAATTCGTCAATGACGATAGTACTCATGGTACATGCGGCTTGTTTATGTAACATAAAGTACCAGAGATTAAAAGCCGATGGACTAGCGTTAGCAACAAAACAAACTGGTGGCAGTGTACTGACGCCGACACAGCGTGGAGCATGAAATAGTAAATATTAGCATCTTACCTTTTCAGAAGACTCGGAATTAAGGATATAACTGCTGTAAAATATATTATTCAATAATGTAATTCAAGCACATGTGTTGTCATACACATAGTAATCGACCGACACACTGGTCTCCAACAGGGGACATAGCTATGCCAGATACTTTCGTTAACAAATTTCCCGTCGGGTCAGCTGACACTCTCACCCACCAAACAGAATGAGCAAGTCTCGCGAGATGTCATACTTATTAATGAAATGGATGTGGTAGTAGGGAGGTTTTGTTTACTTAATACTTAAGCAAGTAAAACACAAAGCACAAAAGACTGATCTCTCACAAATATGTAAAATAGCGTGTATGGTTGTGAAGACTAATTGTATAATGATAATATATTATGAAACAGAGGCCCTGGGGATTTTGTAAGGAGTTTATTTATCAGTTAAAGTAGAAAAACATCTTTAAAATTACATCTTTATTTTAAAGTGTTCTTCCTTGTTTACATTATATTAGGAGTGCATTATGCTGGAGTAATAAAAAATATATTTATCCACATTCCCCTCTGAACTCTGCATGTCTGCGCTAGTCTTTCAGTCATTCAGCAAGTATTTCACTCATATTAACAACTTTATGTTGATGCCAAATTGAGAAGCATCCCTCCGTCATTATGTAAAGCCTCTAGTACAAGGCAAAACTGTTTTATTGTACAAGTCTTAACTTAAATTATTTACTATTTTTTTCTATGCACAGTTTGTTAAATTGTGGTTACAATTATGAATAAATTGTGACACGGCCTTTTGGGTGACCTGACATCATCCTGTAGGCCAGGTGCACTGGTTCAGTTAAGTTAGCTTTAAATGTATAAATGTGAGTCTTTCCACTGGTAGGGCTAACATTGTAGAAGCTCAGCCTGTGGGTCTTGAAGCTCAGCTTGATCTCAAGTCTGCGTGACACTGTGGTCCTCTTCAAAGGCACACTGTGACTTTGCTCGAAGGCAGTCAGAAGGTTGTTGAACCACATCAGACACCAAGAGCTTCGACTGCTTTCCAGAGCAGATGGCACCCCGCTGCGTTCTAGTTTCCCACTGTAGCACACGCCAATGATCCAAGGTGACCCCTCCAGCTCCACCTCCCAGCAATGATCACCTTCAGAGAAGCTTTGGTTGCTGAGGACCTGGAAGAAGCTGGCGAACCTCTTAGGAGAGGACGGGTAGTTTTGTTTGGCAGCACTAAATGTGGCCGTTTTCAAGTCCTCTGAGAGAACAAGGTTAGGGTGGACTGTTTCTGGATCAAAGGTGATCTCAGAAGGGTTGAGGGTGTTTCGAAGAGAGCGCTGAATCTCTCCGAGTCTTTCCCTCAGCTCAGCATTCATGTCTTCCACCTTGGGACAAGCCTGTGCAAGGTTGACTTTTACCTTAACAAGCTCTTCCTCTTCTCCCACTTGTTTTGAAATCAAATCTGCAATTTGTGGTTGCAAACGTTGGAGCTCTTCACTAAATGTTGCCCCATCGTCTTCTTTCAAAAGGGATTCAGCTGTTTGCAAAGCCTGCCTCAGCTGCTCGGTCAGCTCAGAGGCCTGACTGACCCGAGAGCATATGATGGCCTCAGGTAGACCTAACTGTTCTTCAATCATCTGTGTCACTCCCTCGATGTAGTTCTGCGACAGCTCCTTTATCTTCTCTAACAGGCCGGATGCTTTCTCTCTCAGCCGACCACTAGCAGTGGTCACCTCTAACTCCAACTCCTTTTCTTTCTTAAGGATACCCTCTGCCATCTCTAACTTGACGTTCAGCTCAGTCACTTGCGACGCCAGTTTAAACTTTGGTTCATCCAGTTCCATTTTGCCTCTGCCACCACCTTTTTCCTGATCCATTGAAAAGGGATGCTCTGTGGATCCAGACCCAATTCGAAACCCATCCTTTGCTTTGCATTCTTCGCTCTCCTCTTGGAGCTCTCCAGCTTTTTCTTGCACTTGGTGATATTTGGCTTCAGATTCCTCTGTCATAGAGCTATGATCGCTCTCGACTGTTACATAGCTGCCATCAGCAGGGTTTCCAGGGGGGAGGACTTTCCCAGCAGTGGCTTTGTAGGTTTCTACAATACTACGCATTTTGAAGTTCTTCACGAGGGCATCGGATCCCTGGTACTCAGAATGACACTCGGGGCAGTTGTGATGGTCAAGGCCTTCTGCCATGGTCTCAAGACAGGCAAAGCAGTAGAAATGACCGCAAGGAAGAGAAACTGGGTCAGAGAATAGTTGCAGGCAAATGGGACATGTAAGCTCCAAAGCCAAAGCCTCTTCATTCTCACTCTCAGACATGATGACAGGTGCTGAAAAAAAAGACAACCTGGGGTAAACATTTGCAATGGTAAGTAATTCACAATACACAATTAATGTAATTAAAAAGGGCTTCCATTCTACACTAATTATTATGAATGAATGCATATATGACTACATGTATGAATCACAGATCAATTTTCAATACTTTTTACTATGTAAAAGTATTGATTTTACATATGCAAGTTAAAACAACAATGGGAAAGAAAAATACATTATTATAAGAGATTCTGGAGTAGCACTGCATATCTCTGAAGGCACCATTAATGATGATTGGCATTACAGATGATTCGGAACAATATATGCTGCCAGAAAGAAGGCGTGCTGATGTCAGCAAGACATTGCCATGACACTTTGTGCGTGTATTACAGCAGTATGTTACTAAACTGGTTTGGCAGCAGTCCAGACCTAATGCAAACACAGTAGAAAGAAAGAAAAAAATGCTGACAGCGATTAAATACCAAGCTCTTTAGCTTCTGTCTTCTTAATGACCAAACTGCAAACCAACCAAGTTTTACATTTGTTTGTTTTGTTTGAGCATCGAAATGAAGTGTATTTCACCTGGTAGAGGAGAAAAACAACTATTACAACAAAACACAGGGGAAAGGACACCAGTGAGGACTTGCTGATGTGGGTAGACGTAATTTACAGAACTTTGGCCATGACCTCGACAGTATTGATAGATTTACAGTTAGAATCACTATCAGAAAAATATATGTGCAACCGTAACATTGATTTGCAGCTCTGTTACTTCTATCCCGGCTACGTTTTTGTCATTATCTAATAACAAATATTTATTTTCTCGGCTTCCAAAAGGTTTAATCTGGTTTAATTTTCATGGTCTGGGGGTTGGATGCATAATGTATTTGAGCGATATCGACTTCTTTTCTAGATAGGGTTGATAAGCTGAAAACAGCAAACACATTATGGAAACAGACGGACAAACCACGGTTTTTTGTTTGTTTTTTTTAGTTTTCTGAAATGCATTACAATAAAAATGATAATTAGATATTTTCCCATAACTGGTAACGTCTACATTGTTCCCCGTGTCTCACATATTTTCTTGCAGTAGTAAAATCCGGAAGTTACACCAGTGACTAAGCACAACAACTGAAGAGTTGTAGTGCATTGAAAACAAAATAAGACCATATGTCAGCATCGTCACAGGATGCCTTTCACATGATACCTGCTGTAAATGAAAACTTGCAGTCATGGCCATAAAAGGGGAAACGGAAAGATCTACGAGTAACTGGTAAGAAGACTGTTAACCTGTTGGTTAAGTTTCGCTTTCCTGAGAACAGGACGCACACAAGCGGAATCCAAAGGTCACTTTCCTTCACATGTACGATGAACGTTTTCCTGCTAGGGTGGGAACAAAAGATGAGCTCACTTAATTCGGCTTTGTTTTCTTATTAAATCGCACATTGCACGATTGCTCTTCAAAAGCCTCTCAAGCCCCAAATTTCTGGGGCATCGTGTAAAGCGTAAACACTTATTTAGAAACATTTAATTATTATTATTATTATTTTAAAACATACCATCCAGCTTTAAAGACTTACCTGAAGGAACTGTAATTTTTTGTGTTGCTTCTTCCGTGTCAGGTGCGTCAACAAAACGCCCTGCGCAGAGGTCCGCTGTAACCCTGGTAGCCTTCAGCAAACACTGACGCCGTCACCTACCCACGTGGAGCTAATAAAACTGCAGCTACCAATGGAATTTGTTAGCTCTTTATTCGATTACTTTGTATTGCATTTTATTGTATTACAGATGTTAATGCACATTTTAAAAAAAATCCCACCTGGCAATTTAACCTCACTCTTGCAATAATTAATCTTTTAAACTGAATTCAAGCATATCATTAAAAACAAATGACGACATGCGTATTTCTGCATACTTGGTCTAAACAGTAACAGCCGTATCCTCAGCTTCAATGCATTGCCACACAGTTTGAGGACAAAAGATGTGCAAGAAAATACAAAAAAAATAAACACAACAGTGTCATCACAAAGTGGAACAGCTGCCTGCTCAACTGAAATGTAATTCGCTGTAGGTCTGAGGCACTCTCACTCATGTAGTGTACAAACTGTAATCTGCTTGCTTACTTTATATTTAGACTTGACAAAGTGGTAGTATTCTATTACAGCTTTCCATTCAAGGGGGTTTGCATTCACCCGTGTCAACTTTAACTTAAAAACACTCCATTAACAGTCACTGCAGATCAGGCAATACCTCACGAGCTACATCCAAATGAATGGAAACCACCTCTAAAGTAAAGCATTTTAAACATGTGTTGAATATATATTTGGTTTCTGAGCACATGTAGCTGCAATCTACACCCAAACACTCAAATCCATAAGACATTTTCAGCAGCACACAGTCATAAATTCTCTACAATCTTCTTAGAATAAAGGACAACACATTTAATTTAATGTTTTGGAGGGTGTAGGCATCACACATCTAATAAAGTTCAGTTTTATATCTGTACAGGTTCATAGCTGATGTCTGAGTTGTTGGGCCAATAGCTAAATATTATATTTTTGTGCTGCTGTAACACTGGTACACAGTAACAACAAGTTCAAAACAGTTCAAGGCATATGTTTTCCTGTTGTGGCATATTGATTGTAGTATAATACACAAACAGCAAAATATAACAGACACAGTCAGCAGTGCATTGATTGGGCTCCGCCTTTGAGTGCAGCAGAAGAAGAGAGAGCGGTCTCTTTATGTTTCAGTTTATTCAGTGGCTCATACACAGGCACTCCAGTTAACAAAGGCAACAGTCACTCAAGCCGGGAAAAACCTGGGAATATATGTGCTTGCCTTAGCTTGTGTATGTTTTGTGTGCGGGTTTGGCACTGCGTGTCTACAGTAGTGCATCCAGGTCCAGCTCTGGTAGAGGCTCCTTCCAATAGGAAAAACTACTGTAGTCAGGACAGTCAAGAACAGAGGATGTTCTGCCCTCAGCAGAAAGCAAAGGGAAGAAATGCTCCACCAACTCACTGAGGTGGCTGTACCTGCAAAACATGAAGGATTATAAAAACACAAATGAGAACACCATTAATATTTATATATGGAAGGTGAGGGGTCTAAAAAAAAAAATGTCCACATTAAAGATTACAGGCATGTTCTGAAAGCTGTGCTCCTGCATGGAGAATTATCGTGTTAGTCATTTAAACTTCAATTATAGGTTTAAAAAAAATATATAACATCTTAAATTGTTGATATTTCTTTTTTTTTTTTAAACAAGAGTGCTTAAAATCAGCTGTAATGTAAAATCAGATGTGTACTCCTTGTCATAAGCCAGAGAAATATCATCAGATGCATCATAACTCTAGTTCTTAAGCAGTCCATGGAAGAAGAGAGTATGTACTGAGAAAACTATCACACCGAAAGAGCAAAAAAATTGAAAAATAATTTAAGAAATGCCAAAGGATTTTTAACCACTGGACATCAATCCACAGATGGGTTATAACAACAAACCCAGATCACTGCTATACACAGATGTTTGGTTTTATTTACTTTTTAGCCTGTATTTTTTGTATTTTTTAGCCTTGTTCTTTTTAGTTTAAGCTCCTCATCCCCTAAAGAGCATAAACTATGCTTTTTAACTATTGCTTGATTTGTATGGTCTAATAAAACATGTGTAAAGTGTCCTATATCTACACATTTTGTTTCCCTTTTAAAAAGAAAACAGTATTGCTTTTCAGCAATGTAATTTCCCATCACTTGTCTCCTGCATACTTACGAAGACTTGTTGCCTTTAGTCTTCTCCTGGATGAGCTCTCCTTTTGGGTTGACGGTAAATATCCTGGTTTCAGGCACTCCAACCTGCTTATAGGCATATGCATCCTGTAAAAGTCCAGGCAGCAACAGACAGGAGTTTAAGGTTAATCTTCTCTTAACCTCTGCAGCATTTATGTGCCCCAAACTGTGCCATTGGAGCACAAATCAATAATTATAAATCATTATCCAATGTTTTATTCATTTCCACAAGCAACACTTTATTACTATATTTCTCATTATTTAACTCTACATGTGTTGCAATGATATATAAACACAGTCTTGTGCCAGGGGTTAAAATAACTGCCAGACAAACAGCTTAATACCTGGGAAACTTCAAATAAATGGAAAACTTCAAATACACTTGATGGTTCGATGCACAGCTGTGGTAAAAGCAGCCCCGTAGCATTGCTTACATTAGTCCTGTTGCCGAAAGCTGCGTAGAAAGGCTGTCTGTGTGGGCTGAACAAGTCCCTGATGTCACCGAGGCAGGCGACTTTAAAGACCTCCGGCTTCTTCTCAATCACCTCTCTGCACACATGGTTTACAGTTAACTCATTCACTGCCAGCCATTGGCAGTGAATGAGTTAAACCCATTGACTCATTCACTGCCATTGACGGCTATAGACGTCAATGGCAGTGAATGAGTTAAAATACACATCTGTTCAACTGATTGTCCCTTTCGTACATTTTTTGTCTTTGGCAATAGCTGAGCATTGGCAATTTGGCCACTAGGGGTCAGCAGTACATTAAAATACAATTTTATTTTCATTTTTAAACAGCTTCATGCTACATCTCTTTTCTGTTTAACAGTTCAGTACGAATATGTGGTACCTGTGCAGTGCTGAAAAAAGGCTGCTGGGAGCCAGCAGTACGGGGCCCTTGGGCAGGACGGTACCTTTGTCATTGACCCACTGCAGATAGTCTTTGGTAATAGCAGCCATACCTATAGCTCGTGCTGAACAATACAGGAACTTGTAGCCATTTCTGCAAAGAAAGCGACAGTGATATTAATTTTTCACTTGAATGTGGGAACAATTTATCTACAGTGGTTAAAAATGTATTAGACTACAAGGCAATGTAAGGTTCATGTCACAGCTGCCCTATATTAACCTTATTGGTAATCTCCAAAATTATTTTTGTACGTTTCTGTAATGTTTAAACTACAGGTACGATATTAAATATCATAATATTCAATTTAACATACTCGTGTATTTTGTGATAGAGTTTGGCGATGCCTTTGTGCGTCCAGTCTTTTCCAAACTGAGGTAGGATATGACCGAGAGCGTCAGACCTGCAGGAGACCAAAAGAGAAGACTCAAAATGCAAAAGAATGAGGCTGATTAAAAAAAGAAAAACAGACAGATGGAGTCTGCTGTAAATCTTTCTGGGGAATAGTGTATATTAATTTGTGCCCATAGCTGTTTGTTAATCTAAGACACTATAATTTTGCATGAAATCGTGTTTGTTCTTACTTGGTGATGGTGCCGTCTATGTCAGATATGATCACACGATCGTCCCAGTTCCACAGGTAGATAGCAGCCTCACAGCGACAGGTGCCCTGGTATTGTGTGGTCACACTGAACACCACCTTGTTAGCTCCTTCATGCAAGTTTAAATGCTCCTGGGTATGGGGAGGACAGTTAAATACATCCTAACATAAACTGATTGTGATACATAAGAATTTATCGAGGTGCATGAACATTTGTGCAAATTTATCTCCTACTATTTGTTTAGACGTCAGACGTAATGATTTGCGGTACATCTGGCTGATAGACTGAGCCGTGTTGAGGGTTTCTGTTGAAAGACTGGAAGAAATGACAGCTGTTCGCCCAAGGCCCGCTGCCTCATCACTGTCCACATCATCCAATGTCGCTCTGAAGAAACAATATTAAAATGTCGTGTCTAATTTGTTTGGCAATGGACTGTTTGCGAAGAGTTGGAGGCTGTTTTACAGACAACGACCCTTTGACTGCTTTGAGTCTATAAAAATGTTAAAAACTAGAGAACATGTACTGAAGCTTTGGATAGCTGTCAGCCACATTTAACATTTAACAACACAAAGAAAAAGCACTCGTCTTGTTGCTACAGTTTATAGATGGTTCTTTTAAAATTTGTGACTTGAGAATAAAATCTGATACTAGAAAGAGAAGGCCACAGAAGACAAAAACATTTTTTATGCATAGCACAACAAAGACAACTCTGGAAGATATTTTTGCAACAATGATAGTTACTGTAATTAAAGGTGTCTTACTTTACTGTGGAAGAAACACTTGCCAGTGGCTCCTCTCGCTCCTCCTTTGAGTTTTTCTGCTGGGAAAAACAAAACAAACCAACCAACATTGGCATCATTTTATCCGAGCTGATGTTGGCTGAAAAGGCTGCGTCCTCACAAGATATTATGTTTAATTTCTGCAGGTCCAGTGTGTTTTCTTCTGGGTACACTGTCAAAACCTAATAAATAACGACTGTGATGAGGTCCTGAGCATCTACCTGGCTGCTGTCCATGTCTCTCCTTCTCCAGGAAAACCACCAGCGTCCAGATTTTTTGGGCATCTTGTCTTTCACCAGTCGCTCTATTGTACTCTATGGGAAAAAAAGACAACAAATATATTCCCCCTGTTGTGATTATCTTTTTATAAATAAAATATAAAAATTGTACCAGAACATAAAGGAAGCTTCTTTAGGTAACATTTTTGTGGTTTAGTTTTAATACAATAAAATACCTTTGGTAGGTTTTTCTGAAAGGACATCATTGACAAAACCATTGGAGCAGCCACTGCCCAGTTGTAATAGCTGTGAGAAAAGAAAGAAAAACAGCTGATGAAGAGTCATGGATATAAACCTGTTGGAGTAATAACATAGTGGTGACTTTAGAAATACATTATTATATACTTTTTAGAATCATACTTGGAGTTTATGCAGATGACAAGACTTGGATCCTCAATGATTCCTGGATTCTTGGCAAAATCCTGATATGTCACAAGGTGCTCCATAAACTTTTCTGAAGTAAGAAGGAATGCAGGAAATACTTTAACTTCAGCGGCAGACACTCTGCAGGCATCAGCAGCAGTTTAACCACACTCACCTTTCGTGATCTTGCTGGTGTTGCCTTCTCGTCCGCAAAGGGACATGCTGACGTCCATGTTGTAGGAGGTGTTATCTGACAGATACTCGGTGCCACTGTCCATTGCCCCACTACCCACTGACTGAGGCGACTGGCTTCCTGAACGGGAGCCCTGCTCTGCCCCGTTCTGAAACGCTCCCTCTCCCTCACTTCAGGAAACACAGGGATTTTAGGTAATTTAACTACACCTAATCAATACTCGAGCACAACTGCTGGATGATTGTATGTTCTTTCAATTTCAAACATTAGTTTATCATTTTCAATGATGAAGATTGGAACAGCGAGCTCAGTTAAAATAACTAAGTAACCTTAATGTGACATCTCACCTTTTGGGGAAATAACGTGCGGCCACCTCCGGGTCCAACGTGGTCAGATCATCCAGGTAAATATCTGTTGGTCCTAGGTGGTGATTACGTTTACCTGTGACCAGTTGATACATTAACACTGATACACTGTAGACTGAGTACAAAATGAGGATGGAGTAATACCTAAAACAGCAGGAATGCTTAAAGAAAGGCTTCACCTTTTATCTTATCCTGTTGCTCTGCTTTAGAAGATGCTGCCGATGCCTCTGCAGCGGGCAGGCTGACCCCAGTATCTGTCGCTCCTGCTGACCCCTCACTCCCTCTGGGTTCACCGTTCTCTTCCCCTCCCTCAGAGAAAGGATCGATTCCACTGTCACCCTCATTCACAGGAGGGCTACTGCTGTAACTCTGCTCACTTTGGTCAGGTAACGCTCCCTGATGTTGTGCATTAGAGGATTTTGGATTACTTGGACTTGTTTCTAGGTCCGTGTGGTCTTTAATGAGTTGTTTTTGTGCATTGCTTGGTGTGGCCGCTTTGACCACACTACTTTCATTTTCAGGGCTAACTGGGCTAACAACAGTCAGTGTGCTACCTTTGTTAGTAAGGGAATCGGTGCATTTACTGACTGAATTAGAAGACAAGTCTCTGTTGGGCTCCTGTTCCATTGCAGCCTCAGAAGCATGAGGCATATCCATCGATAAGGCACAAGACTTGAAGACGTCACTGGAGGCAGACATGGAAATGTGAGTGTTTTCTTTGGATAAAGCAATGGTTTGCTTGTTGCGCCCGTCTAAATCGAGCGCGTGAGTCAGAGGTTGCGGTTTCACCACAGTGACCCTGCCCACAGTCCCACAGCTAATCACAGGATCGTAGCTCATGTCAAAGGAGTCTTGTCTTTTAATGGCGCGGAAATGAAAATTGTCGGAAGAAGAACCACCCTGTGAATCCACAGCCGTCTTCTCTGGTTGACACAGCTACGAGAGGGAGAGCAGGATAAGAAATATGACACAGGCAGTCAGTAATGACAACACAGGTACGCAGAAGATAGTACACTTTTGCATGTGTAAGCATATGTTGCCCTACCGTGGGAAAGCCTCCCCAGTTCCACTGCATCTGAGGACCAGCTGACTCTTGAGTTTTAACCATGAGTTCAGAGTCGCTCTTAGGAGAAGACGAGCGACTGAAGAACACACTGCAGCAAAGTACAAAGACAGAGGAGAAGGATCATAATTGCAGAGACAGAAAAAAGTGATGATATAACAAGCCACTGATGCAAACAAATGAATATGATTAGTAAGTTAATAGACTTGTCTCACTTTTCTGAAGGTGACTGCTCTCCATCTGAATGTGGATGAGTCTCTCTGGTCTGGGTGGCCCCAGGATCCTCATTTGCCTCCTCAGACAATGAATAGTACACCGATTTACTTGAAAACACACACACACACACACACACACACACACACACACACACACACACACACACACACACACACACACACACACACACACACACTTAACATAAAATACTGTTTCATCTTAAACCATCATTACAGCTCCACTGTTGTTTTAGACAAATATTGGGCTACATTACTCCCTCGGGCCGCTTGCATTGACAGTTCTACTGAAATTCATCATCGCAGCTCTATGGAGTTTCCAGCTGCTTTGTGCTCATTATTTTGTTCTGGCAGGTTTGGTCCTGCACACAATGTTTAAAGATGGATGACACGTTTAAATTCCATATCAGGTTTAACAAAACATGCTAATGTCAAGCAACAATAAAACCTCCTTCAAGCATGCCGTCTTAAACCCACGATTAGAAACTTGCTACACAATGAATAATTGCATTTTTTTAACCTGTTTCGAGAGACAAAATAGAAACTACCAGATGCAGAATGAATCCATAGAGAAGAGAAGTGTTCAACAGTGATTTTGCCTCAAACAGTAAATTAACATTTAAGCTAATATGAGTCATCTTTCAGCTGAAGTTGGAGAAGTCTCTTTACCAAAAGAATCTCAAGGATTAACCTTTATAAGCCATAACCATAAGTTCTAACAGACTCAAATTTATATTTACAAAAAAAGGCATCTTAAAGAGTGAATTCTTCTGAAAGATATACCACATTTTATTTTATTTTTTTCTGATGACTTACCTGAGTTGCAATTTTGTGGCAAGCTCCTCTGAAGGAGTACAGTTTTGTTGAGCATGATCACTTTCTCTCTCATCCGATGAGGAGCTGACCTCTTCTTTGAGGTGAGATTCGGAGCGCATGCGTTTCCGCCGCCGTTTCTTCTTGCGGGAACAGGACCCGGTTAAGGAGGAGCCCTCAGTGGTCTCCTCCATTTCATCTAGGACCTCAAGAGGTATTGGCGAGGTGCACAGATGGGCTGGCACCTGAGACAGAAATAAATAAACAATCGAATAAACTTAAAATGAATATAAAAGACAGCAAACATTAAAAAAAAAAACATAATTTGGCGGTCACCTCCATATTTTCATTTTCCTCCACAAAAAAAGCTTCTCCATTGTCACCCAGCTTCATGTGCAGATCCACAGATTCTCCATTTATCTCAATGTCCACCTATAGTCACAGTAAACAACGGGCTCATCACAGGGACAACAGGAAGTCAATCATGCTGAAATTGAAATGACACAAATATTCCAAAACACTAACAATTTTCTCCTTGGAGCGCAGCACGCCGAGCTTGCCGAAGCGGACGTGAAATGGGGAACACTGGAAAGACCCATCGGGCTGTCGCACTACGACGACATCAATCCCTCCTGTGAGGGTGGCGGGGTTGAGGCCGCGGTACAGCTCCTTTACCGTCACAAACACCGTCTCTGCTAGCTGGTTCACAATATTCATGGTTTGGGACTAACAAAAAGGAAAAAACAAAAAGGAAGAAGTGAGAACCAGGGAGACCATGTGTCACATCACACCAAAAAAATAAATAAAAAAGTGTCGACTCTGCAATTTGAATTGTCTGTGGTCTGCACTTTGACCCTTAATTCTTGTTTTGTTTAACATTTTCAGCAGCAAGTATAGCAGGCAAAAGCCAGTACAGTCATACGTCCTATAGGCATTAAAATAATTAAATGACAAAGATAAAATTCATATTCAACCTGTAATATATCATCCATATGCACATATGTTACATTGCTAGCTGATAAAAAACACGTAGTTAAATGTAAGTTAACTGTCGTAATTAACTGGGTAAAGTTTGCCAAGAAATGCCAAGGAGCGAAGACTGATTTTAGAGAAGCGACCGTCTGAGATGGGTTAAAAGGACACTTCCAAACAATTCCTATTCCATCATTCTTCAGTGTGAAAGATTATTCACAAGTGGAAAACAAAGAGAGTTGCCAGTCTTGCCAGAAGTGGGCATCCAAGGAAATCCCCCCAAAGGTCAGATCATGCAATGATCAGAGAAACTAAAAAAAAACCAATAGCTTCATTTTCATTTTCGCCACTTTCATTTCGGACTCTGCAGGGCTCTGTTAGCATGTTAAATATTAAGATTCATGACAGTACAGTTAGAAAAAGACTAAACAAGTATGAGTTGTTTGGAAGGGTTGCAAGAAGAAAGCCTCTTCTAGGCAAAAACAAACATGGCAGCACAAATTATGTTTGCAAAGTTGTATTTGAACAAGTGACAAAGCTTCTGGAACAACGTCCTTTGGACAGATTAAACCAAAGTGGAGATGTTTGCCTATAATGCACAGCACCATGTTTGGTGAAAACCAAACATAGCATATCAGCACAGACACCCTGACACCAACTGTCAACTGATTTTGGGCTTTCCTTGCAAACAGGATTTGGACACTTGGATTTGGATGACCATGAACTCCTCTGTGTACCAATATATTCCCATGTCAAATGAGCCCGAGCTCACCAAGAAATCTACAACAAAATGAAAAGAATCAATGGTGCAGTCAAAGCACAGAACTCAACCTGATGCTTAGGAGAGCGAAATTATTGCTGTAACGAGGAGAGGGCCAAAACCTTTTCACAATGATGCGAGAAACTGATAAAGAACAGAAAATGATTACTTCAAGTCACTGGTACTAAACAGGGTTCAGTAAGCTACTGGATCATGGTGCATACGTAGCTTTACACACACTGCTTCTGCACTGCTGAATAAATAATGACACTGTGTTATATTTTATGTTTTGTTGTTGTTTATCTGAGGATGTATTTACCTCATTTTAAGCCCCAATAAAGACTTATATATTTCCCAAACCTTAGAACTGAAAGAGGGTTTACTTTCTTTTTATCATGACTGTAAGCAAATATCACGGTAACATTTCTATGTGTAGTCATGATGGTCACAAGTAAAAACCCATTATACGTGATTTAACAGGTTCTAACATATTTGAAAACAACAGGAAAGGAATCCAAACTTTGTCAAGATCTACTTAAACAGCTCTGACTTCGTTTCTGCCTCCATCAACATCGCTGTTTTGGGAAATTGGCTTCTGTGGGATCTGTAAACAGGACTTCTACCTGAATTGGTCTTACAAGCCCTAGTGATGTTAATACAGTACATCTTCAAAGAAAGACATCAAAGCCTGTTGACGTCTTTTTCCCCCTCGTTTTAATAGGTAATCCCTGAAGTGCCGTATTTGATCCTGTGGCAAAGTAATAACGTAATAAAACAAAGGGCAAAAGTCGCACTTGGGGAAAAAAAACTAAAGAAAATGCCTAGAGTTATCTAAGTTAATACAGCTTGTGATGCTTTAAATGTTAACTTAAAGTAAGAGAAATGGTCGAGATGTGTGAGGATCCATCCATAATATTATCAAAAATCCCTCCAAACAGACTTTTTCTATGATTTTAACACTAAGAAGCGAAAAAATAACAGACAAAAAAATCAACAGAACACCTATTTATCATGTAGCAAACCGCTACACCTGTCTATTACCCATCTAAATTTCACATTATGCTAATCTCATGTCTTACCCACAGAGAAGGATGCAGACGGCCCCTCAACACCAGGCTGTGTTTCCCGGATCTCCTGTCTGCCATACGGCACCGCAAGAATCACTTTTCCAACAGCAGAAACTAAGAAACTTTGTTAAGACACTTTACCTCCATGTCCACCTGAGCAACCTGTCAGCTATGATCCCCCAGAGTGCTCGCCTTTCTCTTGAGGTCGCTAACCGCCCCACATTTGTCAGGCTACATTATTTTAACTGTGCAGCTACAAAAGTGTGAACAGTCGATTAGAACTAGCTAAGTGGAATCAGAACCTCCGCTTCTACCACTAATCATCAGCGATGACAGCAATCAAGTCCTCTCAGTTCTGAAGTTGAAAGCAAAAATATGGCAATCTGTGAGAGAGTCCCAGTATATTCACTCACACTATTGCTTCCTCTATCTTATACAATTTTCACAAGCGCACACTAAAACACACACACTGAATTCATACTTCCCCACTAGCTGTGCACATGACAGCCAGACCAGCACTTTCTAAAAGGGTCGGACAGGCTATTCACAGACGCGTGGCATAAAACCGCTCACGCGCGTGAACTGCTCGGCCACACAGTTTCTGGGAATGACCACAGCTCTCTGGCCCATCAGAGATGAGGGCACTCTCCAGCAGCCATGCTCTGACAGCACTGGAAAGCCCTTCACAATCCTAGCTCACTTTGGAAGAACTCAAGCAAACGACTTGCAAATCTGAATGGAAAACCCTGCCTGTTCTCCCTATGGAGGGAAAGAGGTAGGCCTAAGGGAAAAAAGATGACTCTCCACCGTATGAGAATGTGTTCTAATATGTGCTACGCCCATCTTTGCACATTTTGTTTTCTGGAGGGTAGGTTTTGTACAAGTTAATATCTCAAAACTGAAACTGCCATCACATAGTGAGGAAAAAGGTTAAAGGTGCTATACATGGGTCAAATACCTGATCTGCAATTCACAGTGCTTCTTATTCATTCATAAGCTTCCTATACTCATCCCTTAAGTGAAAGACTGTATATTTCAAAGAATCACTGTCGTTAATGCCTAATTACTGAGGAATAACTTACCTTTAAGTAAATGTCATCTATCATCACGACCACTGATTCCATTCACAGAAACTGTCATCAGTTCATAAAACCCCATGGTTAGTTTAATGTCTTAGTTTGTTTGTCCATCAGTCCAAAAATGCAGATTACTTACTTTAAAGTCAACAAATTCTCACACTTGCAAAACCACAGCCGTTCACAAATGATTTCATCAGTTTTCCATCAGTTTGTTCTTTCTTTTGCTTTTACTGACCTTTGCTACCTCTAAGGCGCAGACATCGAAGTTGCCTCACCCTATCGCACATTAGCCTAACACATGTGTCATCTTTTCTATTCAGCGTTGCATAAAAAAATGCTGTGAAAGATCCATTACGTCAGATTTTATGATTGCATAATATTAGCACCATCCGAGATTCGCTCAAATCAGTCACCCACGGGGAACATTAACATATTACGCAAATAGTTGAATGCTTTCGACCGCGAGTTACTTTTGTAAACCAACAAACGATTTTAAAGTTTGTATTACTGACTTGTGTATATATTTAGTTAGATGGAGGCACACCCCTAAGTCAAACAACTTCCGCAAAGGTGTCTGGTACAGTCCAGCCAATAGCCACTCAAACTATTGAGAAAACACGTTTCCTCACACTTCAAACGCGCTAAAAATAAAAGGACCTTACACGTACTCTTAGCCTTACTGTGAAGTACTTCACCCACCTTCACTTAACTTGACCGGGAATTTAGCGCTGAACCATCTTCAGGACTTATCTTGTGAAGCGATGTGTCTCAGTTTCACAGCACAAAACAGTTTTACAAACTCACTAAATAACTCTGCTCCACTGGCTGTTTGACATCTTCTTTGACAGCTACGTGTATTACAAAGGCTTCATTCCTTCTCACTTCTTTAGAAGTAAGGTTTTAAAGGCAGTAGCTTACCCTTCGTGTTGCCTTTTAGATTGACAAGCCATCCATCCATCCTTCTTCCTGCACAAGTGCGCCTGCGCATGCACGACCCCAAGCCAACAAACAGCCAATGAGAAAGCTGGAAAAGAAAACATGACCCGCCTCCAATTTTGAATAGTAAACAAAGGCATCAGCGTTGGATGTATTCACTGGGGATTTCAGTTGTCAGTGTAATAATAAATGAACATTTATTGTATGTACAGTAATTTATCAAAGCGATGGAATCTGTAAATAGTCTTTTGTTATCTTGCTGCTTAATGGCAAACGTTGATTTTAGATATTGATTGACAAAAACTCGAAAATCAGTCTCACAAAGTGTCAAAGCCTTGGAAACTGCACAAATTTTGACCCGAATCCATTATGAAATGTTACGTTTATATAGTTAGTGATAATAAATCATCTGAGCAGTTGCAGGAAAAGGTCTAAAGCTATGTAGCCTAAATACTTCTCTTAAGGTTCACATAACTGCTACTTTCCTGAAGTTAAGGACCTGAAAAGTACAGGATTGAAAAGATTATGCCGGTAATATGTTTATATATATATATATATATAGATAGATATACATATTTTTAAGCATATGCTGGGGATAATTTCCAACCCTCTACCAATAAGCAGCTAAGAAAAAGGACAGATGACTGTTTCAAAAGTTATATTTTAAGATAAACTACAATTAATTAATTAACTTTAATGTTTGTTATTGACATCTTCATAAATGTACAATGTGAATCAACACAATTCATACGTGGCTTTTTAACATTTCAGAGATCATGACTAGACTGGTCCAGCAGAGGACATCGATGGACCTGCACTGAGATTCATTAACCTGCCTCACTTTGCCTGAAATCATTCATATCTTCAAGCTTTACAATGATCAGTCTGTAATTTTTATCCTAAATACAGAAGTTAATACCTTATATACACAGATTAAAACTTAAAAGATTACAAAAACAAATGAAAGTAGATTATGTTATGTTGATAAATTCCCCAAAGTAGATAATACATGTAAATGCAGAATATTGTTATTTTAGTAACACTTGGTAGCACTACCCTACTAAGCCCCTTTTTGTATTATATTCCACTTTTTAAATAGCATTCTATTGTATTATATTTTGATTATTACTTTAATTTACTTTGGTTTTCTGAGCCCTTTAATTTTGTGTAATTTATAGATTATTGAACTATTTTGTTTGAGTTGTTTTGTAATTTATGGAGCTATTCTACTTCATTTTAAGTTTGGTTGTGCTTAATATTTTGTCTGCTGTTACTTTTATATTAGCCAATCTGATTGTATCACAGAACTTCATTTTCACTGCAACAACACTGAAAGGACAAACAATCCTTTAAAACTTTGAAATGTTAAACCCACATTAATCGAAAAAGCATAAAAATATAATGCATTATGCAACACCAAACAAGAAACAATAAGATGTTACACACAGACAAAATATATTTCTCTGACAACAACCTGATAGAAACTGACAAAAAGTGAGGAAAAGGGGTTGTCAGACTAGTCTTCATAGCAAGCATTGTTCATGGACAGGATGGGTAGGCGACCACAAAACAGACGTTGCCTTAATGACATCATTCAAGGTGTTTCTTTTGCAGTCAGGCCTCTGTGGTGACCAGCCACACTGCCTATTTAAGGAAACCCACGGTCTTGCGAAAGAAACACTCCTTTCCCAAACGGCTCTGCAACTGCTCACAACTCTCTTTCCTTGTGCTTCCACCACTCCACCATGCAGAGCCTCTAAATGTTTAGGCCCTTTTCTCTAAATAAGGCAGCCTTATCGTAGTTCCTGTCATTTCTCCGTTTTCCCCCAAACATCCCGAGCAGCGTCTGTGGCAGTAGCAAGCTGTAGCCTGTGCATTCTTTTGCCTTGTATGGAGAAATGGCCTGGCCTGGGATGTCTTTGTGCAGGACAGGCCAGTCTCTCCATTGGCTCGGATAGAAAGGGGAGGGACCCACTGGGAGTCTGACTCTTTGAGCAAACTTTTCAGTGCCTGCTTCTCTTCCCACTGCTGTTTCGGGGCCAGACAAAAGGAGTTTGAAGTACTCCCAAACATTTCTACTTGAAGGAAAGGTGAGAATAAAAGCTGTTTTTAAGCCTGGATTGAACAAATAGACAATACATAGCTTTAGAGCTGTTGTTTGGTGGGCCACAAGTGAATTTGATGTGTAGATTTTTGGGTACAATGCTCATCTGTCAGTGGCGAGGGTGAAAGTGAGGATACAGTTACAGGGAGCTGCTGAAATGGGAAACAAGGAAGGAGCAGTAGGAAATTTTCATCCCTTGATAAAGACAGGGAGAAACTTGAAGATGTTATTTATCTCAGAGTCTGAATTTGTGCATAAACTGTATGGATGTGTGCTTACTTCCATGTCATCACCAAGGCACATTAAACAGGGGAATTTCTGAATGCAGCTGACCCATTTAGAGCCGTGTCATTCACACTGTCTTACACACACACACACACTCCTCTGATGATGTCTTTTTATAGGCGATGAGATTTCTCTTCACTCTGTTTGCTTTTGGAATTCCTGACCGTTGGCCTCTTGGTCTGCGCTTCAGTAATATTGACCTGCACGACCTGATGTAAGGCTGTGGGATGACAGCCTGAATGTTTGATGATAGCAGAGTGTGAGCGTGGGTGTCTGTCCTCGTTGGCCAGAGGGACAGAGAAGCTTTGTCACTCCTCGGTGGATAAAAGGGTCCATGGAGGAGCCGAGGCAGCCGGAGAACAAATACAATTGTTAACACAAGCTGAGCTGAGGCACGTCAGCCAAACGCTTGCGTTGCTGTCAAAAATACTTGTTTTTTCAGCTTCTTTATGAATCATTGTTGAGTCACTCTGTGGAGAATGCGGGAGTTTTTAGCTGTTGCTACAGCACCAGATACAGAGGGACTTGAAACCAGGTTCTGTCTTATTGCAGCTTAAAAATGTGAGCTATGACATAATCTCACTCTCACAGAGTCTGTCAGAAGTTTACATGGATCTCATTTCAAAGCGATATCGATGTAGAGATACATACCAGTGAGCCTCTCTCATTACACTGCAAGAATTCTATCAGTGAGGCCAAACAAGACTCCACAATACAGATAACTAATTTCCACTACATACCTCACATTGGACTGTTTACGCTTGAGCCACTTCATTTGAGACTTAAGCAAAGTGTCTGCATAATCCAAGCGTTTTGTGTTGTGTGAGGACTTTACCATCTAGGCAGGAGGGAGACGCTGTAATCAGGCGGAGGAATTCCTCTGTTCCTGAAACCATCAAGTAGAGCTATACACTGTTTTGTTTCCAGCTTCCTCAACGACTGAGAGATGGAGAATGGGAAGGCTTTGGGCCAATTGCACACCTTCCAGATTGCTTCATTTTTCTGGCACACAATGGGACTGAACCAGCCAAACAGTAGCCAAATGAAAGGAAGGATTAATCCAACATGTGTCTGTGATGAAAGAGGGAATGAGAGTGTGTGTGTCTCTGCTTCACTTGGCACACAGTTGTATAAACACCCTTCCTGTACCATTTTTAGCGGGAACCCAAGCATGCAGATCCATATCTGGATTTTTATGTCTTTATGTAAATGTTAGCCATTTGGAAACTTGGGGCAGAGCCTAGGTCGGACATCCTGATTTGCATTGGCAATAAAAATTCAAATTCTATCACAGTGCATTCATCTGTATAGAAATCAACACAAGAAGAACCTTTTTATATTTAGTTTTAAAAAGATAAAGGACCAGTTAGATAGGCAAACCTGTCTTCACATGCTTTTCGGTGAAGCCTTTTATGAATCATGCTGGCAAAATGCACAGGAGACGCAGAAATTTAAGACTAGCCCAGCCCTTTAAATACGATGACACTGTTACAGAGGCATTACCTTTTGTGAAAATGGAGCAGTGAAGAATGCACGTAGCCATTAAAGCATGCAATTAAATAAAGGGATTATAGTTCATTTTGTCTCAAAAACAAAAAACCAAACAAACACTGAATTGTGTTCACCTTTTCTGCACAGAGTTGTTAAGTACACACATTTAAACCAATGCTAAAGCAGTTTGGCCAACTTATCGACAGATTCATGTGAGGAGAAACTAAAAAAAGCTTTTCATATTATCTGAGCAGTTAAACAAAACTTGCTGTCTGCTGTGGAAATATGCACAGCCTACTGTATTTTTTTATTTATTTATTTTTGATGACTGAGAGCCGATATAGAGAACCAGCACATGCTGAAAGAACAAACAGTGTGTCTGTGCGTTGCTGATTGACCGTTACTGTACTGCTTTTCTATTTTCGTAATCATTGTTAGGTAGCATTTCTTGACACAAGATGTATTAGTCAGTGTTTGGGAAGTTTATTCTAGTATGATGTCTAGAACAGAAGAGTTGAAAATAAACAGAAATGCTCCCTTGCTATTGTTCTAATCACTCTAATAGAATCACATGACGCTGATGAAGAAAAGACGCGATGCTACATTCTGTCTGTTTTCTCAGGCTGCACAAGTTGCAATGAGCTGTCACTGACTCACTCTTGTATTTCACATCCTGTGATGAAACGTGTCTAATCTTATGGGAGCAGTCTCTTCCAGGGTGGCAATGGTCTGATCTATAAGGCACAAGTCACCAAAAGGTTTGATGGATATAAAAATTATGTAAATTATAGGCACATTATGTGGAGTTTGACACCATTATCCACATCATCATTAAACCATAAGAGAATTGGCATTATGTACATTAGGTGGTGTGTGTGGGGGTTGGTTTGTCATTTCTTTTCCTTTCTTTTTTTTCAGCTTGCCCCCATGCTGGTAAATTTCTTTCTCTCACTTCCCCTAGAGAGGGAATCGCAGTCTCGCTAAATGTCAGGTGCTGAGATGAGTGTGAAAATGACATGTCTTCACAGTACAAGCAGCAGCTAACTCAATCTCCTTCCAGAATTAAACCTGCCACTCGTGTCAGGGTCTGCAGGGATTTTCCATTTGTCTGCGCATGTGAGTGTGTTCAATTGTTTGATTGTGTTGGAGCCAACGTGCAATAGGATGCGGAGAATAGAGGGACAGGCAGGTTTGTGCAGGAAAAGAGTAGATAAATGTGGTCGAGTCCCAAAGAAGTACGACATCTTGAGCTGGGTAACTAAGGTGATGTTACTACCGCGTGTCATTAATTCACAATTCATTCGCTGTAAAAAAAAAAAAAAAAAGAAAAAAAAAAGACTGCTCTCTCTTTGTATAATGTCTTTGGGGGTTACAACGCTTTTATCTAATTTACGAATATGTGCACAGGTCCAGATCCAGACGCCACCATGTCGAGCAAACGTGCCAAGGGAAAGACCACCAAGAAGCGCCCGCAGAGAGCCACCTCCAATGTCTTTGCTATGTTTGATCAGTCTCAGATTCAGGAGTTTAAAGAGGCGTTCAACATGATCGACCAGAACAGAGATGGTTTCATCGACAAGGAAGATCTGCATGACATGTTGGCCTCTCTGGGTAAACAGTGTTACATTTATAGACGTGACAAAATATATACTACTAAACAGGTCACATTTTACTTGTAAGAGGAACTTCCCTTAGGAATTGAGGGCATTGTTTTTTCCACATTATAAAACTGGAGGATTAGCAAAACTGCAGTTCTGGTGATTGCCAGAGATGATGGTGATGATGGTGATGATGTTGTCAGGGTTATTTCTGTTTTCCAAGTTTAGGCAGGGAGATCAGAAAGAGAGTGAAAAATTAGGGAATCAGAAAAATGTTTTCCAAGTGTGTGGAAGTTCAGCGCCAAAGTACTGGAACAGCCCTTTTAATACATATATATTAAGATATAAGACTGAGGCTTTAGCTAGTCAAATGTGCCTTTTTAATTAAAAAATAAATATGTTAAATAATCCCAAAATGAAGTGTAACATAGTAACTGTAACAGAGATCAAATACTTAAAACTGGTTCTAAATGCATTAGTTCTGACACAGTTTTGGTTACTGCAGTGT
The DNA here is from genome assembly GCF_964374335.1 of Astatotilapia calliptera. NCBI lineage: Eukaryota > Metazoa > Chordata > Actinopteri > Cichliformes > Cichlidae > Astatotilapia > Astatotilapia calliptera. The sequence continues at coordinate 25,789,716 of NC_137426.1, read as the reverse complement.
GATCGAGTCCAGTGCTTCCTCAAAAGAAATCAAATAGTAGCTGCACACTTTGCACTGCAGTACAGAACCAGTGCAAATGAGATGCATGGTAATCTGGGATCAGTCCATACTCTGTTAAGTTTAATAAGAAGTGCAAGTATGACAAGGTTGCCAACTGTACTATATTCAGAGATGGGCAGTAACGCGTTACTGTAATCTGATTACTTTTTTCAAGTAACGAGTAAAGTAAGGGATTACTATTGCAAAAACGGTAATTAGATTACCGTTACTTTCCCGTAGGAACGCTGCGTTACTGCGTTACTAAAACCGTGAATCTTTTTGCGAGAATGTCTCATGACAGTGACGTAAGCGAGTGCGACGTTCGTGGCAACAGCTGTGTGCAGATCAACAATGGATCAAATATCAAGTGCAGGAGAGAGTATGAGCGTGCAGCGTTTAAAGCGTGGAAGTACTGACCTTACTTTGAGTTTGATTCCATAAAAAGTGACAAAAACATTAGTGTCCATTGTGCGTGGGAAGAAAACTTCTTTTTACAGCGAAAACAACCCCTAAACTTCCAAGCAAGCACCGAGTGCGCTATGACGTAATGGGAAACTCACAGAGAAACTCGCGGATTCTTCCACTGACCGCTGCGGCACACCTGCACCAGGGTAAACCTCCGCCTACCCTACTCCTGCTTTACAGGTGAAAATAGAGCAAAAGGACCGCTAGTCTTTGATTTTATTTATTTACTGCTGTGTTTTACTTGCATCTATTTGAAAGACTGAGTGTAAACACAAAAAAATATTTTATTTTATGTGCCGGAATGTGCAGAAAATAGATTTAAATGTTAAACTAATTTATTCAAGTCAGAGAATGTTGCATATAATTAAATGTTTTCTTGATGCATGAAGTTAAATACGGAGCCCCGCAGGGGACATGGGAGAAAAAAAATTAAGACGGACTTTTGCGAGATCCCGAGTTAGTTTTGCGAGATCTCGCAAAACTTTTAGCCGCATTCTTCGGATGGCGGCTCGAAGCCGACCGGGAGGTTGAGGCACGATGTGCCGGGAAAGCGGTGTTCCTCCCGGCTGTAGTAGGTCTCGACCTCCCGTTAAATTTTAAAAAGAGACTTTTCCATTTGATTACATTTTATATGATGGATTATGTAGAAAAAGTAGAATTGGGCTGAAAGATCTATCGCTTTATCACCTATTCAGGTTGTAAATTGTGTTTTTAAAAAGTAACTAAGTAATTAATTACTTTTGAAAATAAGTAATCAGTAAAGTAACGGGATTACTTGTTTGGGGAAGTAATCAGTAATTAGTTACTGATTACTTTTTTCAAGTAACTTGACCAACACTGACTATATTAAAGACACTTTTGCGATTTTAGTCAATATACTTGTTAAATAGGATTTGCAACAGAAAGGAGATTCACATGGCTGAAAGTTGAATCAAATAATATACAGAAAACGTTGATTTTTAGAGGGGTGTTGAGGTGGAAGTCATTACCACTTCAAATTGTACATAAGAGTACGAAAGAATACTTGAAATATTTATTAAAACAGGATTACCAAAAGCAGGAAAATGTGCAATTAAAATGGATCTTGGGTTGAGTATGTAAGGACCACAACAAGAATAGCAAAGACCTGTGATTCCAGGTAAACTAACTATAAGTGACACTTAAATGTTCATCCACACTTGCTGGTTTGGGCCGATTATTTCTTATTATCAGACAACAAGATGTTAATTCCTAGATGAGCGATGGATGCATGTGACAATATTCTTCCTCAGGTAAGAACCCTTCTGATGAATATCTGGAGGGGATGATGAGCGAAGCACCAGGGCCCATTAACTTCACCATGTTCCTTACCATGTTTGGAGAGAGGCTCAATGGAACAGACCCCGAGGATGTCATCCGCAATGCCTTTGCCTGCTTTGATGAGGAGGGATCTGGTGGGTCAATACGCATCTTGTACACACACGCACAAATCCCGTTTCACTCTGCCAGGGCTCGGATCATTAACTCCCCTCTCAATTCTCCACGTCCAAGGTGTGATCCATGAGGACCATTTGAGAGAGCTGCTGACCACCATGGGTGACCGCTTCACAGATGAAGAAGTGGACGAGCTATTTCGGGAGGCTCCCATCGACAAGAAGGGCAACTTCAACTATGCAGAGTTCACCCGCATCCTCAAACATGGCGCCAAAGACAAGGATGACGAGTAGAGGGAGAAAATGACTGCCTCTGGCCTCCCCCCTGCACACATGCTGCACCACAAATCCATCTGTAGCTCCTGTCTTTGTCAATCTTGCAGATTTGAAAGGAATTCATGTAGGACTGAAGTATATCTTTTATAAAATGGCAGAAATAAATTATTGTACATTTAAATACCTACATGTTTAACAAGGGTGGCATGTCTGAAGTAATTTGAGATCCACTTTTTTGTTTTTTACATTTAAACATCATTCCAGATGTTGCACCTGTCTTCATCCATATTGACTGCAGTTTTTCTGGCCTTTGTAGACAACATGATTGGATTTTGGAGATGCATTAAGCAGATCTGTGTATTTGTGCAGAGGCCATTTGACGTACTTCATACAATACCAGCCATGTTTACCTCTTCCTGCCAGTTAGCTACCACACCTGCACAACTTGTCTCCTTTTCTGTCTAATATATATCCTTGTATGATGAAAACAGATTAAAGAAAAAAAAAACCTGACCTTTCATCATTTTTATTCGGTTTAGACAATCAAATGTGGTGCAAATATTTCCTGTAGTTGAAATGGTCACTAGGAATGGCAGTCAAAAGTGAGATCATCCTCCCGTCAGCTGGTTGTGTGTATTTGTTAAAGGATCGGGTATGTCTGTGTTGTTGAAGGAATTCAGTTTCGAAATTTCTCAGGCAAATAAAGTGAGTGGAGAGTGTGTTCGGCGTATTTTTAAAATATTGCACCATGCCTGCATTCAAACATTTCTAGCATTTCATGACAGCGCTTTTTTTCCTACAAAGCTGCAGTACAGTATTGTGCTTTACATAACTGCCAGATACTTAAATTGAGCTGGAATGCAACCAATAAATATTTACTTACAGCTACTTCATGTTGCAGCGTTAACTAAATAAGTACATATTCACTAACACATTTACTGACATGAATGGTTTTTGGTTGTTTTGTGTCTTTATCAGGGGTTTAAAGAGAATGGACCAGTTTTTAATAAATTTGATTAAAATGTAACACTTTTCTCTGCTTGTTAGGCTGAGCCTTTGAGGTAGGACAGAAAGAAACATTGGATTCATTTTGAGAAATATGACATCCCAGCTATGTTTACATGACTTGCATATGAACAGAAACAAATATGCATGAGCTGTTGTATGTTGCAACCCCCCCACCCACCCCACCCCTTTCTAGTTGCTTAAATTTTTAAATCTCATATCATAGACCAGAAGAAATCTAGGTGTCGGGTTGCTATTATAACATCTGGACAGTAAAATAAAGATTTTCCTCAACAGCAAATCAATTTGTCCCATTAAATTGGTCCAATTGTAATAAAACTTCTTGCCTCTGTATATAAAGACAAGTGCCACCATAAACCCTACAGAATCATATTTTTACTCGTTTAGATTAAAAACATATCTGGGAGTACATGTGCACACACACACACACACACACACACAGTAGTAGATGGGCTAAAATAAACATGCTATTTGAAAGCTGTTTCAAATAGATATTTTGTCATTTAAATTTTGTAATTTGCTAAAAGTAAAAAAAGAATGCTTCCTGTTTTTGTTTTTTGTTTGTTTTTTTAAACGAAACATCTCACAATGATAGACAGATTGCAAGTTAGAAACTTCGATATTTAAACCTTTAAAAGCAGCTTCAAAGGTTTTTAAATTTCTGAATTTTAGCCAAGATGTTTGAAGAAATCAAGGTCAACCCCACTACTGCACAGAAGGAACTCACAAGTGATCAATTTGCTTTCAGAAGCAAAACAAAGACAAATGAAACATTTATAAACAGTTTTGAAATTTTATTTCCTTGAAAGGCTCATACAAAAAAAAGAAAAAAAAAAAAAGACAAGACATTTTAAATTTAAGGCATATATTGCACAGACTGTTTAAGTCTTTAATATAAAATGAGACATCTTAATCAGTTGTAGGTTTAAGGCACAACAGTCAGCCATACTACCAGCAGTCAGTTGCGAGTCACATGAAATTGAATGATCACGTTTTGAATGCATGTAGCTCTACAGAGGCCACACAGTTATAAAGCTTAAGTCAAAACATCAAAAAAAAAAAGAAAAAAAAAGCACATCATAGGAAACTTAATATAAAGCACTGCCATTAAACAAAAACGCCTTAGTCATCCATCCAGTATTACAACCATTAAGGTGTACTCACAGTGACATGATTTAGCATCAATGGAAAAAAAGAAAGAAAAAAAAAAAGAAAAGAAAGAAACATTGCGTTTAATACTTAATATCCTTGACATGACCCAAGTCTGACATGACTTTTGTAAATTGAGGTATAAATGCACATCAGACAGAATACCTGAACAAAATAAAGCCTTAAAAAGAAAAATCTAAATCCTGAAATACAAGTGGCAGTGAGGAAAAAAACAAAACAAAAACAAAACAACAACAGTAAAATAAAAATGTATGACCATTTTCCCATGTTCATATCTGACAAGAGCAAGACAGGAAAGAAAAAAAAAAAAGAATTTTTTTTTTTTTTTTCTAGGAATGATTGTGATGGTCGATGCTTGGCAGTATGACAACATTTACAACCCACACATTTATTTAAACAAAAACGCAGAATAAACCTAACCGTTTGAGCTAAACACAGCTCGGTAACACTGGTAAACATGATAGTATTGTAGATTAACTTTTGCTACAGCATTATTCTCATACAAATGTAACTTTCACACAAACACTGCTACTGTTAAAAGTTGAGATGGCATTTAGCCACAAATTGTGGTTCATCCTATTACAGTTTCATGGAAACTAAAACTTTATGATTAGAAAGTCTATAGAAACCATTTGTAAATAAAAGTGGAAATCACAGATGAGGAAATACTAGAACATTAAATATACAAAAAGTCAGCTACTGAGTGTGGTACATTTGCTTTGCAGAGAACCTATGTGCACAGAGAAATATCTGCTGAATAAAATGGGAACATAGAAACCATAAATATTATAAACCATAAAAGCACCATTTCTCTCACTAAACTGAATGCGTCGTGGAGTTGTGAGGGCTTCATGTTAACAGATGATTGCCTAGAAGAAACACATGTTTTTGGCTAAATCACTATAATACTGATTTTAATTAAAACTACAGATATAACTGTAGAAAAAAAAAAAAGGGCAAAAAAAAGGGCAAAAAAACAAAAACAAAAAAAAAAACAAACAAAAAACCATATACTTCGCAGAAAGTTGACACAACAAGTCACTCCCCTTTTAACTAAAACAACAGGAATACATTATGAAAGGGTCCGAGCTTGCTGCTGTAAAAATCAGTTTCTCTCATCCCAAAAAAATGAATAATAATAATAATAAAAAATAAACACATTGCACTAAACTAAGAAGATGGTGATGTGAATATTAAAACAAAACCATGCCCTCATTTTTATCCTAGAGGGGAGTGGATGTTTCGCAGTCAGTGTCTTTTGTACATTCAATAAAATCCAGTACTGCTACTAAAGAGGCCAACTTTGCTGGTGGTGCCAATTACACCAAAAAGTGGGCGATCAATACATCCTGGTAAAAATGGTAAGAGGTTAAAAAACAAAACAAACATAAAAAAATTTTTTTTGCATTTACGCTACAGGAATGTTCATTATGAAAGTGATTTAAGAAAACCCCCTTCTGTTGTCAAACAGCATAATAAACACAGTCTCTTTCCCATCTCTTTTTCTATTTTATAAGTACCATTATGTTGGTTACTTTACTTCATCCCAGTTTGCACATCTGATTAACTAATTCCCCGCTGCACATTCTACAGGCTCAGGTTTAAAAATCATATCAAAACGTACTGGTGATGAATAAAAAAAAAAAATAATAATAATACATTCTCCAATATAGTGTTGTCCATACTAAAATTAGTGTTTGGTCTACACAACTATATATATATATTTTTAAAAGAGCTCCTAGTTGACAGTTTCACTCACCGGGTGCAGTGGGCCCCACACGGCACTAATGGGGGTTTTCCCCAGGGAGCGGCTTTGCCTGGTGACCATGCTCCAAACACGGGGCACAGAAGCTGAATTCCTCTGTGAACTACTGCTACTTGTGCTGGTACTGCTCGGGGACGTGGGCTGCTGGGAGGCGGTGTGCTGGGAACTGAGGCCAAGAGGAGGTGTGATGGATGCGGACTGGGGCGAAACTGAGGCAGCGGCTGAAACCTGGGCAGAGGCTGATGCTGGGCTTGTAACTGGGGCTTCAGAAGACATGACAGCTGAAGATGGCAGTGGGCATGCTACTGCAACTGGAGTTGAGGGGGACCTGGGACATGGCAGCTGAAGTGGTATTCCTCTGGTGGGTGGAACAACAGCTACATTTGTGGATAACTCCTGATTTGCAGAGACGGAAGATACATTTGTGACTGGCAGAAGGACTGGGGATGGCACTGAGCCCGGCACACTTGCAGGACATGTAGTGGACAACGGAGTTGCAACTGAGCTGAAGGCTAAAGCTGGTGAGGCTGGAGCAGCTACTGGTTTGTGAGGATCTTGCTGTTTTAAGACTAAGGCAGGTACTGGCATCATGGTTGGCAGATGGGCTGTAAGAAGTTGAGGCTGATCCTGCTCTATGTGGCAAACGATGACTTTATTCATATGAAGAGGTGATATCCCTGGAGCTGAGAAAAAGACTGGAGCTGGGACTGGAAGAGATGCTTCTGTACTCGCAGGCACCGAATCCTTTCCCGAAGGCACATCTGATGCTGGAACGGTCATAGCTGTCTCCATTAGATGCTGCACCCTGGAAGGATCCAAGACTTGTTGGTTGTCTTCTGGAGGAGGTGTGAGGCCTATCTCTCGGTTACAAGTGCTGCTCTGTGACTCTGCTTGTTCAGTCTCTGTGGGTTTATTCTGGCTCTTCAGCTTCATTTCGTTTTCCAGCTCTATAGCTTTCTGCGCAGCTACATCTGCGAGGAGGCGCAAAGCACTAAAGTCCGGGGGAGCGCATTGATCTGGAGGAGTTGGTGGAGGTGTGTTGAAGAGGCCATTGGTGGTGCTAGCTGCTGTATTTCTGCTGGCAAGACTTGCCAAATAAGGCCCCTGTTCTTTCACTTTCATCAGCAGACTTTGTGCATCCAGCTTCATCAGTGCCTGGACTGACACTTCCTTACCAGGGTAACCTGCTCCTGTCAGAATAGCTGTTGCTGTGCTTCCGAGAACACCGAGGTCGAAAACAGGGGCAGAATGAATGACAGATGGGCGCTCCGGCAATGGGTTGGGAGAGGAGTGGCCCTCATTTCTACCTACAACCTTGCGAGAGATGGTGAACTTGGTGGGATCTTTGCCATCCTTGCGAAGCAGGTCAGGGAGCAGGCGGCGACGTGCGTTGATGAACCAGTTACAGATCTGGGAAAATAAATACAAAAACTGTAGATTTCAGGTATGAGAAGAACCAATATTTTCTGCTTACCAGCCTAAAAGAAGTGTCAGACAACTGACGCAAACAGCAACGTTTCTTCACCTAAACCTGTACCCAAGCACCACTCCCTCTAGTGGTACAGCCTCTCACATGACAAGACAAGGCGTGAGTGCCCCCATACAGCTGGCAGCAATGAAGGTTTGAGCTCAAATATGCTGAGCCACAGAGAAGCCAGTCAAAGGCATTCCAGTGAACTGACTACATAACAAGAAACTCTGCTGCAGCCTCATACTGATCTGCAAATGCCTTATCTAATGCAGCCTGTCTGTGCATGCCTACGTGTTGGGAGGGAAAGAGGAAACGTCTACCACTGATGCAACAAAGTAAAAAAAGGAAGGCTGGGAAAAATGCTATTCTCTTTAGTACAATGCATACATTCCACTAACATTCAACTATTGTTTTGCTTTCACTTGTTCACAATCAGAAAGAGCAGTTAAAGCAGCAAGTGCTTTTAGATTTACATGCACAATCCATCAGACATCATCAGCCAAATACGCGTCACACTTGTTTGTACTAACAGACGTAGCGTCGTGCCTCTGATGCAAGTTTCTCTCGCGAGTGAAAAGAATAAATCAATAAATGAAAACCTGCTCCTTACCTGCAGCACCGTGAGGCTGGTTTGGCTCGACAGACTTTGTTTCTCCTGCTCTGAAGGGTAGGCGTTGAAGCGGTGCTCGTACAGCCAGCTCTTGAGAATCTGCACCGCCTCCTTGGGCAGGTTACCACGGCGACGGCGCTTCCCAGAGAGTCCCCTTCCTGACAGGTCGAGCGGGGAGCCATCATCGCTGTCCGCTGAGGTGTGCTCCTCACGCTCCGGGCAAGTATCCTCTGTGAGAGCTGAGAGAAAATAGGCAAGACGTCAGTCACTTTGACTTTTACACCCCTGGCTGACTTGGTTTGTAGGAGGTAGTCCTTATAAAGTATTCTGATTCTGATGTTACCCATCACTTATTCTGGCTCATGCATGGTGTGGTTTAGGCACAGTTCTTCAGACACCAGGTAAACAAACATTAAAGGAAGGTAACCGTTTGATCAAGGACATAAAAGTAACAGTACTTGTTTACTGCTATTTTTTTAACTATTACATAGTAACAAACAGATTTACAAGAGCTTTGTGATATTGTGCTACACATGCCTTGCAAAAAAAGACTTATGGTTGGCACTGGAGGGAATCTCCCCTCAAAATGGAGCATGCCTGATCCCAGGGGTGGGCAAGTGAATGCAGTAAATGTCCTTCTGTGGGGCTGGGTGAAACCTGACCCCCGGGGGTAGCGCCTGTCCTCACAAAGACATTGTGGCCATATCAACATCACAGTAGCTAGTGGCCCAGGAATCTATTGACAATGCAAAGCACCTCGAGCCGATTCAACAAAAAGGGCAGGAGGGAAATAAAACAGCTATTACTATTAATAAAAACATTTCAGACAGCCCGACTCTATGAATAGGATAGATATTTCAAAAAACAGCCTTAATGTGGTCAAACTGGGTCTGACAAAAAAACAGGACTTCTCGCTTGACAGAGATTTGAGGCATTCCCTGCAGTGCCCCGAAGAGGCGTGACGTACGTGATACTACAACTCCACTGGCTCACGGCACGGACCCTTTAAGATCTACAACAAAAAAAACTCTCCAAACTATCTTACTGACAGCAAGCAAATACAATTCAGTGCAGGGCTGGCTTAGTAAGGTTTCATTCCGATAGGCCAGCTTGTCACATCAGCATCACGCTGATCAACTTGTGTTTACAAAATGTCCTCTCTACCTTTGTAGGCATCTGGAGCTCGGGGTCGCCTTGGAAAGCCTTGAAAAAGTAAAAAAGTTTAATACATGGTCACGGCCTCAGGCTGCTGAGACCGTAAAAAGAAAAAAATGATCGCCCAGCTATGCACAACAGACCGCTTTGTTAGAGAAATTAGGATGCATTTCAAAATACAAAACAAAAACCCCCACTACTTGCATAAAATAAAATATGACCAACCTGGAGGGAAAACGGGTAAATTAGCCATGTGGAAGGCACAAAAGGAGGCGAGCAGGGACGCACAGCCTCCCCGCATGTCGCTCCGCCAGATGGACACCATGCCTGCCTCCAGAGATAACTAGCTGGCTAGCTGTCCCTCCAAATTTCAACACAAACACACGCTGCATTTGCTCGCAACAAAAACCCCCGCATACCAGCCAGAGTCAACAGCGAAAAGCCACGCAGGGGCTCGTAGGCAGACACTCCGCTGGCGAGAAACGGACACGGCAAAAGACGAGTAGAGCTCACCTCTTTTGACTGCTTTCATTCTTTGTCGATAGCTGTATGGAAAACACGCAGCTGTCCAAGTTGCTCGTTGTTACAAAGCGTGCCCGGGAGCCAAACGATGGTTGACACAGCGACACTTTCTTCCAAGGCGCCGAAGGTGTTGGTGCTCTCGTCCCGACTCCAAAAAAACTAAAAGCCGTCGCCGCTAGAGTTGTGCCGCACGGAGGTGAGGAGAAAACAAAAGTCACATTTCCACCACACTCTTCGCTTTCTTGCAAAGATAAATGTTGGCTGTCTTCTGTCGCTCCTTCCTTTTACCTGCAGCGGTTTGCTAATCTTGACAGTCCGTCCCACCCCTTTCACAGCTGTCGGCCAATCGCGTCGCGGCGTTTATTCCTAGGCGAACATGCGCCAATCGCGGCGCGTTTTCAGGCAGAAGACTGGCTCGGTGTCACAGTGAGTGACGGGAGAACCATTTCATTCAAAATACAGCGCAGTCATTGAAACATTCTTATTATCTCGACGCGGTTAAAACCGGAGGGGAGCAACTAGCAACCCAGTGGTTACATAGACACAAGCGGGATGTATATATAACAACGGTGTAATCCCTTCAGACCACTGTGGTCATTTTATTATCGTCTCCAGGGGATAGCTTATATCTCTGTTTGAGATATGTAAAACGTAACACAAAAACATAAGCGTCTTAAGAGTTGACTGGTGATTTCTTATTCATTTTGCTCGGTTTCTGTTCAAGCCCGAGAGGCTCGTTTGACAAAAATGGGACTGTTTTGATTTCTCGACATCTGTGGAAGACTCAAACTCCTCCAGAAAATAAGCGGGAGTTTTAAATGAAGACTATAGATCATAGTATGTTTTCGGTGTTAAAAACGATTTTTACACTTATTTAAAACAAAAAAGCAAAGGAAATCACCTTTTTAAAAGAGCAAAACACTAAAATAAAGGCAGCCATGATGACGTTTTTGAGAAAGTACTGTGTGCATTTATTGAATTTTAGGTCTCTGCATTATACATTTGAACAACCTTGAAATAGTATAAATAGCTCTACAGCATTGTAAAAGATGGGGATTTTAGTCCGACTTTGTTCTTATTTACAGAAGACATTTTTAGAAGCACGGGGAGAAATGCAAGATTATTAGTTTTGTCTTAATATCAAACAACCCTTTTACTCAGTATTGCGCATATACTTTAAATATTACCAGAGTATAGTGACAAGAATCTAAGTAAATCTCACTTTATGAGCACATCCACTCACTCACAACTTTGTCTCAGACAGCACAACCAGTTTTACTAAACCCACAGACCTTGAATTACACACAGCCTATAAGAGTAGTTTAAAGAACAGATTTAAAGTATGTGCTTGCTTCATAAAGTATTTCTTCTAGGATTTGTACAGACACTTTTTGCTACATCATATCTCTCATGTTTAAAAGAGTATTGCCCCTGCCCTTCACCCCCTTTTCCCAGTTATATTCCAAAGTCAGAGAAACAATGAAGGGATACGAAAGAGCTTTTTGTCCTCCCCCTCTCTTCAGAGTACTGCGTGGGGTTAGTTTCACTAGATTCACACTGTCTGATGGAAACACATTTAAATGTGCAAACATGTATCAAACTTGGATTCCCAAAATGAAACTTTTACCCTTTCACAGAAAAAAAAATATAGACTGCTCATCAAAGCTATGCTCTGATATGAAACTCATCATGCATTTAGTGTGATGCTAAATAAAAGCCCATTCATTATCACCCATAAAAATCAATAGTTTAGAGCAGCAATCCCCCCCACCCCCCACAGTGCCACTGAGTGAGTCACTGATAAACCTACCCAGGAAATCCAGCTAGGTGTGCCCCAGTGATTATTTGTGTGCTAAAGAACAGCTTTGTTTAAATGTATGAGATGAGCTTTCTTTTGTCTCTTTAAGTACCCCACTTACATCCCCTGGTTTCCCATACATGCACACACACAGACACACACACACACAGACACAGTCATCAGCAGGCTGGAAAAAGTCTCGACTCTCAGTTTGAAACAGATCACAGAACAACTTTCTCTGTGTTCCTGGCCTCCTCCCCTTAGTGCACCGGAGATGCCACATTTGTGTTTTACCTGCATTCAAGTCCTACGGTTTTGTGCAAGCAAGCAATATGTGGGGGAAAAATATGAAGAAAAGAAAATGATACATGAAATTATGTAACATATTACATAATTATTAGGTATTGTAAAACATGGCAGTGAGTGCATAGAGTGAAGACACTGTCATCTTGTCGTTGATACATATATATCCACTAGAAGCCGCCCTGCTTACATATAGAAGAGACATCTATGCTTATTTTAGGAGAAGATTTCATCAGACGAGTTCTTCCAGACAGTCAGAAATTAAATCAAGCCAACCACCAAGTTTGAGTCACACTGTAGGCCTCAGATGTTAACGGCCCTATTCACCCCCAGTCAAACGGAAGGGGGTATACTGACAGCCATCACGGAGCCAACTATTGACACCTTTGTGCCATTTTTCTGGCTGAGAGACATCCCCAGCAGGCAAACACAACAGCGAAAGAATGGTGAGCAATCAAGAGTAAGAAGTGGTGCTTACTTGGTATTTCCAATTCAAATTATGTACTTCTGGTTCACAGCAGGTGAGAAACAGACACTGCAACAGCTAAGGCCAGTGGCAAGTAATTAGGAGAGGACAGTTGGAGTTTGTTTGCTTACCAACTGAAAGTGGAAGACAGGCAAATGACAGTGGTTGATCTAAGGCATGTCAGGGGTGACTCGCTGGTTCGGTATGCTACTCGCAGTGTAAAAATCTAAAGTGAGGGGATATGTGCAATCAAAGCGATGTGTCCCCTTCATGCAAATTATGCAATGCCAGCTATGTAATTTCACTGTAAACACATGGCAGAGACATCATATGTTTTCTTGAGTGAAAAAAAAGAAAAAGAAAAATCAGCCCCTGTTGCTGCAGACTTCAGAAACGATGCTTTTCAAAATGCAAACTCCTAAGTTCATGAACCAAACGAAGAGGTTTGATCCACAAGTGATGGCCAGTTCTGCTGTCAAACATGGACTTATCAAAATCTTTAAATCTATATGTTGCTATGGCTACAGTGTACTTAATCTATTTTCACAGTCGACATTTGAGTTCCTTGAAGCTGACATTTAAATACACAAGATGAATTTAAAACAGTGAATTCATCTTTGGCTTACGCAGTCTTCAGTGGAAAGAAAAAAAAGCAACTGAATAAATGATTAAAACACAATCACTAATGTATGTAATGCTTTAATAAGAAAGTCTTCTTTGAATAAAAATAAGTGCAGGTATTTTGGGTGCTCCTCTGATGGGGGGGAGATAATGTAACAATGAACTTTGATTTCGTTATTTTGTTGAGTGATGGGAAGCAAAATAAAATCAAAAAACACTTCTGGAAACACGAAACCTGCTCACTGTGCCTGCTGCATGAAGCCTAGATGAAAGCACTTAAAGAAGTCAAATATTTAAGTATCTGCAGTTACAGCACAAACAGAAAATGCTAAGGTAGTGGAAAAGAGAAGACAAAAGACACCAGGAGGAGTGAAAGATTTCGTCCCAACAACAGGAATAAATATTCGGTATATAGTTCCCCGTGTCATTCTGTCGGTTAACATTACCCCTCAAAAGTTTGAGGTAATTTTGCAAAACTCCCACTTCACATCTGTGAAAACATGTATAAAACTAAAAATGACCAATCAAAATATACCCAAACTTGAGCTGGTACACTGGACTTCTCAGACAAGTCTGAAATTAATCAGACTTATAACATTCAAACACAAAAACTAATTCATGAATGCAAGCAAATAACAGTAATTGGGATCTTCATTAAAAAGAAAAAAAAACTCTTTTGCAAAACAACAACTTTGATAATTCATGGTTACCAACAATAATTATATTTAGAATTAAACACATCATTTTTATTAAAGAGCGTGCGCATGCCGGTGGACTGACCATTAGACGAACATTAAAAAAAGATTTTTGTAATTGCCAATACTGTTAATTTAGGGCAGCTGCAGGATAAACCTTACGCTGCGTATAAAGTAAAGGTTTACAAAAATGTTGCAGATCAAAATGTATTAATCAATCATTACTGGAATCTATATCAAGGGATCAATCCTGTGCTCCAGTGGCAGATTACATCAGCAAGTGCAAGATAGCTACCTAACTTCTATCTATGCATGACAGCTATCTCGATAAAGTGTTGTGGCTCACACACAGTACAGAAAGAAAGAGTGCACCAGGAAAGATGTTCCCTGTCAAAGATTCTGGTAACTTATTGATAATAAAATAATTATAACCCTCGTTGTGTTTCTGGTAATTATCTCCTATATTATATCGGATTAATGACATTTTATTTAGCTTGCATTTTTCCACATTTGTGAAAAACGTTTCTCAGATATATTCCACATCTTTAAATTATACCAAAAATATCAGTTATAGTGCTGCTAGCCTGACAACATGACTATAAATAGATTATTTTTTTTCACTGATTTTGCTGAGAGCTGCATGTTTCACTTGGGGAGAAAAAAACTGACACTCTGGGTCTTTAGATGCAGAGTGCTGACTCGTGCTTCTCAGGCAGACTGCTCTAACTTAACACGAGAAGCGAACATGGTACTGGTAATGCAAGCAGTGCGCTCCTGACCTATTTGATAATGTTATGAAAACTGTATCGCTGATTAAAAATATTGGATAGTTAAGAGCCTGATAGATCAGCCTTTATGGGTTTTAGAGTAGTCTCAAAACGCTCTTAAAAAAAAGGGAACTACCTATTACATGCCTGAAAAGTTAAACAGTGTGTACTGTTCTTTTCACAAACCAACATGATTTGGCTCTTATGGGAACCATTTCATAAAGCTGCCAATAGAAGACTAGAAACTCTGATTTATGAGTGATTTACATCTCCTAGCGCAATGATCTACAGGGTTTTATCTCATTCTTTCTGTTCTCTTTAGAGCTGGTTTGCACTTCTCAGAGTAGTAAAAAAACAAAAAACAAAACAAAACATTGTATGAATCAATAAATGTTTTTATTAAGTGACAATATCTGGACCTGCTTCAGCCATTTCCAATTACCTTTTATTTTGACTGTTTGTTTTTCAGTTATTTTCCCAGGGGTGATTCTCTTATTTCAATTTACCGGTAATTTCTATTCTTTGAAAATGTTTAGGTTTAGTGTCCATTTAAATTAATATTATATGGACTGTATAAATAAAAGACAAGATTTAGGAAAATCAGTCCAGGTATTACAATAAAATCACATAACTTTTTGAAAGCAGCTGGTTCACAGTGTCCAGAGATCCTGAGTTTCAAACACATCAAAGCCTCTTCTTGACATAACAGATAGTAATTAAGGATATCTCCTCTATATATTTATTTCTATATATTTATTAGTGTTCCAAGTTCACAAAATTGTTTCAGTTATAGTCTTAAATTCCCCCCAGTTTGTTTTAATTTTAGTTATCTAAAATGTCTTTTTAAAACATCTAATCCACAGTGAAAGAAACAACATTAAATGTAATGGCATGTAATGTAATGGCTTCTGTTAATGGCACAAGTTTTGTCAGCTATGTTAACATAACTGAAAGAGGTTTCCTAATAATTATTCTTTTAATATGACAAACTGGTATTAGGGATCATGCCATTAGAACACAGGAGTGAAGGTATGTATGCCTGAAATGTTGGTAATTGTAATTAATTGCTGCCAATTATAACATTTCTGCTGGTCAGTGCTACATTAGCTTAAAACAAGTGAGCTTCTCTTCACAAAACAAAGAAAACAAAAACATTTCTAAAAAACCCCAAACTTTCGAGCGGTAGTGCGTATCCTAAAATGTCCTCAAGCTTTGCCTGATTATTGGGATGCGTTCTCATTCAAAATCTATTCAGACACTAAACCTAAAGTTTGTTAAAAAACATCTTTGACACAATCGACTCTGTAGGACATACGTAAGAGGTAACTGCTACCTATACAAATACCCCTTTAAACCTGACTTTCAGTTTCATCACACCAAAACTATTCGTAATAACCTGATCTAAACTGATTTTTATATAACTCAAATGATGAAGAAAGTTAACAAACAAACAAATAAATAGGAGGAAGACACACAGGTGAGTTTGTGGTATGTGTGCAGTGTCTGTGATGGCCACAAGGCGGTGTTGTGCAAAAGCTACAAGATGGCCAATGGTCTGGGAAGAGAGCAGGACGATGGAAGACAGAAAAGCATAAACGCTTGCCTTCTGTCTGCTTAAAATATCTTATAGCCGAGATACAGGAACATTTAAAACAGTCTTCATATAGATTCTTTAGGATATAATTGTCATTATAACAATACCTTCATTAACAATTTTTTATGATGATATCAAGAACCGTAACAAGAAAAGATAAAGTTCATCAGCTGAGGTTTTCAATGGCAAGACTCAAATGAGGAGTCTGCTGCTTCAAAGTCCGTTGGGTCCGAGAAATATTCAATGACTTGTTTGCTCATTTGAAGTCACCAGGACCAGCCTATTATTGTATGAATGTGTCAAAACCCTCCAAACTCAGGAATTTCCCACTCTTTTCCCTCCACCCGTACCCATCTTCACTGAGATGACTCATTTACATTGCAAAAGCTTCCTCTCCTTTCTCCAGGTGTTTAACTGACACTTAACTGTCCTTTGTTCCAACCCAACGGCCCTCTCTCACAGTTTCTTTCAGAGACGAGTCTGGGCCTCAGGGACGTAAATTTCGATGCTGTCTGCGCTCTCTGTGGCCGAGTTCTGGCGAAACGAGGCAGCCTTCTTAGCAGCCAGCAGACGCTTGCGAGCCTCTTGTCGCTGTTTCTCTGCCGAGCTCAAGGAAGAGTTGGATGAAGAGTCGGCACTCTTCTCGCGGCCCAGCGGTGGTCGTACCTTACCAGGCTTCTTTGACGCCGCCTTCTCCTCGTCCTGTCGTGTTGGGAGTGACAGAAAGTGACAGAGAGGGAAGAGTAATGTGTGAAAAGAGGAGATAAGGGGGGGAAAAAGACAGATATCATCCAGTGAGAAAATATAATCAAGAAACATCAAGGTCTTTCATCAGTTTAGACAAGATCTGCAGACAGGACTTTGACAAGACAGTACAACAGGGCTAATTCTCTTCAATTAAGATTGAAATAACAGTGATTTTACATGATAAACAGAGACACTGACAGTACAGACACCTGAAAAACAGACACTGAGAAAAAAAAGACTAAACAGTCATTTGAATATAAATTTTCAAAGACATGAAATGGTAACATGAACTGATGGGGAGTTTACATTAAGTTTGAATTATAAGGCTCACAAGACACACCCGATGCACGTATACTGACAAGCAACAGAAGCAAAAGCACCTCAGAGACAGGTAAAACAGCCACTGACATAAAGATGCAGGCACAGAGACACATATACACACAGTTACTTATTAACAATCAACAAAGGACACACAAGCACACAGACTTTTAAATAACAAAAGCCAGAATTCTTTCACATGAACCAGCGCATCTCAGCCATGCTTCGCTGCAACACACAGATCAGAAAAATGACACATGCATGCTCAAAGTAGGGCTTCATACATAAAAACACACAAGCGTCAGCCCTCTTTGAGATGTTTTAATTTTTCCATGCATGCCTACAGGGATCACTCTGGCCCCTTTGGACAGGGAGGCCTTGTAAGAGTTCATCCCACGAAGGGGATGCGGGGTAAAAGAAGAGTGGGAGCAATGGTAGTGGTGGTGGGAGGAGAGAGGCCGGTTTCGGCGGCTTTCCTACCCCAGCCAGGGCACTGGGCAGCAGGGGTGGGAAGTACCTTCCGCTCAGAATTTGACTGGGCAGCTGCAGATGTCACGGGCTGCCAGTCATTGGACTTGAGATGGTACAGCTCATCAAATTTGAGGCTGATGTCTTCAATGGATAGCTGAAGGAGGTCCCAAAAACCAGCCAGGTCCTGGGCTGTAGGGCGTGGGTTGGCATTTGTATTCTAACCAGAAGAGAGATGAAAATGATTGAGGAGTAAGAATACAATACATGTAATCTATATAACACTGTAATGAATATTACAATGAGAAAAGAATCATGAGATATAAAAGCTGACTGCAGTCAAGCGTAAGTGTACAAAGTGTTACACAGCTGATGAAACCTTGTTAAAAATAAAACAGTTTTTTCTTTTTTCTTTTTTTATTACTACCCTTAAGCCCAAACAACTTAACTTCTTTTTGGAGTTTGGAGTTTTTGTCCAGAATGTGAATCAAACTCATTCTGGTTATGGGTTAGTTTGTTTTCCTGCTATCACGGTGTAGCCTCTAAAGCTCCAAAAAAGAAGGATTCTGACAAATTTGCCTGTTTTCAACCTTTTCAGTGTACCAGAGAAGTCTTGTCCAGGAATATGATGCATGTGTGAAAATGGAAAACAAATTTTATATGAAAAATAAATAAATACAAATAAAATTAACCACTGAAAATGTAAAAGTTGGCTAAATCTATTTGAGATGATCTTGGCAAGTAAAAGGGCGGTATCTATGTCCATGATGTGCCATCATCTTGGTGGGATGGTTTCTTTACATCACACTCCGTCTGTCACTGGAACCTCAGGACCTCAGTGTATTGTAGTTTCACCACAGCTGGAACCACCACTGTCCATGGAAGCCTTCAGCTGTTTGACTAGAAAGTAGATAGCACTGACTGTAGGTTTGGTTTTAAAATGAGCACTGTTTCTTACCCGGAAAGCTTATTTGGTTGCTCCTTTTTCTTTTCTTTTAAACTATAACAGACCCTTCCCCTTCTTTTGGCTTTAAACCAACCTCCTTTGAGGCTTGAAAGAACTGCTGCTAATATGTGTTTAGCTGAATTACAACAATGCTATTTACAGTTTAGATTGAGAGTCATATGTAGACAATGCAGATTCCAAGATCATCAGCTCAAACAACCATATGCAAGTTATTCAAACATGTCACCAATTTGACAAGGTCTGGAAGAAGACCCAAACCGGCACCCTCAGATAACAGGAAATGGGTTAGGATGTTGAGGAACAAACCAGGAGCCTCCATTATTTTATAATGCAAATGTGTGCCTGTTGTGTGTGTAATGTTCTGCTGATTAAGCCGCTGCCTCTCTTGGCCAACACACGATCACAAAAGGTATTTTAATTCTCAAGAGTTTTATCTTCTTATTAAATTTAAAAAAAAGTATCAATGGAGGAGGACAAAAGCTGCATAATAGCACTGCCTGCTTTGACCAGCAAGAGTTATGGCACAGAAAAGCTGTTGTTTTCATATTTAGCACTAGAGGGAGCTACATCACAGCTTAACTCTTTTTGTTGAGCTGGAGGGACTACTATCGCAGCACGGTTTAGTCATTTCAATAACATCATACATTTCCAACTCCCACGTTGATAAATTCAGTACTTTGATCTAGAAGGCAACCACTCAGCATCTAGTGTCAAATCAAACTGTTCCCTCTATGTTTATTCTGCTGATTAAACCTGCAGATACTGCCCGATATGAAGTAAAGGCTGCTCTGAGATCTTTTACTCTCACACAGCCACTGCTTGTAATGCTTGGGGAAGGCTGGCTTTTAGATTGTGCCTTCTTTTTCTGTGCACTACATTTATGCAGCTTTATATCACTGCTGTGATCTATATTCATATATTCTAGATAAACCGCGTAGTCGCTCTATATTTCTTACTTTGCAGCATTTGTTGTAAAGGATGCGGTATATAGCCATTTTCACTAAAACAAGGGCTTATTTCTTTATTTTAAGCTCCTTTTCTTTTGTGTGGGTTGATCCCAATGACTTGTTTTGTGTAGGCCTAATATGCTGTATATCAGATTAGTTGTCATATGTGCGATAGCTTTTGTAATCATCAAAGCAAGCAGCTCTTGCTGTGGACACACAAAAAACCCCAACAAATTCCCAAATTGGTAACGGGTACAAGAAACTAGCTGGGACTTTCAGTCTCGTGAGCGAGCCTGCAAAGTGGAATCATCACAGAAAGGCCATGTACACACCAAGTTTTGTTCACACAGTCCCCGGAACTGCTGAAACTTCTGAGACATTAGGAGTTGGGCACTTCCTACTGCACTGCGAATCTTCCCCAGCACTACAGTGAGAGAAAGAAAAAAAAAATGTAACAATCATTGAAGATTTTCTCTTTTCTTTCTTTCTACCTCCTAAAGTAGAGACAGAATTCATAGTGGCACTTTACACACTGACCTGCATACAGTTGGTCTCACTGGGTAAACACTTGCTGGTTTTTTTCTTTGGTGCAGAACATTATCATACAAAGCAAAACTTTAGGGTCTAGACGTAGGTGTAGGAAACAGTGAATCTAACAGACTCCACAGGATGTCATGAAGGGGATTACAGTGTATTGGACATTGTGATTCTATTTAAAGTAATGTAAGCCTATATAGATACCCCAGCCTTCTGTCTGTCACTTGTTACTATGCTAGTCTTTTGCTTTGTCAAAATCAGGACAAACATCTGTCCTGACAAAATTGCGGCTTCTATTCAATCACTGCATTTACTGTAAAACACACACACACACACACACACACACACACACACACACACACACACACACACACACACACACACACACACACACACACACACACACACACACACACACACACACACACACACACACACACACACACACACACACACACACACCTGAGTATATGTCAAATATATAGTCAAATATAGGAAAGGGCCTTGTCTGAATATTGACCACCTACAGCCCTGCTTGTGTGTACTGTGTGTATTTGCTCTATGCCACAGGCTGATGTGGAGGCATTAATCTAATCTGGGGGTTTAATCAGGTCCAGACTAGATTTGTGTAATTCTGGAGATTAGAGGCCCGTTTGTGTGCGGTAACCCCAGGTATTACCGCCTCATCCCTGCCATGCTGTGCAACTCTGATAAGAGTGAGAAGAGGCCTTGAGGCAAGACCCTATAAACGGAGCTCCACACCAAGTGCCGGAGCGAGACAACAACAGACGTTTGGAAGAGCTGAAGCGCTTCGGTAGTGATTTGACATTTAGCCTTGGCGTGCTCTTTCTGGAACTTTCTGGCTTAAATTATGGCTATGTCAACCATAGATAGAAAGTTTCAAATTTTAAATGGAAAAAAAACGTGTTTTAATTGTGTGTTTGTATCTCTAGCTTATAATGAAAAAGATCCCTATGCAGTAACACATATGCAACCACTTTATCTGCAAGAAAAACTATAAAGAACAAACATGTTTTACTTAAAAACATTTTTATGTATGAAAAAGCTACTCCTGATCACAGTTAGCAACTTAGCCTGCTATGAAAGCCCTAATCACCTCTGCACCACGGTCTGCTGAGCTGTAAAGTGGACTCAACTACATGTGCTGCAGACTCTGCTTACTCCTGCTGACTCTTGTAAATACTAGAGTAAGAGCGCATCCTACTGGACAAACTATGTCATAACATAGTTTTTGAGATAAGAGGTGAAATGTCTTTAATAAACTCAAAAAAGTTGAGTTTTTTCTTTTCAAGCTCTTTCTAATCTACTTAAATAACGATGACCAGGACGAGAACCTACACAGACATATGCCATGACACAATTACCCTAAATATCTTTGGAATATGCCATCCATTCATTCAACTTAGGGCAGTGGAGAGGACAGGTCACCAGCCCATCACAGAGCTAACCTGGAGAAACTGACTGTTTAGTTAAGGTTTATGTGACCGATAAAACTATGGCCACCATAGCTCAGTCTATTATTCTGGGAGTGTGGGAGGAAACCAGAGCAATCGCAGGGTTATGATGTTTTTCAGGAGTGTGTCCCGATTGATTTACGTATGAATTTTTAAACAATTTCCTTTATGTTACTGCACACAAAACTATCACTGGTAGTGCAATGAACTTGTGAATTTGGTTTATGGTCACGAGGTTTAATTAGTTCATGTTTATTTCTGAGAAATTTTGCTTTTCTTCCTGTAATTTTGCCATTGTGGTATACAACAATACCCAGGAGTCATAGGCTCTGCTGTGAATTTAACACTCTCTGTTCCAGACAATAACAAAATGTGTCAACACAACCAAAACCATATCTGAGACAACAAAGTAAACTGATTTATGCTTTTTCTATTCTGCAACCTTCTCCAGCTGGCAGAGGTACTTAAACAATGAGAAAACTGTGTTACAGTGAGCACCCTGCCATCCTTACCCTCTTCTGAGAGCTGGTTATCTTTGGTTTCCTGTTCCATCTGCTGGCACCAGCCTTCCATGCGTCCCGTCTCGGCCTGCAGTAGCTTCAAGAACCACTGGCCGTCCCTCCGACACAGCGTTCCCCCTCCTCCGCTCTGAGGGACACTGCTGTTATTCCCGCTGTCCAGCCAGGGGTCTGGCGGTGGAAGAGAAGAGGGGTCCAACGCTGGGTCCAGACTTTCCGAAAAAGAGGAAGAGCTGCTTCTTGTGGTGGAGCGGTTGAGAATCTGCCTGGGAGGTGGAGGTGAAGAGGTGGGGTCGGCGCTGTCTAAAGAGTCTCGTCCAGGAGGGGAGCTCATGGACTGACTGGCACAATTGACCATGACTTTCTTCTCAGTGGGTTTGGCATTAATTACATGGGAGATGATAGAGATGTCCTGCGTGTCTGAGTCTGTTTCGTGCTTTGAGGCCATGCTGCTGGAGTGACTGAGCCTGAAAAAAAGTATTTGACACTGTGATAAATTTGCCTTTTTTCATAATTAGAAGAACATTGTGACATTTTATGTGCACAGCATTAACAAAGAAAACCTGTTTACTCCTTACTGGAACAAACAGGTCTTTCTTAGTTTAAACAGTGAGCCAATTCCACTGGTTAATGTAGACATTATAAATACAGAGGATATAATGGAGTCTGGGCCTTGCATACATTATGATGCACTCAGACCAGCATCAAATGATTTGTGAGGATTGGAACTCTAGCTTCTTGTTTTTCTAAGGCTGATTAGATATGATGGATGCAATGACTGAGCATTACTGTTATCAGTCAGAAAATGAACATAAGGAGGTTTGCGTTCAGTCAAATAATGAAACATAAAGAAGAGGGAGAAAAAAAAAAAACCCTGAAGAATGACAGAATCATTGCACCAAAACGGACATAACAGAGTCACATAGCACAATACAAACAGGTCACAGAATGCACTGCACCAAACAAATGAATCTTAACCACACATTAAACAGAGACATATTTAAAGTTTCCCGCGGTGCGTAGCCAAAACTAGCTGCCAGAGACAGACGTGCATTTGCCCTGTTCTCTGTTATCTTGATTATATTCAAGCACTTTGCAAAAGACTGTAAGGAGACAAGAAAGCAGACAGTCACTTACTATACAAGATACCTGATTGTATACACGCCTAATAAATGCGTAAAACACTCAATCTGCACTTTCCAGACTGTCTGCAGCACTTGAATATAATCTGTAGAAAAAGTGTGAGTCATCACCCTGTGGCAAGTTTAAATTGTGTGCACATTTCACATTTAACTGCATTATGCATGTTCACAGTCCAACACTTCAAGACTATTTTCACATTTACTTGCTACAAGTTGAGTTCAAAAGACAGACTTTAGCAAACTAAGATAATTTGGGTCTGCTGCACAATTATCACTCACAGAAAGTAATGAATGAGGAGCCTTACAACCAGCAATTAAACTTTTCAATTACGACAAAAAATAGCTTCATATTTGACAATTTGAATTCAATGTAGGAGGCTTTTAAGAATTTCTAGGTGAGTAATTAATCCCCCCCATTACATTACACATGATTAATATTTTTGTTTATTTGAACATGCCTGGGGGGGGATCTTTGAGTAGTTAATATTCATTATAGGAATATGGTTCAATGTTGAAAACACAACACACAAAGACAATGAGGGTGTTTTAACATCTACAAAGCTCCTGGAAAGGGAAAGAACAGTCAGAGGAGTATGTGTGGCTATAATATAAATTCCTCACGTTGTTAAAAGGACAGGAAGAGGACTTACTGCCACCCGTCCTCCACCTGTACTCCAATTGATTGAAATCTGGTCAGGGGAGGAGTCTCTTCTCGTGCAACTTCCTGAATACAGTCCACCTGAAAAGTAAGGAACAATGACACAAACAAAAATATAGTCAAATGTTTTGTCAAAACTACGATCACGAATCAATTAATATGGCACCGA
Organism: Astatotilapia calliptera; assembly: GCF_964374335.1. Classification (NCBI taxonomy): domain Eukaryota; kingdom Metazoa; phylum Chordata; class Actinopteri; order Cichliformes; family Cichlidae; genus Astatotilapia; species Astatotilapia calliptera. Next base: position 25,765,615 of record NC_137426.1, on the reverse strand, counting down.
GCAATGGCTACTAGCTGGCATTCCAGAGTGACAAAACAAAACACTAGTGGAAAAACTGAAAAGAAAAAAAAACCTGTATAATTTATGCTTGGTTTCAATACAATGTCGAAACCAAAGGTTGTTCTAAATGAGTCACTGAGAGCCGGATCTGGAAAATGGATAAAATATTTCCGCTTCAGAACAGAAAGTGAGAAGAAGGTGAAGCAAAAATATGTGGTTTGGCTTCAATACCACAGAAAAAAAATAAAATAAATAAAAAGATTGCTCTCGCCAGGTGTAATGAGAGGGCGAGAGTCACAGTAATGACACCTTTAACTTCCAGGCATACTTTTAGGTTTGATGGGAAACACTTAGACAGAGATCATGAACAAAATTAGCTTTTTCCTGGATTCAAGCTCAGCAGGCAAAACGAGTTACACTTCAGTCAAGGATGTGACTATTGGCACCGCTCTGTGTTAGATGTGTAGTTAACGTCTGATTTCTACACAACTGTGCAACAGTGGTACAGCCACCCCTGTCGTACCTGTATGCCAATGGAGGAAAGTTTCCGCCTGGGCACCGGGACTACTAGGGGCTCCTCTGCTGCAAGATTTCCTTTATTAAATCCCGATTTTAGGGGTTCGTGCTGGACTACAGAGTCACTTGTCTCAGTGGAAGCATTTGCAGTAGCGGGGGCAATTGGTTCTCTCGGGGTAGCAATAGGAGTGGGGATGATGTGCGGAGGGCGGGGAATGCCCCGGGCCAGGCTGTTGGCACGGGTGCTGTCAAGGCTGTCAGAAGAATTGCTTTGAGCGTGGCTAGATTGGCTGTTGACCTCTGACCTCCTGTCCTGCTGGTCCAAGTAGTTGTCCTGGGCCGATTCTGTGCTGCTCTGCACGGTCACTGAGATGTAGGGCTTGGAGGTTGTACGGGGTGGCACTGGTGGAGGAGCTGCTTTCTTACAGGTGGTTATGCACGAGGAGACTGAAGGAGAAAAGAGCAGAGAGGGAGAAATTAGAAGAGAAGGATTATAAATAAGAGTTTCAGTGAACTGGCCAGTGACTTCTAGGGATTGTGAACACAAAACAAGGAGGAATCAATGATAATAAAATGCACAAGTAGAACTGCAAACAGCTTACTGCATTACCCATTTGTTTATCAGGGTAGTTCTAAGAACTCGCTAATCACTTTTCTCAACATGTCCAAAGCAAAACTCTTCAGCTGCATATAAACACACAGAGACACTGTTGCATGAAAGCTGGAGCTACAGCTGAACTGGGGAAGCATCCCATTAAGTGGAAAATCTAATCAGGCAGAAAATTGAACAAACTTATCATCCCATAAAGGTTGCTAAATTAAATCACACACACCCCGTGTGCTTCAAAGACTCAATCACAAGACAGGTGATGAAATCAGTAAACCAATTGCTGGCCACTTGACACTCAAAGCCAAATATGGTAGAACAGCTGAGGGAGATAGATTTATCTGCAGTGCTCACTAATGACAGTCCAAAAATGCCCTCCAGTCATAAAAGATAACGCAGAGAGAATGTATGCACAAAAGAGGGAGAAAACCACTCAAATAAAATCTGTGTAGTAAGAGATAACATGCAATTAACATTTTTACAACACCTTTACAAGTAAAATATTCTCTCTTTCCACCAGCTTTAATAGTGCATTTATGCTTGTTGTTACAGCATGTTGAGTAATAAATGTCAATTTGGCAAGACACAAAAAAAGCAAGCAGCTGGGCTTTTCAAACATGGGATACATAAGCTTTTTGCAGTGACCCTGACACAGGTCACTTTTAATGTTCTGTCAGATACATCAGTGACAGTGGTGGAGAGCACCATTGCACTCGTGAGAAAATACTTTTTGCACCTATATTAATGAAAACTGTAAGCATTAACTCATTAAGTGTAACTATACATGTTAATATCGATCTCAGTAACTAAATCAATGTAAGCGTGTGCGTGCTGCATGTGACACAGTAGCTCCCTCCGCACCTCACACTCTGACTGAGCGAGTTAGATTGCCGTGGCGAAAAGTAACCAGAGTGCCCAGTCAGACGCTCATCTAGGCCGACGCGTTCAGATGCCATCAGATCAATGGAAAGAAGCGCTCATCTGAAAGGGGCTCGCGTCTGTACGCTTTGACATGTTCAATGCTGCACCAACAAAACAAATATGCTAGCTGTGTGTTAATACTCCACCGCGTCGCAATGCTCCAGTTTCATGGTCACATGGCAGCGTACCATATACAGGGGTTAAAATTCTCAAGCCAAGCTCCTTATACTGGTAACAGTTTGTGTTAGTTTACATGAAATCCACACAACATGAGACCATCACGCAATATAAAAAGCAGATTTTCCAGCTCATACCAACGTCTGCCCTCTGCCTATTAGACCACAATGATTCAATGCTAGCATGGCCATTCATTCAGTTTTCTTTATAGCTTTCATTTCCCTCTGATCTATATTAGTAAAATCAGAAGAAGAATTTGTGATATAAATCTTTTTAAGAATAGAACATTTGGCCATTCTGGAGCTGCGTATAATCCAGTCATCAATCACAAGCTATATAGATGTTCAGTCAGGCTACAGATTCCCATTAAGATCATGTAAACACACTCACAGGCTTCTATAGTTAGTTTAAACACAAGGACTCTGTAGAAGAGACCACTATTCCCCTCATGCTACACACACAGTAATGGCAGAGTGCGATGGAGTACCACTAAAAATGTCTAATCTAAACAGGGAATGTTACTGTAGCACTGTAAACCCTTTGGTTGCTGTGTAATCCCTCAAATAGATGATTTATTTGACATCACATGAGGAAAAACAGAGGAATGAGGAAAAAACCACGGAAGAGAGTTGGCACTGAGAAGAGCCTTTGAAGTTGAGAGAAGAAACTTACCTTTTAAAGCCTGAACCATGAAATAATTGCCAGAAAATTCAATTTTTTTTAAATGAGACTGTTTACTTTATTTTACGTTCTGATAAAATAAAATAAAATCAAGTAAATATTTGCATATATGAGTTTTAATTGTATCAGATTTGTTAAAAGCACACTGATGATGTGAAAGTCTCAAAAAGTCACAAAAACTCATGCATTAGATATAATATATAACGCCTTAATATAAATTTAAACTTGGCCTATTTAACATCATAGTCAGGCTTAGCTTCACTACCACTTAATCAAAGTGTAAAACGTGGCACAACAGCAGGACATGATCACAGATTCATATAGTCACGTGCTAAATTTTACATTTTAGATTAGAAGAAACAACACAACAGCATCTGGTGAACTCCATTCAACATTTTTTATGCTTCATCAGGTTTCACTGAAAGCTGCGGTCAAAATTCCAAGAAGGGTTTTTAAAAAGCCCTGCAGCAAACATGTGAGCTGCTCTGAATCACTAACAAAAGGGTCATTTGTTCACTCTGCTCCTTATCTTTACCTCCAAACACTCACATACACACACTCACAGCTCATCTGACCTTGTACATATTATTGAGTCAGTTTAATCTGATAAAGTGCGAGTCAATTTTGTCAATTTGCTGTCAGTTACCAGCCTGAAGTACTGGACTGTCACTAGATCTAAGGTCCTTCTGGCAGTCCAAGATGTATGAATACAGAGAGTTCTTTTTCCAATCTAAAAACAGTGCTGTTACTTTATTTAATAGCACAAAAAAGTCTGTATGGAGTAATTCAGGACTGTGAAGATAAACGTCTGGAAAAATCGAAAATACAATACTTCCTACTGACAGACTAATACCTGTCAACAGCCAAGAAGTCTCGCTTGTGACTGCTGCCCTTTGTCCCCGCTGTGACACTAAACAGCGATGCACTCAAGATGACATTCCAGAGAAGCCTGAACAATGACAGCATTAATAAACAGCGGAGATGATACCCAGTCCACACCTAAACTGGCCCACCTCCAGACATAGAGCGTGTCTTCTTCCTTTCACAGACAGGAGTGCAAACATGCACACCCTTTTACACACCCTTTCCTAATAGGAAACATAAACTGACAATAAAGGATCCACTGGTGTTGCCAATATGGCGAAAGCCTGAATAGTCATAACGGTCAATATCGAGAACACGATTATTCAGCACAATTATTCGCTGACTTTTGCATAATCAGCCATTTGTAGAGCTTAACAAATATCAGATTTGAGTTTCCTCATCAGCCTTAAAAACTTGTAACGGTTCTTCTTGTTGAGCTGATGCATCGATAGTTGATGCATTGAAACACACATTTCAAAGATGGAAGGCACCAACTCTGAGCTAGCCTGAAAGCTGACAAAACAAAAACTGTAAAGTGTCTGGCATCTTTGCACACAAACACTGTCAAACAAATGTCATTCAAGAAACGTTCACTTTAACATTCATCATAGCTATGCACGTCACTATCCACCAAGAATGACCAACATCCTCGCTGATACAGCTGAAAAGTCCACGTTTCCTCTCCTTTTTCTAACGCGAGTTAGACACTAGGCAGAGCACAGCGTGTGATGTGGTGCGCTGGCACTACTAATGCATCCCAGCGTGCGGGGTAACTGTCACCGTGACGAGGTGTTAGAGGGCATAGATAGTGTGCATGTCTGTCTTTGGACACCTGCCCCGCAGATCTCCAAGTGTCACATCACGCTTTCGTCATCTGACCAGAATTCACCCTCTTAACTCTTAATGCCGCCGAATCTGCTTTACTCACGTAACTGTCATAACTGACATCTGCCTCTGAGATTAGTCAGGAGATAAATCAGCAGAGCTGCGCACAACAAACGGGACACTCAAATACAATCAGTATGTTGTCGAATAAATAACATTAATTCCAAAGACTGTATATTTTAGATGGGCAGTGGGTAGGAAGGCCTTGTGTCGAACCTTGTGTCTACTTGACAAACTGTCAAACATTTTTTCCCGTGTCTTTTTGAGCACCGTCGCTGCCACAGTGTTCCCACGAGACTGCAGATTCCTCCACATACAGATTAACAATGGCATCCATAACCACACGAGTGACACAACCGGTTTTTAACAAGTCTAGAGTTTACCCACACAATCCACTGTTGTTCATACAGCTTAATGAGCAAAGTGTAAAAAGTCAACTGTATGATAGCACAGAAAACAGATGTAGAAAGCCTGTTGCTAGGGCTGCTCGATTATGGCAAAAATGATAATCACGATTATTTTCACTGAAATTGAGATCACGATTATTTGACGATATTTATTTAACCCTTTAAGACCTACTATAGAACCAAGTCCACCAGAGCTTATATTATTTTTATTTATTTTTTTTACATGCTGTAGTGCCATTTGTGGGAGCATTTCAAGTTGCTATACATCAATACAACTGTTATAGCCCATATTTTAATATATGTATGCATTAAGTGCATAGTAATTACATAAATTGCAAAAAAGTGCAATAAACTACAAAAAAAATTGAAAATCGCTTTTGTTTTGTTTGCATATATTTCTACTTGGAGAAATTTAAGAGGTTTATCCCTCAAAACTTTAAATACAATAAAGTTGCAAAAAATAGTTTCCCACCACAGGAAATTTATTTTGAGTGTCTTCATAGTTTTATTTTGGAGATACAGCAATTTTTATATACTGCAGGAAAAACAAAAAACAATCCTATGATGCAAATTTGCAAAGAAAACAGCATGTGCATCATTTCACTGTGGGAAGTGTTACGAACAGCTGATGGATCGGCAAAGCGTGTTTCTGGAATATTATGTTTTTGTTCCTGCAAGCGCTTTTTATGCAATTTTTGCAAAGCTATATGTGGAACGAAACCGTGACCGAGGACAAGCTGATGGCATCAGATGTAAGTACAACTCCTCCGGTTTCATATGCAAAACAAATTATTGCGCTAGCTTACACGGTTCAGGTTCTACAGGGATTTAAAAATAGTTACGCAAAACGGAGCGTGCTGCTCTGACCGGCTTTAAAGGGTTAACAATGACTTTAAAATAATAATATAAAATGGTGTGCAACACCACTGAAGTTTTTTTTTTTAAACTCTTTTCAACCAACGGCAGTCACTCTCCTCTCCAAATAACTATAGCTTTCCGAGCTTCCCTCGGGTCCTCTTAATCAGCGGTCTCCACCACGGACCGGTTTATGCCCGACAATATTTTCACGGACCGGCCTTTAAGGTGTCGCGGATAAATGAGGGAGGGGCTAATAATCGGCTCAGTCATTTTTAATGATCGTTGAAAGCCCAGATCGTAATCGTGATTAAAATTCGATTAATTGAGCAGCCCTACCTGTTGCTATCAGAAAGAGTGCAGTGCAGAAACGCATTAACAACAGAGGAACAGCAAGTAGCACATTCTCTCATCAGACTGTCTCCTGTACTTGCTTAGGTTAAAGATTTCAGCCACACAGGCATACACAGCTGTGGAAACAGAAACATCTTATTTTAAAATCGTATAACAAAAGTGCAGCCAGCTCTTTCTAACCCTAAGCTTTTGTTCAGAACTGCAGAAAAGAGCTACAAAACAGACATGAAGCCAAAAAACTGCTGCCTTTTAGTTACACAAAATAACCCTCAACAGGGATGCACTGAATTAAAAACATATAGCTGGTCTTTGGAGTAAAAAAATTAACAAAGGAGAGAGAGAAAAAAAAGTAGATTGCTGAAAAAATGTTTTGATATCTAGATTTTTTTAGATAATTTCAGCATTATGGTTGAAAGCAACATGCTGCATCAATTGTTGTTGTTGTTAAAAAAAAATTAGATTAATCTTCAATTGAGACACAATAGCGGTGTGGGAAATAATTATTTCATCTGCTGCTCAATTTGTAGGTTTGCTCACTTACAATGAGGTTAACAGTCTCTATTAGTTATGGCAGTTTTCTCAACCACCAGTGCGGTGAAGTTATCCTGTACCCTTAAGAGAAAAATAGCTCTAAACGATGTTTCCATCTCCCTGCTTGACTGCGGGGATGGTGTTCGTTGGATCGCACTCAGCATTTCTTTTCCTTCAAACACGACGGGTCAAGTTGGTGCCAAAGAGCTCGATTTGAGTTTCATCTGACCACAGCACTTTCTGCCAAATTTTCACTGAATTATTTAGATGTTCACTGTCAAACTTCTTGAGCAGGAGAAACTTATATTACTACATTCCTATGTAGTATAGTGCGTTAGCGATGGTGTTCTTGGTGACTGAGGTCCTAACTATCTTCAGATCACTAACAAGCTCCTCTCATGTGTTTTTTGGCTGATCCACCATCTTTCTCATAATCATCTTCACCCTACGAGGAAAAATTTTGCATGATTGTGACCGATTTTATATTTCTTCCAGTTCTGAATAATCGCACGAGCAGTTGTCACGTTCTCATCATTGTTGATGGTCTTGCGTTCCCATGACATACTCTGACACCTCTTTAGTCTTTCCCACTTTGGCGGAAAGGTTGGAATGGAAGAAATTGATTCTGTTGACAGAAGTGCTTTGTACACAAAACAAGTTGAGATTAGTAGTATCTGTAATATACTGTAAATTGTTTGTCACGTGAGCATATAGAGAAATTTTGGGAGCCAGAATTGTGGCTGCGTTGTAGGCGAACAAATACTTGTTTCATTCAACGACATGTTTGTAACTTTTATTTGATGTGTTTTTTTTCTGGATTTTTGGTTGATATTCTGTCTCTCTCCTTTAAAAATAAAACTACCATAAAAATTAGAGACTGCTCCTTTCTTTGGAAGCGAGCTAACTTACAAATTCAGTACTGGATCAAATAATTATTTCCCCCACTGTATGGATAAGAATTTCTGTAAAAAGTAGGGCTCTGCCGCACAAGACACTGGCCTGTGAAGGAAATTTCTATTGCATCAGCAGAATGAGGCAGCCTTGTTACATTACCTTTCAGAAGGCTTTATTCTTTCCATCCTTATCTGAGGCATGAAGATCAAGTATTACTCTGGAGTGAGTAAGCTTGAAGAATCTGTCTCGATCTATAACTAGGAGCCAGTAAATTTAGAGCATAGGTTATCTGAGTCATGCTGTGAACACAGATATGCTGAAGAATGATTTAAGCTGGTGTTTTTAATGTTTGGTTTTTATGCTACCTTCAGAGATAAACCTTTGCAGGTGGTTTGTGTGCTTTGACATTTATTTATTTATTTATTTAAAAGCACCTGGTTGCCCATTTTCAGCTTGATGTAGCTTGAGGACCACCTCTTTGGTGGTCTCAGTCAGTATTGTCCTGTTTTCATGTTTCATCCCAAAAAATTATTTCAACCAGTTTTCAGTATGATTGAAATTTAATTGACAGAGAACAAATTGGGATAAATAGAAAGACCAGGATGTCATCTTGACAGTAAAGTAGGACTCGTATAGATTGCATTCATGGTGCTTGATGTAGAGGTCTTAGACTCATATCCCTAACAGAGGACAAAAAAAAGAATTGCTGAGGTTTTAGGAGGATATAAATCAGTTTTAAAAACCATCCCAATTTATTAAACCTTAACTAAAGAATAAAGAATAAATCCCAAACTGAGAGAAAAGAAAAATGGGACATGTGCTACAGGACAAACAGCAATCTCCTTTCTCTAAATAGCTTTTTACTATTTGGTAGTTCCCACAAAGCTACCACTGTTTGAAGGGCATTTACCAACATCGGGTTTGGAACATTTGATCAATTCGTTTTAGAAGCTTGAGTGAGTTAAAGTTCCCCCTCAGGGAGAATATTGCAATAGTAATTAAATAATTAAGCACACAACAAGGTAAAAACCAAAGCCTTAAGATACCAGCACACCAGCTATAATCCAGCATATAATCCATCATGTTAAAGGGTACACAACTTTACTAAAGAACACACTAATCTTCATCCCAAAATGCTTATTTAATAAACCAGGACACAACCACATTCTCAATAAAGACTGGAAAGACTGAACATAGTGGATGACAGCTCCAGCTCAGCCGAAACCAATATAAACACTGGATCAGTAACAACAACTGGTTCAAGTGACACTGATGGTTCAGAAACAGCATGAGGTGAACTGTGATGCTGGGTTTATCAGCAAAGTATGGATTATGTACAGTTTAATCCATTAACATCACAAGAAACACACAACACTGCCTGTAACCATGACCACCACTCCCTTGTCATCGAAACCATCATCAGGACACAGACAGATTTTTCACAGTTACAAAACTGCAGAACCTTAAATGTAACCCGAAAAGGGCTCTAAACCAACATTTGGGCGAATATTGGGGCAGCCCTTAAATAATCCCCCTGTGCAGGCCAATTTTAATGAAGACAAGTGAATACATTTAGCCGTCCACTTAGACTTATGCTCAGAAACACCAGGACAAACTATCAACGGGAATGCTCAATTATCGTCCTAACACCACAAAGCATACGTCCGTTTCCGTGGGCAACAGCTAAACGTCATCCTGTCACCGAACAAGCCGGGACACCAAACTTGAGCTTAATTGATGATAACGTGTAAACAGTAAGCTGAGAACGGTTAGTTTACTTACCCTGTTCTCACAGCGCAGTCAAAAACACACACGAAGTGTCTTGAGTAAAGACTTAGATTGTTTCAATGACAGCTGTCGACACGCACTACCTGTCACGCCTGTGGAAACGAAAAGCCGGGTTTTGTTGCCTTTTGTTTGGAGCGTCTCTCTGAGCTCCAGGGAGGCGTGGTGGCAGCTCTACTTGATGCCTTCAGGAGCACCTCGGACATTCTATCACCACCGTCAGAAGACCAAAAGCTTTTTTCTTTTCCTTTCTCTCCCCCCATTTTTAAATGCTAATAATAGCATCGGCAAGGTCCTACAACTTTTAAAAATTATTTTATTTTATTTTATTTTTTAAAATTCAGACATAAAAAAATACAGTAAGGATGACAACAACTGAAATAAAATTAGATCTAAAATGAAATTTTCTTTTTCTAACTGTAAAGTTTTGCAAGATCACAGGCTTGCTGCCAATGAAAGTGTTAGTTTTAATTCTGTTCCACTGCTCTAAAATGCAATTCTAGACACTTTTGGACATTAAATATACTTTACACAACCATATTCATAATGCCTTAAATTTTGCACAAGTAAATTAAGTATTAGTATAACTGCAACAAAGACCCTTTTAAGAAAAATATCTGATTGCTTCTTATACAACAAAAAAAGCAACTCTATCTGATGTCTACACTCTAAACTCTGATAATCAGAAATTAAATTGGATTTAATTTCTCAAATGTAATTTTAATTTTTGTAAATTTTAATGCAATATTTTTTGAAAAACAAAACAACAGACAAGCTAATTTTTCCTATTGTGTTTATGCACAAGTAAACACGTTTAATCAAAAAAACAAAAAACAAATCCTTGGTTAAAATATGTAGACTGAAGCTACAGAATAATCCCCAAGTAGCACTGAAAAGTTTCATTACCATGAAGGCAGCATGTGGTCTGTGACTTACACACTGTGTGAAGAGCGCCACAAAGTGGATGTTTTTTTTGTTTGTTCGTTTGTTTGTTTTTTAATAGTAACCCATAGCCTAGGAATATGCATCAGGGGCCACTGAGATGTCAACAACCAGTAAAACATTCCGGTGAAATTAAAAGTTAGGTTAGCAAACAAACTGCTCACTGTCTTCTTGTGCTACCATGTCCTGTAATCACAAGTTACACAGTAATGTATACTTAGAGTATGATTTTAATCTAGTCTCTGTCCAGCAGTTTGACAACTTTATATTTGTACTGATAAACATTTTATTTATTTATTTTTCTTTGTAGTTCATGAAGTGGTAAATGGATAGAATGATTTTAGGGGGGAAAGGGGTTGGTTTCACGTTGTTACCTGTGCGTGGGGGTAGGATGTGTGGTCTGTCTGTCCCAAAACGCTGAAGAAAAATTGCAAGTTGTTTCTCCTTTGGTTCTTTGTCCAAGCCTGTGGCTCTCAGGTAAGAGCCAAACTGTTCTTTCCATGTCTTCCATTGTCCAGAAAGTTCGTCTAGCATGGGCAAAAAAGGCTGCATTTGAGCTGCATGTAACGCATGCTGGAGGATCAGTTGCCCGCCAAAGACCAAGGTTATAATGAACATTCAAACTACTACCATGGAAAACACAAAGCAAAGCAAAGAATTTGGGCTCATGTGATTGTGTCACACTTGAAAAGGAGTGAAAGAAAATGGTTTTATCAGTTTGGGAACACATTACTGTGCTTTGTGGCAATGACTCTTCCTATATTGTTTTATAAAAAATCTGCAATTTACCATCAGTTTTTCAGTCTGGGACTTACCAGTGCTGGTGCTGTAGGTGCGAACCGTGGTGTCAATGGGAGGCGGAGAGCAGCCCGAGTCAATGGATGCAACTTCGTCGTCTTGGGAACAGCCAGCCTGGATGGCTCTCAGGTAGCTGTGGCTGCGGGATCGGAAGCACGTTGGCATGGGTAGGTCTGGAGGCTCTGAGTTGTCCTGAGAATGGGAACGGGAATCTCTAAATGTAGAATCTGAGCTGCGGTCTTCATAATGATGGCTCCTTTCTAGGTCTCGTAGCTAGAGTGAAGGAAAAACAAAACAAACCAAGATGTAGCAGTAGTTATTTTGTTCACTGAAGCTGCTCCTCGCACTCAAGGCGGCTGCCTTGAGAGTAGCTGCTAGGAGTAGCCTCTGGATGTGCAGTAAAACCACCAAATGTGTGCACTTGTGCAAATGTGTGTATGGTTAAGGGTATGTCGAATTTGCTATAAATGCATTTTTATGATGTCCAATAATGATATATTAGACTGATTTACTTTATAGGCTACATTTGTATGCATTAAAGTTATTTTTTCTTCTAGTGATCTGCACCGTTATTTTAATTTTTCTCCTCACATAAAACTGTACAACAATAATGCTAAAAACAAAGAAACAAACAAAAACAAACAAACAATAAGGCAACAGATGTGACTTTTTTCATGTAGTGACTCAATGCTCATATAAATTCATCTTTTGCTCTGACTTTTCTAAAGGTGAGTGTCAGCACACATTGGCACAATCATGTAAATGTTTCAGGTAATTTGAATTTTTCTGCTCTGGAAAAAGTACATCACTAAGTTAAAAATATAATGCATAATGAATTTGCATGGCTCGCTACTGTGCATGTAAGTTCAATCCCTAAATTGATATACTGGGCGAATGTGTTGTAATGCAGTGAGTGAGCTGTCGGAGATTGGCTGTAAATCCTGTACTAATAGCCTGCACTGCCTCATTTCACTGAGGAAGATCAGAGCCACGCTGCACAGTTGTTCATCATCTCACCGACCTTGACATTGGGAGGCTAATAGTTCTTATGTAAGTGGACGAACTGGAAATTTAAACTATCAGTGAGATGCAGTCAGAAAATAGGGAATCTTTGTTCGCTGGGAGCTCGTTTTATTACAGCCGTTCGGGCTGTATCTGTGAAAATGTAAATTATACTAAGTAAACGAGTGTAGCTCGAGGCAGACAAAAGGGTCTTTGACTGGTGATGTGAGAGTAGAAAGTTTGCCAGGAGCCAAATGATGTAAATTATGATCGAGAACAAATGCACTCGGAACTCATTAGGAAGATAATGGAAGCAAATGAGACACAGGCAGAAATGGAAAACATTTTTTTAACCTCTGAAAGATAAGAGACGCCACATTTTCCCTGTCAGTCTTCCAGGAAAACACTGACCTGTCCCATGCGCCTGCCCAAGGTACTGCAAGCCTGGCTGAAGTCATCGTCGTCCCATGGTGGCAAAGATGAGCCTATACTCCCGATACAGTCTAGGTTGTCTAGGCTGCGATTATTGGAGAACTCTCTGAGAGCTGGAAGACAGCTGGGAAGGGAAGTAACCAAAAGATAGACTTCATATCCCTAAAGGATAAGTAGAAAAACTGATGGAAAATGATTGTAAACAGGATATGCTGTTGCTAATGCACGATGACAGAGAGGCAGAAGGGAAAACTTTGATCAAGGGAGAAAATGAGTGACCAGCAAAACCAGAAATTGAAAGAGAGATAAAAGGAGGACAAGTTTATTATTGAAGTCATCCCTTTAATTCCCACTTTGATGCTCCAAATCTCATCTCTGTTTCATCTAATTTTAGCATTAGTCATTTTAGCATCCCAGCATGCAAAGCCAATGATGTCAGGCGAGGCATGTACAGTGCACAGCGTTCTATGCCATCATGGTGCCAAGACAAAACATGTTTAGGTTTTTATTAAGCTAAAAATAGTATGTTATACATGTTCTTTGTTGGCACACAGTGATAGTGACATGGCAGTAAAATGCCATGGCAAAGTGTATGGACACAGATGTCCCCCTCATTCCCTAATTTGAATAGTGTTGAAGCTACTTTCCACCTAAAAGCACTGGACAGATGGTATTTACAAGCTTACGGGAGGTTAGCAGTTGTTGGCAGCAGGACATGAATTTTTGCATTTGGAGTTTCCACTTTCAGACATCTGAGGGGGGCAGTGCAAAGTCACTGATCATAGACCAATCCGATCTGAAGTGTTCTGCACCGCGCCCCTGAGAAGTGACTTGCAGACCTATCACTAACCTGCTCATTGACCTGCCCAGCTGGTGCAGAGAGGACACACTGTGGAGTGGAGACCACAGGGCATCTAGCTCCCCTTGCAAAAAGGTGTATTCCAGGGTTCTGCTGCTCACGCCAATCAGGTAGGCGCAGAACGGAAGAAAGTAGGGTTGGACGATCAGGAATTAGCAGGGGGGTATTAGGATAAGTCATTCAAGCGTAATTCTAGATTTTTAAATTGCTCGGTGTGTTTGGTAGGTAAGCTGTGCCCATGATTATCAACACCCCCCCCCCCCCCCAACCTGCCTCTGATCCAACCAGAATCATAAGATACCTCAAAAGGAAACTATACAACACATTATTGCATCAAGGTTTGTGTCATGTATGTATCTGAATGTAATAGACACTGACAAAAACAAGCCCAAAATACACTAAAGTTTGTCAAAGCATGATAATCTGGGGGAAAAGATGTTATCGCGGGGTATTAAAATTTCATACATTTCTCTAACAAATCAATATTTGAAAAGTTGATTATACATTAGAAAGCATGACAGCTGTGGCTTAAATTAGTGTAACATTGCTGTGGATAAAAATGAAACAATATGACTATATTTTCTGGCCTTGCATGAAAAGGCACAGTCAATTAGCAATGTCCCACTGTGCTTGCATCACACATTGTGCAATGCTTTGCTCCAGAAACCATGTCACTCAGAGGCAAGTGAGCCACAATCCCACTTAGTCAAAGTGATTGGGCTGATTTGTGCTGATTTACTGGCTGAACGCAAGCAAAACTCAGTGTCGTATTGTGTAAACTGCACTATTGTATAGCGTATTATCTTAGTGACGCTTTCTATGGCCAATAATATGTAGGTAAATCACAGCTGAGGTATGATAGTAAGAGTGACATGTGGACAGCAGCAGGGAGTCTGACACCACTTCTATGCGTGAGTAAGCGCAGCGTGGACTGTGTGTACACGTGTGCACTTGTGTGTGTGTGTCTGTTCTGAGGCTGGGCTTCAGTATGTATCCATAGATTTTTTTTTTTTTTTACTGTTGTTTGATTGTTAAGAGCTTTTGCCAATCAGTATTTATAACAGTGTGTTCTAATAAGTGTTTTGGGCGTTCTCTGAAAATCAGCAGATTTTTTTTGGGGGGGGGGGCTACATACATTTTAAAGGGCCAATCAGTAACTTTTCTTCTGACTATAGTCATGCATTAAAAACAACATGTTGTATTTTTCTCAGCTTATCATGACTGTAGAAACAGACATGGTTTCTAGTTGTTCTCATGAATGGTAACCATACGCTTTCTTCTTCTTTGATCCTTGTTTGTATGTAAAGGGTTTCTCCCTTATTGTTTATGCTAATGTGTAATAAACCATAGTTCAGTTTGTGCCCTTACTTGCGTGGGGGAAACTGGTCACTCAGAGACTGCTGGGTAGCCCTGAGGTAGCTCTGACGCCGAGCAGCAGTTTTTGGTGAGGGTTTGGGACTTCCCTCAGAGTCATCGCTGTCTTCCATGTCTCCCATTGCCTTCACATAGCTACCACTCCGCATCCGCCGGCATGGGATTTCATTGGCACCCCCGCTGCGACCTAATGAGCTGCTCCAGTCACCCTATAGCCACCATTAAGTGAACAAAATGAGTCTTCAGTCAGTTTTTAACGATCTATGTTGTTATCTAAGCACTGAAGTGTTTCCCTTGATGGTAATAGCTTATATAAACATACAGTAAACACTCAACAAATAGACAGAATATAATTTTTTATCCACTCTACTTTGTGGGCTACTCACCCTTCTTCCAACCTGTAGGTAGTTGCAGGTTAGTTCTTGTTGACAGGACTTGGATTTGAGCATGGACCTGTCCAGTGTAGCTGAGCCCTTCTGAATAACCTGTCTTGGTTGACCCATGGTTAATGTGGACCATGACCCTCCTTTCATATAGTCACTATCATTCATCATCAAACCTCCTGGTCCACTTAATCCACCTAGTCCACTTAATCCACCACCTCCTCCACCCCCTGGCCCAGGAAGTGCCTGATACTTTAAGTCACTGCTGCTTTTAGATGAGCTGATAGTGTTGTAGCCACTGTGGATGTATCTGTTCTGCCCCCCGTGGCTGTCGGGGCCAGATGGACGCCCGAGAGTCATCATGGCCATGGTGTTGTGGTAGCTGCTCAAATCGCTGCTGTCCAGATCGTCCGAGCTCCAGTAACCCGACATGTTGGAGCGTGGCCGTCGCTTGGCAGTTGCTTCTGATTTTGTACCCCGATCTTTACTTTTGGCTCTGCGATTGTGCTTCCCTCCATCCTCCGTACTAGATGAACCTCCTCCACTGCCGGTCGACCGTCCGTTAACATTTCCTTTCATGTTGTGGCTCTCCAGGGACTGCGACTTCGCAAAGAGCTTCTGCACTGAGTGCAGCATGTAACGAATACGACCAGGACTGTCCGTACGCTGCTTGGCAGCAGCAGCAGCAGATGTTCGGTGAAACTGCAATGTGCTGAATCCATCACGGCCGCCAGGTAACTGTTTATCAAACTCAAGCAGACTTGGTGGGGTCTGGTTCTTGGTCATATGATGTGATATTGTTGCTGAGCCACTTGTAATCATAGGTGTTCGTGCGCTCAGCCCTGCCATGCCCATGCCCATTCCCGTCCCCATGCCCATGCCCATGGACATGGAGGTCCCCATGGTCCCTGTGCTTATTCCTCCGATACTGTCCCCAGGAGGAGAAAAATCAGACTGGTCATAGGAGTTGTAGTGAATCCCAGGAAAGGTGCTGCTGTTGGACAGCTGGTTGTTGAGGGGCAGCATGCATTCTGGTGGAAGGGAGCTTGGGTTGGCTGAAGAGTAAAGGTGGGGGTCCATGGTGCCATAGTGGTCCATTGTGGGACTCAGCAAGTAAGGGCTGCGAGGAAGTGTGGTGGTCTTATGAGAAAAGAGGGCCTCTGAATGGTCTGCAGAAGTGTCGCAGGAATCAGACAGGTGTCTGCTGCGGTTGGTCCCTAAGCCTTTCATGATGGCGAGGAGGTCCAACCCTCTAGAAGACCTCCAGGCCAGAAGAGAGATTCTTTTGAAGATATTTCCTAAAAAAGAGAGACAAACAACCCAACAAAAAAGACAGAAGGAAAAAGGTTTAAGAGCTGATTAATACAGCACTATACAAAACACATAACACAAACACTCAAACTCAACCATCCATATCAGCTTGGCCACACAAATACGCCCACTTCTGTGCTAAACCAGACTAAAACAGAGTAGCTGGAAGGCATTTTTTTGTCTGTACAGTGAATGAGCCAGCTTCCCACTGTCTCCCACAGTGAACATCTGTGTTAAAATGCTAGAAATGGATAGAAAAACAACACGTTAAACAAAGGCGCGCAGTAGCTTGTGGGTCAGGGCATAGATTATCAGTAGGAGAAAAACTGCTGACAGCGCTGAGTTCCTCGAGACGCCTCTGCATTTATGTGGGTCTTTGCAGCTGCCAGCGAACAAATATCTCCTTTTTCTGCCTAATCACATTCAGAAAAAAAAGGTCAATCATCATTGCACAAACATTTCCTTTCATGAGCACCCACAAACAAATGCACACATGAGAAGATTTGATTTTGTGGCCTTTCCTTTAATAATAATAATAAAAAAATCCAAAACATAATATTACACACTTAAGGCAGTTTAAAAAATTATAGTTAACAACACTACCTGCTGTCTCTGGCTGACTCACTGTATCTCCTCCAGGTAAGTTGTGATACACAATGGCCAAATCTCTGTAAAAGCCCTTTCTTTCAGCTTGTATCATTCTCTCTTATTCCATCTGTTTCTCTTTCCCTCTCCTCCTCCACTGTCACTTCTCTCTCCACTTCCCACCTCCAGTGGGTATCCCTGGCATGAGTGATGAAGCTCCTGTCCTAGCTTTGCATGGTGAGCCAAGGATGGCGGGCAGAGTGTCATAGTGAAACCAGTAAAAGAGGATTTGACCAGTGGGCGGCGTGCGGCAGGAGTTGGCAGCTACAACTTCTTGTCCTCCTAGTCAAGCTGTGCCAATGCCCTGCCCGGCAGGGCAGCAAGAATGGCGCTTCTCGTCATGGACCATGAACGATTATAATGGAGGGATATCATGCAAAGGTGATAGTGACAGGTATTAGGCTTGTTATCCTGTGTGGATATGTAGTTATTAATAGCTGAATAGTGTAATTATTATTACTCAATTTCTGCTAACTTTTTAAGCCAAAAGAATAGTAAACAAGCCCACCGAGCATCTGTAAATACATTACATTTCAGCTTTTTAAAGCATGCTGCTTCCTTATCTCTGCTGGTGCAGTCGAGTGAATTAATAACTGGAATAATTCTTTGTACATTTTGGCAGACAGCTAATAAACACGTACATTTCTACTGAATTAATTGCCATTTTCAATAAATACTGTTAGTATATTATGATATCACGCTGTAAACTGGAGGTAAACTGGGATAAAATATGGATGTCTTAATGTTAGAGACTACCTCCGAAGCAGATGCAAGGAAAACTAATAATACTGTTAAAACTTAATCTTATATTCAGCACAGTACATTTAATCTTAATTACTTTCAGACAAAGTCAGCTCTGCAGGACAACAACAGTTCCCTGAAAATGTATTAACTTACAGTCGCTCTGCACAAACGCAGACTGCTGTTTGCTACGGAGGTTTTGGGTTCGGGCCAGATAAAAACCATCACTCCCTCATTTGAATTTTAGTCAGGTACTCACATTCCATAAAAAACAATCGTCAAAATAACATTGCTCTTTAATTTTCATCATTCACAGTTTCCATATTGAGAAAGCTAATGTGAATTGTCAGCCTAGCAGTTAATGGCTTTTTATACCACTTCCCTATTCATAAAATTTGAAAGTCAAATTGGAAATCAACCACCAGACCAGAAACAGACATTTCTTCTTCTCTGTCATAGTTTCTATCAATCAGACAGTTTCTTTGGAGAAATGGCGAGGAGATATTTGCTATAAATCTCTATTATCACCTTAGGAGAGCTACAAACATGCATAAAAATCAGATAATGGCACAGTGCAGTGTGAGACAGGCAATAAGTGATGACAAAGCAGCTCACCTAAAAATTACACCTCATTTGAAGGGCAATTTGAGTTGATTACAATTCATTGTTTCAGAGAAGGCACCGAAACATTTGGTGTTACTTCACCTTTAAAAGTATGCACCACGTTGACACACTTTTTGCAATTAACTATTTGCCAAAAAGAAATTGCAACAAAAAAAATCTCCATATAAATTATGAACTGGTTTTATTTCCACCATTATTAGCATGCTCCAGGCACAGACTCATTTAGTGTCATTAACAGAGCCTTTCTGAGTGCCATCTCCGCTGATAGGGTCAAATCCTCTAAATCCTTTTACACCACATTAGCTAACTCATATCCTGCCGTGACATGCCACTCAGCTAAGCTTAGCATACCCTCCTCAGTGTGTCAACCAATATGGCTCAAACTGACACTGATAGCCGCATTATTATTATGTATTGGAGGCAACGTGACAAATCTGTGTGCCTAAATGCCCAGGATCTCAAGCACTCTAATCGAGGATATGCGGTGAAATACACACAGCAAATTTGTCTGCTAATTGACATTTCCTGTATGTTTTGAGCAGACGATCATTGCAGTGCATCCGTATTTAACAAAAGTGCTAATGAAGTGTTTATTATTAGAAGGCTTGGTTTAAATAGGGATGCTTACCAGTGCATGTCACAGAGGCTTATACTTTATAATGACATTAATCATTCAAGTTCAAGCTATAGTTCATTCTGTGCTACAGTGGAAAAGTAGATATTATAGTTAGATTTACATGGAAACGTTGGGTAACGTGGTGCCTTGAGTTCACCATCATGACTCAATGGGACTGGTAGACACTGCATGTTACTATGACTGTCATTAAACAAAATAAAGCTTGGCAGATAATGTATATATGTGACATATAACCAGTGATGTGAGTGCTTATGATGCAAACCTGCCACAACTTTACTTCACTGCGTGACAGAAAGGCGAAGAGACAATTCAACCCTCAGACATTGGAAATTAAGGAATTTAGGTCAAGCCTCTGTTAGCTGGGTCCTAGACACGAGTCCGCGTGTGTGCGTTCTTGGTATTTGTGCTCCGAGTGTATACTACTGGTGCGCACACAAATGCATGAATACCAAGAATGTTAATGCGCTTGTGCTCGTGTGTGCTTCTACACCCTTGAGCGTCTGGTGGTGGCATCTCCCTGCCTTGTGCACTGGGGAGCTGCCATCTGCTCTTCCAATGGGAGAAGGAGTGTTTGGCATTGTGTCCAATTCATGACCTTACTCAGTTTCTCAGCCATCACAATGTCAGGGCTACAGGCAATTCACAGTGTCAACCAGAAGAGGGCGACACACTCAACACAAGCTGTACTGGTGTTTCTGCCGAGTTCCATTATTTTTTGATGTTTTTATACAGCATGTGGAAGTATTTATCCTGACAATTCACTTGTTCAAGTCAGAGCTAACAGAATAATTTATCTGTTGCAGATTTTTAATGTGTCAGTGTGATTCCGGACAATGTGTGTGGATTTCAAATAAAGATAAATTCACAATTAAACACTATGGCAGACCTGCTTAGGGTGTACCCCAGCTCTCACCCTGTGGTAGCTAGGATAGGCTCCAGTCCCCCAATAACCCTGAATTGGATAAGTGTAAGAGAATGGATGGATAGACAGATGAAGGACTGGTTGGATAATTTCAGGAACCTACTGTACTTCAGCTTGGATTCTTCTGATTCAGGAAGTGTTAACTTCTTTTTCTGCTTCTTCTTTAGGTGTCGCCACAGCGGATCATCTGCCTCCAACCTGCCCTATTCCTAGCATCCTCTCTGACACCAACCCTCTGCATGTCCTCCTGTTCCATCTTCAACATGCTTTCTTTGATATATCCACTATCCGTCCTTTTCCCAGGTTGGAACTATCTCAACCTTGCCTGTCTGTCTCCAAATTGCTCCAACTGAACTGTCCCTCTGATACACTCATTTCTAATCTTGTCCATCTTGGTCACTCCCAATGAAAATCTTAATATCTTCAGCTCTTCCACCTCCAGCTTGGCCACCAGTCTTTTTGTCAGCAGCAGTGTCTCTGTACCAAACATCACAGCAGGTCTCACTAAACCGTCCCTTTCACTCTTGCGGCTATCCTTAATACACTGTAAACCTACTTATGTGTTTATGTTTTTATCTTCTGTATTAAGAGGTGGGTTTAAGTATAAGTAGTTTAAGTATAACAAAATCTGATATATAAATAAAGTCGTCACTGCCATTGCCATCCTTCTGTCAACAAATAACCACTCACACTGATTTTTAACCCCTGTACCCTGGCTGTCTTCTTCACCTCTCTTCTGCACTGTGGTTGACCCCTGCCATTTAAAGTCATGCACCTTCACTGCCTCTGCTTCACTACTTGGAGGACAAACTAAACAACATCAACACTCATAATGGGGTCAGAGTGTGCTTCTCCTGTCTCTCCTTTACTTTCTTAATTTTTATTCGTCATCTCTTAATGATCCTGATACAGATTCATTGGCAAATAGCTAAAAATTGGCCAATATGCCGGTCGAGTTATATTTTGTGCTTTTCATTCATGGAATCGTGGGTTTTAAATTCAAATTGTTTAGACTTCAAATGATGATTTAAATGAAGATGAAAACAACAACCAAGACATCTGAAACAATGACAATAGTTTTTATGCTTGAGTTCAAGATTTTATCTTTAAGACAATTATTGTCACGGTCCGGGGCAGCGGCCGTGTGGAGAATGGAAAGGAGGACTCAAAACGCAGCACTTATTCAGGTGTGAGGGTGATTTATTGATAATATCCTATATAAAGTGGGGATGGTAAAACAGAACTAAGGATGAACTAACTGGGAGAAACTACACAAAGAAATAGCAAACCTGAGCATGAAGGGAGAACAGCAGGGAGAGCACGCAGGGGATTACACCAGGTATGAACACAGACGACGCGACGAGGAGCAGAGGAAATCACACACTATAAGTACACGAAGAGACACTGGGAAATCACACACAGGTGGGGGAAACAGCTGGACCTGATTAACCTGATGAGACAGGGGAACACTAACACCAGGGACCAACAGAGGGAGCACAAACCCAGAACCCAGTGTCTAAAATCCCAAACACAAACCATCCCAAAACAGCCATGAATAATAATGAAAGTAATAACAATAAAGAACATAAACATAAAGTCACTGAGTCATGGTCGCAGGACCATGACAATTATACTTTCTCAGTATGTAGAAAATAAGACATAAACTAGTAAACTAAGAAATATAATACGGATTACACGTGGAATGTGTGGGTAAGAGTAAAATAGCACTACAAAACAGAAAAATGCAAGTAAATGTATAATGTCTAGGACATTAATGTATTTTTCATATACAAATATAAAAATATATAAAAGCACAAGCCTGTGCACTGACAGTGAAAAAACCCTAAATACAAATTTCAGTAATTCCTATTATAATTAATATTACTCAATTTGCATAGTTCTTGGCACAAAACTAGTTCCAAATTTAAATGTGGGCCCTGATTTAATACATAGCGAGAATTCCTATTCCCAGTATATTAATTAGCAAACCCAAGAATCGAGGAAATATTAAGACCGTTGCTAAACTCTGTATTAAAAAAGTTTTAGCTGTAGCACAAGTATTCAAATTTTTAGACTAGTTGCCAGTTTTTAGATTGGCAAGTCTGTGGGTGGACAATTTTCGATGAGCCACTGTGGAAAGGAAATCATCCCCTCATCTGAGCAACAATATCCAGAGAGGCAGTTTGTCAGAGCACAGCTCAGTCAGTCAGCCCTGAGCCCATCTGCTCCATAGGCTTACAGCACTGCCCTGAAAGACAGGGGGCAGCTTTGTGTGTGTGTGTGTGTGTGTGTGTGTGTGTGTGTGTGTGTGTGTGTGTGTGTGTGTGTGTGTGTGTGTGTGTGTGTGTGTGTGTGTGTGTGTGTGTGTGAGAGACATGTAACAAGACAGATGAATGCTTACAGACTGCTGGTGAGGAGGAAGGGACAGAAGGAAGTGAGGGAAAATCTGTAGGGAGAAAGGTGTGGGATTTGACAGCAGTGAAAATGAAAGCAATCTAAAAGGAAGGAGAAGGTGTGAAAATCAGTCAATGTGTTGTAAACTGCGCACTGGGGAGAAGGTAAAAATCCAGTAAAACAAAAGAACAGAAATCAGTAAGAGGGAGGAAAAGAAAGAAAGAGAGAAAGAAAAAAGGAGAAAAATGGCTGCCAAGGGAGCAAAAGAGTTCAATGAGGTCAGTTTTTCAATGAGTTCAGTGAGTGCCTAGATAAAGCAAAGAAGATACTTCTTCTTTTTTTCTTTGAGGAACGGTAATCAGATGGTACTGGAGGAGGAGATGTGTGGCAGCGTAACGTCTGATGCATGTGTTTATTCCAGAAAGGTGTGAAGGTGTAAATAAGTGTGAATATGTGAGACATATGCGTGTGAGAGATAATAATTGCCTACGGCTGGCTGAGATCTTAGAATTTCCATACCTTTGTTTTATGTTGTAAGGGTTTTGCAAGTTCAGGTGAAAAGTAATTGAATATTTCGTGTATGTGTGTGTGAGCGAACACACACACGTATGCATACCTGGATGCATGTGTGAGTTATATTATTAATAATAAATAGTGTACATGGATGTGCATTGGTGTGTGTGTGTGAGCAAAGCAGGCTAACCTTGTCCTAATTACAGTCTATCTATTCCATCAGTGCTGTGCTCTGGCCTATTTTCACAGCTATAAATTTACCACTCTCCCCTCTGTTGTGATAGATGACCCACTCATTTTAGCCCTTCTCTAAAGACTGTGAGCCAGAAAGGAAGTCAGTGGAAGACAGTGGCACCACTTCACTACTTCTGATGGCAGTGATGGAACTTTCCATGTCCTCAAAACTATTGAGTTCTGTTCTGGGCCATGCCTCTTAATCTTTGAATTCAGGTGTTTTCAGCCCCATCGACATGCAATATGCCTTTACAAACATTCGTGAGAGAATGAGTTGTTCTAAAGACCTCAGTGAATCTAAGTGTGGTCCTGTGAAAGGTGTCACGGTTACAAGAAATCAGTTCATGAAATTTCTCCCCTCCTGGATGTTCCACAATCAGCTGTGAGTGGTATTAGTGCAACATGGAAGTGCTTAGTCATAGCCACAAAGTGTCAGGCTACATAAAGTTACAGAGCGGGGTTGCCGGCTGTTGAGGCGCTTAGTGCATGAAAGTCACCAGCGCTCTGCTGACTCTATAACTGTAGCCTTCCAAACCACCTCTGTCATCAACATCAGCAGAAAAACTGTGCACTACAGCTTCGTGGCAGGTGCAGATGTTGCAACGACGGTTATCCGGTCGTTAAGTCTGACGTCACTAGCCGTGTCTGGGCCTAAACTCCGCTGCAGGTCCATATATGAAACGATCACTATGGCATTACTGAGAGTCGAAAAACTGTCTAAAGTCTTTCATCTTTAATAAAATGATCAGCGTTCTGCTCTACCAGGTGTAACAATTGAGTTTAACATCCAGGCATCCATGAAAACGAAATTTATGACATTTAACGGAGTTAGAAGTTAGTAGGAAGTTAGCTCGCTAGCTTCTATCTAAATACAATATAGCATGTCCTGACTGCGGGGTTTTGGAAACAAATTAAAACGTACAGCTCTGTTATCACTTCCAACATAAACGAAGACAGAAAACTAAACAGCAGTGACGTTTGTAGGGTTACTGAAGTTTGGCTAGCTGGTATATAATGATGTGCTACGTGACCGCTAGCGACACAGCTATGTTAGCATAATATAAACAAACAAACTTTTTTTCCACTCAATAAAAGTTACTGTGAGTGTTCTCGGTGGTCAGGAACAAATGTAATTGCATGGCAGGATGCTGTAAAAGGACCAAACTTCAGCCAGGAGAACAACTGAGATAATCCATCCACAATACGAGGTTAGTCATTCATATACTGCTGCATGGGCTGGGCTGTAGTTACATCCTAAGGTTTTAAAAACTGAGCTTAAATAAATGATTAGCGGTAATAAAACCCGAGGGAGGTCAACAAGGCAAGGCAAGGCAAGGCAAGTTTATTTGTATAGCACAATTCAACAACAAGGTGGTTCAAAGTGCTTTACAGAGACATTAGAAACAAAAACAAATAAAAAGCATGATTTAAAATTGATTAAAACAAGCAAACAAACAAACAAACAAACAAACAAACAAACAAACAAACAAAACAGTATGTAAAATCAAAACAGATAAAATCAGAACAATAGATAAAATCAGTAGTTAAAATGTAAGTTTTGAAGTTTAAGCTTAAAAGTGTGGATTTGGTGCTTTATTCAAATGCAGCTGAGAACAGGTGAGTCTTCAACCTGGATTTAAATAAACTATGTGTTTCAGCTGATCTGAGGCTTTCTGGGAGTTTGTTCCAGATATAAGGAGCATAAAAGCTGAATGCAGCTTCTCCGTGTCTGGTTCTGACTCTGGGAACTGATAAAAGACCGGATCCAGATGACCTGAGGGATCTGGAAGGTTCATACTGGGTCAGGAGGTCACTGATGTATTTTGGTCCTAAACCATTCAGAGCGTTATAGACCAGCATCAGAACTTTAAAGTCTATTCTCTGACGGACAGGCAGCCAGTGTAAGGACCTCAGAGCTGGACTGATGTGGTCCACTTTTTTGGTCTTAGTGAGGACTCGAGCAGCAGAGTTCTGAATGAGCTGTAGTTGTCTGACTGATTTTTTAGGTAGACCTGTAAAGATGCTGTTACAGTAATCAAGCCTACTAAAGATGAATGCGTGGACTAGTTTTTCCAGGTCCTGTTGAGACATCAGATCTTTTATCCTCGAAATATTTTTGAGGTGATAGTAAGCTGATTTTGTTATTGTCTTAATGTGTTTTTCTAAGTTTAGGTCTGCATCCATCACTACACCCAAATTTCTCGCCTGGTCTGTGGTTTTTAGGTGTATAGATTGAAGTTCTCTGGTGACCTGTAATCGTTTTTCTTTGGCACCAAAGACTATTACCTCAGTTTTGTTTTTGTTTAGCTGGAGAAATTTTTGGCACAACCAGTCATTAATTTCCTCAATGCATTTACCAAGAGCCTGTACAGGGCCTCGGTCTCCTGGTGACATTGTGATATATATTTGTGTGTCATCTGCATAGCTATGATAGTTTATTTTGTTGTTCTTTATAATCTGTGCCAGTGGGAGCATGTAAATGTTAAACAGAGGGGGTCCCAAGATGGAACCTTGGGGAACTCCACATGTGATACTTGTCTGCTCAGATGTGAAGTTACCTATTGATACAAAGTATTTCCTGTTTTCTAAGTATGTTTTGAACCAGTTTAGTACAGTTCCTGAAAGACCTGCCCAGTTCTCCAGTCGTTTGAGTAATATGTTGTGGTCAACTGTATCAAATGCTGCACTGAGATCCAGTAAAACTAAGACTGACATTTTTCCACTGTCTGTATTTAGACATATGTCATTGAACACTTTGGTCAGAGCGGATTCAGTGCTGTGGTTCTGTCTAAAACCTGACTGGAAGGCATCATAGCAGTTATTCTGTTTTAAGAAGTAACTGAGCTGTTGAGAAACTGCTTTTTCAATGATCTTACTTAAAAATGGGAGATTTGAGATCGGCCTGTAGTTGTTCATTTGTGTCTTGTCAAGATTGTCCTTTTTCAGTATAGGTTTTATTACAGCAGTTTTTAGTGGTTCTGGAAACACACCTGACATTAAAGAAAAGTTGACGATCTGTAACAGGTCTGACTCCAAAGTCTTTGAGACCTTTTTGAAAAAACTTGTTGGCAGGACATCTAAACAGCAGGAGGAGGAGTTCAGTTGACCTAAGATGTCCTCCAGGTCTTTGCTGTTAATAGGTTGAAACTGTTTCATGGTGTTTAAACAGTTTTTTGGTGGACACAGTACATATCCTGGATCTGCTGTTGATGTACCAATTGCTTGTCTAATTTTTTGGATTTTTTCAGTGAAGAATTTGGCAAAGTCATTGCAGGCCATGGTCGAATGAAGTTCAGCTGCCACTGACACAGGAGGGTTTGTTAGCCTGTCAACTGTGGAAAATAAGACCCGAGCATTATGACTGTTTTTAGTGATGATGTCAGAGAAGTAGGACCTCCTTGCACTCCTCAGTTGTAAATTATAATTGTGAAGTTTCTCTTTATAGATGTCATAGTGAACCTGGAGGTTTGTTTTTCTCCATCTGCGCTCAGCTTTCCTACACTCTCTTTTTTTCATTTTTCACTAGTGTGAAGTTTCTCCATGGAGACTTTTTCCTTCCAGAGATAACCTTCACCTTAATGGGAGCAATTATATCCATTACATTTAACATTTTTAAATTGAAGCTATTGACGAGCTCATTGACTGAACCTCTGGACAGGTCAGGTGTTAATGGGAAGACCTGGTTAAATATCTCACTACTGTCTTCAGTTATACACCGTTTTGTGATCACTGCTGTTGATATATTTGTGTGGGCTGAGATTTTACTTTCAAAGAAAACACAGTAATGATCAGACACGCCCACATCAGACACAGTAATGTTTGAAATGCTCAGGCCCTTGGAGATCAGTAGGTCAAGAGTGTGTCCTCTATTATGTGTGGCCTCTGTTACATGCTGAGTCAGCCCAAAGTTGCCCAGAGTGTTACTCAGATCAGTGATCACTGACTGTTTTAGGAGCTTCTTGAGATTAAATAGAAGAAAATACAAATCATTAAACATGTTAACAACACAAAAGCCACACAGCAAATTCAAAAGTGTTAAATGTTTTGGTGTTAATAGTCTTCTTGCAAAAGTAGAGTTAATTTTACTCTAAGCAGAGTCACATTCTTTTAATGTAATTCTGAGGTGTAAAATGATAGTAGTTAAAATCGAGTGTTAAAAAGGAGTGTTTCTATGTCAAATCTGGAGGTGTTACAATGGAAACATTAACTCTTGACCTCTTAACTCTGAACTCCTACAGGGGCTATGACACCAATAGAGTAAATTCACAGACTCCGCCCCCAGCACGGCTCCAATCGAAGCTGAAGTGAAGCCGTTTCAGAACATTTTGCTCTACATATTTGAGTTGTTTGCCATGCTTGGTAAGTCATTTTTTCAAAGATTGTTTCAATTATTATTATGAGCTTTTACTTCTGTGGCTCTTTGGAGTTGAGACAAAGCTGTGTGAAAGGCATTAGCCATGTTGCTCGCTGATAGCATAATATTCTGTTTTAGCTAGCTGAAAGGTATTGTTTGCGGGCAAATACCACAGCCTTGAAAAAGCTTGCATGTGAATTTTCAGTCAAACTTTTGGTCAAATACACCTAAAACAATGTCTAGAATGTGAAATGTTGGTATAATGGTGCTACTTGAAGCCTGAAAACGATCGGCTATAAAAAAAACAAAAAACAAAAAAAAACACGAGCAAACAGCAGTAGCTGACGTCCCGACTGGATTCTACGTTAGCATTTAGATCCCTCCAGAGTTTTGTGCACACGGTTTAGGTAAAAATTAAAAAGGTTGAGGTTTTACATTTAGTTCAGTATTACCTGTTGCCTGTGTCCTTGTCTTTTGGGAAAATACTTTACACAAGTAATGGCTCAAAGAGGATTCCTTTTTTTTTCTTTTTTTTACTGTGCTGCAATTGTTTACTGGATTATTTGTGCCGTTAATTAGTGTCAACTAATTTTTATTCAATCTCCACACAGGATATGCTTGTGAAGATGGAATATGAG
Source organism: Astatotilapia calliptera (assembly GCF_964374335.1). Lineage (NCBI taxonomy): Eukaryota > Metazoa > Chordata > Actinopteri > Cichliformes > Cichlidae > Astatotilapia > Astatotilapia calliptera. The sequence goes on along the minus strand of NC_137426.1, from coordinate 25,737,335 downwards.
GGAGAGCAGAAGTGCGTTGAAGTTCCACAAAGGGATGAATGAAGGACATGCATATTGTATTGAAGAAATAAGTGATGAGAATGCTGTTATTTGCATTTACCAGCTCACCTATGTCAGACCTTTTGATAAACAAAATTCTAATGAAAGTGAGAACATGTATACTGTTACATCTTTCAGAAAATGTTTTGAAATTGTGGTGCACAGTTCAGAATAAATGTTTTTCAACAACCATTGCATCTTTTTAGTAAATGTTTATTTCCAAAAGAAATTTCTAGAAGTTCAGAACAGTAAAATTCCCGCTTTTTAGAATGAATTAGAAGATAACTCTTACGTAGTTAAACTAAAATACTCTTTGAGAGTTAATATATAAACTCTTAACACCAAGTGTTAAATTATCAACTCCAGACAGATTTGGTGTTTAACACTAAATCAGAGTTAACGTACCAACTCTCCAAAAAGAGTTAAATTAACACTCTCTGGTGTGGACCCATATAGACTTTAATAGTGTTGAAATCAAATCCGACAGTGTTAATTTGGACATGCTGGATTTGCTGTGCATATTAAACGCAGACTACTTTAGGCCCGGAAGTAGGATTCGTCACGTCATCACTTAACGACCGGATAAGGATCAATGGTTATCATGTGTTGGACTTGTGGATGATTCCCTGACGATCTTTTGGGACAACATCCAGCATGTCCAAATTAACACTGTCGGATTTGATTTCAACACTATTAAAGTGTCTATATGGGTCCACACCAGAAAGTGTTAATTTAACTCTTTTTGGAGAGTTGGTACGTTAACTCTGATTTAGTGTTAAACACCAAATCTGTCTGGAGTTGATAATTTAACACTTGGTGTTAAGAGTTTATATATTAACTCTCAAAGAGTATTTTAGTTTAACTACGTAAGAGTTATCTTCTAATTCATTCTAAAAAGCGGGAATTTTACTGTTCTGAACTTCTAGACATTTCTTTTGGAAATAAACATTTACTAAAAAGATGCAATGGTTTTTGAAAAACATTTATTCTGAACTGTGCACCACAATTTCAAAACATTTTCTGAAAGATGTAACAGTATACATGTTCTCACTTTCATTAGAATTTTGTTTATCAAAAGGTCTGACATGGTAAATGCAAATAACAGCATTCTCATCACTTATTTCTTCAATACAATATGCATGTCCTTCATTCATCCCTTTGTGGAACTTCAACGCACTTCTGCTCTCCCCCATATTCCATCTTCACAAGCATATCCTGTGCGGAGATTGAATAAAAATTAGTTGACACTAATTAATGGCACAAATAATCCAGTAAACAATTGCAGCACAGTAAAAAAAAAAGGAATCCTCTTTGAGCCATTACTTGTGTTAAGTATTTTCCCAAAAGACAAGGACACAGGCAACAGGTAATACTGAACTAAATGTAAAACCTCAACCTTTTTAATTTTTACCTAAACCGTGTGCACAAAACTCTGGAGGGATCTATGCTAACGTAGAATCCAGTCAGGACGTCTGCTGCTGCTGTTAGCTCGTTTTTTATTTTATTTTTATTGGCGATCGTTTTCAGGCTTCAAGTAGCACCATTATACCAACATTTCACATTCTAGACATTGTTTTAGGTGTATTTGACCAAAAGTTTGACTGAAAATTCACATGCAAGCTTTTTTTCAAAGCTGTGGTATTTGCCCGCAAACAATACCTTTCAGCTAGCTAAAACAGAATATTATGCTATCAGCGAGCAACATGGCTAATGCCTTTCACACAGCTTTGTCTCAACTCCAAAGAGCCACAGAAGTAAAAGCTCATAATAATAATTGAAACAATCTTTGAAAAAATGACTTACCAAGCATGGCAAACAACTCAAATATGTAGAGCAAAATGTTCTGAAACGGCTTCACTTCAGCTTCGATTGGAGCCGTGCTGGGGGCGGAGTCTGTGAATTTACTCTATTGGTGTCATAGCCCCTGTAGGAGTTCAGAGTTAAGAGGTCAAGAGTTAATGTTTCCATTGTAACACCTCCAGATTTGACAGAGAAACACTCATTTTTAACACTCGATTTTAACTACTATCATTTTACACCTCAGAGTTACATTAAAAGAATGTGACTCTACTTAGAGTAAAATTAACTCTACTTTTGCAAGAAGACTATTAACACCAAAACATTTAACACTTTTGAATTTGCTGTGTACCTGTAACTGTAAAAAAAAAGGACAAATGGATGCAAACTCCATTGTTGTAGGATTAAAATGTAATATTAATAAAGTTCATGATCAACTTCAGCCAGTCATTAAACTATTTTTAAGAAACTTTGATAGAACATTTAGAGATAAGCTAAAATACAAAAGTCAAAACACACAAAAACAACTGTGAACTTATATTCTCTTTGAACCTTGTGATATTTGTAATCTGAAACCAAGTCTTCGCAGAAGAAATGGACATTGCTTACTAAAACTTTGTATATTTTCATATTTGTAACTAACATAGAGATGAATATGCTGTGCACAGTGAAGCACAAAGAGGGTTGTGGGCTGCAGCTGTGGCCTCTATCTCTGGATTTAGGGCAAATCTGAAGGACTAATGCACACAGACAGTGAGATGTGCATTCAAACACAGAGAGACTAGCATGTTTTTATGAATGTATATTAAATGCTTGAATGCAAAGACACCATTCAAGTACATGTTCTCACACAAAGAGAACCATTTTGTACACCAGGATGTACTACAAAGGCAAAAACACCCTGGTATCCTTACTGGTGTCCTCAGTATTTAGCCACTCGGTTTAATCAGGCTGTATGTAGATAGTAAACAGGATGTAAAGGGCAAAAAATAGATGGTTTGCAAAAATATATGAGACAGCCATCTTTTTCTTTTGACAGTGACTTACCCCTTTACTAACTTGTTATAAATATATGAACAATTGGGAGAAAAGGAGATGCTGGTCCACTGGTTACACTGGAAGCCCCATTGTTGCCTATTTGATGGATTTCCAGAGTGATCAAGAGTAAACTTTGTCAAATGTGAAAGATTAAAAAACAGCTTAAAGCCCTCAGTGCGTAGCTTCATCTTAGTGACAGCCTGTGCTCTCTGTGAGCTGCTGCATTGCATGTGTATGAGCTCGGAGCTGTCAACCACAGACTGTTATGAACATCCACAGCGCAGCTATAAATTCCACCGGGATATGCTTCGAACTTCACCTACTCAAAACGTCCTTGGTGTTAAACACAACGGCCATGCTTCAGTCTGACATACGCATACAGCCTTGACCCCACACACAGGAAGCATCAGTGCAGGGTTTTTTTGCTTTAAAAGTGAATGCCACTTCCTGTTAGGAGGTGTGGGATCATCAGGAAGTGGGTCAACCCTGTGTTCATGACTCACAATCCCCATGCGACATCACAGTAATACCCTAATGGCAGTCTGTCAAGTTATCAACCCGTCGGTAGCACTGGGACGAGCCACTGTCATGTCAAAAAGTCAGCAGGAAAGGCAGAGATGCTACATGTTGTATCTCAACAGAGCCTTGACATTTAGAAAACATGAGATGCAGCCTTTACATAGCTGCTGCTGCCAAAGTCACATGGATGAAGGTTAAAAAAACATGCTTTCACAAAAGGCAAGCTGACTGTATGCCAGAGTAAAGAGGTATATAAATATACACAGATTTATTAAGAGCTATGTCTAATAATAATGACTATAGTATTTTAGCAACATTTGGTATGGTTGGGTCCAAAAACCATTTTAAGCAAAATACTCTTGTTGACTCACTGACATTTCAGGCACTATTCATCATCATTTTGCATCATCACTGACAGCTGCATAAAGGGTCATTCTAAAAGTTGGAAAATGTGGTGCATTACATTGGGGAATAAGTAAATAAATGGTACTATATAATGCATACTGAGTGAATTCAGCCACAGGCTAAAATATGCATAAAGCAGAGAGCATAAAAATAAATGCACGGCTTGTGTCATGAAAGTAACTTAAAAGATTAGCATGAATATTTTCTCAGTATTGCTGGCAGTTATTTGCTAGTAGTTTAGACTTGACAAATTCATAACATAGCAGCCCCAAGTTTCTGCAAGTGTCCCTGAACAAAGGGTTCAGGAATATTTTTACTTCCAGGAAATGAAGGTGACTTAGTTGCTTTAAGCCACAACAGCTATTAGACACAGTGAATCAATGTGCCAAACGTCTAGATCCAAACATTGGGTTTGAATTACATTTGAACTGCCACTGCAAACCAGTTAAATTAAACTTACTTGTCTAAATATGTATAAATACATTGATTTTGAGTTAAAAGTAATATATGAAGTTATATATTGTGTCAGATGCACACAAATAATTGTAAATAACTAAGGTATTTAAATAAGATGTAATAAGATATAACTCAGCGGAAACAGCCTGAGGGACACTGACACAGGATCAGATTGTTTTAAGGCTGTGCCAATCCCAGATTAGACTCTGGTGGGTCTCCATAATTGAGGTTTTGCTGACACGTGACTACTGAACACATGGCAATAACTTGTTTGTCATTTTGGATGTATGTAAATCATGGTCATTATATCATTACAGCTATCAGTATCAGATGACAAACATCTACCTTACACCAGTAACATTATTTTTTATTTCAGAAGATTATTATTTTTTGTATTCGTTAAACCTACTGACTCACTGATACTCAAGCTCAAAACACATGTGCTCGTACTAAAATCCTTAAAACTTAACAAGGAGCCCTGTCACTACTGGCAGGGTATACTCTGGATGAGTTACCCGAGCATCACAGAGCTGACACAGAGAGACAGGCAAACATTCATACTCAGCTTTACATGTAAGGCTAGTTTGGAATCACCTGTTAGCCTTTAAATCATGTTTTTGAAATGTGGGAGGAAGCCAGAGTACATCAGCAGGAACATGGAAAACATTCAGACTCCACACAGAAAGGTCCCAGTCAGGCCACGAGATTCAATGTGATAGAAATGCATCGGTGACAATGCTAACATCCCAATTGTGCTCATGAGGAATCAAGCCACAGTCCACTGAGCAACGAGCAATCTGGAAGCATGGTTCCCTCAATGGACAGTCAGTAAATTTACTGTGTAGCAGCACAAGCTTTTCTATATTTTTGAAACTCGCAAAAGCAAAGGAGGCATAATTCGATGAGCTCTCATTTAATGGAGGCAATGAAGCTGCTGCCGGGAATTCTAGGGGAGAAGGAAAGGGGGGACTCATCTGTCCTGATGCAGGAACTGATCGGTGGCCTGACTGAACTGAATCACATTACAGTCATTTTTGCAGGGAACAACAGGAAGCTTGTTACTCATACATGATCCTCAGCTTAGTAATCAGCAGTGTGGGCAACACTGGCAGTCAGCATCTGCAGAATGTCTTCCTGCAGTCTCCTTTCAGTATTATAATATAACAGTTAGGGCTGAACGATTATGGAAAATAATCTAATTGCGATTTTTTTGCCCCAATATTGCGATTGCGATGCGATATGCGATTATTTTTTAAGGTCTTTATCTTCTGTATTATTAAACAAAGACAAGCAATACATCATATAGTATGGCCAACACTATATTACATTAATTTTAAACTGTTCTTTCCTGGAAGACAGACCTCTGTTATGATGACATGAGGTGATGCATGAATTGATGACTGACATTTTTATTTAACTTCTTCAATCACAACAGTATATTTGAACATACACAATAGTTTATTTTTAGCTTACAAACATCTGAGCATAAAGTGCTGACAAGGAACCCTGGTGTAAACATTAAAATGAAAGTCAGTACAATGTGCAGATTGCAGAAATATACATAAAAAAAATCAGTGGCTTTACCACACTCAGTTTTTCGACATCTGTGAACTACTAGACAGTCATTCAATTAAAAAATAATATTAAATAAATAAAACTAATAAATAAAAAATACACACATCTTACTGATCTCTGCAGTCAGTAACATTACATATAAAGTGCAAACATAATAGCAATTGTATAAACACACACACAAACACGCCTTTAAAATTTAAAGGCGTGAAATTGGACGGTCTAGTTCTGATTAGCGTCACCGCTGTCTCGGTGGAGTTTATTAAACTCGGCCGTCTGCTTCTTGCTATCTAAAATATAACCAGACACTGGTGTAAATTCTCGACTGTCTCATACTTCTGTTTAATAAGTTTTCTGTTTGACGTTTAGTCAGCTGTGTGAAAACCAAGGAGGAACCCACCCGGGGGATTAATAAAGTTTTATTTTATCTAATCTAATAACTTTAATCTCAGCCAAACCGATTTACTCACGAACAAACAAAACACTGAAAAAAGCCCAACAATAACATTTTTAGGTTGTCTAAGTGACTTATATATTACGTTTAACCCGAGCAGCGAAACTCCGCGGTGATCTGAAAATGATGTGCCGGGAGTTGTGCCGTTCTCGGCCGCATCAGTAACACTCGAGCTCCCGGCTAGCTGTCGAGCTGGTGGGTAGCAGACGCCTCTGAAAACGTCGAAGCACTTTTGCAAATATGGGATATCTTGATAAACCGAGCAGATATTTGATGTTTACACAACTACTTTCTTGCCTGAAAATATGTTAAAAGTTTATTTTGTGACCCAGAAAGATTAGTATGAGTAATTTTAAAACTTAGTAGCGGCCGCCATTGCTGGAAACTAGAGTTTGGCTGGGCCGCGCTATGAATTCTGGGATATGGTAGTAATTTGGACAGCCTTCGGCGCGTCGCTGTGACGTAATCGGTCTACAAATGCGGCCTCAGGAGGATGCAGCCCATGAATTTGGACATGTCCAGAGTATAATCGCAGCCTTTGCGGTTAGAAAATTGCACTTGATCATGTCGCGATATTATCGCAAATGCGATATATCGTTCAGCCCTAATAACAGTGTTTCTGATAATATACATTTTGCACTATATGTCAGATGTAGGGTAGCACAAGTAGCAGCAAATATCCCCCCACGCCCCCCCTATGCACACATCCAATTGTTGACACACTAGGCCAGGGGTCAGCAACCTTTAGCACCGAAAGAGCCATTTGGACGCGATTTCAACGCAAAAGAAAACACTGGGAGCCGCAAATACTTTTTGACATCTAAAATGAAGATAACACTGTATATATATATATATTTACCTTTATGCTTTGTGTGAACAACTAAGGTGTGTTGCTTAAATCCATGAAGTGCTACAGAGAAAATTACATTTTATTTATGTAATTAACACATTTTGAACTCTTAAAGAAATATAACAAAAGGAAAGACGCTGAACTAAAATGATCCATGTAGCAAACAAAAACTGTTGTGAGCCGCCACCCTTATATTGCCTTTGGACTTTTGGAGCCTGGACCTGACTTTTAAAAAACAATTGGAAAAAAAGCACTATGCTGCTGAAAAATGAAAAATAGATATTTACAAAATTCTGCCTAAATATGTATTTTACCTGGTTAATGTGTGTGGCGGGGCGTGGTTTGCAGCGCCGCTGCAGGGGAGGCGGACGCACCTGAGCGGCACCAGCAATCACGCCTCGCCGCCTTAATGTCTGTGCCATCTATGCTGTTGTGTTGGTATGTGTCGGGCTGTGAGCTTTAACACCGACTGTATACGTACAGCAACCGTGTGTGAAAAGTGGTCAATAAAGAGATGCTAAAAAGCGTGTTCATGGAAACATCGTCGAGTCTGCTGTGATATCTTTACAATGGGACTTCTGCTCCTGAACCTCTGCGCACAGCATCTGCAAATCGGGGCTGTGCGAAGTCAGTTTCATCTTTACACAGGACTGTAAGTTGTCATCTGTGAGGCGTGAGCGGTGTTTGTTTTTAACATAGTTCACGGCGGAGAACAGCTGCTGACATAACATGGATCCGAAGATCCATTATTGGCTTACCTGGGGTTGAAAGTCTCGATAAATGCACGGCGTTTCGGCAGGTACACCGGCTTCCGCAAGTGTGACGCTTATTTTGAGCGATGAAAAACTAATAGAACATAATTTTATATTTATATTTCAATATCACAAATATCTTCCAATTTAGAACTACAAGTTAAAAAAGAACTAACATAAATAAAATACACTTCAGCTAATTACTTAAAAAAAAATTTTTTTTTCCCAAACCACGCAGAGCCGCACTAAAAGGACTAAAGAGCCGCATGCGGCTCCGGAGCCACAGGTTGCCGACCCCTGCCCTAGGCTGTCATCTAGTTGACCTATACCAAACCATAGCTTGATACAGTGACCTATGATCAAAATGCCTCTTTCTACCCCTGAGTTATACTGTTTAATAATGCAAGCAAGACAAGTTTGTTTTTTTCCAGAAAATTCTAAAATTGACCTTAAAAGCTTGACACATTAAAATGTCAAACCTTCATCATTTTCTCCCGTCTTATGACATTTCATGATCTTTTGCATTAATTACTATTCAGTTTATTCTTGTTTTTTGCTGTTTGACAGTTTCTGTTAAGTTTGAGTCCAAGTCAGTGTTTGTAAACCCTCCAAGTTCTGGTCGGAAAAAAAATCTTATCACACTGGTGCTAAGCATAATCATTACAGTCGCATTCGCCCTTTTGATCTGATGTATTGGGATGCCAACAACAGTTATTGGTCGTGTCCAAATTCATGGGCTGCATCCTCCTGAGGCCCCATTTGTAGACCGATTACGTCACAGCGACGTGCCGAAGGCTGTCCAAATTCGTAGACTCCTCCGAATGCAGCCGAAAAATGCGTACTCCTTTTCCCCGAATTTGAAGGATGGGTCGGGTGTGTCCTTCGTGGCCTACCATATCCCAGAATTCATAGCGCGGCCCAGCCAAACTCCAGTTTCCAACAATGGCGGCCGCTACTAAGTTTTAAAATTACTCATACTAATCTTTCTGGGTCACAAAATAAACTTTTAACATATTTTCAGTAGTAGCTGTGTAAACATCAAATATCTGCTCGGTTTATCAAGTTATCGCATATTTGCAAAAGTGCTTCGACGTTTTCGGAGACGTCTGCTACCCACCAGCTCGATAGCTAGCCGGGAGCTCGAGTGTTACTGATGCGGCCGAGAACGGCACAACTCCCGGCACATCATTTTCAGATCACCGCGGACTTTCGCTGCTCTGGTTAAACGTAATATATAAGTCACTTAGACAACCTAAAAATGTTATTGTTGGGCTTTTTTCAGTGTTTTGTTTGTTCGTGAGTAAATCGGTTTGGCTGAGATTAAAGTTATAAGATTAGATTAGATAAAATAAAACTTTATTAATCCCCTGGGTGGGTTCCTCCTTGGTTTTTACACAGCTGACTAAACATCAAACAGAAACTGATTAAACAGAAGTATGAGACAGTCGAGAATTTACACCAGTGTCCTGTCATATTTTAGATAGCAAGGAGCAGACGGCTGAGTTTATTAAACTCCACCGAGATAGCGGTGACGCTAATCTGAAGGCTAGACCGTCCAATTTCACAGCCGTTTACTTCCGGCCTACCCGACCTTCTGAGGACCCGGACCACGTAGACCGCGAAGGGAGAGATTTCTGAAAAAATTCAAATGTACAGCTCTGCTGTCACTTCCAACATAAATGAAGACAGAAAACTAAACGGTACTGATGTTTATAGAGTTACTGAAGTTGGGCTAGCTGTTATTTAATGATGTGCTATGTGATCGCTAGCGACACAGCTATATTAACATAACATAAAGCTGGAGGATGAACGCTAACGTTTTTCCACTCGATAAAAGTTAATGTGAAGGTTCCCGATGGTTAGAGAAAAAAATGTAATCGCATGGCAGGATGCTGTAAACGGACCAAACTTCAGTCAGGAGAACAACTGAGTTCCTTCCAGAATACGAGGTTAGTCATTAATATACTGCAATAGCAATTCAACATTAACCCTTTAAGACCTACCATAGAACCAAGTCCTCCAGAGCTTATATTATATTTTTTCATGTTGTAGTGCCATTTTTGGGAGCATTTCAAGTTGATATACATCAATACAACTATTATAGCCCAAATTTTAATAATATGTCTGCATTAAGTGCATAGTAATTACATAAATTGCAAAAAAGTGCAATAAACTACAAAAGAATTAAAATTCGTTTTGGTTTTTTTAACATATATTTCTAGTTAGAGAAATTTAAGAGGCTTATCCCTCAAAACTGTAAATACAAAAAAGTTGCACAAAATAGTTTCCCACCACAGGAAATTTATTTTAAGTGTCTTCATAGGGCGATCGTGGCTCAAGAGTTGGGAATTCGCCTTGTAATCAGAAGGTTGCCAGTTCGAGCCCCGGCTTGGACAGTCTCGGTCGTTGTGTCCTTGGGCAAGACACTTCACCCATTGCCTACTGGTGGTGGTCAGAGGGCCCGGTGGCGCCAGTGTCCGGCAGCCTCGCCTCTGTCAGTGCGCCCCAGGGCGGCTGTGGCTACAATGTAGCTTACCATCACCAATGTGTGTGTGAATGGGTGGATGACTGGATATGTAAAGCGCTTTGGGGTCCTTAGGGACTAGTAAAGCGCTATATAAATACAGGCCATTTACCATTTATAGTTTTATTTTTGAAATACACCAATTTTTATATACTGCAAGAAAAACGAAAATAAATATTATAATGCAAATTTGCAAAAAAACAGCATATGCATCAAAACAAACTATTTCCAGCAGTGCAATATGAGTCCTAAGCATCCCAGAAACGACACAGAAAGTCATAAAGTCAAACATAACTTTTAAAAACACCAGTATAGGCTCATAAGGCCCTGATGGTAAAAAAAAAAATACATTTCCGCAAAATGAGGTTTCGGGCAGGACATGGCGGACATGCGATAGTTCGTGCTTATGGACGTAGGAAGTGCTACAAACAGCTGATCGGATCGGCAAAGCGTGTTTCTGGAATATTGTGTTTTTGTTGCTGCAAGTGCTTTTTATGCAGTTTTTGCAAAGCTATATGTGGAAGGAAACCGTGACCTAGGACAAGCTGATGGCATAAGATGTAAGTACAACTCCTCCGGTTTCATATGCAAAAAAATTATTGCACTAGCTTACGTGGTTGCAGTGCTACCGGGATTTAGCAATAGTTGCGCAAAACGAAGCGTGCCCGCTCCGACCGGCTTTAAAGGGTTAATGAATGCATGGTACGGAAGTGGAGGAAGCAAGAAAAATGAGTTGAATAAAGTTTGGCTTATCTGACTGTTTTATTTCACGTAATGTGCCTTATAATTCGGTGCGCCTTATAGTCTGAAAAATACGGCAAGTATTTCCATAATTTTGAAACTCACAAAAACAAAGTAATCCAAGTTCAGTGCTGCGTCTTTGTATCTACAATCCACAAAGGCTGAAAAAGTTCTATTACTCTTTTGAGTCGTTTTTAGGGTGTGATTTACAAATTAAGGCATTTTAGTACTTTATAAGTCTTCTTAATCAACAATTTCCCGTGAGGTTTCCTTCCCTCTGTGTTTGAATATCACCACTGAGACTCATTACCCTATTAAACTGCACTAAAGCAGGTAATGTGGATCTCCGCTAATAGGATTTCTGAGTCAGAGAAGATATTGACCTTGACAAGAAGGGATGCGCATTTCTGAGCATATTCATCCTGATATATTAGACCATATACATTTAGCAAATGTTTTGTCTCAAGTGACTCTTCTGAAAATAAACAGATTTCAGAGGCAGAAGTACAGTACATCTCATCTCTGGGGATGAAACAGCATTTCATTTTTGCTTTTTAGGTATCTAGCAACAAAGGATAGAAAAACGGAATGGTGCATGTCACAGTTACGATGTGATTGTGTGTAGCATATTAAAAGGCAGCAGGAAATGGGATGAAATAATCTGCATTCTCTGGAAGAGATAGTTTATATCCTATGTGTAGGACAGTAAGAGCCCTTTAATGCTAAAAATGATTTCCACGCTTGCTTCTTACTGTCTGCACACATAAGAGGCTTTTTAATAGCAAAGGATGAGCTCTTCATATTGCAAGTGTATAGAGAGACAAAACAGGAGTGGGAAAGTGAAGAGACAAAAGAAGTTTTACACTGGGATTGGGTAAAATTGCCACAGTCTTCCTGTTCTTGTGTGCAGACAACTAGGGCAGAGTAATGCATCAATCATGACTGTGCACTGCAGCCCCGCTCTCAACCCTACCTTCTCAGAGCGTGCTCAGTTTTGATCACAATGTTTCAGTACTGCAGTTGCACCCCTTTTCCTCCTTTCTTCACAAAGCCGTCATTGTTCATATTATTTCTTGTCAAATGCTGCTTGAATTGAAAAAAAGATTTGTGTGGTTAATTTTTTATCAGTGCACTTTTGGTACACATGTACGATACAAAAGCCTGTGTCGAATGCAAACTTTGGATCCAATTTCAACACCTCTAGCATGGCCTATTGTTAGTGTGATGTCTGCTATACCCTCTCATCCTCAACCCCAGGGAGACTCCCATCAGGGGTGTTATGGAATGGATTGAGAGAAGACCTGTGATTGGAGTTTCCTGTTATCTCCTTACCACAGCAACACAGCTGGCAGGACCACTGTTTCTGCAGGAAAGTGGCTGTATGTGTGAACATGTGTGCCGATGTGTTGGCCTGAAGAAGTGTCTGTTCATTTGCCTGTGAGTATAAATGTCAAGGGCCATATCTGCATACTAATGCATTTCTCTGTGTGTATGTGTGACGTGATATAAGAAAACATAAAGACTGCATCGTCTTTGTGTATGTTTTTAGGGGTATATACACTGAGTATATAAGAGCTAGTCAGCTTTTGGATATATGCTGTGTCCTAATCCTTCATTTAAATATGGACACAGTGTAAAACTTCCATTAAAATGTGACATTGCAGACACAATGCTAAATATTACAACTGCGGTTTCTCTATTTTCACGGTTTAACATTATTACATTACACAGTTATGCCAGATTTGTACTAAAAGTCGATATCTGTGGTCATTTTTGTCTCTATACTTACCCACTATATATATATATATATATATATATATATATATATATATATATATAAAAAACAGAGCTAAGATCCTGTGGGACTTCCAGATACAGACGGACAAAATGGTGGTGGCTAACCAACCGGACATAGTGGTGGTAGACAAACAGAAGAAGACGGCCGTAGTGATCGATGTAGCGGTTCCGAATGACAGCAATATCAGGAAGAAGGAACACGAGAAGCTGGAGAAATACCAAGGGCTCAGAGAAGAGCTCGAGAGGATGTGGAGGGTGAAGGTAACGGTGGTCCCCGTGGTAATCGGAGCACTAGGTGCGGTGACTCCCAAGCTAGGCGAGTGGCTCCAGCAGATCCCGGGAATAACATCGGAGATCTCTGTCCAGAAGAGCGCAGTCCTGGGAACAGCTAAGATACTGCGCAGGACCCTCAAGCTCCCAGGCCTCTGGTAGAGGACCCGAGCTTGAAGGATAAACCGCCCGCAGGGGCGTGCTGGGTGTTTTTATATATATATATATATATATATATATATATATATATATATATATATATATATATATATATATATATATATATATATATATATATAAGGAAATAAACTGGTAGAAAAATAGGGCAAGCTGTTTCCCAGAGAATCAACAAGCTTAAATAGGCAGATAATTTAATTTATTTAACCAAAAATAAGAATGAGAAAAACCCTTCAAATTATAGACATTTCTAGAATAATGAGAAATGTTCCTTAGGATGAATTTCTTAGTTGATTAAATGTGGCAAAAACCCAAATAAACTGACTTATGTAAGAAGAGGAAAGCACGCAAGAAACAATCAGGATGTAATGGACAAGGTCAAAAATACAGTTTGAATCTAATTAAAATCATCTAATTTTAAACGCCATCAATATTTCAAACACTGTGCAACACACATAATATTGAATTTACACAATGTTTGGTGAGTGTGGCTAACCTTCTCTGCAGTTTTACATCAACTAACATGTTTGCAATGAATGTGACCCTAATAAATGAATGAATGAATGCCCAACTGTGCTGTTTTTATGAGACGTCTAAAATGTAACTCACTTTTCCACCTTGCTGGTTTACAACATCCTGGCACGGACACATGAGAGGCTGCTGACTTGCAATCCTAGTGAGAAAATATTATTATCCACCTTTGAGGGCTTCAGTTCTACAGAGTGTTTTATGGGTTCAACATAGTTCTCTGTTGGCACTGCATCGGCAGATAGCAGGGAACGCCTATTGCCAGAAAGAGGAAGTATCGAAAGGATGTGGTGCTGATCCTCCAGCCAACTCCACAGAGGAGCAAAGTTACAAAATACAAAGAGCTGAAGTGAAACCAAGTGTTAAAAACAATGAAAAATGTCCACTGTAGCTACTGTCTGTGCTTTTTTTATTTTTATAATCACTGATTTTTGTTATTGTTTGTTCTTCTATTACTGTCACTCTCTTTCCTGTTTCAGCCCACTTGTCAATCAATCGACATCTGACCCACACAGAGTTGAGCTAGGCGGTGTTGGCTTTCTGAAGCTCTGCATGGGAATGTTTGCATGGGTTGAAAGCCATCTCTGTAGGGTCCATAAGCAGTTACCTATTAAAACAGACACAACTGTCTGTTTTAATGATTGATGCTAATGCTAGCCACCCTGGCTTGGTAGGGAAAAATTTGTGTTCCCAGATTAGCTGTGAGTGGCTGCTGGCAGGTACACGGCTAAAGCCCCAACCACATAGGGCTAGAGATCAGTTAGAGACATACTGGTAAATACCGGTTGCTAGGAAAAATGTGTATTCCCTGATAGACTTTGATGGGTAACTGGAGGTTGCTGGAAATCGCTAGGTGAAATTGGTCAAAAATTGGTCATCTTTGAGATGGTGCTCCACTGAAAACTTCCTTGTGATTTCTCTGGTTGTTGCAGATTGCTGATGTTGCCCATAGAAGATGCTGATTTGTCTTGCCAGCTACTCACTAAATTGTAGTGAAACTGTGATGGGTATAGGACAAATAAGTAAAAAGTGGATCTTTTTGAAATTTGTTGGTTTCAGTGTAAGGCACAGCTTTTATTTTGAAGGAGAGTGCTCTCTGTTTCATTATAGCTTGGTGTTTAATTAGCAAATGTTTGCACATAAGCCAACATCTTTCATGTAAACAAAGGGAGACCTTGGCAATCCGCTAGCCCCTAAAGTAATCACAAAGAAGTTTTTGGTGTAGAATTCTCTCTGCTACCCATTTCACTCAGCGACAGCCAGCAGCCTCCAACAACTCCTCGCCAACCATTCAGGAAATACACAGGAGGTCGTCGAACAGTCTCTAGGGCCTAAGCTTATTACTCACGGTCTTCAGTAGTTGAATTTCTAGCCGCGGTTACAGTAAATGTGCCCCCAAAAAGCTGAATATTTACCACCATTAACACAAAGTCATTGACTAGCATATAAAGCATTTAGCTACTAATGACTTAGCTTTTCCCTCCAGAGTTAGCGAAGAAACAAAGCGTAAATGCTGAAAGCTGATTTTATAATTGCCTAGTAAACAAAATGCAAATGATGTGTCTGCTAATTCTCATAGTTTATAAGTGGGAAACATACTATATGATCGCCATTAAATAATACCAGATAGTCAACAGATTTTTGAACTGCCCCAAGCTGTCCACACAAAATAAATCATTACAATGTTTACAGGACAATATGACACAAACGCAATGCTTTTGCAGTGTCTTTGTTATCTAGTCTTGAGTCAAACCTTGAAACAAAAGACCACACTGGGTGCCACTCCTGTCAGCTAAGAACAGAAAACAGGCTGCATTTCACACCGAGTCATAATATGATACAAATGGGACGTTTTTGCAGTGCTTTTGTTGTGTGGGCCTCAGCTTGCTACAGCATGCTTTTAGAAGTGAATGCACTATGAAAGACCGCAGCATAGACTTCACCCTAAAATCCCATGTGTACAGCTGCGGTGCTTCTCTGAAAGTTACAGCTTCTTATCTTTTTCTGTAAGCAGCACTGAGCGACTATACTGCCTCAAGAACTGCTTCAAAGCGACAACAGCAGTTTCCAGGTATACAGAGTGCCAGTCTTGCAGGGCTTTAAATGGAAGCACCGAATCTCCTGGAAAACCCACTGTAAAGTCTCAAATCCTCATCCATTATTGATAGAGCCTTAAGCCTTCCATGCACTTGGGATGACAAACTAAAACCAAAGGCGACGAGTCCGTAGCACCATACAGAGGGAAAGGGTATTGTTTGAAATTTGAATTTCAATCGTTTCTCCTGAGGAGTGTCATCCTTTGATGTCCCACCAGAATGTCTGCAAGGGATAGCAATTAGCTGCTAATAAATTAGTGTATGTCAGCGGCAAACTCTGTCCCTGATGGGTAGTGAGGTGAAGTGAGGGATAGGTTTGGGGTACAAGGTTATCACTCTGTGCATGCACGAGTGTTTGTGTACTCAATTATAACTTTCAGTCAGTTTAATTAATTTAAAAGCAACATTACCAGCGAAGCGCTGAGGTCAGCCAAGGGACTTACATTGGCAGCTCATTTCTCAGAAGCCTCGATCTGAGTTGGTGGAGCTCTTCTGGAAGATATACAAAGAAAAAGTGTTTCAACATTTCTGTCTGTTATGAACTCATATAATCATGTCATGCTTTCCTTGTTAAGTGACAAGAAAACCTAAGCTGTTTTGCGAAAGACACACACACACACACACACACACACACACACACACACACACACACACACACACACACACACACACACGCGCACGCACACGCACACGCACACATATTATACCCACGGGGAGCACACAGAGCTGAGGATAAGGCTTTGCCATGCAGCATTGCAAATCAGGACAAAATATACTGATTGTGAACCAGTGCCTGAGGGCAACTTGTATGCAGGCTCAGGCCAGCAAAGTAGCAAGCAGCTCCACCTTTTTGTCTCTGCTTTACGCCCGAGTGTCCTACTTTCGCTCTCTTTTGCCTCTCCCACACCTTGGAGGATATTACAAAGGCACAGAGTTGCTTTAGGACATTTCAATCATGGCAATCTCCCACTCATTCATATTCCTGTTGGTTTTATAACACCTGCAGTGTTACACAAACTATGACAGCGTGGGATCACAAATTTTTTGACCCCAGGCCTTTCAAAGCAGTCCGTCCACTCACTGTTTTGTCCTATGTGGACTCTGTGATATAGACTCCACACAGAGGAGTATGATCAGTGCTTGGACAAAAAAAGTCTCTCTGTCGACAGCTTTCTTTTTAATTTCATGTTGCCTTAGTTAGGAAAAGAAGAGAAGGAGTTCAGGCTTCTCACCGGAAAGTACAAAAGGTCCACACTTTGACAAGTGCCATCAAAAATCCTGGGAGAACCACTCTCGAAGGTCAGGCATCAAACGGCATCCCAGAACTCTTATTTTGCATTATGGATTGAGCTTCTCCTCAGGACTTCAGTGAAAAGAAGGCTTTGTTCATCAATGCCACAAGGACTAAAATATACAGTTGGTAGAAGGGCACAACCTTGGTGTTAGTATTCAGTGTGCAGAATGTGTCATGCCAAGGCTTCATCCTGAAGTATGACAACTTTCGAAAATATTCTCTTTGATGTTTTTACGCATTCATGTGGGAAGCAAACAAAGAGTGTGGATGCCACACAAACAACACAAACATACAATGCAAACGAAGACACAGAACCCGCCCATAAGATCTTTCGTGCAGGTTTAAAGACAACAGCAAAGTTTAGACATAAATATATATAAATGAGCTGTCAGTCAGAACTGTCATGGTCCTGCGACCATGACTCAGTGACTTTATGTTTATGTTCTTTATTGTTATTACTTTCATTATTATTCATGGCTGTTTTGGGATGGTTTGTGTTTGGGATTTTAGACACTGGGTTCTGGGTTTGTGCTCCCTCTGTTGGTCCCTGGTGTTAGTGTTCCCCTGTCTCGTCAGGTTAATCAGGTCCAGCTGTTTCCCCCACCTGTGTGTGATTTCCCAGTGTCTCTTTGTGTACTTATAGTGTGTGATTTCCTCTGCTCCTCGTCGCGTCGTCTGTGTTCATACCCTGTGAAATCCCCTGTGTGCTCTCCCTGCTGTTCTCCCTTCATGTTCAGGTTTGCCACTCCTTTGTGTAGTTTTCACCCAGTTTAGTTCATCCTTAGTTCTGTTTTGCCATCTCCACTTTATGTTTGATATTGTCAATAAATCGCCTTGAGTAAGTGCTGCATTTGAGTCCTCCTTTCCACTCTTCACACGGCCGCTGCCCCGGACCGTGACAAGAACTGATGAGAGTAGGTTATGTTTAAAATAGATGAGGGTAATTAAAATTCAAAATATCCTGTTTGAGCAATTTTAAATCTGGTCACCCGGATCCAGGGTTAATCTCATGAAAACGCCATAACCGCATTAACGCCGCAAATCTCCGTTAGCGAGTTGACAAGCCGTGCGTGGGGCTGCACGACGTCAATGCATTAGTGCGGTTAGCCCCTTAACGCGTTAGCGCCGTCCAGCCCCATGCACGGGGCGATCCGCGTCAACTCGATAACGGAGATTTGCGGCGTTAATGCGGTTATGGCGTTAACGTCATTTTAACGAAATTAAAGCTGACAGCAGTAGTAATAAATTTCTGGCAACTTATACTATGTGGGTACGTTTTAGAGAGAAATGCATGCCACATCTGCATTTCTATCAGTGCGACAACAGTCCTGTGAGGGAACAGTAGTTATTTTAAATTAAAACATTGACCAGTGACTTTAATATTCAGAATTGAGGCGGTCTAATATTATAACTCTGTTGATCAAAAGAGTTATGTTTTCTCAGCCACGATGCCTTTTTGCACACGTAAACTGTAATTCTTTCAGACATTTGAATGCACGGAACCGTGAACTAACTGAGCTGGTTTCCTTCCTGTAACCTCAAAGTGTTACATATTTCTATGGGCAAAACAATGTTAGTGGTGACCCCTGACAACCTCAACATCTTGTCATACCCCTAAGTATCAGAAAAATAGTAGAACCTATTAAAGCACTGTCAAAATGGCAAGAAAAAAAATCAAAGTTATTTCTGAGCAGATTATCAAACTAATGGATGAGTTTAAAGTTGCTTGACAGCATGGGAGTGTCCCTGTTGTTGGCATCAGTGACATGATACAGCAGGCTTCAGCCACATTCAGAGGTGGACCCTTATAGAAAATGCCATGTTCCTAAACCACAACTCAGAAACGGCTATAGACACAGCATTGGGCCTTGAACATCCACAATCATTGTGAAATATGTAGGAGAAAAACACACACACACACACAGGTTAGCTTTGATTTTCGGGACAGAATCAACAAACACAAAACTCTAAAGTGCTGTGACCTTTTCTGATAAAATGTCAAGAAAAATTGCAAAGATGCAAACACACACACACACACACACACACACACACACACACACACACACACACACACACACACACCTCTTAACAGTGTTAAAGGTCATCTCGTATTGGCTGTAAAGTGTTATTCAAAAGAATCTAAATGGCAAGAACAAGAACATAACCAAACCCGGCCCCTTACAAGAACAATCACCAGTATGGATCGCAGTTATTTTGACACAGAGTAAAAAATGTACCTACAGCTAATGTTTATGGTAAAGCTGATTCTTCTTCATGTTTCCCATGTGCAGTCACATGCACCTTAAGGATTTCTTCAACTCACTGAGAGAACAGACACATCTACACAACTTTAAAACCATTCACAGAGCACAGATGACCTTGAATGGAAGACAAATGAACTTTATGGAGTTTTATGCATTGAATTGTGAATGGGATTCATGCCAAACCACTCTTGCCTTGCTTCACTGCCCACTGCAAATTTGAAGGATTAATGTCAAAATGCACTTCACAGCACCAGGTTTGTTGCGGGCCAGAGTGAGATAAATTAGAAATGAGATTAGAAAACCGATTGAGGCGTCAGACTGGAGGGATCTGCTGATTAGGTTCTTCATTTATGGAATGCATTATAAATATCTGCTTTGGGAAATCTCTCCAGTGGGTGGAATGCATTGAACTGAACGTATGCAGAGGAATTTGTGATTATTAACCCTTTAAGACCTACCATAGAACCAAGTCCGCCAGGGCTTATATCATATTTATACATGCTGTAGTGCCATTTATTGGAGCATTTCAAGTTGATATACATCAATACAACTATTATAGCCCACATTTGAATAATATGTATGCATTAAGTGCATAGTAATTACATAAATTGCAAAAAAGTGCAATAAACTACAAAAAATTGAAAATCATTTTTGTTTTTTTAGCATATATTTGTAGTTAGAGAAATTTAAGAGGCTTATCCCTCAAAACTGTAAATACCAAAAAGTTGCACAAAATAGTTTCCCACCACAGGATATTTATTTCAAGTGTCTTCATAGTTTTATTTTTGAAATACACCAATTTTTATATACTGCAGAAAAAACAAAAATAAATATTATAGTGCAAATTTGCAAAAAAACAGCATATGCATCAAAATAAACTATTTCCAGCAGTGCAATATGAGTCCTAAGCATCCCAGAAACGACACAGAAAGTCATAAAGTCAAACATAACCTTTAAAAACGCCAGTACAGGTTCGCAAGACCCTGATGGTAAAAAACTACATTTCCGCAAAATGGTGTCACTTCCGGTTTCGGGCAGGTCATGGTGGACATGCGATAGTTCGCGCTGATGGACGTAGGAAGTGTTACGAACAGCTGATCAGATCGGCAAAGCGTGTTTCTGGAATATTATGTTTTTGTTGCTGCAAGTGCTTTTTATGCAGTTTTTGCAAAGCTATATGTGGAAGGAAACCGTGACCTAGGACAAGCTGATGGCATAAGATGTAAGTACAACTCCTCCGGTTTCATATGCAAAAAAAATTATTGCGCTAGCTTATGTGGTTGCAGAGCTACCGGGATTTAGCAATAGTTATGCAAAACAGAGCGTGCCCGCTCTGACCGGCTTTAAAGGGTTAAGCTGGGCTAAATTAAGATCAATGTTTCTGATTTTGCAGGTAAATACACAAACTCACCACTTTTTAGGTACAGTTGTTCAACTATTCCTTCAAGCAAACATCTAATCAAACAAACATCTCAGTCAGTCGCTTGCCAACAACTTAATATATTTAGGTGTGAAGACATCTTCAAGATGACCTGCCGATGTTGAAATGGGGGAGTGTTCAGAGAAAAAGGTGATTTGAGTGACTTGAATGTGGCATGGTTGTTGTTGTAAGATGGGCTGGTCTGAGTATTTCAGGAACTATGCAGGAAAATCCCAGTAGATCAGCAAGTGTCTCTGAGGTTTGCAGAGAATGGTGTGAAAAACAGAAAATACCCTGGTTGCCTTTTGATGCCAGAGGTCAGAGGAGGCCAGGAGGGCGATAGTAACTCAAATGCCCCCTTGTTATAACCAAGGTATGCAAAAGAGGATTTTTGAACACATCAACACATCAAACCTTTAAACAGATGGGCTACAACAGCAGAAGACCAAACCGAGTGCAAACTGGTTTCTTGCACATGAGAGTTTATTGTAATCAAATGGCTGCCACAATCACCCGATCTCAATCCAACAGAGCACCTTTGGGATGTGGTGGAACCGGATATTTGCATCATGGATGTGAAGTCGACAAAACTGCAGCAACTGTGAGAGGCTATCACATCAATATAAGCCTCCGAGGAATGTCACCACGTCTCATGACAGCTAAAACATGGATTATACTTAAAACAGTTTGTTATCAGGTATTTCTGCTGTGTGTTTCAGTGAAGCTTTGGTATACATGTTTTAGTACATTCAGGGGCACATAAACACACTACGCTATACTATTGAACTACATATAAACGCTGGCCTGTAAAGACCTCTTTAAGTGCTCTTGACTCTCATTGTAGTCTGAAGTGGAAGTTCTACAAAGTTTCCTTTGCAACCCAGAGAGACCGCTAAAGAACAAGAAAGGTTATTGCTGTGTTACCACTCTTTTTGAAATATAACTTCTTGTTGATCTGTTGCAATACAGCTGAAATTTCCAGTTACCCAGCACATTCTGAATCCACTTTTTTCCCCATCTGCATAAAACCAAAAGCAGAAGCAGCAGCTCATAGAGGTAGGACACACCACATTCTAACTTTGAATCCAGATGCAACTCACTTCAAATGCTTCAGTTCATCCCATATTTGTCTTAATACAGTTGCAGTTAATATCCACATCTGTCCACATATGCACTAATGCTAATACTTTCTATTAAATTTTATGAGGTCAGTGTAAATTTGGAACTTTCACTGACAGTCAGTTTACTCAAGCAAACGTTTGAGCCAAATTTAAAAAAGAATCTGTGATGATGTTTAAATCGTGAGGACATGAAATCGCACTAAATGACAGTTACTGGTATTTAACACCAGACATATGCTAGTGTTAAATAAACCATCATATGTTTGGTGTACTTTGAGTGGCTCAATGAATATAATTTGATTCATTTGTGCACTGGCAATTTCCAGCCGGTATTTAATTACGATTCGGGTCAAGGCCTGTATAACAACCCTGGTTGTTAGAAATTATATTTCTATATACCTGAACTAAAACAGCAAATATCTGTTGAGGGAAATGTAATCACAGCTGTTTTACATTAATACAATCATAGCTCTCTTTAGGCACTCATCTGATGAAGTTTAATCCTTTTATTACAGAAAAAGTGCACAGACACATGAGTTACAACATGCTTATTTATATTTAATCAAAACCTGAACGAGTTTATAAATTATGCCTAAAAATAACTGCGAAAATTGTAAAGACAAAACCTTGAGGACACTGATATATTAAAGTGTCGGGCCTTGAAATGACTCAGAGATCGAGGCTATAGAGTTGAGCTGATACAGGTAACATTGATGTGGTTGGATGCTAAAATTGCAAAACAGAAACAATAACATTAATACTAACACTACTGCTAATAATAAGAATAAGAATAACTAAAAGCGTTCACACCACTTATCAATGTTAGAACCTGACTGGTACAGATGCCGTATTGGTGGAACATTAGTTAAGTTGCGGTTTTGGATCTTTTTGAATATTTTATTGTGAATATGTTTGCATGCATGTGTGCCTAAAGAAAGAAAATCTGCAATAATGTATCGTCTGAGCAAGTTTAAATGCAAACCAAATGCAATTTCGAGCCTGGATGCACATTTGATCAGTGCCAGGAAAATACCTAACGAATGCATACTTAAGAAAATTTGCCAAGGCAGGTTAAGAAGCATAATATTATGCGCAATTACGCATGAAATGTAATATTCTTCAATCTCTTGTCACCATGATGACCACCTTGTTTTTTATATCTACTTTATTGCAACTTTATACATACATGATAATTAATGTGAAAAATTTTGTCAATATGTCTTTGAAAAGTGCAAAAAACTATTCTTAGTCATCAGTTCTACACTATGAAATTCCAGTTCTAAGTGTCATTATCAACCACACTGATTATTCAAAGGCTCTGACTCCTTCATGGTTGTCCACCCAGTAACATAAATGTTTCAAAAAGACGCTAAAGAGGAAAAGACTGATGAAAAGGCCAAGACGTGTGAGTGTGTTTAAGAAATCTGTTGAGGCATTTCATTAAAGATGACGAGGAGGAGGATCAGGATTAGGACACTTATACAATTTGTAGTATTCAATGAGCAGATGGGAGGCAACTTAAGTGTGACTGAAGATAAATCCAAAAAAGTGAGGCGGTGTGACAACGCTTTTGGAAAGAGTCACACGCTCATTCGCAAAATCTCTGTGTGATATAATTATTCTAATGACTCAGTAGCTGGCAGCAGATCCGGCAACTGGATTAAATGTGATCTCTGCAATAATTAAAGGAGTGTGCACTCACAGCGAGGTATGTGAGTGCATATAAAACATGTGCCGACATTATCTGCACATCATTATTCATTGCTGAATTTTAAAAAATGACCTTTCTGAATATCTCATCCAGGTGAAATAAAGACATTTTTGTAATCCTGCCTTGCAACTGTATGCAAAGACAGCTTTGAAAACAATTACCCTCTGACATCCTCTGATTCATGAAAAGCTATGATTAACAGATTGTCAATAAAGCTAATCAAAATTTGGAGACTAAAAAGCTGGTATATTCTTGATAGTTATTCCTAAAATGATGTCCTTGTATTTAGCATTTCAAGTCTCTGAGTTAAGAGATGCTGTCCTGCTGACAGTTTTTTAGCTGGTACACAAGGGACACATCGTGGGCAACAATCTGGGAATTGTTTAGGAAAAAAACATTACTGTAGGTATAAAAGATAACACGATCTGATATCCACGTGTTGGTGTTGTTCATATATCATCATCATAATGTTGGTCCAGTATTAATATTTTGCAACTGACCAGTCACTTTGCCACTCAGTTAGCATTAGCCAAGAAGACGGCTAATGCTATTAAAAACTATGACTAGTGTCCCGAATTCGACAATGTGGCACAAAAACAAACCAATGGAGGCCCAGTAGAATGCAATCAGATGAAGAGTTTATTAAGAACACACGCATGGGAAGAAGCACACAGCATCACATCTGCAGACTTCTTCTCCCAAAAATACACAGAGAGTTGTTTTTATAACGTCAGGGTTTGACGCCCCTTCTTGTGTTTTAAGAACATAATTTAGATCTTAAGAATGTCATTTGCATCTTGTACAGACAATGAGCAATTTTTAGAGCTAAAGTCAGACACAGAAGTTCCTCTTTCTAGCATCTTTTTCCAAATATGGCGATGATTTCAGGCCCTGGAGCTCCCCATGGACTTGTCCTCCTTTTGACCCATCTTCTGTCACCTGTTACTGAGCAAACTCAAATGCAACTGGTTGCAACAAGAAGCTGAATACTTTGCAATAATCTAGAGATCTCAGACCTACCATTTATCAGCTCAAACATCCAACAACATGAATGCTTTAAAAGCATCAACATCAGCTCTTCTCTGACAGCATGGTGGGAATTTCTAAAATTGACGGCGTCTTCATTAATCCCATGCAAACGTACACCTATCTGGAACAACCCTGACATATTACAAAACAATAATATGATAAACTTTTCAGATTGGAGTGGTAAAGGAATCAAATATTTAGAACATATACTAGAAGGAACAGAATTTATTTCATTTGACGGACTAGTTACACAATATGGGATCAACAAGAAAACATTTTTAGAATATCAACAAATTAAATCCATAGTAAAAAAGAAATTTAAACCGGGTCAAGTTGAACTACAAACACCACCAAGTGTGGTTCAATTTCTTACTCTTAAAACCCCCAAATTACTATCCAAAATATACAGAATGCTTTCTAAAACAGATGAATCAATATCACTTCCTATTGCAAAATGGGAAGCGGATTTATCAGTTAACTTAGACCTAAACTTCTGGTCTCAGATTTGCTTAAAAACCTTTCATCTAATTAGAAATCCCAGTCTTCAATTAATTCAATACAAAATATTACATAGAGTGCACTATACAGGTCATCGGATGTTCAAGATGGGCTTTACGTCTACCAACAACTGCTCACACTGCCAAACCAATTCACCGGACAATTATATCCACGCTCTTTGGTTCTGTCCACCAGTTCAGAAGTTTTGGCGCGAGATATGTGAAGACTTATCGAAGTGTCTGAAATGTAACATTCCAACTTCCCCCTTAGTGTGTTTGTTGGGCAGCTTAGATAATGTCACTTCAGAAAAGAATATCGCCCATATGGTTTTCACTGCCCTATGCATAGCCAAGAAAACAGTCCTCATGAACTGGAAAAATAAAAATAATCTTAATTCTAACCAATATAGAAATTACCTATTAGATTACATTAGTCTTGATACAGCCTCTGCCACCACATCAGATCAATTGCTCTGGGCTCCTTTGATCAGCTCCATCACCTAGTGGGGGTGGGGGGTCATAGTTTGGTCCCGCCTTCACTATTGTGATTGGTGTGGGGGTAGGGACAGGCTTAGGGCGTCGGGGGGTTCCCCGGAGGCATCTTCCTTGGGGGGCTCAACCCGGGGTAGCGGTCATGTCCGGTTAGGGGCTCTGTTGGCTCTCAGGTGACTGTTTCCTCGCGGCTGCGTGCAGCGGGGCTAGGGGAGGGTCTGTGCTGACGGACGTGGGTTACTGACCTGGTAGCCTGGCTGCCCCTGAGTGGGTCCGGGATGGGCGTGAGGTTCTGGGGGCGCTCCGTCTCTGGGCTGGGACCCGGACCGGGCCTCGGGGGCTTGGGTCCTGGTTGGTGTGTTGCCGGGGTTGTGGGCGGGTGGGTGCATGGGGGCCCAGCCCTGGAGCAGGGTGCCGCCGGTGCATCGAGCCACTTGGGGGGCTCTTCAACTGGTGGGGGAGATCCCCCTCCAGGGGCGGGGGCACCTAGACCCGGTTTGTAGAGTACGCTTGGGGAGTGTGATCGTGTGTACAACGTCTCTTTATGTCTGTCTCCACGTTGGTTGAGTGTGGAGTAAGTGCATATGAGAGCATGAGGGTGGGAATGGATGTTTGTATCTGTGTGTGCCTGTATGTCTGTGTCTATATGTCAGGTTGGGTGTCAGGCGCCACCTCTCTGGGGACATCTCAGGCCCTCCAAGGTTTGGAGGCCTATCTCCCCCTACCACCACTTCCCCTGCCAGTGGCGGACCCCCTCAGACATCGGTGCGTTGGTGGTTCTTTGTGTCCGGGGATGGGCGTCCAGGTACACACCGGCTCACTCCTTGGCGGCTGCTTATCGGGGCCTGGAGCCTGGGGCTCGCTCGGGCCACTTCGGAGGTGGGGTGCCCCCGGCCTCTCGGCCTGGGGCTCGGTCACTCAGGCGCAGCTGGCTGCCGGCGGAGCTCACGGGCGCGTCACTGCAACTCCCCCTGGCTTCTGCTCCGCGGCTGCTGAGTGAGCCCTCATCTGGGACTCTCCTCAGCTCTTTCCGGGACAGTGGCGCAGCTGCCCCTCTGTTGGTCTTCCTTGGTCTCTTGTGTTCTGGGGGCCTCTGGATGTCTGGAGTTTTGATCTCCTCCACACCTGCTTCATGCCCTGGAGGACGGGGCTGTGGCCCCCCCACACCCTCTAGCAGATTATTACATGAAGGAACCTTTTAAAAAAAACAAAAAACAAGCGCGTCCATGTTCACAGGTGTACACACGGGTGATCACACCCACAAACTACACCCTTTTTGGCTCCTACCTCAAAGCACACTGTGTTCTGTTGATCTTATGTGCTGCACAATAATGTTTAACATTTAGTATTTACTGTCATATTCCCATATATCATTGTGATGTTGTTTATTCTATTACTCTTGTTCTCTTCTGCTTGCTTTCTTTTTTCTTTCTCAGCAGGTGATCCAGGTGATTGATATATGCATTTTTTTTCTCTGCCCGTTCTGTTGGTTTTTGTCTTTTGCCCTTCTCCCCTGTCCCTCTTCTTAGCTGTTTCTCTTTCCCTCTTTTTTTCTCCCCTTCTTTCCCCCAGTCAAGTCTGTCCCGTATTCAGTAAGTGAAAATAAAATAAACAATAAAAGGTGAATCAAATGGACCATTACGGCAAGGCTGGGATGGTCAGTTTGGTAAAGTAAATCCGTTGGGCATCTTTCTTTGCCTTTAGACAACAATTCTGATGGCAAAAGAGCCAAACGGGACAGGCCAAAAAAAAAAAAAAAAAAAAAAAAAGAACTGGTGGGGGAGATTGTCACATCTTGCAGGAGCTTTCCTCTCCTCAGGAGCTCTCTCTGCAGGAGGGGGAGATACAGGAGAGGTGGAGGAAGATCTCAGCCTGGGTGTTTATTGTCTTATGTAGTCTGGAAGATGAGTGGATGGTGGGGTGGGTGCAGTTTTCTCTGTGGTGGGGTTGGGTGGACTGTCCCGGGCTCTGTGGGGCCGGGAGGCGCTGCTGCACTGGGCCCCGGTCTGGATGGGCCTGGGCCCCCTTTCCCTGGCGGGTCGTGGAGTATGGGGGTGCCTACTGGGGTCAGCGGGGGAGCTGGCCCCAGGGAGGGGTCACTTGCCCCTCCCTTCCTTCCCTCCCCATCTCCAGCTGCCTCCCTCTTCCCGCTCCACCACAACCACCCACACATGCAGGACCTTGGAGTAGGGGTATGTCACCAGGGTGCAGAAGAGGCTACCCCCCCCATCCCCTTCTGGCTGCCTCTGCCTCAATTTTATCTCACAACTTAGACATTCACATTACTCACACTCTCATTACACATACATATAGGATCTTGGGAGTGGGCACGATACACGGAATCCAAAGTACCATCAGGGTGTACACCCCACCCCTGGCGTCGTTGCCCACCTCTCAATTTTAAATACACGTAGACATTGAGGGCTATCAGGAGGGACCATGCGCTTACCTGCTGCTCTCTGGCAGGTAGCTCCATGCCCTCCTGGGTTTTAATTGCACCTTAGAACACACATGCATCAACACTACAATGAGCGGGTGGAGGGAGGTTTGGAGTCTTCTCTCACCCCCATTCTCTGCGACCTGCTGGAGCGGGGGGGCTAGGAGGAGGAGTTGGCCGTCTGACTGCGGTCTGGAGTGTGGGGCCTTCCTGCTGCTGCGGAGTCGGGGCGGTCTGCCTCCCCCCACCGCAGGGAAAAGGGTAACACCACCTGGGTCTGGGTGCAGTTCCCCCCTCCAGGGGCAAGGGTACCTAGACCCGGTTTGTAGAGTACGCTTGGGGAGTGTGATCGTGTGTACAGCGTCTCTTTATGTCTGTCTCCACGTTGGTTGAGTGTGGAGTAAGTGCATATGAGAGCATGAGGGTGGGAATGGATGTTTGTATCTGTGTGTGCCTGTATGTCTGTGTCTATATGTCAGGTTGGGTGTCAGGCGCCACCTCTCTGGGGACATCTCAGGCCCTCCAAGGTTTGGAGGCCTATCTCCCCCTACCACCACTTCCCCTGCCAGTGGCGGACTCCCTCAGACATCGGTGCGTTGGTGGTTCTTTGTGTCCGGGGATGGGCGTCCAGGTACACACCGGCTCACTCCTTGGCGGCCGCTTATCGGGGCCTGGAGCCTGGGGCTCGCTCGGGCCACTTCGGAGGTGGGGTGCCCCCGGCCTCTCGGCCTGGGGCTCGGTCACTCAGGCACGGCTGGCTGCCGGTGGAGCTCACGGGCGCGTCACTGCAACTCCCCCTGGCTTCTGCTCCGCGGCTGCTGAGTGAGCCCTCATCTGGGACTCTCCTCAGCTCTTTCTGGGACAGTGGCGCAGCTGCCCCTCTGTTAGTCTTCCTTGGTCTCTTGTGTTCTGGGGGCCTCTGGATGTCTGGAGTTTTGATCTCCTCCATACCTGCTTCATGCCCTGGAGGACGGGGCTGTGGCCCCCCCACACCCTCTAGCAGATCATTACATGAAGGAACCTTTTAAAAAAAACAAACAAGCGCATCCATGCTCACAGGTGTACACACGGGTGATCACACCCACAAACTACACCCTTTTTGGCTCCTACCTCAAAGCACACTGTGTTCTGTTGATCTTATGTGCTGCACAATAATGTTTAATATTTAGTATTTACTGTCATATTCCCATATATCATTGTGATGCTGTTTATTCTATTACTCTTGTTCTCTTCTGCTTGCTTTCTTTTTTCTTTCTCAGCAGGTGATCCAGGTGATTGATATATGCATTTTTTTTCTCTGCCCGTTCTGTTGGTTTTTGTCTTTTGCCCTTCTCCCCCGTCCCTCTTCTAAGCTGTTTCTCTTTCCCTCTTTCTTTCTCCCCTTCTTTCCCCCAGTCAAGTCTGTCCCGTATTCAGTAAGTGAAAATAAAATAAACAATAAAAGGTGAATCAAATGGACCATTACGGCAAGGCTGGGATGGTCAATTTGGTAAAGTAAATCCGTTGGGCATCTTTCTTTGCCTTTAGACAACAATTCTGATGGCAAAAGAGCCAAACGGGACAGGCAAAAAAAACAAAACAAAAAAACCCCAAACAAAAACAAACAAACAAACAAGAAGCTGAATACATTCAGGCCTTTGCTCAGGCCTGTCTCTAGATTATATGTACTATATGTGTTTTGTAAGTGTGCAGGCAGTTTATCCTTCAATGCTCCAAGTCACTTACACAATAGATCGCCCGGACATCGCGCCGAACGAGGCTTATGACCTTTCCTTAATTGACTGAGCTTTAACTCTTTAATAAGCACAAAATGCAATGTGTGTATACAATTATTATGGCTGCCCCTGTAATAAAAGGTTAATGTAAAGCCAGCAGGTTTTAATAAACATCTTAATGCAGTATCAATACTATAGATTATATTATTAATGATACAGGATATATTGTAGCCATAAAATAATTTCTTTAATTCCACACTAGCAAACCAACATGTAACCTATCATATGTTCTATTATATAAATTAATAAAGAAAACACTTTAAATGCTTACCACTTGTTCCAGAAGAGAGTTTTATATAAGCAAAAAAACTAATTATTGTAATGATGCAGGAACAGCACCAACACGGGGATATCAGAGACACCATATAAGGTATTACTTTTATTATTATGGGGTTCAGTAAGACCCACTGAGCAGCATAACTGGGAAACATGTTAACTATTTTTTACCACTAGAGTTTTCAGATTTAAAGTTACACAGAGGGAAAACGTACACAACACCGAAAAAACAAGACAGATTCTTTGTAAAAGGGTGATTTCACATTCTCTCTTTACTGGGCAAAGTCAAAACATTCTTCAACTTGAACATGGATCCATTTAGAATATTTGGTGCTCATACAAGCTATTTGATTTCAGTGAAAGTACAGAACTCCGGTGCTCTGCAGTGTATGAAAAAATGTTTGCGCACTAGCATATTTTTTTCATATTCATTCTTTGAACTTCGCTGCTTCCATGCTTCGAGCGAGGGGGTGAAATACAGAAAAAACGAGGGAGAGAAAGTGCTGGAAAAACAGCTGCTCAGGCTATCCTATGAGCTAAAAAGTTGCACACATGAATAAGTTGAAAATCAAATTGCTGCAGCGGATGCCAAGTTTCTACTCTTGAAGTTTAATGAGTTTTCAGTTGGGTTCCAATAGCTTCCATATAAAACATTAGGTCTACAGGGAATGTAGTATGGGCACTAGACAAAGATCAATTGGTCTTCCCCTTTAGTTTTTTTTATTTGATTTTGGGTTACCAGATAAGTACTTGATTACAGCAGGACCAATTTACTTTAAAAAATTACTCTCAATTTTTTCAAACGTGCCATTGACAAAATATGTATCCAGAGCAGGATGACTAAACTCAAACTCTTCTGAAAATAAATAAAAAACAACTAAAAGCAAAATTATAGTTCTACACCGATCAGCCATGACCTTATGACCACTGACAGATTAAGTTAATAACACTGATTATTTCTTCATTAAGCTAACTGTTAGTGGCTGCGATATATTAGGGAGCATTTTGTCCACAAGGTGTGTATGAAGCAGGAAGTAAATTTTTGAGGAAGTCTGACAACAGCCCAACTGTGAAAGTTAGAGACTCAGAACATCTCCGTCAGTATTTTTCGAAGGTGGTCCAAGGAAGCAACAGTGATGAACATGGTCAAGGCTCACTGAGACACACACGTGGCAAGTGAAGGCTGGCCCGTATGGTCCGATCGACAGAAGAGCTACTGAAACTGAAATCACCAAAAAAGTTAATGCTGGTTCTGATAGAAAGATGTCAGAATGCACAGTCCATCAGAGTTTGCTGTGTATGGGGCTGCATAACCACAGACCAGTCAGGGTGTCCTTGTTGACCACAGTCCACCGCTAAAAGAGCCAATAAAGGATGCATGAGCATCAGAACTGAACCATGGAGGAAGACGGTGGCCTGGTCTGATGAATCACGTTTTCTTCTACGTCAAGTGGATGGCTGGATGTGTGCGCATCGCTTATCTGGGGAAGTGCTGATATCAGAATGCACTATGGGAAGAGGCAAACCGTCCGAGGCAGTGTGGCCGTTCTGGAATTCTTCAACTGGAAACCTCGGGTCCTTTGACGCACGCTAGTCACCTAAGCCTTGTTATAGACCGTGTAACCTTTTTATAGAAATGGTATTCCCTGATGTCTGTGGCTGTGGCTAATGCGCCCTGCCCCAAAGCAAAAATGGTTCAGGAAATATTTGAGAAGCACAACAATGAGTTTGAGGCGCTTACTTGGCCTCCCCAGATCTCAATCCAATTCCGATCTATGGGATTTGCTGTACAAACAAATCCAATCCTTGGGGGCATCTTGGAGCCAGATACCACAGCGGACCTTCAGGGAATGGAATCCGTGCCCGACAGATCAGAGCTGCTTTGGCAAAAAAGAGGGACTAACACGATATCAGAAAGGTGGTCATAATGTTTAAATTCCACCTACAATCTGAAAATGAAAAGCCAGATATTAGTAGAAGAATCAAGTATAAAAGTTATGCTGAGGTGGCAGAACCAATCTCAGCTCAGCCATGGTCTCATTAATGAGCTGCCCTCCCCCAGACAAAGAAGTTGTTTTTAAAAGCCTCTCGATGTCCAAATTTCAATACTATTATGGGCTCTACTTGAAGCTCTGTGGTTTGAAGTTTATTTTTCACTCCTGCCTCCCCCATTCACACATGCATAATTCTTATTTTGACATCTTATTTGTACCAAACCTGTGTTAAGTTAGTGCTAATGCACACTAAAAGCTTTCCTCTGGCAAAATGACTGCATATTTTTTGTGAAGAAGACATTGCAAATTCAGTGTTTTTATCAGACATT
The DNA here is from genome assembly GCF_964374335.1 of Astatotilapia calliptera. Classification (NCBI taxonomy): domain Eukaryota; kingdom Metazoa; phylum Chordata; class Actinopteri; order Cichliformes; family Cichlidae; genus Astatotilapia; species Astatotilapia calliptera. The sequence goes on along the minus strand of NC_137426.1, from coordinate 25,704,681 downwards.
TAGATGAACTTCATTAGAGCGCTGAGTAAACAACTTTGCCTCGCTGTGCAGTGCAGTGGAAAGGCACTACTTATTTGATATATTGATTTCATTCTTCGAGAAAGTTAAAAAAAATCTTTACTGAACTTGCACAGCTTATTTATTTATTGTGACTAAACCAAAGCCTCAAGACTGAAAGTGAAGGTTTACACGATGGTGAGACCTACTATGGTGTATGGCAACACTGACAGAAGACAGGAGATGGAGCTTGAGGTAGCAGAGCAGAAAATGCACAGATTTTATTGGGAGTAACCAGAATGGACAAGATTAGAAATCAGAGGTTCAGCTCAGGTTTGATCAGTTTGGAGACAAAGTTAGAGAGGCTAGGATGAGATGGTTTGGACATGTGCTGAGAAGGGATAGTGCATATATCCAGGATGCTGCAGACGGAAAAGAGGAAGATCACAGAGAAGACCCATGGATATAATGGAGAAGAAAAACATTTACTTTGCCTGGATCATTATAATGAGCTTATGACATTAATCTAATGGAACCTCCAGAGGAAAGTGGTTGTTGACAAGAAAGTTGATTCCTTTTTATTTCCATGAATTAAATGTTACCTGACCATCAATTAGCTATCCAAATCAATTAGAGAAACCCCTAATTAAAAATAGATGAGCTTGGAAACACCAATCCCTGGTCTCATATACTCTGTTTAAGATTGGAAAGCTCTCTCTGCCAGTAAATATATGCTTTTGCATTGGTTTTTAGGTTTCATGTTGCAATATAAAAATACATTGCATTACGTATTCCATTGACATGCAAGCTACATATGGGTCTGTTTAATCAGTACACACCACAAACACCCAAGAACCTGCTGGTAAATACCCTTATTAACTTTGGAAGTAACTCTGTGTGTTTTGAAAATGAAAGACCCTGGTGTTTGTTTTCTAATACGACTGAACATTAAATATAGTCCACACTAAGCTGCCCTCAGTGGCACATATTGGAAGCAAGAGAATCCATCTACTATGTTTCAGCTGTGGACTGTCGAGTGGCAGACGGTATAAATGGAGACTGCTGATAAAATGCAGGCTGACTGTGAAAGCAGCAGGCTAACTCCGCAGGACCTGGCTCAAGAGAGAGCGAGGCACTGCCTTCAGCTAATAGACACACACAGATACACAGATGCACACACACACACACACTCAATGGATGCATACACCATGGAACCAAAATGCACAAGAAGCATACACAGCGACACACGTACGCAATTACACAGAAACACAGAAACATGAACCCCAGGACACACACTGGCACATTAACACAGACTCAGACGCAGGACAAAAAAAGGCAGGAACTCAGAAAGCACCCGTCTCCCTTCCTGAATGTCTGTCTCTCTCAGACTGCAGCAATAAGGCAATGTTAAGAAGCTGAAAACAGACGACGGGAAATGCAGCCTCATGCATGTGGTTTACCAACCACGTAATACATGAAAACGAGCACATGCAGATCAACACAGATGACAAGCGTATAGGGCTCCACTGACAGATGGAGAGTGAGAGCAGCATAGCAGAGGGGGTAAGTATGGAGCTAGCTTGGAACATTTCTTCAGAGTGCTTTAAGAGCTCATTTACATCAGTGTATAAGTGTTAAGTAGTAACAAGACTGTACAAGTGCGTACTTGAAATTGTGTGATCGAGGGTGCTAAGATGGTAATAAAAACCCTTAAAATTTAGACTTCCACTTATTTTCATCTCTGAGATTCACAAGTTTGTGCTTGTGTTTTCCAAATGAATGTGTGTACGTGTGATTTTGCAGGATTATTTGTTTCAGAAGTGTTCAATGAAAGATTCACTTAAATGAATGCCAGTGTTTAAAGAGGATATCTTCCAATGTATTTTTAATTTTTATAATAGCGTGCAAAGTCTACTTTCTGATTGCCCTGGATAAACCTCTCACATTGGAGAGAATAGCAGGTTCTGCATCTGTGTAAAAATCTTTGTATGTTTGCACTGTTAATGCTACAAACAGCTATTGGCTCTATGAGGCTACAGAAAAATAACTGAAGTCACAATCAATCATGTTTTCATTGCTTCTTGCAATACATAATTCCCTGTGCATGTAATAACATTATGACTGAGTTATGCCATATCAGCTACATAAATGTTGTTTTATATGTTTCCATATATAAAATTCAGAATTGCCCCTCAATATTCTCTCGTTTTTTACGAGTAACGACACAACTCTGTGTGTGAGATCTCACCTGTGTGTGATTTTCTGTTTGATCTTTATGGATCTTATCTGCACCAGTCAACAGTTCATTTCAATGGTACTATAGTTAGATCAATTACCAACATTATTGTTGCTCTGCCCACTGCATGAAGCTGCAAGTGTTTAATAAACTAAATTACAGTCTTTGTAAACATTTTGCCAACAAAGCCGACATTCATCACTGACCCTCGTTAATAACCTTAAAGGCAGCCCAGACACTTCAATGCACTGCACACTGTCTAAGGTTTATAGTCCAGCTTTGGTGCTGAAAATGGAAACAGTGGAAGACAAAAAATGGCTCTTTAACTTAACTTTTCTCATAACTGGTAATTTTTTAAAATAAATGTGAGAATTTTAAATGAACTTAAAAGATGTCACAGTTTACAAATCTGCTTAAACCTGAAAACAATTGATTTCTAGCAGTCACACCTTCTCATCTCATCTGTATTTATTCCACAAATGGCTGCAAAAGTTAGTTAGTTAAAACTGAAAGCTATCACTCATAGGATTCCAGTTTTCACATCTAGAGTGAAGCCATATGAACCCTTCCTGTCAGTTTTAAAGATCTGAGACGTTTGGGAAACAACCTGACACAGTGAGGAGTCTTTTTACTTTGCTAGCTGCGTTTTGCAACTCCCCCACCTCTTTCCACAGCTACAGTGGCAGATCCTGAGTTTATTACTTCAAGCAGAGAAGTGAACCTGATCACAAACTCCAACAGACTCTATCAGATAGAGCCAAAGTAAATATTGAACCAATTTGTCACAAGTCATGCAAACATCCTTTCATTAAAAATACATTTTTCTTCCAGACAACTCTGTAGAAAATGGAATACCCTTACTGCTGACCTGTGTCTATTTAAGTACAACACCTCATGAGATATAGCACCACATACCTCTTCCAAAATGCATTATACAAATATAACCTAGAAACATGCAATCTGACATTTGCTCACGAGCCTGCACACCTTTACCGATAGCACCACATGATTCATAACCAAATGGAAAAACATGGCTCATAAACACTAACAAGAGCATAGCAGATGTTTGCATGCACTCAGTGTTTTTCTAATTAATTCCCCCTTTTCCTTCCTGTCTCTAGAAAAAAAATGTTTCTACTGAAACTAACACAAGTGTGAACTGTGACCCATTAGCAGATGTTTTAGACTAGGAAATGGAAAACCAACCATCTCACACTATTATTTAAAAGAATGAGTGCAATCAATTGTACAGATGTTCATTGTAACAACAAAGGGAAAGTATAATACTGATTTTTGGACCTTCTCTGTTTGGCAAACATGATCCTGCACTTTTTGTATTATTTCATTCTGCTTCTTACATACTTCAGGTCACTATCCTCACATCTTAGATGTAATCCACGCAGTAAAAATGAAAAACAACAGAAAACCGCACAGATTTCTGTCAAATGTGGTTAGACGGACACACTGTAGCTGACTGATCATGCTCAAGGTCCTATTCTTAGCCAGAAATCCACCATCCAGTGGAAATGTCATTAGTGTCATTTTAATTTGATGGTTGCACTGAATGAAAATGAAAACGTTAAATGTTAACATAACAACACAGCATACAAAATGTTGATGATTGTGATGGCAATCCATTCAGTACTTGGTTAAAAATCAAACACCTTTTGACATACACTGCCAGAGGAAACGCAAGGCTCCTGCTCAGAATAAATGGATCCCGATGTTTAAGCTGAACCACAGAGGTGGACTGATGGACCGACAGAGCAATAGCGCTATTCCTGGAGGTACGTTAGTACGAGCAACACAAAGGTGGAGGCTGACAGACACAGTGACAGCTACTGTATGTCATGCTTAAGACATTAAGTAACCTTGTTGGCAAGTACAGCAGTGCAACAACAGGTAACAGCTTACAGCCAAACTCTGTAAACAACCAAGGCAAATTCTTGTCAGAGAAGCTACAAGAGAACAATGTGCCCGCTCTGCCTCTCAGCAAGGTTGCAGAATGGCAATGTGGATAATGGTGCGTGCGCCTCAGGTTAACAAGTATTCACATCAGACCGACCGCTGTGTGTGAGTGTGCGGTGCTACTGATAACAAGATTGTTTCTGATGCAGTTTGAGGAGTATGCAATAAAAACAGCAGAGAGACATGCAGTGATTCAGTATATAAAACAATGTGTGGATGCTATTATATCACTGAAAATAACGATGCAACGTGACACCAGATATTTTCCATTATTCTTGCAGTTACCCACCATTAAATTGCTGTAGCTTTTATTAAACTCTCTGCTGTCTTTATTGTGGGGTAAACCACAGGAGGCGCCTTCCAAGCCAGGGTGGGAGACATAGATTCATATGTGTAACTTAATAAGCCACATTCAATTACAGCCCGTTGATACCTATAGCATTACCAATGATGCTATTACTGCTTCTTGGATTATGGCCAAAGGTGCTGCCAACAACCTGGCTATGGCCTTGATTCTCCATTTAACATCCTGTTTATTGGTTTAGAGCAGCTGCTGACGGCAAAAGCTCAAATCTCATTCTTTTCCTGCCAGTGTGATGTTGTTACAATGGACATAGCGTCACCGGGCCCTTTGTGAGCTACAGGCCAGTGGCTTGGCTATTTAAAGAGAGAGAATGGAGTACAGAAAAAAGTAGGGAGGGGGGAGGGATAAAGCCCTAACTGAAACAAATGACGTGCTCGCACCTCCTGGCAAGACGGCACAGATTTATGGGAAGCAAAAGATGGATGAGTGTCTGTGGAGATGCGTGCACAAGAGGAGAGAATTGAATTTCACAGAGGCAAACAAGATGGATGGACGCATACCTAGCCACCCTATATCGCTACATCTACCGGCGCTTATGTTTGATACCTCAGAGAGGTCAGCGAAAGGAGAGCAAGCACGTCATATTCAGCAGACAACAAGAAGGGAGGACGGGAACGCTGGAAAGTAGGACAAGAACAGGCTGGCCTACTGTAAAAGCCCATGGGAAGCTCACAGATAAAGAAAGACCACTCAGACTGACAGCAGAGTGCTGCATTTACTGAGCTGGAACAACAGCATGTTAAGACAGCAAGATAGCAGGAGTGCAGCATGTGTGTTCATCAGCTTTTATTAATGCTGTTTCTAACGTTTATATTAGCTTGCAGCAATAGAGTAGCTCACCTGTATTAAAGGTTTTTATTTTAAACTGAGCATTAACACTCTTTTCATTTTCCTAGTGGTGGTGATTTGAAGGGGTTTGCTAGCCACATGCCGTAACGGCTACCGATGCCAAAGAAATCACTGCAGGCAGGATGAAATTTTAACATTTCTAAGATTAGCTTCTGAATATATGCATGGCCATTTCAGAAGACTGCCATGTGTCACTACCAGGCAACAGCTCAGAGGTCACTTCACTTAGATGCCTGGAACAGAAAGCATGCATATTGCAAATAAATCTGGCAGTTTAAAAAGTCGTTTTTCTTCAATATTTCATAAACAATCCAATTACATTTATCCTCCCATTTTCACAGTGATTATGCCAAAGAATAAGTAGCTTCAGTAAACCACTTTAAGTGAAGAAAGTGGGACAGAAGGGCACGGAGAGGAATCTAGGCTAAACACAGAATGGCTTCAATAAGATTTCCCTCTGAGTAATAGTGTCTAAATGGTCCATGTGTGCCCTGAAGTCTGCTTTGTGTTTTTCCTCCAAATAAAGATGAGCATGAAGTAGACATCTGGTCAGTCTTTGAGAACTAGCACAAACATCTGCTTCGTGTCAGCAGCAACAGGATGGTGCGCAAACTATGCTGCAGGTGTTCCTCCACGAATATTTAGATTTCTTCATACAGGAAATAACCACAATCAGTTTATTTGGATTATTTTACGGCTTGGAAATGATTAGTAGCTGCTATTACTCAACAGTCATCTGTTAACATCTGTAGAAAAGGTTATTTTTAAATTAATTAATTTTAAAAAAAGGGAAAGAAGAAAATGCTGTGATTAGAAATGAAATGCCAGTCACAGGGGAAAATTACAGTAAACTTTTGGAACGTAATCAGTAACCTAAAATTGGATCTGTGGAATTATGTGATTGGTTTATTGAATGCAGTGACTGTACAGAGTTGGTAGCACTTTTCCAGCAATCACTGCAAGCGGAGTTATAAAAAAGAGATATGTGCTGCATACAGATGTACAGATGGCTCTGTTCTTTGTGTGTGACTAATGTAACATTTTTCCCTCCAACTTTCTCACTTTGCTGCCTGCAAATGTAAGCCAGTATCACTACCATGTGTGCAGACGAGAGTGGGTGGTTGATTTATTAAACTATCCATGGAAGAAGTTACAGAAAACTTCTTCCATGAAGAAAGATCAATAAATATAACAGAAATAAATATACAGAAAAATAAATATAGGAACATAATAGGAAATAAATAAATAAAGATATTAAAACTCCGACATTTCTTACACTTCTGTTATATATTATATACGAACCCCACTGAATGCGAGAAGGAAAAAAAATAGGACAGAAGACATTACTAGAAACGATGGAAAACTAGCAAAAAAAGCACAAGGAATAGACTCTACTCTGCTGTACAATCCAGGATACTGATAAGACTGCCTTTCAGAAGGAAAACAGGATCAGGAAAAAACAAGCTGCCTGTATTTTATATATAATAGGAAGACTAATTAGATAATTAGTTATGTTAGTGCACAAAACAGACCAGAAGTAAAACTAATGCATGAAAGTGGGTGATTTCAACTAAACAGAAACAAAAGCAACTGACACAAGATGTACTGCAAAGTGATCCTATTTATGCGATTACACACAATTGCACCTTCTTGTTCTAATTTACCAGAGTCTGAGAGAGTTTAGTACCTGGCACAATAACTGACACGCTCAAAGGCTGCTGTATGGTCGTGAACTATCTCGAAAGAAAAACGTAAATGACAACAGTCAACCTTCAGGTCTCAAGCAATATTGTAATCAGCCATCAACGTGGTGCCGGTGTGTGTTTAATCATAGTTTCTCTAAGTGAATAAGTCTAAGCTGAATCAAACAGTGCCCCAGATCTCTATTTCCACATCTGTGACACAGTCCCAGGGGTCTCCTGAAAACAGCAGTGACGCGCTGATATACTTCCTCAGCTTTCTACAACAGTGTAGAGGGGGGTTCCAAATAAAAACAAAAAACAGATTATAGTAATATCACAAGAAACACCATTATGATGGTTGACTGTTGTTATTCACAGTACATATAAAAGGTCAGATTCTTATTCTTGACACAGAGGTGTGAGAAAATGAATATCAAGCCCTCACAGTATACAAAAAAACACCCAGCACGCCCCTGCGGGCGGTTTATCCTTCAAGCTCGGGTCCTCTACCAGAGGCCTGGGAGCTTGAGGGTCCTGCGCAGTATCTTAGCTGTTCCCAGGACTGCGCTCTTCTGGACAGAGATCTCCGATGTTTTTCCCGGGATCTGCTGGAGCCACTCGCCTAGCTTGGGAGTCACCGCACCTAGTGCTCCGATTACCACGGGGACCACCGTTACCTTCACCCTCCACATCCTCTCGAGCTCTTCTCTGAGCCCTTGGTATTTCTCCAGCTTCTCGTGTTCCTTCTTCCTGATATTGCTGTCATTCGGAACCGCTACATCGATCACTACGGCCGTCTTCTTCTGTTTGTCTACCACCACTATGTCCGGTTGGTTAGCCACCACCATTTTGTCCGTCTGTATCTGGAAGTCCCACAGGATCTTAGCTCGGTCATTCTCCACCACCCTTGGGGGCATCTCCCATTTTGACCTCGGGACTTCTAGGTTATACTCGGCACAGATGTTCCTGTACACTATGCCGGCCACTTGGTTATGGCGTTCCATGTATGCCTTGCCTGCTAGCATCTTGCACCCTGCTGTTATGTGCTGGATAGTCTCTGGGGCATCTTTACACAGCCTGCACCTGGGGTCTTGCCTGGTGTGATAGACCCCAGCCTCTATGGATCTTGTACTCAGAGCTTGTTCTTGTGCTGCCATGATTAGTGCCTCTGTGCTGTCTTTCAGTCCAGCTTTGTCCAGCCACTGGTAGGATTTCTGGATATCAGCCACCTCCTCTATCTGCCGGTGGTACATACCGTGCAGGGGCCTGTCCTTCCATGATGGTTCCTCGTCTCCCTCCTCTTTCTTGGGTTTCTGCTGCCTGAGGTATTCACTGAGCACTCGGTCAGTTGGGGCCATCTTCCCAATGTATTCTTGGATGTTCCTTGTCTCATCCTGGACTGTGGTGCTGACACTCACCAGTCCCCGGCCCCCTTCCTTCCGCTTAGCGTACAGCCTCAGGGTGCTGGACTTGGGGTGAAACCCTCCATGCATGGTCAGGAGCTTTCTTGTCTTTATGTCAGTGGCTTCTATCTCCTCCTTTGGCCAGCTTATTACCCCAGCAGGGTACCTGATCACGGGCAGGGCGTATGTGTTGATGGCCCGGATCTTGTTCTTACCATTCAGCTGACTCCTCAGGACTTGCCTGACCCTCTGCAGGTACTTGGTGGTTGCAGCCTTTCTAGCGGCCTCTTCATGGTTCCCATTTGCCTGCGGGATCCCCAGGTACTTGTAACTGTCCTCTATGTCTGCAATGTTGCCTTCTGGTAGTTCAATCCCCTCAGTTCTGACTACCTTCCCTCTCTTTGTTACCATCCGACTACACTTCTCCAGTCCGAACGACATTCCAATGTCATTGCTGTATAGCCTGGTAGTGTGGATCAGTGAATCGATGTCTCGTTCACTCTTGGCATACAGCTTGATGTCATCCATGTACAGGAGGTGGCTGACAACTGCTCCGTTCCGTAGTCGGTATCCGTAGCCAGTCTTGTTAATGATCTCACTGAGGGGGTTCAGGCCTATGCAGAACAGCAGTGGGGACAGAGCATCTCCTTGGTAGATCCCGCACTTGATGGTAACTTGTGCTATGGGCTTGGAGTTGGCCTCTAGTGTTGTACGCCACATCCCCATTGAGTTCCTGATGAAGGCTCTTAGGGTCCCATTGATCTTGTACAATTCTAGGCATTCCAGTATCCAGCTGTGGGGCATTGAGTCATAGGCCTTCTTGTAATCAATCCAGGCAGTGCACAGGTTGGTCAGTCTGGTCTTGCAGTCTCGGCTGATTGTTCTGTCTACCAGTAGCTGGTGTTTTGCACCTCTGGTATTCTTGCCAATTCCTTTCTGTGTCCCGCTCATGTATTGACCCATGTGCCTGTTCATCTTAGCCGATATGATGCCTGACAGGAGCTTCCATGTAGTACTGAGGCAGGTTATTGGTCGGTAGTTGGAGGGGACCGGTCCCTTCTTGGGGTCCTTGGGGATCAGGACCGTCCGGCCTTCAGTTAGCCATTCCGGGTGTCTTTCGTTAACTAGCAGCTGGTTCATTTGTGCTGCCAGACGCTCGTGGAGTGCAGTCAGCTTCTTCAGCCAGTAGGCGTGAACCATGTCGGGCCCTGGTGCTGTCCAACTCTTCATACTGGAGACCCTTTCTTGGATATCTGCCACTGTGATGGTTACTGGACCCTGTTCAGGGAGGTCGCTGTGGTCTGCCCTCAGATCCTCTAGCCACTGAGCATTGCCGTTATGGGTTGCATCCTTCTCCCATATGCTCTTCCAGTATTGCTCCGTCTCCAGCCTTGGTGGTGCTGTTCTCTTATTGTTCCCTTGCCACTGAGAGTACACTTTTGCTGGTTCTGTGGAGAACAGCTGGTTTATTCTCCTGCCTTCTATCTCTCTGGTGTACCTCCTCAAGCGGCTGGCCAAGGCTGTGAGTCTTTGCTTGGCAGTTTCCAAGGCCTCAGGTATGGACAACTTGCTGTATTTCTTAGGCACCTTCTTTGTCGCACCTTTCTGCAACTCCGTTAGTTGGCTAACCTCCCTCCGTGCTACTTTGATCTTGCCCTCTAGCCTCCTTCTCCATGGAGGGTACTGCCCCTTGTGGCTGTTCAACTTGTAGCCAAGCATCTCACTGATCACTGCTGCCGTATTGTAGATCAGCTTGTTAGTGTCGGTAATCGTGGTTGTAGGTATTGCCCGTAGTGCTGCATTAACATCATCTAGCAGCCCTTCTGAGGGTACTTCACGTAATCTTGGTAATCGGCTACGGGGGATCCAGGTTTCAAGCTTGGCCATGATCCTATTTTTCAGGTCAGTTCCTCTCGCACTCAACGATCCTTCTCCTATCGCACTTGGGGCTATGTACCCAATCTCGGGTGGGGGTGATGATATCTCCCCCCTGACCTGGCGTCCTGACTCCTCCTTGCCGTAGCATTTGTGTTGTACCTCGTCAATCTCTAGCTGTGAGAGCAGTCCCTTCTTTCGAATGTTGGAACACTGAGCTACTAGTTGTTTCGCCGTCATTGTGGATGTTGGGTATCGAAGAATCCATAGGTCCCTCATCCTATTCATGTAACCCCTTCCGCCGGGGTTACTTGCGTAGTAGCATTCCAACAACGCCCTGTTTTCGTCCCTTGCCCACCGATGCCTTCTTGTTCCAGTAGCCCACTTTTCGTCAGGGTGCCCTGGTTCCTCAACACCTGACGCGGACCTTGTTGATCCGGGCGACGTCCGAGCCGGCATGCCTTCATATTTATCTGTCTCGCTCATGTCTGCGGTAGGCTTGCTTAGCATAGGGGGTCTAGCCTTAGGACCCTTACTGGATACAGACGCCCCAGGCAGGAATCGAACTTGCGATCCTCTGTTCCAAAGGCGTGTAGTTTAACCACTACGCTATCCAGCTGCATATACATATATATATATATACATATACATATATATATATATACACACACATATAAAAAACACCCAGCATGCCCCTGCGGGCGGTTTATCCTTCAAGCTCGGGTCCTCTACCAGAGGCCTGGGAGCTTGAGGGTCCTGCGCAGTATCTTAGCTGTTCCCAGGACTGCGCTCTTCTGGACAGAGATCTCCGATGTTTTTCCCGGGATCTGCTGGAGCCACTCGCCTAGCTTGGGAGTCACCGCACCTAGTGCTCCGATTACCACGGGGACCACCGTTACCTTCACCCTCCACATCCTCTCGAGCTCTTCTCTGAGCCCTTGGTATTTCTATATATATATATATATACACACATATATATATATATATGTATATATTAGGGGTGCAACGATATTCGTATCGATATTGAACCGTTCGATACAGTGCTTTCGGTTCGGTACGCATATGTATCGAACAATACAACATTTGTAATTTATTTTATCAATTTTCCTTCTGACGATGCTGTCTGTGTTGAGCGCTCAGTGAATCTGCGTTCGACTACTCCGCCTAGGCTGCACTGTCCAGCGCAGATCCACTGAGCGCTCAACACAGACAGCATCGTCAGAAGGAAGAGGGCAGGGCAAGCTAGCGAGACAGAAGTTAAGCTCTCCTTACAACATGGACCTCCCCCACCCTCATTCAGATCTGGCGTTTGGAATTATTTTGGTTTTCATGTGACGTATGACCCTGAAGGTAAGCGAGTCATGGACTAAAGTAAAACAGTATGTTGGATGTGCCACGCAATGCTCAATTACATTGGTGTGAACTAGTGTGTTAGCGCAGTTAGCTCGTTAACGTGTTGGCCGTCTAGCCCCATGCACGGAGCGATCGGCGGTAGCTCGTTAACGGAGATTTGCCGTGTTGTGGCGTTAAGGTCATTTCAACGAGATTAACCTGAAAGCACTAGTGGGAACACAACGAATATGACTGCACATTTACGCCGACATCATCCTAGTGCAAAGACAAGTGGAAGCAGACAAAAAAAAGCAAGCATGCTACTAACTTTAGCCGAGTCATTTAGACAGCTGTTAGCACATGATTCTCCTTATATGTTTAATATGCTGCTGAGAATATAGCCCAGAAGAAGCGGATAGTATAGCTTTTATTTTGGAAAGAGCCATTTCTCTGTAATAAACTCTCTTTTCCAAAGATGAGTGATTCCTCAATCAGATACAGGGCTTGCAATATCGCTAGCCCGACGTCCCGGAGCTAGCGATTTTTTCAGTCGGGCTACCAAAATCTATCTCTTCCCTGCCTGTCGGGCTATTGTACGAAAAATATATGTCAATGCTTTTGCATTCTTTCAGAAATGTAGCTGGGTAATTATGTCATTGGCATCGGTGAGCCACTGTCAATATGTGACATATTGAAGTCGTGTTTGAATTTGCGCTTGTTTTTTGCTTTCACTTTGCAATCGTGCGAACTGTGTATAGAGAGCGACAGCACTGATCTGTGAGTGATGATAATTTGTGCACCAATTCCTCTGACATCGTCTTATTAATCGTTAGCTTACTATGCAAACATGACAAGTGAAATCTCCCACAGCTTAAACATGTGAGAGGTTGATCGCGCAGAGAATCGCTGAGCTTATGTGAGTGCGTGTGTAAAAGCATTTCAGTTCTGCTGAGCCAAATAAGACAGGTCAGGGTGAAGAAGTGACAGCCAAAGAAAAGCTTACCACAAAACGGAGAAGTTATGACAAATCAGACTATGAGGCAAAAAGAAAGTGCAGCTTTATGGTTTCATGGACAAAAGAATTTCTGTGGCTGCAATATGACGAGCTAAATAACCAGGGCTGCACATAAGTGGTCCGCAGGTGCGCATTCGCTGTCAAAATAAAAAACACGCACAAGGGTTAGGGTTAAATTTAAAAACTGTACTTTTGAGTTAAAATATATATTTATAATTTTAATAAATGACAAATTAAAAAGGCATGAACATTTTTTGTATCGAAAAAATATCGAACCGTGACACCAAAGTAGTAGCATGCTTGTTGTTTTTGTCTTTGCACTAGGATGATGTCGGCGTAAATGTGCAGTCATATTCGTCGTGTTCCCACTAGTGCTTTCAGGTTAATCTCGTTGAAATGACCTTAACGCCACAACATGGCAAATCTCCGTTAACGAGCTACCGCCGATCGCTCCGTGCATGGGGCTAGACGGCCAACACGTTAACGAGCTAACTGCGCTAACACACTAGTTCACACCAATGTAATTGAGCATTGCATGGCACATCCAACATACTGTTTTACTTTAGTCCATGACTCGCTTACCTTCAGGGTCATACGTCACATGAAAACCAAAATAATTCCAAACGCCAGATCTGAATGAGGTTCAATTTTCTTGTTGCAAGCAGAGCTTAACTTCTGTCTCGCTAGCTTGCCCTGCGCTCTTCCTTCTGACGATGCTGTCTGTGTTGAGCGCTCAGTGGATCTGCGCTGGACAGTGCAGCCTAGGCGGAGTAGTCGAACACAGATTCACTGAGCGCTCAACACAGACAGCATCGTCAGAAGGAAAATTGATAAAATAAATTACAAATGTTGTATTGTTCGATACATATGCGTACCGAACCGAAAGCACTGTATCGAACGGTTCAATATCGATACGAATATCGTTGCACCCCTAATATATATATATACATATATATATATATATATATATATATATATATATATATATATATATATATATATATATATATATATATATATATATATATATATATATATATAAAACACCCAGCACGCCCCTGCGGGCGGTTCATCCTTCAAGCTCGGGTCCTCTACCAGAGGCCTGGGAGCTTGAGGGTCCTGCGCAGTATCTTAGCTGTTCCCAGGACTGCGCTCTTCTGGACAGAGATCACCAATGTTGTTCCCGGGATCTGCTGGAGCCACTCGCCTAGCTTGGGAGTCACCGCACCTAGTGCTCCGATTACCACGGGGACCACCGTTACCTTCACCCTCCACATCCTCTCGAGCTCTTCTCTGAGCCCTTGGTATTTCTCCAGCTTCTCGTGTTCCTTCTTCCTGATATTGCTGTCATTCGGAACCGCTACATCAATCACTACGGCCGTCTTCTTCTGTTTGTCTACCACCACTATGTCCGGTTGGTTAGCCACCACCATTTTGTCTGTCTGTATCTGGAAGTCCCACAGGATCTAGATAGAGACGGATAGCATAATGGATAGCAGCTGGATAGTGTAGTGGTTAGACTACACGCCTTTGGAGCGGAGGATCGCAAGTTCAATTCTGTATCCAGTAAGGGTCCTAAGGCTAGACGCCCCATGCTAAGCGAGCCTACCGCAGACATGAGCGAGACAGATAAACAAGAAGGCATGTCGGCTCGGACATCGCCCGGATCAACAAGGTCCATATCAGGTGTTGAGGAACCAGGGCACCCTGACGAGAAGTGGGCTACTGGAACAAGAAGGCATCGGTGGGCAAGAGATGAATATGAATATGTGCGTGTGTGTCTTTCATACTCCCTGTCTCACCCAGTTACTCCACCTTCTCCAATGCCAGTGTCAAACACTACTTTCTCACTAACACATGTTCACTTTTTCCAAATACTACTACTGAAGTATTTGGAAATATTAAATACAAAGAGTATGATCAGTTTTAACTGGTTACATAACACTAAACAAATTAGGAATCATGAAAAGACACATGGAAGTATTACATCTCAAGATAAATAAGTTTTTATTTGCTGCACATTAAAATACATGTTATATAATTTTGAATTACTTATGCTTTGGCTTTTAAATCTAATCTACTACACTTTACACATCACTACACAGTCTGAGTTCAATATTTCTTTGGCTACTGTGCATGTGTTAATATGCATAGGAGGAGACTCTCTCTCTCTCTCACACACACACACACACACACACACACACACACACACACACACACACACACACACACACACACACACACACACACACGCGCGCACACACACACACACAACTGTAATACTTCATTTATGGAGCAATAAGCTCAACGAATGATGAGCATTCTGTAAATAACACTTAATATCTTGAGGGAACTTCAGACAGTTTTCTTATTCATACAGATTTCCTTCTCTCAGAAAAATAAACAAATAAATAAATAAAAAGAAAGAAAAAAAATCTGTTCCAGTGGTGGGAATAAATAGGTCTGATCCTGCTTGAGGCTGTCCTTTAATTTTCCACTTCATATCGTAAGTCGAGCTGTGGAACTATGACTAACAACCATGCTATCCTGTCACAATATAATCCAGTGGCACCTGGATTAAAAAAAAATAAAAAAAAGATTGACCAGGACAATTGGTGCTTTGCCTGAGTGCTGCCATTTATCAGCACAGGTCCTCACTTAATGTTTGTTTAATGACAGCAGAGCTGCACAGAATCCTTGTTTTTCTGAAGCAGTTTTGAGAGTCTGTAAGACGGGATGTCAATAGGTGACTCACTGTCACAATCAAATGTTTTCTCCTAATGAGGCTATTATTACACCGATTCAAGAGGAGTATGACTTTGTATACTGCTCTGATCCTGCTGGTTCATTAATAAACTACTATAGGTCATGGCCAGCCTGACAATTCACAGGTGAGAAGAACATCATTACCAGGGGTAGAAGAAGCATTCAGCAAGGTAGAAATAAGCAGAATGACCCCTGCTCTGAGAGAGCCGTGCAGTGTGGTCCAGCCTTTGGGGCAGACTGAAGCGTTTTGACGCGTCCTCCTCCACTACACAGGCAGCATGTCAGACCTGACAGGATTGGTTTCTTTATCGCCGCCCACCAAGACTTAACGCAACACATTAAAAATGCTAAGTAGAACTGAATATGTCACCTATTACTACACAGACTTTATTAGTGCTTTTTAATGTAAATCACAGAGGCATTGGGAGATTCCTTTGAAGAGTGGAAACATAAGTGTGTCACTGCCAGAGGCTTTAGAGGTGCTCAGCACGGACAAATCCACAGAAATAAAGCTTAGTCATCTCTGACTCCGAGCTCTCTGTTCGCTGGTGTGAGATTGCTGACTTCCTCCTCTTTCTCCTTTTAAAATCTGTCCGTCTGCTTCTTAATTGCTACAGTATTTCACTTTAACCTGATGATATCTTACTTTCAACTTTCCATCCCCTGGTTGTGCTTAAAAAAGGCCTCCTCCACTCTCTGTTGTTCTGAACTCCTTTCTATCCTTTCATCCCCAGCTGCCCTCTTTCCTGTCTTTCTCCCTGCGTGGCTGCTGAAAGCTCTTTAAAGATGCCCAGGGGCTTAACCACTTTGACATATTACATGAGCCTGTCTCACTCAAACCAATCCCAAGCTAATTGAGAAGCTTACGTCTTTGCTATAGCAGCTAAGAGGAGGAGGCGAGTGTAGACAGACACTCGGTTCATTCTTGCTCTGTTTTTAACTATTAAATGGATGGACTTGTAAATAAGACAGAGGTTTTTTTAATCACATATGTCCACTATTTAACTAAATCCTTCAATTAAATATTCAACTTGGCATGTAGATTAAATATCCTACTCAGTTTTTTAGAGCTTTTTAAGACAAATAGCCTGCAAGATTTGCTGCACACCTTTAACAATGTAATTATTTGCAGCAAACATTGTTAGTGCAAAGCCTGAATACTGTCTTCATTTGCATCGTAGGTAGTGCATATGTTGCTCTGCAGTAACACATTGCTCCAACAGCAGTTTGATCTTGACAACTGAAGTTTGAAGAAAACATCTTCTTGAATCAATCCTTGTGATTAGCTTAACGGTTTGAAACACATTCCTGTTTGTAATTACTGGTATATTCAAGCAGGGGGAGACAGGAAAAACATGGAGAAGGATAATGATTACAGTCTTTTTCAGGTACTCATAGTTACTTCATAGACTCAATATGTGTCACAGTTTCTTGCATAGAGCTGTCAGTTTAAACACGGTACCTGCTCACCGTCTTTAGTTGATGAAACTTTGACGTTGATGTTATTAGAAATCTTTAGTCAAGTTTGCAATAGTTGTTGTTTGTGTGATTGCATTACATTTTTTATCAATGTTATTTTTATGTTATTAACCCTTGCATGCATGAATTATGACAACCTCAATCAGGATTTTTATTCATCTTTAGGCATGAAAAGATAAATAAAAATAAAAAAGATGAATAAAGATGCTAAAAAAAATCCTGATTGAGGTTGTCATAATTCATGCATGACAGGGTTAAATAACAATAATTACAATGAAACACGTCATACATCTATAGTAACATTAAACGACCAGCCCTTGACTAGCAAACAGCCTTTGACTAGCTTTCCACTGTAGTGACTATGACCATATATATATATTAGTGCTGTCAGTGTTAATCTCGTTAAAATGGCGTTAATGCAAATCGTGGCAAATCTCCGTTAGTGAGTTTGCGCGGATCACCCCGTGCGTGGGGCTGCACGGCGCTAACGTGTTAACAAGCTAATTGCGCTAACTCGCTAACGGAGATTTGCCGTGTTAATGCAGTAATGGCGTTAACGTCCTTTTAACGAGATTAATGCTGACAGGACTAATATACATGCAGAGCACTTCCAGCTTAAAATATCACGTTGACGCGAAGCATACGTTAGTCTGGGATGTCTGTTACAAGCTTAAATATAAAGTAAAAAAAAATGTAATTGCAAGCAGGCTATTGATCAAGTAATTGCGATTAATCGCGATTAATTATAGAAAATTGTACGATTAATTAGTTTTTCTTTATCTATTGACAGCACTAACACACACACACACACACACACACACACACACACACATATATATATATATATATATATATATATATATATATATATATATATATATATATGAGACTGATATATGAGACTGCCCTTCTACATACTGACTTGCTTAAATTATTTATTAGCGTAAGAGCTTCAATATCAACTTGTAGTGCGTGTCACCTAATTTGTGCCCCACTTCCTTGTCCCAAATGCACATTGCTCTATTTAGTACATCAGTGCTTCTACCCCTTTTTATGGATTTCGACATTAAATAAATCAACTCAACTATCACTCAAAGAGAGCACTGCAGCCCTCACTCACTATGAAAGTTTTGGTACAAGAAACTTTAGAAAAAAAAGAGAAGAAAGACAAAGAAAAGCGCTGCACTTTGGTAGTAGTGTCCATATTTGTCAAAGAACGTTGGGTTTCAGTTGACCTGTCAGCTCAGTTTGACTTAGACATTTGTTCAACAGCTTCATGCACTGGGAAAAATGCTTTCTGGAACCAAAGGCAAGGACATAGCAGGGACTGAATGGGAGAACAACAAAACAAAAATAAAATCAGATATAAACATGCATACATAAGTACTTGAAGATGGTATGTAAGCTATGGTAAGCTCGCCTTTCTTCTTTCTTTCTTTCAACCTTGATGTGATGACTTCTGCAAAGCTTTTTTTTTTTACTTAAAAAAAGCACTTGACTCATATTTCCCAGACTGCTTGTCCTCCTCTCACATTTAATATGACTGTGTGGCTGTCACACAGAATGTGATAGCACCACTTCCTGTGCCAAGTACACAGTGTATCTCTGGTGGGGGTGGGTGGGGTGACTGTAGAATGCAGGGAAGTGTCTCATCCTGGCACCCACGCTGATCAGGTCCACGTTCACAATGGCTGTCGCCCAATGAAATCCAAAGATTAAGAGCGAATTACAACAAAGTCTTAGCGAGATCTCATCCCCAAATAAATTTGACGGTGGACTGAAAATAGCACTGAGCGTGTGCAAATGTGTCAGCTCTTTTCTTTGTTAACATTGTTATATTTGGACTTCAGTGAAGCTGAAAATCAGAGAATACAAATTCACACTAAATCCAAACCATTTAAAGCGTTTAGCTACATCTGTTATTTTTCCTCAGCATTCTGTCCAGCTAGACCCTGACCATGTGGTGCTCAATCTAAACAGCCCAATGACTCACATCCGTCAAACCACACTCCTTCTTCGCCAAAAGACTATCAAGCAGTTGGAGGGAATGTGGTTTCTTTCTTAATATTACATTTTTTAGATGGGTAAAAAGCACTGCTTTCCCATCCAGCTTCAAATCGCGTAAACACTGGAAGTGTTTTGCAGCAATGGTTAAACCGGAGACTATAAAAAGTAAATGATATTTGTTGATAACCACTGGTGATGGTGGGCAGGAACCACGATAAACTTTCAGGCGAGCAACGAATTGGCTGACATAAGACCTGCTAGTAAGAGCAGGGGTGTCAAACACAGAGCCAGGGAGCCAGAATCAGCCTTGCAAAGATTCAGCTGTACACTGGACAGTTTTAGAGAATGTGAAGCAATCTGTAGATTTTGGACTTTTAAATGTGTTTTCATATGTTTTACAGCTTTTCTTAAAGAAACATCTCACTCAGTATTGAACTAACAAATGAAGAATTAAATGACAGATTTTTTTTTAAAGAATATCAACAATAACAATAAATAAATAAATAAAAATACATATGTAAATTACCTTTTTGCTTTATAATTACCAGACAATCTCAGCAATGTTTCCCAGAACCTTTTCTTTAACTCAGACATTTATTTCATGCTTTCCTTCATGCTTATCGTACAGAATAATACTGGGGGCCACCAGTGCTACCCCTGGGCCTCACATAGTAGATGCACCTATGGTTATCAAATTTACAAACTTGGGTGTTCTTGCTGCCCGCCTGGCCAGCAGGGTGACGACAATACCCCGTCAGCCTTTTAGAGCTGAGAGGTGAAAATGTACTTTTCTTTTTCTTATATTGAGATAGCTCAGGAATTTAATGGGTAGTTAAACATTTTTACACCAACAAAAAAGAGGAGTTTCATTGGTTCAGGCCAATCAGTGTGGTCTGTATGGGGCCCTTGATGTAAAACGAGCCCGACAACACTGCATCAGAGGGTCACCTAGGCAACCAGAGGCTGGAATGTGACCAGTGACCAGGAGGCAGCTTCAAATCGATGTACAACGAGTGAATCGCTTCCAGTGTGGATCCAGCTTTAAACTTGTAAACTAATTAATTTTCATATATATGAGCGAAAATTAGGTCAAATAGTGAAAAGTCAACAAAATCACTTTTTATTGTTAATACATTTGTGTCATGGAGTGGATCTCGGAGCTGCTGTTATGCACGCACTAAAAGTCATATCTATCACCCTTCCTGGCTCAGCCAATTTCCTAGACTGCTACCAGTCAGCCAGAGGACCTCAGGCTTGCTAGCCTCTGGCATGCCAGGCATACCATCAGAACATTTTGCTGCCACTTGGTTAATAAGTGATTGGACACTCACTGGTCTGTTCACTTGCGTTCAAATGAAATATAATAAACGTAGTCAAAAACGAAAGCTGTCGTGTTAACATGGACATTAAACTGAAGTATCTTCTAGGACCGTTAAATGCCATCACATTCCTGAGCGTGTAACTACACGCATACAAGTTCACAGGCTGCTGTGACAATGATGCATATTCATAGACTAAAATCCTAAAGGCCAAAGCACTTGAAGCAACAAACACACTGGCTTTTGAAAATAAAATATAAGCTACAAGTATTTAATTATGACAAATTAATATTTTCAGCTATGGTCTGGAAGATAAGGAGACTAAGAAGAAAAAGGGGCTTACCTTTGTGAGAGTTTTGTGATATTTACAGCCTCAAAGACACAGAGTCAACCTAAGTGCAAGTTTGTGTGTGTTTCTGTGGCAATTCTATTTTTGCTATTCTTTTCTTCAGGGTTGGACACCCGCCTCAGGCCTATACGGTGCATTTGGCAGCATTAGATATGTCTTACACTATTACTGTAGCGTGAGTGGAAGCTAACCCACAATAAAAAGATTTACTAAAAAAAAAAAAGGGCTTTATGGTGTGTGTAAAATCTGTTATCCAGCTATTTGCTGTTTTTTATTTACTTTCCTTGTTGTAAGGAAGATAAACAGATGTGGGCATCTTCGCAGACATGAGTGACAGCCCCCTCCTGCCGTCTGCTCCAGGCTTCAGTCCTGTTCTTTTTTTTCTTTTCGCCGGGCCAGATGGGATGCTCAACTTACACACAATCCACAAACACACACAGAAGCATACACAAACACAGACATCCAAGTACCAGATGTGCTCCTCCACTCCCTCGCATCAGACCTCCAGAGGTCATGGTCAATTGTGGCTCAGAAAAGAGGAAAACAAACAAACAAGTAAGAAATGCCACACTCAAGACACACGCTAAAAATAATATCTACTGCTCTGTTGATCATCCACCATGTTTTCACCGTTTTCAGCTAACCATCCCTGCCTGCAGTGGTAGTTTAAAACGTTAAGCCAGACACGGTCACGTGTCACATCTCAGGAAAGGCTCAAAGAATGCTATGCTAATGAGCCTGCTTACTGACGGGGTGGGACACGAGGCAAAAGACAGGTTGATCACAGATGGAGGAAGCAGTTACATAAGGTGGGAAGACACTAGCAGAAAAAGAGTGAGAAAAACAAAGTGTGAGAGAGAAGCACTGAGGATGATGACATAATTATAGTTAATTTCAAATGATAAAGGTGGAAAGAGAAACATGGGAGTGACTGAGATGGTGAGCATACAGTACAGCAACCCCCTCTGTTAAAGCTGGCTGCAGCTGGCAATATCATAATATGCAGTCTGTGTGTGTGTCTGTGTGACACAAAGAGGAAAAAAATGAGCTCTTAGTAGGATGATCTGGACAGGAGTGTTTTAATAAAGCTTCGCACATAGCTTGACATTCTGACATCCTGCAGCGACGTGTTGATGATGCCAAAGCTCTCGCTGCATCCGGTTGATGTGGCCTTAATCTCGTCTTCTCCCATCCCTCTAGTGTCTGTTTTCGATTTGCATGCATTAGTCTTTATTTGAAGACAACCTTAAAGCAGAAACCAAAGCACAGCCACACAGTCCTCTTGCTAAACGTGTTTGTTGATTATATTTGCCGAAGAGCATTAATGCAGTTCAATCTGGTGCAAAGTAAAATATTAGCTGGGCACTCGTGATAAGTTTATGGTGCAAGCCGGCTCTTCATTATTTAAATAAGCTTCCCAGAAGTGACATGTTGATAATGCTAAAGTTAGCACTGCGTGGCAGCTGTTGGAGCTTAATATAAATCCTTTTTTTTCCCTTTCTAGTGGATTAATAGTGCATGGCCTCTTAAAAAGGTTTATGCAGTTAGATTCTCAGACTAGAGGCTGCCTCTATGTTCATGTTTAGGAAGAATGAGACAGCATTTTTTTTCTTCCACAGAAGTGAACTGTTTCAGATCCAGACTTGGAAAATGCATCGCTGCTTCTGCTGTCTTGTTCAAGGGATCTGTCTATGGATTCAGAATCATTCCTATATAAAATGCCAGGCTTACATACCGCCATTTAATGTTCCAATAAAAGAAATGCCAAAAGTAAGTACAAGAGAACAACTTTCCATAGCTGAGACGTTACTACATTGCTATATATGGTAACTGGCAGCTTAGCCTACAAATGTGCATGAAATGTAGATTTAAAAAAAAGAAGCATGCAGAGCTGATTAGCATGACTTATTAAGTCAGAAGTATAGGACGAACTAATATTCCACATAACTGGCCAAAAGATGACCTCAAGTCTGGACCATAAACCTGACAGACAGGTTCTGGCCAGAACTCAGGAAGGACTTTGCCTCAGAAAGCCATCGAACTATCAAAGCTGAAATGCAGCAATAAGAGAGTTGAAAAATGAGACTGTGTTTTAATTGTAAGACCTTGAAAAACCTCAGAAAAACATATTCTTGATGACTTTATCATCTACTGCAAGACCAAACAATTCAACAACAAAGAAGAAATCTTCTGTGTTATTTCCACAGCTCTATGTCTTTGTCTAGTTCACACACACACACACACACACACACACACACACACACACACACACACACACACACACACACACACACACACAC
Organism: Astatotilapia calliptera; assembly: GCF_964374335.1. Lineage (NCBI taxonomy): Eukaryota > Metazoa > Chordata > Actinopteri > Cichliformes > Cichlidae > Astatotilapia > Astatotilapia calliptera. The sequence continues at coordinate 25,681,740 of NC_137426.1, read as the reverse complement.
ACACACAAACACACACACACACACACACACACACACAGGGTTACTTATTTAATGCACGGTCCAAAACCGCTAGCAGAAGAGCATCACAAAAGTACTGACCATGACTGGCTGGCTCTCTCTTCTCTATTAACCACTTACTCATAAATTATTTTGTCTTATCTTTCCAAGTTACCTACAACTAACCCACCTTATTAAGAGGCTATTTTACAAGTATTACTTCTATTTGTAGTTTTCACAAGAGCCCTCCAAGGTTCTGACACACCTCATTTAATGCTTTTACTACATATATTTTTTACTACTTTCTACATTGTAGATAATACTGAAGACATCAAATAGATGAAGCAAGATATATGGAAATATGTAGCAAAGAGAAAAAAGGTGTTTATATTTTAGATTCCTGAAACTAGACACTCTTTGCTTTGTTGACAGTGCTGCAAACCCTCAGCCTTCTATCAATGAGCTTCATGATGTAGTCACCCAAATGGTTGTCACTTCACAGGTGTGCCTTTTTGGGGCTCATTTTTGCAATTTCTTGCCTTCTTGATAGGGTTGGGACCATCAGTTGTGTTGTGCAGGTTGGTACACAGCTGACAGCCATATTTGACAACTGTTAGAATTCATATTATGGCAAGAACCAATCAGCTAAGTAATGACAGTCCATCATTACTTTAAGAACTGAAGAACTGAATTTCAAGACTGTTGGAAAACCATTTCAGGCAACTACCTCATGAAGCTCATTGAGAGAATGCCAAGAGTGTGCAAAACAGTAATGAAAGCAAAGGGTGGCGATTTGGAAGAATCTAAAATATAAAACATGTTTTGAGTTATTTCACACTTTTTTGTTCACTACATAATTCCATATGTGTTCATTTATAGTTTCGATCCCTTCAGTGAAAGAAAAAAGTCCATTGCGGCCACTTGTGCATTTAAACAACAACAACAAAAAAACAAAACAAAACTCAGATGTCATCTGCTGTTACTTCAAAAAAAGAAAGTTTTGCAATAGGCAAGTTGGCAAAAATGGGTAAAGTAACTTCTCATAAAAGCCTTTGATCAAGATGAGAAAATGGATAAACAAAGGCATGAATTTTGACATGAGTGGTTGGTAAAAGTCTTCTTGGGTGATATATAATAAAGACATCCAGATGAATAGTGTAAATTGTATTGGGTGTATGGTGGATGACGCTTGTAATACAAAATTTGAGATTAAAGTCGGACAATGACAGCTTGCAGGACTTCCTGAAAAGCAGCTCGTCTTCTCACAATATTTTGGCATCAACGAGTTGAGAGAAGGAATTGAAAAGCTAATCCAATGTGAAATATTACTAACACGTTACTTTTAATCAGTGCAGTCTTTCAATATTTCTCGTGACGAAAAATGGACTGCTTATCGTGCTGCAGGGTTATGATCCTGATCTTCTGCCTTTAGTCTGATCTATATGCTCCATTTTTAAGGTTAGCAGACCCATGTGAAATCTTAGTCCAAATATAAATTCGCTAAACGCATGGCAGATAGTTGTAGATGTTGAAACAAAGATCCACAAATAAGGCACAAATACCCTGTACTTACGCACATTTTGCTGCCAACAAGTCAGGTTTTTTGAGGAAACAATGAAACAAGTACATGTGGAATATGCAGGAAAAGTACAGGGTACTTACAGTGTACTTGTTTCATTCTTTCCTGCAATGCCCCTTATTCGCAGGCTGTTTTGTAAAGTTTTACCAGAGATATTTTTTAGCAAAATATTTCTAGCTAATATTTCTAGCTGGTGATTCTAAATTGCCCACAGGTATGAATGTGAGTGTGAATAGTTGTTTGTCTCTCTGTGTTAGCCCTGCAGCAGATTGGTGACTTGCCCAGGGTGTACCCCGCCTCTCGGCCTATGGTAGCAAGGAAAGGTAACCCTGATAAAGATAAAAGGAAGTGAATGGGTGGATGGATGGATATTTATAGCTACTACAATGGTGACTGTCACAGATTTATTAAAAAAAATAACTTTACTAACTGTTTGAAATAGATTTGACTCAAATAGGTTTCAGTGAAGACATCTACTAACTCAGTTTGATCAACGTACAAGGACCGCTGGCATGAATACGCTTCTTTGTGGAGAAAACAGTTCCTGTTTCGCCCCTAACTGTCAAAAATCACACAGTACAAGAAAGCTGTCAATCATCTACAAGGGGATGATAAATGACAAAAATAATATTATAACAATAATAAGTTATAATTCAATAGTTGTGGTAGGGACATATCAAGCCTCATGTCTGGAGAGCACCACAGCAACAAGAGTCAAAGTAGTAAGAGCAGAAAGAGTCTGACACTTCAACCAAACTAATACAAGGAAGCTGCCCAGTGCTTTTTTCTGGAAGCTCCACAGGGGCATTTGGGACCACATGTATTTGCATATTCACACTCCTGCTGTTTAGGATACCAAAACACCTCCTCCATCTGACTTCTAACATCCTAATCTCACATTCTCAATGGCTTTCTAATGACCACTCCTTCTGCAAACATCTTAAGCTCACCACTTCCCACTGTTAATTGTTGCCTATATCCACGATGTCCCTATGTTCACTTCTCCAGGATGAGAGTGATACATGTACTGCACGGTCTCCATCTCTCCATTACTATACAGAACAAACTCCACTGCATGCATAGCCCATCTCTCACAGTTAATAAGAAGAAAAGCCTCTCTGAAAGGCTGTGGAGGTGAGAAGCCTACTGTTAAACGTTTTTGTAGTGAGCTGCTCTCCAGCAGAGCAGTAAAGCTTTGTCACTACAAAAACCACACAGTGAGTTTCCAGTGACATACAACACAGAACGAAAGAATGGGAAATGATGCACATCTGCTGCTGAAGATATATGTAAATGTAGAGATAAATATAGAGACAAATACTATGGCTACTGATTTGGATAATTAAATCAACATCCACAAAAAAGGATTTAAAAAGGTAACAGTGGAAGGAGTGATGGCTTTTGCCGGGGAAAGAAGTTCACAGATGTGACCTAGTAAATACTGTATCTACTTTATCCAGCAGCAGTGCATCATCATCATCATTATTCTAATTTCATTCAGTTTATTCGATTGGATTCAATTTTATTTATACAGCACCAAATCACCACATCCAACAACCCCCCGAGGCAGCATTTGGTGAGGGTGGGAAAGAAAAACTCCCTTTTATAGTAAGAAACCTCTGGCAGGACAAGGCTTATAAAAATGGATCAGGCTCAGGGAGAGGCAGCCATCTGAATGTAGGTGAATGAAGAAGAAACAGTGCATCATGGGAAGCCCCCAGCATCCTAGGTTCAGTTCACCGGATCCAGCCCAAACTATAAGCTTTATCAAAAAGAAAAGTTTTAAGCCTAATCTTAAAAGTAGAGATATCCGGCTCCCTAATCCAAACTGGGAGCTGGTTCCACAGAAGACAGGCCTGAAAGCTGAAGGCTCTGCCTCCCATTCTACTTTTAAATATCCTAAGAGCCACAAGTAAGTCAGCAGTCTCAGAGGGAAACGCTCTACTGGGATGAGACGGTACTGTGAGGTCTTTAAGATTAGATGGGGCCTGATGAGTCAAGAAATCTGGAATCTTCTCTCGTCTCTTTTAGTGCTGACCAAATATTTTAAAAACAGCAAGTTATATCAGTTTGGGAGTCATCCGGTTGTCTTAATTAAATTAGAATAACTTGTTTTGACATTAGCTGTGTTACTTATAAAAATGCATCCTCTGTCCAATTAAAGAGCCCAGCAAACAAATGTCACTCTAGCTCCTGTTTAAATCACAGCTAAAACAAGCTACACTCTATAAGAGATCTTCAGGGGAGGATAACAAAGAATCAGTGTGAGGTTTCGCACTTTGAATTTTCCATACGGTCCAATTACTGCTTTAATTGAGGCCAGTCTTGTTAATTAGCAACATAAACTGGATTGTTGAAAAAATGAAGCACGAGTGTGGAGGAGATGAAAAGAGGCTGAGAGACGTGCAGAGAAAAAGAAAGAACACAAGGTGTCTGAAAGGTTGAAACTATAATTGGACTTGTAAACACACAAAAACATTGTTACCGTTGACACTGTCATTAAATCATCACATTGCTGGTTTTTGCTTTTGCTTATTATTATAAAGTATATTTGATTAAATAAGTGGCTGTAGAGCAAACACACTATCAGCATACAGACTGTTTGTCTATAAGCTCTCACTGTGCTTTTCTTTAACCTGGTGACAGGTTACCAACTAGTACCTGTCACCAGGTTAAAGTCAGGGATAATAGAAAATTTAGAATAACAATGGAAAAAGAGCCCTGTTGTGAAAGCAGACAAGGAAGGTGAAGAGGGAGGAACCAAAAGTAAAACAGGAATGAACCGTTGATGGCACCCACTGAATGGAGTGCTTCAGGACTTCCAGAGGTTCAAAAGTGACATTCAGTTGGTGCTGGCACCTCAGAAAATGGATAAAAACACTTTCATTGAGGTTTCCCGAGGAAAGGATCTGCTGTGAATGTGATGCAATAAATCTTTTGGTTAGAATTTATGCATTTTACCACACTGGTGAGAATAAAAGAACCAAAGAGCAAAGAGAAAATGGTGTTCATCCTAAGCCCATGACTGGACGACTGAATAACGATGGACTAAAACAGCCTTTGGAAACCACAGGAATATTTTAAATCAGTTGTGTATGACACTCAAATATATTAGAAGCAGTCATAGTTGACTCTCAAAAGCAGTGTTTGTCTATTATCACCGCATATTTTAAAAAAGATAAAAGCCTAATTAATGCCAGCCAAGCAAGCATCGAGTCAAACACTTCATAAGTGGTGCTTATTCAGTAGTGTGTATAAACCTCTATAAAAGTTTCTGTGATTTGAGCTAAAAATTAAATTAAACATAAAAAACCAGGCCTGTACCGTGCTGTACAACTAAAGCTTCCACTTTTCATTGAGTGATGCACGCATGCAGTGTTATTGTCACTGATAGCAGGATTACTGATCACTACATTGTGAAAGAGTCTGTGTGTTATCTTTGTATTCAACTCAAGTCAGAAGGGGACTTGAGTCGAATGCTAATGCCTTGCTCCCACAAAGCACAGCACCAGAAACTGGAGGCATTTTATTTGGCAGTACACAGGCGCTATAGTACACAAAGGGCCTTTTAGATTGGATTTAGAAGTAAAATGCCACAGTCAGACTAGGGAAAACAGAGGTTGGAGACTGGGGCACAACCGGAATTACTTCACATCTTGTTGCTTTGAAGATGAGGACCAGGTCTGCGACCACTCGCAGTCAGTTGGAATCTTCAAAGCATCTTTGGTGCATCGAGACGGCGATTAAACAACAACAACAACAAGCAACCTTGCTTTTACATACAGCCAGAGTTGGGCATCTGGTTGCAACAAAATGTGCGACTCTTATAAAGAGTTATGTCAGGAAGGGCATCCATCACCAAATTAATCATGCGGGTCATAAGAAATCTGGTTTCCATACTAGATCCATGAGGACCTGGGTTAACAACAACTGCTTCCTGGATGTATTAAAAGAGGACATGCAGAGGGTTGGTGTGACAGAGGAGGATGCTAGAGAGAAGGTGAGATGAAGGTCAATGATCTGTTGTTGGGACGCCTAAAGAAGACTCTTTGCTGGAGGGGTGGAGAGTAGCATTCAGGAGACTGTTTTTTCCTCTCCCAGCTGGTTTCATTTTCATGTCTTAACTTCACTTTCACTCACCGGGTACGGTCTGCACACCATGCCACAACCCAATTTTTCCTAGATGATCAATGTCATTTATGTCAGTGGCTTAATACACAGTACAGAAATGCCATGTCATCGTGTAGTGATATCATATTAGTAGATTTAGACAATATTTGATCCTAATAATACTGTAATGCAAAGCAATGTAAGGTGAAATAAAATAATCAAGAATATTGACCCATATCCTGCTCTATCCAGATAATAAAATATAGCTGATGTCAAACCAGTCAGCTTATCAAGTGGGTTTCCACCTGGCAGCATTTTAATCAGAATATAGTTCAGGGCAGTGAAGCTGATGCTGCCAGCTGGGTGGTTTCAATGCGTCTGTGACCTAGCCTGACACAAAGGTGATAAACAGGGTCAAATTTTACGCATCATGTTGTCATCCTCAATTCACATCAGAGTGATTTGTTGTTGTTTTTTTCTCTCAGAACACTATTTGATATCAAATTTGGAAAAAAGGGGAAAAAACCCTCCTTGTCTGCTCATCTCCTCATCCAGCGATCCCTACCAAATGAGCAGCTCACTGAGGTTCAGTCTATTAATCTTGTCAAATGGATTCAGAGAGCAAGGATATTATAGACAGACATCAGCTCAGGACAGGGGACCAGATGGCTTTGCAAAATGGAGAGAACAATAAAAAGAGGAAAAAGGAGAGAAACTGAGTGCAAAAAGCACCCCATAAAAGTGCAGAATGGGAAGGGATAACATTTTTCAGGAGTGAGACATCATGGAGAGACATTCACATGGATGAAGGAGTCAGTGAAAATGACAGGCTATGGCTCCTGCTGTCACTGGCTCTCAGATGTTAAGTCATAGTGCTTTCCTTGACAACTTGCTGTCATTACATGCGGCAGAAATACAGATCCCTGTTGAATTATGCATGGGTGGGGGTAAGATAAAGACTAAGTCAGGTATCAAGACAAAAGCGGCAACACATGTATGTGAAGAAGAAAAAACCCACACAGGGAATCACAGAAGGACAGATGACCTCAGCTCTGTTACTTTATTGATACATTGCTGCGGTCATCTTTCAGGCAAAAGAAGGCCCTTGATGTGACACACAGTCCAAGCTTAAACTTCAATGTAAAATATAACCTGTCTTCCATGACTGCACTCCTCGGTGGTGATAAAAATAACAGGCAGAGCAGCCATACGGTGGGATAATCTACAAAAGTCTCCAAGTGTGGCAGATAAGACAGAGCTTATAAATAAATTACTTGGGTGAAAAAATTACCTTGAGATGAGAACTTTATCTGGGACTTTGATATTAATTCCATATAGAATGAGGATGTAAGAATACAAAGGATCTGATGTAATTTACAGGATCAGGTGATGCACCTGAAATGAATGTTTCATTTCACGCCACAGGGATTAAAACCTATTAATTACTTGTATTATAAACCTATTATTTGCATTAAGTATTCTTTAATAATCTGTAGATGCACAGTTGCCCTACATTAGGTTCTCATAGTAATCATTTGGACATTTCAGAGACCTTTTCTCAGTTACATGCTAACAATAGTAAATGTTTCTTTAATACATTAAAATAATATTAATAGAGGCTCGGCATGTCTATTTAAACATACTTTTTTTCTTCAAATGTTAACTGAAATGAGATCACACATGAGAAACTGAAGCATCCATCACTGTCACAGTAATTAGGTTACATCATTCATATCATAGAGGTTTTTAAGGGAACCATTAATTGGAAGTGAGGTTATTAAAATAGAACTCATGGGTTAATAATAGGCACATTTACCCAGATATTAATTTCTCATCTCACAAAATAACCAAATGAGAATAATGAGTAAAAAGAATAGCAGAATAAAACCATTGCTATTAAACGTATTTCTATTTTTGGTGATTTCCATTTTTAGGCAGAGCTGTCTGTGAGATATAAAAGCTGGTGGTGGTTCATGATGGCAAACAGTGAAACAGACTAGGGCTGGGCTATATCATACCATTCACGGTAATACCGGTGTAATTTTGGGCAACGATAGGAAAATGACATATCGCGATAGAATATGGGTAAAACACGTATGCGCAGTGCCTTTGTTTACATACGCACATGGCGGCGACGCAGAATGAGAAGAGCGAAAGTGGATCGTTAAATGAAACAGATGAACCAGAATTGGTTTGTAAAAATGCTGGAACTTCAGTGGTGTGGAACTGGTTAGGCTTTCGTCCGTCAGATACACAACAAAGCACTATTTTTGGTAGCGCATGCTAGCAGGCCGTCGTTATTACCGTTATTATACAGCACACTTAAAATCAATCCTTTGATTTTTCTGAAAATCGACAGTGCCCTTTATAATCCCGTGTGCCTTATGTATGAATTCTGGTTGTGTTTACTGACCTCGAAACGATTTTATGTACATGGGGCTCGAAAATCTGTCAAATGTTTTAGTGTGACTTTGCTAAGCTACGAAGCCGCACCACATGATGGATTGTCGGAGCATTACGGCTATATTAGGCAGGCGCCTCGTGGAGTGATACGTACTGTGCTTCAACATAATATTACTGTATTGTGTCCCATATGGAAAAGATATATATAAATCTTATAAAGTTTGTACCTGTCTTGTGTGAAACTTGTATGAAAAGCATATAAGAGTGAAAACAGATATAAGATCCCTTGAAAAATTATATAATGAAACTTGTATGTTTTGGATACTTACTAAAACAATGTATGAAATTAATGAGAAAGTGGCGACTTTCATGAGTAATCACATATAAGTTTTTACTATTTCTTTTCCAACCTCTTTTTAAGTTTTGTGGATATTATACATGGTTATGCTCAGGGTATGTCTGCCAATTTCCACTGGAAATGCCTTTTGGTTAAACTGTCAGCAAGGAATTTGCACTGTTACATTTTTATATAACTTTAATGCACATAAAAAAGCAGCTGCTTGTTTAAGTGAAAATACATAGATGGGGTATTTTGCACTAATAAAGTTGTGGAGTTGTAAAGTATTTTGTCTAGTGTCAATTATATCGTCAGTTATATCGTTATCGCAAATTTTCAAATGTATATCGTGATAAATATTTTTGGTCATATCGCCCTGCTCTAAAACAGACACAACTATATCTAGCGAAAGGGTAATCAGGGATAGGCACAAGCTAGTGATTCGTGCAGAAGTTGTCAAACAAGTAGTCCAGAGTAAGAGAGACTCTCTGTGCTGCCCAGACGTTTTTTTACAGAGACATTAGCAAAAGGGAAAGAGACAGACTGAAGTTTACAACGTGTATGTACTTTCATTAATTGTATCATGACCGCTTAGGTTTGACAATACTGCATGCAGGCAATGGCAGGTCAGCTAATCATCAGGAGTGGTTTATTAACATTGTGTCAAAAAAAAAAATCTATTCAAACCCCCACATAGGTTGATTTTGGGAAAAAAGGTTAAAAATAAGAAAGAAGACACTGAGAGGGAGGGAGAGAGGCAGAGAGACAGAAATGAAAAGGCAGAAGCTTTAAAAGCTTTGGGAAGGATTTGTATCCAATAAGCCATGGTGAGGATTAAACCATGTTAATGCAACACAACACATGCCTACACAAACTGGACACAGTGCACACAGCACTCTCGCTCAACACACACATACACACACGCGCGAAGACTAAATCTATTATATTAATGTAAATTTTATAATAAAAAAATGATGCAAACATCTAATGACTCACTGTACAGGGATAGTTCCCAGTGATTATTAAAACAAGCGAAGCTGTGCCTTTTATCGTGTCAGCAATACTTCTGTTCGTTTGGCCGAAGTAGACTCAGCATTCTAAAAACAAGTTGTATGAAATCACCTTGTGTGAGGCGATGTACTGCAACTCCATTAAAGCCAATCCATTGCCTCTATGCAAATTAATGGAACAAAGTGTTCTCATGAGACACAAAATCCCCTGCAGGACTGCAACCTTGGCTTAGGGCTCCTGTATACAGCTGAGAGGCACATAATTTTCTCCACCATTATCTACAATGCTGTGTAATTAGTTTAAGTTTAGAACAACAAAAGAAATATATTAGAAGATCTTAGAGTGGGCGGAAGATATTCCTGGCCACACATTAGAATACAGTGTCTGTTTTGTCTTGAATAAGAAAGTTGTAAAGGTTGTCAGCGTGTCAGTTGCTTCTGACAGATCAGTACAGCGCTTAATAAAAACAGAAACAGAAATAAAAACAGAAAATTGAAACCAAGTCTGATCAAAGTAATCGATTGCAGGCTGAAAGCAGGCTGTCTTTTATGCAGTGAGGCCCAGTTTCAAGATGTGAAGAAACCAACTAAACACGCCATAATCCCTATTTCAACATTGATGCTCTACAGTGTGTTTCCCTGAAAAAAGAACACAAGGAAAATCTGAGCATGTTTACTGTGCGCTCAGTTCAGTTTAACAGGGCAAATATTTGATGGAGTTACATACAGTTGCTTCTCCTGGATAATCGCAAACAGCTCTGCCCTTTTAGTTTTACATAAACAATCCTGAATAAATGCATTCACTTTATCTTTGCAGACAGCATCCACACGATTAACATATGCATTTATGACAATAACCATTTGAATTCCAAATGTGTGAGTGTTCGATTGTTCACTGTCACCAATTAAATTCACATAATGGACAAAATAAAATTTTGCATGTAGTGATTTTATGTATCTAATTAGCACTAATATGAAATGCAGTATTATATATGATGGTGCTTCTTACAGCCGTTGATTAACACAATATTAACAGCAAACAAAAGTGCAGCGTATAATGTTTGTGTGATTAATAAACAGCAATACTGGATCAAATCCTAAGAGGATACTAAATGGTGAGTAGAGAGGCACTTTACATGTCTTACTATGTTAATGAAAACAGGGGAATTATGTAAATTATTGAGACAAAGCACATCTGTTAACTAAGAAGAGGCTGATTTTTGTAAAGTCAAATATAACAGGCATATCTTGTTTTTCTCTCTGCTAACGCACATTGTTCATGTGCTTTAAATCCATTTAAGAATGTGAGGTGAGTCATTCTAGTTTGAAATGTGCGAGGGCATCATTAGAAAGCGTGTGTTGGAAAAATGCTGACATTTTAGTGGTCTGAGTTTTGTCTTATGTTCGCCAACACGACCAAACAGCGATCTCCAAAAACCTGCATTTTTGATGGTACAGAGCAGAATTACTGCCTTTGGAATTGACAGCATTAGTGTTGAAAGGTTTTAGAGCAATATGCTCCTAACCAGAGGATGTTTTTTCAGGTAAGATCTTGCACATTTCATCAAGACAATGCTAAGTGCATACTGCATCTATTACAGCAGCATAGCCTGCAAGCAGCACCTTTCGTCAACTAAAAACATTTGGACCATCACGAAATGAAAAATACAGCAAAGAAGGCCCCGGACTGTTAATCTGCTAGAATCCTATATCGGACTTGAATAGGACAACATTTCTCTCCGAAATGTCCAGCAACTAAACTCCTTAGTTCCCAGATGTTTGCAGACTTTTGTTAAATACAGAGAAGATGCTACACCGTGGTAAACATAGCCCTGTCCCAACTTTGCTCTTTGCATGTGTTGCTCTCATCAAATTCAAAATGAGCAAACATTTATCTTCAAATTAAACATTTTCTCAGTTTAAACATTTGATTTTCTATTGTGAATAAAATATGAACGTGTGAGATTTGAGACTCTCGCCCTATGGCAGCTGAGATAGGCTTCAGCCCCCCACGACACTGAATTAGACAAACAGAATGAATGGATTGATGGATGGATAGAGATATACAAATTATTGCAGTCTTGTTTACATTTTACACAGCTTCTCAACTCTTCTGGTATTGGAGTTGTATGATTCCTCCCTTCAGTGTACTTTTCTTAGGCAACATTGATTCAATGCAGTCAGTACAATACAGGGGGCAGTATGTGTTCAAACATTTATCAAAGATCTTTTTGTTCGTAAGACTGCAAAAGAGTTAGGCTTTTAAACTTGTCACCTTTGATGTTTCAGCATGCCCCAATGAATGGGCCACTGTTGTGTGTGTTTGTGTTGCAACTCAGTGAAGCAAAAGAAAAAAGAAATCACTAGTGCAGGAACTGCAGGAAGGGTATTGATTTGTGTCTTTGAGTACAAAAACTAAGGAGCTACATTTAATGACGCTGCAAAGTTAGCAAAATACACATTCACAGGGCATTCAAGCACATTTTCTTATTCTCTGTTGGCATGTTCAAAAGAATAAAAAACATAATCTATCTGCTTTCTTTCACATTTGAACTGACTATGAAATCCAGCATCATTCTTAATCTCTCTATGTATCTAATCATACACGAATTCTTCCTTTGCTAGCAGAATAAAGACGTTCAGGTACCTCCCCATGGTTGTTTGGTGGAGTTTTCTCCTATAGATAGCACTGCAGAAGAGATTTGTGCTCAGACTGAAATTAATCCAGTGTGAAATCATCAGTCCAGTCAGTGCTGTACCTCAGGGAAGCCCTGCAAGAGCGAGGGTAGCCATGATGCTGTGCACCACAGCTACATTCCATCAATGCTTGCTGCTCGCGGGCAACACTGTACAAGCATCTAAATGACAAAACATGTCTGTTCATGTTCATCCAACACTAGCATACTTACTGTACTCGTGTTACATTCAAATGATTTAAAATCAAATACTCTGACATTTCTATTCTGATCGGGTTTTAGCCTCAGCAACCACACACCCTCTGAGATTTATTATTCTCGGCAAAGGACAACAAGTTCTGCCTCCCACAGCCTTCAGGATCTATGAGTCTAGGCAAGGTCAAGGCGTGCTGTCTTTATGGAGCTCTTTATGAGCCAGTTCTCCTGGTGGTTAAGCGGCTTTCATGTATTCAACAACAGCAACCAGACAGCGAACATCACATTAGTACTGCACTTATATTGTTCCTGGCAATAAGATGCTAAAATAGGCAATAGATGAAGACGGAACATCAAAGTGGTGATGGGGTGGAGGGAAAAAGAAGTAGATCTACTGTACCTCACTGGGGCGGCCAAAGAGCTTGTTTTTGAGGTCAGTGAAGAGCTGGCTCATAGAGGAAGAAATCCTGTAAAAATAAAGATGCCTTATCAACTTCAGGGATTATAACAGACTGTGTCATTTTAATTTATAGTATGATGAAAATGAAGTTACGAGCCAAGTCCTCTAAGACTCTGTCAGACTTTCGCTAGACAGCTTAACTTTGACTTGCAGAAGTGAGCATTATTATTGCCCTTTCTTCATGTTTTTCATTCTCTTCAATATTGCTTATTGTGTTCCATTCATTTAGAAATTCAATAAGTCTTTGAAGATAAGAAAACATCACATCTTAAGAGATAAAATATTTTAATTAAAAACCCAAGATTAGATTAGGAAAATGCTTCTGGAGGCAATAAATCTGCAGGAACTAGAACAGGAGAAATATTTTTCTGCTTATGCAATATGCCTTCAACAAATTGCTCACTAAAATTATAAAGCAGTAATTTGACTATGTACATCAATTACAAGAAGCTCTTTTTCTTTTTTTGAATTCCTGCAACAGAAAACGCTTTAAACAATTCAGCTTTACTCTGTGCTGCGACAGTCATACAGAAATTTAAAAGCCAAATATTTTTTAAAAAGGCACTAAATATAGACTGCTGTGTCACTCTAGCTTTACTTTTCTTTTTTTCTTCTGAAAGATAGGTTGAAGTTGTCAAAAAATGTGAGACATCTTTCAAAACAGTTTGTTACGTGAGCACATCAGGAGAGAATAAAGAATTTCTCACTCTTTGTTAGTATTTGCGTACATTTAGGCAAATAACTAGGCATAATTGTAATAATGTGTATGCATCTGCTACCAAAGCAGAGTCAAAAATGTTTCTGACATTTTCACAGTCCATCTAATTGTCACGGCTGTGAGCCACGAGTCCAAGTATTGTCAAATGTATTTAGAGAGCTTGAGTGCAATAAAGAAACAACTGTGAACATGGAGGAACTTCCTCAGATAAACATTTTACAGAGGAAACAGCAGTGTCACGGAAGAGGAATAAGGATATGTGGTGGCCCAGCGAGGAAAAGATAACAAAATACAGGAAGAAGCAGTGGATGTAAGCTCTTTTCTGATTCCCGAGGGGGAATATTTGGTGTGAGTTCAGTGACAATTTGTGAAAATGGAGTGACGGAGTGTTCCCTGATCTGGTGGCCTGGCTTTTTCAGGGACATTCACACAGGAAGTGATTCACTCATGCTTTGTTGCTGTATTGCAGACCGCCTGATTTAGGAAATGCACCCTGAGAGCTGAGAACCGTAATTGCTGCAATAAATCTGCCAAATTATCTGAAGGAAAACTGTAAAAAATAAAGAAATAAATAAAAACTCACCGACTACATCTATATCAGCCCGGTGTTGTGCAAAACAGACGACTGTTTCAAGTGACAAAGTGGAATATATAACTGATACTTTTCTGAGGAGGACTGAAGTGTTTCAGCTGGGTCTGCTACACTGTAGAGCAGACCTCATTACATCCAGCCATTAAGTTACTGTTCTTGCTAAAACAGCTGCAAGGTCTTCAAAATCAGACACTGGATGTGACTGCTGGCACAATCACAGTTCTGTAAGTGACTATGACTTTGATGCAATACAGCCTAAATGCTAGAGAAAATGAATGAATATTGCACAAAAGACAGGAGAAGGAGAATTACAGCGATGCTATAGTTCATCACTACAGAAGACTGTTAGACAAGCGTTCTTGTAATTTCTTTAAATAGCATTCAGGAATAATTCTCCTGGTTTCTTAAAAGATATTAAAGAGCTCTTCTTTGGACCTAACACGATGCCACACTGCTTTAATGATGCTGAGGTCCGAGCTCAAGGGAGTCCAGTGCATGACTTATAATTTTCCATTCTGTGTTTTTCTATCTTGCAATACTTTTACTGCATTGGCAGTGTGTTTAGGATCATCGCCACGAAGGTGTTTCCAATTAGTTGCCTTCTAGTATTTTATGGTGGATCACAATCAAAATCTGAAGGCACTTTTCTGTGTTTATAATTCCATCAATTTTGACACGATCCCCAACACCACTGGCTGAAACCCAGCATCAAACATGACACAGCCTCCATCATGTTCTAGAGACGGCTGCAGATACTCAGTGGTATATCTCTCTCCTGACCTTCTCCTAACATACTCTTGATATTATGAACCACACTGTGAACTTAATTTTTTGTCCTACATGTTGTAACATAACTACTACACACCAAAAGCTGCTTAAAGACATAATTATGAAAATTTGCAGAATCGTCTGGGTCTCAACTAGCGTAAACCACCTTTCCGATGAAGATGATGAATTGGAGAGACGGCTTGTCATAAAACCATCTTGTGAGTTAGTGGATTAGTTTGCGACCACTCTCTCTCATTCATTCATCTTAGATCTGATGAGCCAGATCTGAGATGATGCAGCAGCCCTGGTTATAGTAATCCATTACCAGCGTTTGTTACACGTTGATTACCAGCCTGTGAAAGTCATTCTACGTGACTTTGTCGAGATCTCCAAAGAACTGCTGATGAACTTCTTGGTAATGTCTGGAGTGATCTATGCACTATCTATTACTACAACTATTACCAAGGGACTAATAAACACTGTATTCACCCAGAGTACAGTAGTCTGGAAGCTGGTAAACCGTTCCCTAATTTAGAGACTCAAGAGTCTGAAACACTGGATCAGAGCACAGTATCTTTGATTTTTGTTGTTGTTTTATACGTTTAATTTTTGTTTCATTTTTATTGCTGCAATAACTGGATTATAAGGAATTTCTGATAGTTCTTGTTTTGAATATGAATATAACCCAGCAGGTATTGGAAAAATAACAGAACCAAGACAGTGGTATATGCACATTTTACAATGTTAGAGTTTCAACAGTTCACGGTGGAATTAATCATCTGCTACTGAGACAATGAAAAGTACATATTGTGTCTTTAGTATTCGTTAAATGATTTGTTGTTTGCTGTTGGTGGAGGCCAAGTAATGTATTAAGCTGTTAAATTTAGCAGTTTCTCTATTACGTAAGCACAGCCACCGTTTAAGGTCCAAATGACTGAAAAATAGCAGTTCAAGGTAAACTTGACTTCAACTCATATTACTTGAATTTCTAATCAAGTATTTACTGCTGAAAGTTTAACTTCTTAGTATTTCAACAATAAACCCTCACACTGGCTTTGTGAGATGTAAAAAATGTGAAGATTATGTTGCTCACCTGCAAAGGTTTTTTCTTTTTTTCTTGTTCTTACATTTAAGTTCCATGAAAGAGAACGACACGGCTCCAGAGTTGCACATTGTTTATTTTATTTGCCCCCACATCATGTGGCCGTGATGAGCCACAGAGGTAGGGCTGATCAGTAACTTTAAGGCCAACACCTCAGGCCTAACCCTGAACTACTTCAAGCATAAATTAAGTCTGCTCCCTTGGGTTCATCTTTCATTAGCCACGGGTCATTTGTGCATTTCATGTGTGTTAATGTGCCACAGTAAGTTCCCTGTGACAAAATTTGCATGAGTGAATGAGTTCACCCCCCCCCCCCCCCCCCCCCACACACACACACACATAGAAATGTCAAATACTTCCAACTCCCTCCAAATTTTTCCTGGAGCATAACTGACAGCCTTCAAGCCATAATCAACGTGTCTGTAGCATTCATGAAACTGTAATTAACCTTTTCACCAAAGTAATATTACAAACAGCATAAACAAGACAGAGAAGCATATCTTCTAGGGCCAAAAAACCCTTCACACTCAGTGGGCTTGCATGAGGGAAGTGTTTTTGGCCACCAGATCTTTTTTTTTTAAATCTTTTTCTACCAACATGCACATAAAGATGACCATGTTATGTTAACTTTGCCTGGAAAACAGCTAACAGCTGAAGCCAGATGCATAAAACCATGAGTAAACATGTATATATGACGTTCTATTACTATGTATATGATTTCACGAAGAAATATGTATGTCAAGAGCTCAGAGTGCTCATAATATGTCTAATATCTCATTCAGATTTGCATTTAGATTACACATCATTCCAGCCTCTAGTATATAATATAGTTAGTTGTATGCTGATATATTGTGTTGATTTTGGGAAACGACTGATCATTGCTCAAACGTATTATAAATGAGGTCAGTACCGCAGTGTTCATCCAAGTTGAAAAACAAAAGCTGCATGAATAAGAAACAATAATGTGATGGCTAATACATTGGCTTTACACTACTGCATATACACTACTGCATATATTGAGGTCATTAATTCTGCCAATATAACATTGATCTTGGAGAGTGCACAAGGCTTTGATTTTTGCATTTTGAATTATGGTGCACTGCCAGCCTCTGGAGCTCTTAGGGTCACATGAGGAGGAAAAAAAAAACAATTTCAAGTGACTGAGCAGTGTTTAGTGACGAGTGCAGATCCTCCCAGCAGAGTTTTGCTGCAGGGCTGGCTCGCCCGTGTACAAGCTAAACTCCTCATTGTAGTTCACGGTGTTCTGGTTTCTCGCAGCTTGAACTGCACAAACAGTAACAGTAAGTGCTAACCAGGAGGCCTGAATGCAGCAGAAACTCACTGAAGCAACATTATCCTGCTGAATTAGCTCAGCTTTCCTGTGACACACTTTTGGCTTGGAGGCAGCGTCTCTGAGCAAGATCTAAACATTTCATTGCAGGTCGCATAGCATGTCTGCTGCTCATCAGCCCCTGGTCTTTGTGATCACTCATTCATCTCTTCTGCCTCTTATTGTTCACCCACAAAACTTTTTTTTTGCCACTCTGTCTAATTGCTTTCTCATAAACCCTGCGCACACATTGCTTTTCATATGTCAGATTTTCTTTCTCTTATCTTTTTTGCATGCTGGGAGTTGATCATTCACAATCCTGCTTTGATCTGACTGGAGGAGCTGCTTTGCAAATAAACAATCAACACGCTCCCCTCCTCTCCTTAATCCTGCTCTTTTCATTTTCACTATCACATAACAAAAGGCGTAATGCCAGCAGAGAATACCCCACTGAGACACTGATGCCAAAAATTCTGTTTTCAAATACATAAACATCACATCATATTCCTGTCTCATTTGTTTCTGTCTGCAGTATATAGTAAACTGTACATACGTATGATATCTATCTATCTATCTATCTATCTATCTATCTATCTATCTATCTATCTATCTATCTATCTATCTATCTATCTATCTATCTATCTATCTATCTATCTATCTATCTATCTATCTATCTATCTATCTATCTATCTATCTATCTATCTGTTTGTTTGAAAAGGATTTGTAGATAGAAAACACATGTACATCACCGTCACCACCACTACTGGGCTCACTGTCACCCACACATGTTAAGATCACTATGATGCTAATTTTTCCACTAGGTGACTATGTGGTCATTACATCTGTTAGTCATGTAAGCAAAACATAGAGTATTTTTTTTTTATCAACCACACTCACTTTGCTCCATGGTTACATTAAATTACAGGGCAGAGTGCTCAGTTTGCTCTCATATTTTTCCTTTGTTCTGAACAGCAATGTTTGGCTATCCCTATTGTGATCAAATGTCACTTGCTGAAGCTCGCTCCTGAGAGAATACTGCAAAAGGCTGCTTTGCTATGTGAGTGCTACTTTCTTGCTCTACTTCCTGCTCTACTTCTTGTCCCCTATAAGTGACCTTGCTGTGGCATACTTTCTTTAGCTAGTCCATCAATGCTGACAAATGTTGATGCTATTGCAAGAGTTTTTCTTTATTATGTTTAAAACCTTTTAAATGGTAAGATAACAAAAGGCAAGACACAATAGAAGATACAGCACCAACTAACCACCACTATGAATTTGATTGTAATATCTTATACAGTGATTACTGTGAAAACTCTTAGAGGCATTTACGGTTCTGAGACGATGAATGTTAACAAGCCTGGTGAACAGGATTTGCTCTTTTGGGTCCCCCTGAAGATGCAATTTCTGGTTTTGAGTGAAATACCCAGTCAACCACTGGCCTCACACACAGAGCAGCGAAACGTGGATCAAGCTTGCAGTTAGACAGCAATTAAACAAAATTCTGCAATGCGGCACCTTGCCTCAGGGTTTTGCAGAGGAGGGTGTGTTTCATTGTGCTTTATAATTTAACACATGAAACAATCAGAAAAATATGTCCCTCATTTTCACGGCCTTGTTCAAATTAACACCACTTACTTTTACCATTCACTCTGTGACCACTGGTACAATCGCTCTCTGTCTCACTACTCACTAAAACTTCAAAGCTTTGCTGTGCCCTTAAGAAGACTAGTAGAATTGGAGATGACTCTGATGTAGTTGTTTGAAGAAGTCGGGGTGAAATAGAAGTCGGGGATAGAGAGTTGGGATAGGGATGGCTAGGCTGGATAGTTAGAGCCATCTACTGATCAGAAACTTGGTGGTTTGATCCCCGGCTGCTCCAGTCTGCATACCAAATATCCTTGGGCAAGATACTAACCCCAAGTTTTTTTTTCTGATGCATCCATCGGAGTATGACTGGTAGATAGAAACCATTTAACCCTTGTATGGTGTTCGGGTCTGTGAGACCCGTGTTCAGTTTTTTTCAAAAGAAAAATTAAACAATTAATTATTTTTTCACGTGTAAATGTGTTGTGTCTTTCCACTCACTCCACTTGATTATAACTGATTTATTTATAACATTTTATATAAAAGAAAAACGAGAAGCACATTAATTCATAAATGTGATCTAACAAAGGTAAAGGGAAAAAATTAACCATGTTTGCTGTTCATATGTCTTGTAATTGGGATGAAGTAAACATCTGTTGAGTAATTTAACATAAAATTGTTTGATAGTGTTAATTTGGAAAGCCAAAACTCTAGCGGGTCCACCAGACCCATGAACACTGGCTGAGTAACAAAAATACGAACACCACACAAGGGTTAAGTATAATGGGTGAATATGGATGAATCAGCCATGTTGTATAAATGGTAAATGGCCTGTATTTGTATTAGAGATGGCACGATACCACTTTTTTATGTCCGATACCTGTCATGGTCTCCGTGCCTGCCCGGCCGGCCCCACAAGGCTACATTTGCTGTTTCGGTTCTCTCCCTCTCTGCCTGGGTGGAGCTCACTGTGGGCTCCCGCCCTTGGCCCACACACCTGACAACAACAATGTCATCACCGGGAGCACTATTTGAGGATGGAACACAGATCCTCTCGTCGCTGGATGATTGTACTACTGACGTTAGTGTTCTCACAGCTCCTGTGGACTTGTGCTTCGTGATTAGTTTGTGACTTCCCTTCTCTTCTGCTTCAGACCTTCCCCCCCGGACCTGCGACCTCCCTGCCATGTGAACGTGTGTGAGTGTGGGCAAGAAGACGTGAGCGAGTGTGAGAGAGCTACCCTGTGATTCCCTGGAGTTTTGGTTTCCCTTCACTGTATATATATTGTGCACTGGAACTGTAAATAAACTGCATTTTGGAGACATCTAACCGCTCTGCGTTTGAGTCCCTATAACCAGATCATGACAATACCGATACCATAAATTTGGATATCGGCCGATACCGATATGAATCCGATAAAGTGGTTTTTAATAAATAAAACAGTTTTTTTAATATCTTGCTGCATTTTGTATAAGTTCAAACTCAAGTTTTAAAAAATAAAACACTAAAGCTATTCTGTTATACCTGTATGCAAAAAATACACTGCACCCAAAATATTTCATAGTTCAGCAATACTGTCTATCCTCCCTATTCTGGTATTTTAAAGAGTAAGCAACCTAACTAATAGGGTTCCAAACTCCCAGCAAAAAAAAAAAAATAGGGAACCACCCTCCACCTTATGATGCTTAATCGACGTAATCAACTTTAATTTGATGCAGTGTGAAAAAAATGCACAGAATTAAATTATTTTTCAAATAATTAAATAGATTCAACATCTTTCTTCAACAGAACTGCAGACTGCACAGATGGTACCTTCCCAAAGGAAAAAGTAGTATAGCTTACTAGGGTATATTAGACTTAATAGTTACTATATACAGTAATGGACTTCTATTCATTTTACATCAGATTAAAACTTTGGGTATAAGATTCAGATAATTCATTATTAAAAGCTAGACATTTTAAATGAGAATAAGAAAGAAAAGTATGTCTTTGTGCCCCCTTTCCCCTGTTAATGCCCTATCGGCCCCCCTGGCTAAACTTTGCTAGATCTGCCCCTGCACAGTTACCAGCGTCAGCTATGTAGAAAAAGATCCTGGTGTACAAAGTAATATTAAATAAATTCTAACAACAGATTATCAAGCTTAAACGCGCTGCTGTTGTTCAGCTGCTGGTTTCCTCTTTCTGGCGCGAAGTGGGTGATAAACAAACAAGAGAGACGGACTCGCGACAGAAAAGCCGATCAGCTTAATCAGTTTCACGATTGAAGTCGCCCCTTTGAGTACTCCAGAATCAGAAAAGTAGTATAATCAGTCCACTTACCAAGTTATAGGATGCATAGGATCTATGCTGTCCTGTGAAAAACTAACTACATCATTACTGCTTGCATTGGAAGTAAGAGGATAAGCAGCACCCAGCTACTGCTAATGAGATGCATTTGATTAACTGATCATAAGCAAAGCAGCCTTGAGCTTTTTAGCTAATTTGCTCCCAGTTTTTCCAGAAATGGATCTACCACCAAATTTACTCTGAGGTCAGACCATGCAATGCCTCAAAAAAACTAGAAAAAACTCAACCGTTAGATCTCAGACTCTACAGGCCTCAGCTAGTATGTAACATGTCAAAGTTCATGACAGTACAATTAGAAAATATCTGAACAAGTATAGCTTTCTTGTAAGGCTTGTCAGGAGAAAGAGTCTACTTTCTAAGAAGAACATGGCAGCCGGCTTAGGCTCGCAAAGTTGACTCTGAACAAACCACAAAACTTCAGCAACAATGTGCTTCTGACAGATGAGGCTAGAGTGGAGATGTTTAGCACAGAAACATGTCAGCACAAACACTTCAAACTGACTGTCAAGTATGGTGGTGGAGAGGTGAAGATTTGGTCTCGTTTTGCAGCCCCAGGAGATGGGCACCTTGCACTCTTCAAGTCGACCACAAACTTCTCTGTATACCTATGTACTCTAGCGGGAAATATGATCTGTACAACTGTTAATACTTGGCCCAAACTGGGTCATGCAACAGGACAATGATCCAAAGCACAGCAAATCTACAAAAGAACCTCTCAAAAAGAAAGGAATCAAGGTGCTGTCCAGGGTTATGAATAGGATCAAAGTCCAAATGTCAACCTGACTGAAACGCTGTGTCGGCACCTTAAGTGAGCATTATAAATGAATGCCAGCAAATGAAACGAGGCAAAAATCTAGAGTAGGGTAAAATTCCTCCGCAAGCATGTGAGAGATCGAGAAAGTCATACAGAATACAGGTTCTATAAGATATTGAACTGTGAAATGTGCCCAAACGTTACACAATCGCATACTGCCATGTGATGTACAATGGCTTATCCAGCCTAACCAGTGCAGACAAATCACTGGTCACTGGAAATATTCACTCAGTATTAGATCAATGAGAACATCATATTGCTTAGAGAACTATAAATCACCATGATGACTGCTTGGAAAAATACACCTAAAACCAACTTCAGTGTATCAGCCATCATTGAGCTAAGAGTGTCTCTCATCTGATTGCCCATGGGACTCCTTGCTATGGTAACAACCCCACTAATGACCACCATTGTGGCAACAGCTGCAGTCGTAGCAACAGTTGGCTATTGCAGCTTTTTCACACAGAGACAAAAGGACAAGAGGGTGAGGAGGAGAGGGCAGGAGGCTTTCTGTCATCCGCAGTCAGATGGGGCATGCATTAGCATCTGGTGAAGCTCCTCTCGATTCATCCTGTTTTTTAATCTCTTCATCTGTCTTTTATCTGTAGGTTACCTCATTTTCAAGAGATAACTGACCGCTTAATTCTCAGACAAATGGATTTTCAGTTCATAAATGCAGAAATTGTTCCCATCATCCCCATTACAGTATTCCTCTCTTTTGTTCATTTCTTGCAGCAGCTTCTACCCAAAAAGAAAACAGAAACAATATGTGTTAAGCAGCTCACTCGTCTATCAACCTAATGTCATTCACCCACCCTAGTGATTCTTCCATCCCCCTCTTTTTAGCATCCTTATTCATTTGTTCAAGTTGCACACTATAATTTTTGCATCATATCCTCTCACCTCTCTCATGGCTTCTGCCACCTCATCCCTCACACTGTAATTTACCTTTCTTTATGAGTCTCCAGCTCTAAC
This sequence comes from Astatotilapia calliptera, assembly GCF_964374335.1. NCBI lineage: Eukaryota > Metazoa > Chordata > Actinopteri > Cichliformes > Cichlidae > Astatotilapia > Astatotilapia calliptera. The sequence goes on along the minus strand of NC_137426.1, from coordinate 25,658,723 downwards.
CTTCTCCCTGCCTCTGTCTCTCCATCAACACCTCCCCTCGGGCTGCGAGTGGCCCGTGTGAGCGAGAGTGCTGAGAGAGCCTGAAATATTGATGTCCCTAGGCGATGGCAACCTCCAGCAGTCTCTGCAGGGGGTACAGGCTGTGGCCACAGCCAGGTCGAGTCAAAGTGGGTTAACTTTAGCATGATGAATGGCCCTGGCGGATGGAGGCAAGGTGCAGTGAAACATGACGGAGTATGTGCGCGTATGAGAAAAACCATGTTATCCCAACTGCCAGCTGGCATCTTCACATCCATCTGGTAATTTGCTCCCAGGTAATCTGGAGCTTTATCCAAGAATGTGTGTGTAAGAAAAGAGTGAACTAATGAGTGGCTTTCCCCCCTTCCCCCCCTTTTTCCCTTATTCCTTGTGGACTAAGCACAGTTCTCCAGTCTGAGATTTGCTAACGGATCTATTTGTTTATGTGCCCTTCCCCCATCCCTCTCTTCTCTTCTGTTGTTTTCCACCATCTTCTTCCATCTCCTTTGACATCTTTCTTCCCCAGTAAGAAACCCATCATCTTCCTCTCTCCTCATTTTCTTCTTGTTAATCACAGACTTAAATTTAACAAAATATATTATTTTCTATGTATCCTAAAGATGCCATCTGCCTTCTTTTCTTATTGACTTTTTCTCTCAAGTGAAGGTGACCTTGTCAAAAGGATCCATAAGAATTGCCATGGAGACGGCATCCAGCTGGATAATGCTTATGGAGAGAGAGGGGGGATGGGAGGGGCAACAGGAAAAGGCAGTATGAGAAAGCAACGGGGTGAAGGCAGATTCATTACAGATGTGTTTTCTCTGACTCCAGATTCACAGTCCCATCACTCAGGTTCAAATTACTATGATACTTGCACTCGCCATCTCTGTCATTCTCTGTCTCTCTGGATTTGTTACTTCATGATTTCTAGGGTAAGCATAGCTCTTGTCCTGATTAATATGTATTTCATTTAAATCAGTTGCCAGGTTATATGTTTATTGTTTTAAACAGCTTTGAAAGACCCATAAGTCTAATTTCCAAAATGAGATATAGCATTCTTGGACTGGGGCAAATGTCTTCATGGCCAAAGAATAAATCTTCTCTCCTTGTACTGAAGTTAGACCCCTTTTCCAAAACACTTAGAGGAAGATAGCAAATAAGTGTGTGTCATATTAAACGATGACACACTGCTTACTTTGTCCAGCAGTAGTTTACTCAGCTGAATATGCCTGAAACTCTGTCACATGCTAATGTGCATCAACTGTAAACACTGATTTGAGCAGAGTAAATAAAAGTACTAGATTGGACCGTCTTCATGCAGAAGATGAATAAATACATTTTCGTTTGTCTCTATGTGGTTAACACATATTTCTTGTTGTTTTAAACCTCTTAGTGGCAGAAATGCGGTTGGAAATTCGGTTGCAGCCTTGATCAAAAATTGATAAGGTGAGAAAAACTGAAAGCGCAAATGCAGCTACGGTTTATATACCTATGTGCTTGTACACAGCAAGAGCTTTTCTCTTTGTACGAAAATAGGCTGATAAGCAATTAGTTTCTTGTCTTTAGCTGCTCTGATCCGTGTTATGATTTCACAATCCAGCTGTGGCACGTACATGAAAATCATTCAAAGATAAAAGGGTAAAAAACAAGAAATTCGTGTTGCCTTTCCAGTGTGACACGGTTATTCTCTATTTCACATACATAAAGAGGAGAACACTCAGTAGCATAAAGTCATTTGAATTCCAAAAAAGGAAAACATGCTTTTTCACTGACAAATTTTCTGCCCACTGGTTGTTTTGTATGTGAGATTCAATCAGGTCTGCAATGCGTCACTCACACAGACGTAGGCAGACATTCACAGCTGCCTGTCAATATTAGGGCCATCCTTTTTTCTAGGCATTGATTCTAAATCTAAATGTATATTTACAGGATATACTTAAGTAAATAAAAGAAACACGGTAGTACTTGATCTATGACAGAGACTATGTTCGATATATGTGTTTATTTTGTGCAGTGCATAGCCTACATATGTGTGCTACATGAACGATTGCGGTATACATTACCATCAGAGGACCACAGTATCTACTGAACCCCAGTCAAAGAAGGAGAAAAAAAGAGAACAGATGTTAAGGCAAAAAAGCCACTGGCCAAATTCATTTTTAATAAACTATTTTAGAAAGAAACACTTGTGGCTGCCTCTTTCATTGACTCCCTCAGGTGCAGCAAGCTGCTGAGTTTTACTTCAGACTGCAGCAGAAATCAGAGTGTTTAACTTTGAGCCAGACTGCAACAGTTTAATCTTGAGTCAAATAAACCCAAAATTGTACCACATATCGTTTCTCACAAGTGAGTCAGAAATGTAATCTATTGTTTATAATGTACCATTTCCATTTGTAATTGCAGCATGTATTACTGTTACTATTATTGGACTTATAGGACAGAACAAGCTCACTACCGGATGGATTCATTGCTGTTCCATAAAGGTCATAAGTCAAACAAACAAGGTGCAACATTAACATTCATAGAACTTGAAACTACATTTTTAATGTAAATCTAATATTCACTCAACTCTTATTGAGACTCCCTTAGTCATTCAAAGAGGAATATGGATTTATAGTATAGGAAGTTTTGAGTCACTCATATGGTGCTGAGTAAGCAGAGTAAAGTGTCTGTTTGCTGGTATTAGGAATTCAAACTTGCTTTTTTGCTAGCAGTGCTCATGAAAGACGTGAGAAAGAACCAAAATATAAAAGGTGTGGGCGAGAAAACCAAAACAAATGGCTGAAAGATGCTAAAATATCCTCTGACGAGCTGAGAACTGCACATTCGTGTGCCAAATCTTACTGGGTTCTTCTCCCCAAATTACACATATAGTCCTGTGAAAAAGAATGTTTTTCATAGGACTTTATGCGGTCATATCAAAAACTAAATGCACCCAATGATTCAGTATTTTGTAGAATCACCTTTAGCAGCAATAACTTGAAGTGATTGTTTTCTGTATGAAGGAATTTTGGTCCACAGTTCAGTTCATTGAGGTTTGCAGACATTCATTCATGGACAGCTTCTGTTCAGTCAGGTTGAGGTCTGAACATGCAGAGGAGTTCATGGTCGACTGAATAGCTGTAAGTGGCTCAGGTCCTGTGACTGCTCAACAAACCCAACGCAACATCTTTTCCCTGTGTGTAGTGGCTAAATATTTCTAAGTTGATGTTGTCTGTCCGATGGACATTACTCCAGAAGTCTTGGTTTATTCACATGCTACTAAACAAACCTGCACTTCCATGTTCTTTTTAGATATGTAAGAAGCTTCCTGGTGGCTGCCCTTCCAAAAAAAAAAAATTCCCAACAGTACTGAATTTTAACATTTAACATGCTAACTAAGGCCTGCAGAGTCTGACGTGTAGCTCTTCAGCAGTTTCTCAGACAACTGCACAAAAGTACAAAAACAGAGAAAACCACAAGTGGAATAATTACTTAATGTGGGTTTGTGCATATGCATGTGTGCAAATCACAAAAGTACAGTGTGTATGAGCTTACCTCTGTATGTATGAGGTCATGCAAACATATGTAATGGTTCGGCCTTGCTGACTGAGAGCAGTGTGGCTACAACAAGCTGTGCACTCTAATAGCTATTTGTGGAGGAATAGATGGATGGCAGCACCTCTGTATCTCTGCCCCTTCATTGATAAAAAGCATGAGAGGGCACTTGACAGAGAGGGTGTAAAGAAGTGGGAGCAGGGATGGCAGTAAGTTAGGATGGTGCTATACAAAATGAAATAGTTTGATTTTGTGGAGAAAGTAGCCATGTCTGGACACAAGACATGTCAATTTGCAGCAGTTGTTGCCGCTTGGTCTTCATTCAAGGTGATTCCCATCTAACACCAACATATTAGCAAGTTAACCTTTCATGCAGCACAAAGGCGACGCCTCTTTTCCTGCTTTAAAAGGTGTTTTACAACCTGCCCTAAAGGAGGCATAGTGTTGTCCTACATTATCTTTTACTTCGAGCTACTATGAAATGTGTTGCAGACGATCTTTGAAATGCATGAAAGCCATCTTCCTGTGTTTACCTTGTGTTGTTTCCATCTGCTGTGCTTTGCTTTCAGTATGTGAAATCACTGCTTTTTATATGAAACCACTGGATAAAAAAAGTTGAAGTAAAATATTCCTCACACATAATTAATATTGACAACTGTTCTCCCAACACAGACAAATTATTTTATGCCCCTCAGTGGACAACCTTTAATGTAATCTCTTAACTCCAGTTATCGGTGTTAAATCCTTACAGTTAATTAATTGTCCTAATTAAATTAATGTATGATTAATTCGTTTTTTATGATGGAAAACAAATATTAATAAACAATATTTGTATAGGTAAATAAGGTAATCAGCATTTAAAAATACTCTAAATGGTCATAAAAAGATGACAATCCTAGTATACCGTACTGATAGCAAGCTGATAATTACATATACACAAGTCAAGCACGGTGTTAATGGTAACACTAAATAAAAAAGTACATGGCCATCCATAATAGAATTACAGTCATAAAGAGAAGGACAAAACATACAAAAATGTAATATTTAAAACTCAAATTCTGCACATACAAATTAATCACATCTTGTTGCTGGAGCTGTTTTTGACTGCAGGCACATGAATATTTCGCTACATTTGTGGTGGAGGTGTAAACCATGCAAACACAGAGCAAACTAAATTAGCGTGGAAAGAACAAAATGGAGCCAGGGGAGCACAAAATTATAATAATCGTGAATTTGCTTTGCGCTCTGGGATATTAACTGTCTTAGGACAAAACCCTCATTTTGGCACTTGCATTAAATTCCCGTTACAGAAATATGTGGTGAGTTTAAGGATCATATCTGTGCTCTGTGGCAATGTGACTGCAGCTGACCAAAACGAATACTTTATTGTGACATCATTTACCATATTAACATGTTAAGATGAAATTCCATCCATCCATCCTCTTCTGCTTATCCAGGGCCGGGATGCCACTTTTTAAAAAAACTCCCAAATGTCAGCGCCTCATTGCCACAAGGAAGTTCCTGAGCCAAATTTATACCTCAGCATCTTTGAATAAACACATAACCCATCATAAATCACCAAATGAGGTCAGTGCTTGATGAAGCTGACTCACAAGCTTACAGCGCAATCCAGATGTAGTAGTGGCACATTATTTTAATGAGCTGAATGAGTCTGTGTGTGACCTCTGCGCTCAGAGAAGGTTCTGGTCGCTAAGAGGTTACCAAGTGGTCAGATAATGAACTCTTTGCACAGATAAGGATCTGGTTCAATCTGATTACAATTTTAGCAAGGGCTACAGCTGACACTCTGCATTAGCACACTTAGGATTAGACAAAGGTGGGGAAAGTGATCGGTGATGATTTTTTTCTAATTTGTAGAGCGCACTAACAGCACCTCACTGAAATTAGCTTTGCTATTTTTTAGTATAATCTAAAATGTTATATGCTTGAAATCTTTGAAATGTTTCAGGGCAACAGTCATCCAGCAAAGAACAGAGACACACAGAAACACAGACGTTAAAGGTGAACTGTTATGTTCTTTTCAACTTCTATATTTTATTCCAGAACTGTATTAGAGTGATTAGCAGGTGGCCCTTTATGCAGCTTTATCCTCTGTCTGAAACAAGCTGTTTCTTTTCTGGTTTCTCTAACCCTCCCCCTAATCCCTGAAATATCACTTTCTTCTAATTACCAGAGGTGTAAAAGGATGATATTTAACAGAAGCCAAAATTAGTAACACACCTAAAAATACGGAAAAAAAGGACGCATCGGTAGGAAAACCGAGCTTGTAGTTGTAATCTAGTCTGACTGCTCCGAACTATCATTAAAACATCTGGTTTCAATAAACAAAGATCGTGACAGCCAAAATGCTAAACTTGAGGCTTTCTAATGGAAGAACACATACGGGAAGGTGGGTCACAGTTGCTAGGTCCTTACATTTCATGCAATGTACAAACATCTCAAATATTCTGTGTTTTTTGTACTTGAATTGGATCAGAACTTGACAGTTAAATAGCCTCTCTCTATTGAAGTACCAGAATACCGCTTCCTGGTATTGTTTTTGCCACACATCAGTATCCAGTGACCAGAGGAGATATCCACCTTTCATCTGTACTGTCAGCACTACAGCTGAAGTGAGCTATTATCTCCCAGCATGGGCAACCCCTAAAGGATTAACCAGAAATCCTTCTTAAATCTGCCCTCATCATAAAAACCATGACACAAGCTCTTGCATGGATACTGCTCTACAAACAGTTATAATAATACCAACAGGCAATGTCAGAATCCAGTCGCTAACAACTATCAGCATAACTTTACCAGCTAGCTCTACCCTTGGGTTCAGATGTCAGGCTGTCACAGCGATTCACTAATCCTGTTGCAGCTGTCACCACAAGAAGTTCAGAGCTTCCTCTTCTGCTGTTATTAGACAGATGTTTGCTTTTGTTGTGTTACTTTTCTTCTCGAGAGATTATTCTTTGTTTAATTATTTTCAAATTAAAACAAAGTGATCTGCTGCAAGAGATCAAGTAGACGAGAGAGGAGGAGCTAAAAAGTAAGTCGGCTTCAGTCGAGGATCTCACGGCGCTTCTCTCTCCTTGCATATTTAACATAAACGTTCCCAGGAATGGCAGCATATGCTCCAGATACTTTGGCTGCATTAATAGAAAGTAGTGCATGAAATCCTGCAGAAGAAAAACAGATTCTGATGGCATGAGTCACGTCAGTGTTAACAGATGATATAGTCCCTTAAGCAACTGTCAGTGCCGTGATAATCCTCCTATCCCCATATTTAAATGCTTAAGTAATAAACTGAAATAACTGAAGATGACGTGTCAGTTATTAAAATTAACATTAGCATTTTTGGAAGGCATAATGACACAAATCAAGCCTATGTAAGATCCAGCACTTTGTTCATAAAATACATTTGGTCTTGCTATGAGTCAACGATGACGAAATCCAGACATATTAAACCACGATGGCTCATGGCTGAGTGGAGCTAAAGCTGGCACAGGGACAAAATCTGATGGTTCCTTGTGTTGTCAGGACATTGTCCAGGTCATGATATAGGTCAAAAACAAGGGCAGTGGCAGTTTCTGCAAGGGGAGGGAGAAAGAAGGGGGGGATGGGACAAAGAAAGAGGAAAAGAAAAGGAGGTAAAGAATGCAGAGAGAATAAAAGCAACAGCATTAAAAGAGACAGAAGCTGACCTCATAGCACCCTGGCATTAGCTTGCTCAGAACAGAGCCTGGATTTGGAAAAATCAGAGCTTTCCACTGTAAAATAATCCACATTTGATAGTATCCTATCAGCCTGATTGGTACTGACTAGTGAGAAGACGCAACAAACGGATGCACGAACATTTCTCTGTCCTTCCCACTCACATAAACATAGCACACTCTAGACTTCACCGTCTCTGCCTAACAAAAACAGTCCCTTTGCTGGGGCTACAGATTACCAAGCAGGGCTTTTACCTCATGTCACTTTTATTAATATGTCCAAATGGCTAGTTGTTTGTCTTTGTTTGTGTGTGCATGCTCACAAAGGCAATGGTCATGTGTGGCCATTTTAACGGCCTGCACAGCCTAGAAGCATGTACATTTACATATACTTCCTCTTCATTTAGCATCATTTAGCTCCACAGAAGCACCACTCCTATTTCTATTAACAGCAGGGCTGACAATCAGGTCAGCAGTTGGCCTATTTAAGGCACGACAAACTTAAGGCCTCTTGCTTGTTTAGTCATTTAAGCGCTTATGCTGGAGTAAATAACACATAAGCTAGGCATAAAAACATCTAAATATGCACACTTGAGGAGATGTTTCACAAAGCATGCTTTTTGTTGCACCTTAAAGGAGGTCAAGTGAGGCTTTGTATCAAATATGCACGGGCTCATGCGACCAGCTAACAGCCCAGGACAAGTGCAGAGCTGTCTTTGTGAAGGTCAACCTTCTTACTGCCTCTTTGACACAAGCACACACACACACACACACACACACAGTGGTTATCCAGATGGCTCAGCACACTAAGTATATGTCTTTACTTGCAATGTCACAGAGAGCGAATTCTGCTGTTAATTCTGTCTGTGACCTTGGTCACACAACATGACGTACGAGATGTTACACAAGTCAGAGAATGGACTAAAGCCCAGAAGTCTACAAGAACTAATTACTACTCGTGTCATTGATCTTGAAACAGTGATGACCTAATGTTTCTAAGTATTACCACTACAAACCAATATTTGTATCCCCAAACATCTGTACATGATTCGTTTTTCCAAATCTAATTCTAAGGCTTTAATGAGTTGGTAATTAAATTGACTTCCAGTACACACTGCTATACTTTGGTATTATTATAATAAAATGAGATGAGCACACATTTCAGTAATTGAAGGAGTTTAGACCACAGTTTAGGGCCATAATGACTAATCACTGCTTTTGAAAATTTTACAGTAATGCTTCACTCACTCTTGCAGCAAGACTGCAAAGTTAGATTTTATCCTTACACCTTTTTTTCCTGCAACCAGTAACATGACTCACGCTGTAGGTCAGTATTACACAAAAAATACTTCAGGATAAGTACTTGCCACCACAGGAGGAGGAAGAGACATGTCCTGAGGTAACAATGACCATCCTGTTTCAGTCAGTGCGCTCTTGTCTCAGAAACTATTGAATGGACTGATATTTTGTACACACTTTCGCAGCCTCTCAAGATCAACTGAAATAACTCTGGTTTCATATAACTCCTCAAGTCTTAAAACACATTATTCATTCTAAAAATTTAAGTTAACCACACAAAGTGTTGTTGTACAGGAAAATGCTCCTTACGCTTGTAATTTTCTCTAATTTCACTAACCTCCCTCTTGCTCCTTTTTATATCATTGTCAGAGTTAAATAACAGTGTTAGATTATACTGATAAGACAGCCATAGACCATCAACCATACAGCTCACTAGTACTACAGTAATGTATTATTTCTATTAGAGAGATTGTGTTTTTCTTTTCATCTTACTGTACGAACAAATGCTCTTGGTCAAATATGATTTCATTATAATCTGCTCAGTAATGGCATTATCTTAAATAGGCCAGATACAAGCTGGCTATATGCAGCTATGCAGCTGGTACGCCTGCCTAAGTTGACACATAGAGCATGAAAATAAAGAATCAGGTCATGGGCATTTAATATGAAGGCGCCGTGACTCATATGATGGCAGGAAACAATACAGTGACATGACAAGATGTCAGTAATATTGGAAATGTCACCAATTCACAGTAGAACTAAGGGAAACATTATTACCACAGTGATTCATTCCTTTGAAATGAACTTCTGTCTCGCAGTGATGAAGCCTATTTAAAATTACAGACACCAGGGTGTATTATTGCTGCCACACAACACAAGGTTTGGATCAGACGGCACTTTTAAGGTTAACAAAACACTCAGCACTAATATTCTTTCTTCTCAGTATGCTATTCAGTGTGTATCGTCTTATTTATAAAATAGACAAGTCAATACCGTGTACGGCACATTTATTTTAGTCTACACACACTTAGATGGAAGAAATATCACAAATAAACTAAACTGAGTGTGAATTTGTGTTTTCCCGTCATTTACTTAATGCTGTTGCTGGTAGGGGGTAGGTAATCAGATAAATAAATTTCCACCTGATATAAAATGAAATATTTTGGGGTGGAAAATGATGCAATTATAACACAATCACAGTCTTCAAAAACAGTTTTTTTTAGTTAGTCACAGATGTTGATGAATCCGAGAGTTAAAAACCAGGTTGTGATTGTGGAGCGTTCACTGGCGGAGCCCAAGAGATCGTATATCGAATGCACTTGTCTATAAAGTGTTTTCTCTTTTATTGTGTGGTACTGCTGTTCATTACTTGCTTGTACCTTTTATGACTCACTGATAAAAGCATAATAACCTCCACCATGGGTGCATCAGTCAGAGCATCAACTCTAATAAAGTCATCCAGAGACCAAATAGATCCCAAGATACAAGCTATGGTAACGTCTTAGAGAGCAGAGCAAACTATCAAGTAAAGGGCATGTTTTTCTTTCTTTGCCTGTTAGAGTTAGAATACAGCATCAACCATCACAAAACTCTGGCTCTGGCATCAGTGTGCTGGTAATCCAATTTTTGAATTCGTTGCAGTTTGTCTGGCATCACTGACAACATTTATCTTGTTGGTATGTGTCTGAACTCTTTCACTCTTTAATACAAGTCCAACTCAGGTCAAGGGCAACAATGCTTTCATGCAGTGTATTCAAGTTTTTCTCACATCGGAAAAGCTTCCCAGAATGTACAGAAATTGCTAAATTGAAAAAACAGCTATAGCCTGCACACCTTACATAATCATCAACACAGACCTGATTCTTAACACAATTATACTTTATTGCTTCTTAACAGAAATATTGTATCGGGAGCCTTTATCCTTGCTGGTGTTGGTGCAATACAAAGTGTAATATGATTAGTGCTGTAGTGCCAAGAGGGCTTATTGCTCCCTTCACAACTTCTCAAATGCACTGACAAGTCATCAATGACTCAGCCCCATGAGAGTGACGGAGAAGGGTTAGTGTGAATTAGCTCCCCAGTGCTGACCCGCGGTGACGCAGCAAAAAAAGAAAAATAAAGATGAAATAACATTAGCTCCACTCTTCTCATACAAGCCAGGGTCACTTCAGGCCATTTGATCAAAACTAACCCATGACCCATGGCATAGATAACCTGCTTAATCCTCTATGACTGGATTAGCAGTAGGGGATGCATGGCTAAAGTTACAAACTAAGAGTTCAGCTTATTTTACATGGTTGATGACGGTTGAGGTTATTTAGAAGGCCAAAGTTTTCATTTGATATTACTTTCAAAGAAGTGATCATATTTTCTATTGTAGCTGGTTAAAGAGGATGCACTGGGTCCAGTGTGTCTGAAAACAGACTGATGTATTAAAAAAACGAAATCATAAAAAAAGCAGAAGTGAAGCTCGGATGATACATGAGCCTAGCTAACATCTCAGTTCATTTTTACTGATCACAGATATAAAGTTGTCTGTCTATTTGACAATGATTAGTTAGGAGCAACATGTAATGTAAACATGATTAGGGCAAATTAGATGTATTGAGAAATAAATAAATATATACTGGTTATCATTAGAGCATTAGCTATCTATTGACAGTGGCACCTGAAGGGATAGGATATATATAAGGCAGCAAGTAAACAGTGAGTTCTTGCTGGAAAAACAGTTAAGTGTCCAGGCAAGGAACTGAGCAACTGCAATTGTATTGAATTGGACTATTGTAAACATGGCAGGTCTTGTAGGGTGTTTCCTGTGTGGAGTAATTATTCCCAGCTGCAGCTGCAGACCTGTCAGAAGGCCCATGCTGCCGCCTGTCCATCACTGAAAGTGCCTACAGTGGGTATAAGAGTAGTGGGAACATGGAGGAATTAAAGAGTGGTGGTCTGGTCTGATGAATAATGTTTACCTGAAATGATGTTGTTAGCTGTGTGTATTCTCTAACCTCATGACGAGATGCCAACAGGATGCACTGTGGGAAGAAGGTATGCAAGCTATGCAGAGAGACCTTGGGTTTTAGCATTCATGTGGCTGTTACTCTGACAGATATAAGCCATTTAGTCGCTGTTGCAAACTACAAACTCCACTTTATATTAACTGGCTCTTTCTAAAGTCTTATGCACAGTGCCACACAGCCACCATTGTTAAACAATGGTTTGCGGCACGTGACAGAGTTCAAGGTGATGACTCCAATTGAGGAACTGAAGGATGGGCTAGAAAAACAAGTCTGAACCATTAATGCTTCCAGGACTTAAATGATACTCAGAACAGATGCATAAGGGCTGCTAAATGCAACTATTTACATTAGACTCTACAGCCACAGCTCTGTGAGGTTATACCTAGGTGCAGCAGTGCTTCAACCTAAATACTAACATCAGCATGCCAACATACTGATAATGGTTGGGATAATCACACTGGGAAATTGCCCTTTCTCGTATGCAGTGCACACATAAGGAGAGTGTCTGCTGCAGACATTGTCTAAGAGGAAAAGTTTCATTAGGTTTAAGCATGGGTAGAGCACACAGAAGTATGACACAGAAAGACCACTCCCTGTTACATGGCCTCAGTTGGACATTGCGCAAACCTTTTTCCAATCAACTGAGGTACAGTGGGGCAAAAAAGTATTTAGTCAGCCACCGATTGTGCAAGTTCCCCCACTTAAAATGATGACAGAGGTCAGTAATTTGCACCAGAGGTACACTTCAACTGTGAGAGACAGAATGTGAAAAAGAAATCCATGAATCCACATGGTAGGATTTGTAAAGAATTTATTCGTAAATCAGGGTGGAAAATAAGTATTTGGTCAATAACAAAAATACAACTCAATACTTTGTAACATAACCTTTGTTGGCAATAACAGAGGACAAACGTTTACTATAGGTCTTTACCAGGTTTGCACACACAGTAGCTGGTATTTTGGCCCATTCCTCCATGCAGATCTTCTCGAGAGCAGTGATGTTTTGGGGCTGTCGCTGAGCAACACGGACTTTCAACTCCCGCCACAGATTTTCTATGGGGTTGAGGTCTGGAGACTGGCTAGGCCACTCCAGGACTTTCAAATGCTTCTTACGGAGCCACTCCTTTGTTGCCCGGGCGGTGTGTTTTGGATCATTGTCATGTTGGAAGACCCAGCCTCGTTTCATCTTCAAAGTTCTCACTGATGGAAGGAGGTTTTGGCTCAAAATCTCACGATACATGGCCCCATTCATTCTGTCCTTAACACGGATCAGTCGTCCTGTCCCCTTGGCAGAAAAACAGCCCCATAGCATGATGTTTCCACCCCCATGCTTCACAGTAGGTATGGTGTTCTTGGGATGCAACTCAGTATTCTTCTTCCTCCAAACACGACGAGTTGAGTTTATACCAAAAAGTTCTACTTTGGTTTCATCTGACCACATGACATTCTCCCAATCCTCTGCTGTATCATCCATGTGCTCTCTGGCAAACTTCAGACGGGCCTGGACCTGCACTGGCTTCAGCAGCGGAACACGTCTGGCACTGCGGGATTTGATTCCCTGCCGTTGTAGTGTGTTACTGATGGTGACCTTTGTCACTTTGGTCCCAGCTCTCTGCAGGTCATTCACCAGGTCCCCCCGTGTGGTTCTGGGATCCTTGCTCACCGTTCTCATGATCATTTTGACCCCACAGGATGAGATCTTGCGTGGAGCCCCAGATCGAGGGAGATTATCAGTGGTCTTGTATGTCTTCCATTTTCTGATGATTGCTCCCACAGTTGATTTTTTCACACCAAGCTGCTTGCCTATTGTAGATTCACTCTTCCCAGTCTGTTGCAGGTCTACAATACTTTTCCTGGTGTCCTTCGAAAGCTCTTTGGTCTTGGCCATGGCGGAGTTTGGAGTCTGACTGTTTGAGGCTGTGGACAGGTGTCTTTTATACAGATGATGAGTTCAAACAGGTGCCATTCATACAGGTAACGAGTGGGGGACAGAAAAGCGTCTTACAGAAGACGTTACAGGTCTGTGAGAGCCAGAGATTTTCCTTGTTTGAGGTGACCAAATACTTATTTTCCACCCTAATTTACGAATAAATTCTTTACAAATCCTACCATGTGGATTCATGGATTTTTTTTTCACATTCTGTCTCTCACAGTTGAAGTGTACCTCTGGTGCAAATTACTGACCTCTGTCATCATTTTAAGTGGGGGAACTTGGATGACGACAATGCTAAAATTTGATTTAGATGGTATAATAGTAATTATGTTTACTGCATTTAGCACATTTAGATAGTACAGTGGTGCACCAAGAGACAGACAAACATTGCCAGACAGAGAGAAAATCTCTTGTGCAAATATATCATGCAGTCTGCAGAAATGTATAAATACAACAAACTGATGACCAAATAGTAACTTGTCATCTTTTTAAAGACAACTCGATGATCTGTTTTTGCATTCTGCCTTTTGAAAGATGTCGTCAGCTGGAAAAGTAAAGAAATTGTGCTTGTACGTGACTGCAGGAAAAAATGAGAGAAAACAATGACTTGTTGAATATGAATCTGACATCAGTTGTGTCAGATTAAAGGAAATTGCCCTGATATGCAGATTTGTTAATACACTCCATTAAGTATACGTGTGTGTCTCAAGAGCTTCTGCCGCATCTTTGTTCGTTCGTTTTTTTATTTTGAGAGCTGGCTTCTGAACCTGGCAGTTTCGGTGCCTGTCTATTTATCTGCACTATTCTCCCTTTCCTGCTTTCCTGTTTTTCTTCTCACTCAGTGATATCCTTTATGAGTCACCTGCAGGTCTCTGCTGCAGAGGACTCCAATAATTACTCCAGAACAACTGGCCTGGCAGGTTTATTTATATTTCAAAGACTGGGTGTATTAAAGCGCCTTAAAAAATTCAAGGAAGGAAAGAAATGTCACAACAGACCAAAAGAATGCGTAGATAATGTAGCATAAAAAGAATGAATAAAGAATCAAAGCAAAAGGTGAAAATAATAAAAAAGAGCAGTGAACACAACAGGTGTAAGGCTGGATTTCATTACATTTCGTTCATTTTGGTCCAAATACATTGCTCACGTAAACTGCAACATACCATCTATTCAGTATGCAAGCAGCATTGACTACAGTGATTAGACTACATAAACAATCACATGTTATAAAGAAGCACTTAATAAAGTTTTATTAAGCTTGTCTTTTACCAAACAGAATTTATTACACTCTGCCTCCATCTCCTGCGTCTACTCAAAACAACATCTGTGGAGGACGGGGGGTTTGATTTCTCCTAACCAATCACTTGAGCCCGGCCTATCAACCCTGAATTAATGTTATTCTAAGTACACACTGAGGCATAACCGTCTCAGCACACAGGTTTTGCAAGGGTTTAAAGAGTGGAGTGGAACGAAGTAAAACAGTTCCGCTTGTTCCTTCATTTCCTTCATGTCAATAGACACGCCTCAGGGGTGTCCAAAACACGCAAGCAATTATTACTGTAGCGCATCACAGATTGAGAACTCTTAACAACAACTTGACAACAGTATTAATCCCACCCATTGTGCTGATTGGCTAATTGTTGTACTGCCGCAATCCTGGTTGGAAAGATCGTTTTTTAATCGACAACTGCTTTTCGTGCGAACGAGCTAGATGAGTCGATCAGTCACCTCGTTGGATAAGACCGTTTCAAATCCAGATAATTATCAACCTGACCATTTCCAGCTCTCATTAGGAAAAACACTCTGGTTTGAGTTTGGAAATAAGACCCTAAATCACTCTCAAGAGCTGCATAAACTAATCAGAAAAACCTCTTTAGGTATAAACAGTTGTGATGTGGCAACTAATAAGTCATGTCTTGTGTAACAGAAACAGCAGCAGAGTGCAGCTCAATTAGCATTATGTCAGGCAATTAGTGAGGAAAACCAGGCGTTCTCCATATTCTTCTGCCGCTTGGCTCCTTGAATCTTTTCAGCGTCATTAATTTGTGCCACACTGTGTTAGTTAATTTACAAATGGTGGCAAAAAGTCAGCCCACTGTAACAATGCAATTATCCATCATGGATTCCATGCACTTTAATTTGCTGCCAAACAATCTTAGATATGTTTTTATAACCAACTTCCTTGCCACAAGCCAGTGATGATCCATTTACAGGCCATTTGATACCATCAGCTCTTCTAGACATTAATTAATAGGTACACTTTCCTAAGGTATTAAACAAAATCTCGTTTTCATTTTTGGGCAGTAATAGGAACCTCGGTGTACAGCTAGAAACTCCTCTCTACTACTGTACATCAACTACATCCACAGAAAAGACAGGCAATCCCAGTTCAAAGAAAGAGATCACCCAGTTTCTTTCACAGATGAAACCATGCAGGTAAAGCAGATACTGATGCAGCTATCTGGTGCTAAGAGACGGGTTATTTCTGAAGTTACAGGAGAGCAGCAGAAGAGTGATAGAGAGTTAAAAAAGCATGTTACCAATCACTGGAGGGTGTTAAGATCAAGCCCCGATTAATGTGATCAAAGACCAAATGTTTTTTGTAGTCTGTGTGCGTGTGCTTTTTTTGCGAGAGTTAGATACATGCTTCATGTTACGGCCCTAGCAGGGCCTCCTCCTGAAGGTGCCTGTGTGGGCGTGTCACACTACCTCTTCTGCCTGAGGTGCCACCTTTCCCTTTTGTGCAGCTGATTCTCGTCAGTAATCAAGGAGATTTAAGCCCAGGGAAAGGTGAGCTCTGGGCCAGAGTGCCATTTTGTGTGGGCCCAGCTAGTGAGCTGAGTGTCTTGTGGTGTTTCCAGTTAGTGAGCTGTGTATTGTGGTTTCCAGCTAGTGAGCTGCGCTTTCCTTTTGACTTTTTGCCTTACTGACCGACGCCTGAGTTTTTGTTTGTTTCTTTTATGGTGATAACGGCTTGTCCGTCTCTTTTAGTTGAATTACTTCAATAAAACTGTTTTATTTAACTGTTTTGCCTCCCTGACTCCTTTTTCTGACCCGGTCACTTTTGTTACTTCCCCCTCCCCGCCTAGACCCCTCAGGGGAACGTAACACTTCATGTTTCTGTAAGCATGTTTGAAATATGTGACATCGTACCCTTATCGATTCACAGCACCTTACTCTTGTTACAAAGTGAGTGTAACTGTAAAACACATTCATGGTTAGCCACCCGCATTGCACAACCAACAGAGACAATATTAAACATCCATTCTCTACACGTTGTATGTACTTGAGTGTGTCTTTGTATGTGTAAGTGACAGGGAGAGATGATTACTCAGGCATCGTGAGTAGATTTAACAAGTAAATTGAACACAGAGGTGGGCCGCCTCTCTGCTTGTTCTTTTGTTCTCTAATTGAATTTTTCACTGTGTGACAGTGTCACTGTCCACAGTGAAGTGAGTTTTACATTGGGTCGATCGTGGCTCAAGAGTTGGGAGTTCGTCTTGTAATCGGAAGGTTGGCGGTTCGAGACCCGGCTCGGACAGCCTCGGTCGTTGTGTCCTTGGGTAAGACATTTCACCCGTTACCTACTGGTGGTGGTCAGAGGGCCTGGTGGCGCCAGTGTCCGGCAGCCTCGCCTCTGTCAGTGCACCCCAGGGCAGCTGTGGCTACAATGTAGCTTGCCATCACCAGTGTGTGAATGAGTGAATGACTGAATGTAGTGTAAAGCGCTTTGGGGTCCTTAGGGACTAAGTAAAGCGCTATACAAATACAGGCCGTTTACCATTTACATTGCTATGAACAGAGAGGGTGCCGATCAAGAAAGAAGCTACCGCTCTAAAATTAACATCTCTAGGCTAGACTGAAATTTGCACCTCCACACATTCACAAGAAACCAACTAATTTAAACAAACTGTCAAGAAGAGTAGTCAAGTATCCAGCTAGAATTGTGCAGGAAGCTTATTGACCAAAACCCAAAAGCATCTGGTTGGGGTGGAATTGTAAAGGAGTATCTGTATACTAAAAATAAAATATATTCAAACTTATACACTAAAATCATCCAACAATCATGCCACTCTGGAAAAGAAGATATAAAAGAAATTACTGAACAACCCAAATTATCATGCCTATAATGAGAGTATGTAGACTTCTGTCCACAACTGTACTGTTGTCTTAAAAAAGTTTCTTTATAATATAATAAGTTTAATTTCTAACATAAATTTTAGAAACATTGATTTGCTTTATGTTCATGAGTAATATCTGAAGAACATTACTCGTACATATACATAAAATATACCAGTTTTGTTCCTATCACAAAAATATAACTTAGATCCTAACAAACAGCTCAAAGTGGGTAAGGTGTGGCTTTTTATTGGGGAACTGCTTTATATAAGAATTTTAAGACCAATACTGATATCGATGTTTGGTGATGTAAAAATATAATATCGTGGCTGACATTTTTTATCCTTTAGATACACAAAAAGATTTCTCTAGCATTGCTTGAGTGTAGTTATTACTTACTAGTTTTTACTAAGATTATATGACAAGCTGGTTGTTGTTTTGTGGCATTACAAACACATGTTGCAACAGGGAGGTCCCAGAGAGCCCTCTGGTGGACAAACTGTAAGAACAACAAACCTCAGTGCATAGTTGAAGGGTGTTTCTTGTCTTTAATATACTTTTTAAATTTCATTTATAAGCAACTATAAATATAGATATATTAGCAAATCGCTAATATTGGTTATATTACCAGTATATATATATATATATATATATATATATATATATATATATATATATATATATATATATATATATATATATATATATATATATGTATATATATATGTATATATATATATGTATAGGAGGAGATAGAAGCCATTGACATAAAGACAAGAAAGCTCCTTACCATGCATGAGGTTTCACCCCAAGTCCAGCACCCTGAGGCTGTACGCTAAGCGGAAGGAAGGGGGCCGGGGACTGGTGAGTGTCAGCACCACAGTCCAGGATGAGACAACAAACATCCAAGAATACATTGGGAAGATGGCCCCAACTGACCGAGTGCTCAGTGAATACCTCAGGCAGCAGAAACCCAAGAAAGAGGAGGGAGACGAGGAACCATCATGGAAGGACAGGCCCCTGCACGGTATGTACCACCGGCAGATAGAGGAGGTGGCTGATATCCAGAAATCCTACCAGTGGCTGGACAAAGCTGGACTGAAAGACAGCACAGAGGCACTAATCATGGCAGCACAAGAACAAGCTCTGAGCACAAGATCCATAGAGGCTGGGGTCTATCACACCAGGCAAGACCCCAGGTGCAGGCTGTGTAAAGATGCCCCAGAGACAATCCAGCACATAACAGCAGGGTGCAAGATGCTAGCAGGCAAGGCAAACATGGAACGCCATAACCAAGTGGCCGGCATAGTGTACAGGAACATCTGTGCCGAGTATAACCTGGAAGTCCCGAGGTCAAAATCGGAGATGCCCCCAAGGGTGGTGGAGAATGACCGAGCTAAGATCCTGTGGGACTTCCAGATACAGACGGACAAAATGGTGGTGGCTAACCAACTGGACATAGTGGTGGTAGACAAACAGAAGAAGACGGCCGTAGTGATCGATGTAGCGGTTCCGAATGGCAGCAATATCAGGAAGAAGGAACACGAGAAGCTGGAGAAATACCAAGGGCTCAGAGAAGAGCTCGAGAGGATGTGGAGGGTGAAGGTAACGGTGGTCCCCGTGGTAATCGGAGCACTAGGTGCGGTGACTCCCAAGCTAGGCGAGTGGCTCCAGCAGATTCCAGGAATAACATCGGAGATCTCTGTCCAGAAGAGCGCAGTCCTGGGAACAGTTAAGATACTGACCCGAGCTTGAAGGATAAACCACCCGCAGGGGCGTGCTGGGTGTTCATATATATATATATATATATATATATATATATATATATATATATATATATACATATATATATATATACATATACATTAATGGAATTAAGCTACAATTAACAGAACTAGTGTGACGCGACTGCTGAGCTGCTCATGAAAACATTCTTCAGAGTCAAAAATCTGATCTGAATTTAAAGACAGAGCTTGCTTTGTGCATTCTAAACAAAATTATCAACCACAGCATAAGCAAATTTCCTGACCTCTTGTACTGTACTTACTAATCTTGTATTTCCGAATCTAAAAATAAGACAAGGAGATGTGTGTCTACAATGCAACAGGAAACCTTTCTTTACCCCAGGTTCACAGCTCTGTTTGCCCCAAACACTGTAGCTAAGCAGCTGAAAGGCTGACCTCCTCTCACTAAGACACATCTTTTGACTCTGGCCATTTTCTCACCATTATGTTAAGCAATGGGCCTTTGCCTGCCAGAGACAGGAGACTAGTTGCTGAGGCTATCATTCATAGCACAGAGGAGGAAAGGATTAAGGCCATTGAGAAAGAGCAGGAGAGAGAAGGGTCTGCATCTTAATGCAGGCCTGAGTGTGGAACAGCCTTGTTATTAGGTGGCTCTCTGGAAAAAGAGCAGCGGCTGGGTGGGTGGGTGGCTGCTTGTGAAAATAACAACATTTGCTATCTAAAATCCAGTAGTTAGCACTTTTTCAAAGATCTTACCTCTTAAAATCTAATTATATTTTCAATGAAAAGGTAACTTTACCATTACATTTTGAATGCTTAACTATTTTGTCTTTAATAACGTCAAATGATTTCTTTTCCCTCGTGATTTTTCCTTCTCGAGGTGTGTAACGCTAACGCATTACAATCTAAAAATAGTTCACCACTGACACTTGTAATAGATGACTGTCTTTAAGAAATATCTCTCTTCTCCATTTGGCTGAGGGATACAGCAAATTATTTCATACAGCTAGAACAGAAATATTATTACAACACAGATCAAAAGACTTAGAATCACACTCAGTGACCAGCTACAGTCACCAGATCACCTTAAAGAAAACCGACTGTCTCTCAGTCATGTTGATCATCACATGGAAAAAAGGGAAATAATTCCTATTGAACACAGGAATTATTAATACAAAGACCTAAAACAACTTTATACATTTCTCATGGTTTGTGGATTCCTGTAGAAAGAAAAATAAACATCATGTTTGCTATGCTTCGCTGTAAAAAGTGTTCTAATTCATGCTAAAATCTTTGACTACTGATCGCACAAAACAGATTTTTTTTTTCATACAGTTAATGGGCCTTTCCTGGCATCACACCAGCAATAGTAGCTCATCATGTTGTGTGCAGAATTACAACAGCCTGAGCGGTGTAGCTCCCCCTGGCCAGCCTGAACTTGTGCCAACCCCACTATCCCACCGCAGCCTGGCTAGCATGGATATTAGCTCCAGTGCAGGTGGAAAAGGGGCTTTGGCACTCATTCCTCAGCCTGGTGCCTCTGGAGAAGTGAGACGTAAGGTTTAATTAGAGTAGATAGCACGGCATTTTGGACAAGTAGGGGAGGCTTTAATTGATGTCAGAAGTATCTTACTTTGTGCGGTGTTGTGATTTCACTGGGGGAAAAGGGAGGCAGTAAAACCAAGTCTTTGGTTTAAATTAGAGAGAGTATGTTTGTAACAGCTGAAATCTAAATGTCTAGCAGATAAGAGTTTTTAAAAAAAGTACAGAAAACAAGAAAATGTAGCCCTGACACCGACATGATAATTGTCTAAAATTACACACAGTTTTGGTTTCTTGAATGCTGTGTTCTGTAATCAGCAGACAATGACAATTTGAATAGCAAACAAAACTTCCATGATCTTTTCTGCGTATCACCGCAGTTTTCTAAACAAATCAGGCCTAACTAATAGAGACTTTGAGCCTTTGTTAAGCATAATCCGGTTTTCTGACAGCACTCTTGCTAAAAAAAACACATCTCAAGTAAATTATAAAAAGAAAGTTTCTTGTCATCTAACATCTCACAGGCATCTTTTGTGTGATAATAACAGACCGGCAATAAGCATAAAGGTTTGTTTGGGATTTTCAGCATGTGCATTAATCAGTTTTGACTACAGCTACGACATACCAACTGCTACGGAAAGTAAACAAGGAAATAATGTGTGCGTGTGTGTGTTACCGCCCCAACACTAACGCACTCTTAATCCAAAACAGCCCGAAACAATGTTGCAAATAGATGCAGAGCTGTGATCTATTTCTAAAAAGGTTTATTGGGAACAAGTAGAAAAAGGAACACCAAGATATAAGAGATTCGGTTTCCTCTGAGGACCCTTTTTCCAACTGGGAGGAATGACGACATCTTATCTCTCCAGTGAGGCCATTTAAATATAGACTCCCGCTGCT
The DNA here is from genome assembly GCF_964374335.1 of Astatotilapia calliptera. NCBI lineage: Eukaryota > Metazoa > Chordata > Actinopteri > Cichliformes > Cichlidae > Astatotilapia > Astatotilapia calliptera. Next base: position 25,636,897 of record NC_137426.1, on the reverse strand, counting down.
TTAGCTGTTCCTACAGCGTGAGAGTCTGTTGATTTGCGAACCAGACTTCCTTTTACGTTGCCATCCTTGAACTTCAGCAGCAGTGACATCAGCTTTATGTCCTGAACTCTTCCTCTAGGAAGTCAACATAATAATTCATATTTACTGTGCTAACATTAAAACTTCCATTTTAATATTAATCATCCCCGAGCCCACACGTTCAACAAGTCACAGGTCCCTCACGGCTCTCTGCAGAAACCCAAGAAGGAAAAGATTTTTTTGCCATCGTCACTCCATTGATGCAATATGGTGTAATCTGGCCCCCCTGACCGAGCAGATATTTAATACAGGACTGTTCTATACATAATAAATGGCCCTAAGCCATACACCGCTGCATCCTTCTAAAGCAAAGCTAGAAACGGCCTGCCCTTGAAATACCACCAGGGTGTGGAAATCCTATTCTGGTGCCCACTGTTTCCATCCATACAATATGTGACATTAATTATCTTGTTTTTGAGGTCAAAAGGTTCTCGCAAAGATAAACCCCCCCAACGACTCCAGAATAAGTGCAGGGTTATCAATAAATGACATGAAAAAAGGCGCTTTGACGCATGTTAAAGCACATGTGAGGTAAGTGGATAATGAAACAACATGGCTGAGGGCTGGTATGCTTCTCTCTGTGCATGTGTGCATGTGCGTGCATGTGTGATGGAGACAAGCGAGGGGGGTGGGCAGAGTGCTGCTGAGAGTGATGAGATGCGATGAGACACAGTTTGAGTGAGTGCATACTAGTGGGGGTCGTGATGGTGGTGGGGATTGTGTGTGTGTGTGTGTGTGTGTGTGTGTGTGTGTGTGTGTGTGTGTGTGTGTGAGAAAGTGGATGAGAATGAGCGAGAGAACAAGAGAGGGAAGATAGACATAAATGGCTATGAGTTAGCATGGCCTACTATTTTTTTTTATTACAGTTGAAGCAAATTGAGGCCACTAACGCAGCAGTTAGGCTGCTTTTCAGGTCACTCAAAAAGCTGTACTAAAAGGGTAGCTAGACCTAAATCCACTGTTAATTTGATGGAATAAAAGACACCGCAGCCTAGTAAAGGATCAAAGCATGCTGCCGCACAACGTGTCGCTACAAGTTGTCTCATGTCGTCGTGTTACGCGTGCAGGACAGCCACACCGGAGTTAATTTGATTGAATTAAAAATCTTGATTACTGGCTGAGCACAGCTGGCTCTGAATCAGTTGACAGTGTTGCTCCTTTTTTAAGGTGCCAAATAGAGACTGCCATACTCTTCTTACTGTTTATACCACTCAGGTTGCCAAAGTCTTTAGTCAACATTGCGGATTCCTTTTGCTGAAAACATCGTCCCTATCCTCAGTATGATGAGCTGGCTCTACTCAGCAATGCTGTGGGAAAAGGGACTGTTCAGCTCAGTCGGATGGGTGATTCATTTGAGTTTGTGGAGTAATTGACCTTGTAAATATGGAACTTGGGAGTCTGTGCTAAATCATTATCTCTGAATTAGCCGTTCTTCATTTTTTAGCACTTGAAACAGTACAAGCATTTACATAAAAACTAATATTTCATGAAATGTATGGCTCCCAGTAGTCATGGAGCAGGTGGCTGTCACCAACACACACAAAACTTGATAAATGAACATCAAGATTAAGGGACAGTCGGGCGTTTCAGGTTCTGTAGAAGCTGGTGGAGAAAAGGTTCATGATTTTGATAGGCAATGTGTGACAAAAAACTTGTGAATACATTAGATTTCCAGCAAGGCTCTTATTATAAGTATGACCCAATTATAGCATGAATATGATTATTTTTAAAGGAGAAACCATAATCAAGCTTTTAACTGCTTGTAAGAAGGAACTGTTAAAAATGAATTCTCAGACTTTACAACTATCTCAGTTGTATGCTATATTTCTATTCATTTCCATACACAAAATGTGAACAAATCCTGCAGATTATTACAACATAGTTAACCACTCGTCAAATGTCAGAGTCCAAACCCCCAATAAGCACTTCTGTGCCTGTCCAAAAAATCACACTGAGAAAGCTGTGGAGGAGGAACTGCATCAATCATTTCAGGCACACATCAAAACATCCCACAGCCCCATGTTGTTTTATTTAACCACACAGAAACCAGCAAGCCCCCAAATCATATGAGGGCGCCTGTGAATTTTCAAGAAATAGCCTTTAGCCTGTTATGTCTTCTAAACCCGCAAAGGCGCAGTGTAAATACTGGCTCCAAAAAAAGGAAAAAACCAAAAAACAGCGTTTTGAATCAGCATGAGTCACCTTCCCACCCACTTTGGACGAAATGTTCACTCCTGTCTAACAGATTTGACTTAACATGTAAAACACAGAGAAATTCAGTGGGCGATACGTGGGCTCCTAGACACAAACAACAACAAGTAAATCAACAGTTTTAGTCTCTGTGGAGCCGTTTTGGGTTTTTAAAAAAATGATTATTATTTTTTTTTACCTTCGGGTGAGAGCGCTTCTGGGAAATTGGAGAAGACGACTTGGAGAATGTATCCGTGTTTAGTCCGTAACTTCCCGTGCAGGGCATCTGTTTTTCAAGACGTGCTGACGGCGAGGAAGAGGAGGATGGATGAAGGAGATCACACTTGCGAGCGCCGCTGTGGTAACTAGCAGTGACAGGCGCTTTCCGCTGAAACCCGGCGTGCCGTCCTTTGACGCCTTATGTGTCCGGTGAGTTTGTGTGCCTCTCGCGGGGGTAAAAGCGGGAACGCCGGTCCACCGTGGTCTCCATAACCGAGCTCTGTGTTCACTCTATATTTCTAAGCTTAAAGACGACAGACAGGCACATGAACAAAGAGACACACAGGCAGGTGAGAAGAAGGAGAGGAGGACTGCCTCTGTCTGTCAGGCAAGCGAGGAGAGAGACTGAGACGCTGCTGCAACCAACCAACAAACTCTAAAGAGAGAGAGGGGGGGGAGAGGGAGAGAGGCATAAGTGAGCTATTGACTTCTCAGTTAGCAAAAGGCTTTAATCTGGAGTTGTGTAATCCATCACCATGAAAACCATCTGCAAAGATGACTCTTAACTAACTACCATAATGGACTTATTGAGCGTTATATCCAAATCACGAGTCTAGCTAAAAACACTGGATTCGACATTTTTCACAGTTAAAATCATCTGCAAAAAAAAAAAAAAAAAAAAATTCAGCTTTCGGCTTTATCTGTAAACTCCAGCTGGGATAAAAAGGTAATCATGATAGGAAAATGTAAACTCTATCATGGATTTGAGGAAATTGTGGCTATTTACTGTTCATCAATAGTATGTGTGAGTGTTTTGAATTATTAATATCACAATGAGCTAACAATAAAAATGCAGATTTTCAGAATCATCCAGCAACTACTGTAAACTGAAATATCCCCCAATTTAAATGTGACAAAACCGCTCACAGACAGATTTAAGCAGTTTGTGGTTTCAAACCATAAATAGATACCAGTGGCCCCCAACAACAACAACAAAAACATTCAAAAATGCACGTTAGAAACCTGTCGTCTCTTATATGATAATGCAAAAGCTTTTTCAGTTGAGCTTTCCTCTGACAAAAGAGAATCAACATATTTACTGAGTCCCTTTCTGCGAGATAGATGTTCCACATTTAGGGAGATAGGGAACCATAATGAACAGAAAATAACACTGGTCCTGCCCATCTGTTTTTATCAGGCCTCTCTTGCACAGGGAAAGTAATTAATTTTGTCGCCCTCTGTATGAAGTCTGTATGTTATGCAAAAAGAGTAGAGGCTGAAATGAAAGTGAGCAAAAGACACAGATATGAAATGATTCAGTACCATGGACAGCTCACGGTCTGCAGCCTAACTAGGCCAAACGCTGCTCTTGTTCTTGCTGTCGCCTTTGTAATTATGTCAGTTAATCTAAATTCAGCTCGGAACAGACTTATATTAAGATTAGAGCCATTGTACTAAAAAATTATGATGTTCACAAACTGAGGCACAAACTCTTAGTGTACTGACTAAGAAAGACAGGGAGGCACGGCAAGTGTGGCGAGACATCAGTGAAGATTTAGTCAAGCTAATGCACCGAGAGCACTACATGTTTATGGCTTTATTGTAGGCCTGTTTCCACTTGTCACGTTTGATTGCTTTTGTCCCCCAGGAGGTTAAAGCTGTGGAAAAATACAAGTGTTTGTTAAAAGGTTGACTTTTTACCTTTTACACACACAAGATCACTTTCTCTCTCTCTGTCTCGCTCACACACATGCGCTCACACAGGTAGATTAGCCCCAATTATAATTAGCTCATTAGTTTTCTCATTAGCAATACGATTACAAACTAGCACTTGACTTCTATTTTAGTCGCACTTTTTTAAAAACATTTTTGCCAAAGTTGATGATTTTAGTTTTCTTGTATTTGAAGTACAAAAATCAATGCGTTAAACTGATAGAAGAACACTGGGGTGATAGAGAACGCGGTTCTATTCCAACTCATCAGTCTCTCTCAGAGCATTTCTACACACTACGGAAAGCAATTTTCTCCAAAACAGGACAGTGTTGTTGCTTATTGATCACTTTTCCATTAGAGATCTCTACACTTTCTTCTGAGCAAAATTTTTGAACTGAACTGGTAATGAGGTGAAGCCTCAGCCACTGTTCACTTGACACCTTTCTCCTGGAGCAAGAACACAGTCTATACACCAGGGTGCACAAATGATTGGCTCTGTGTCTTGGCATTTCTGCTGCCTTATACAATGAAGCTAAAGGGAGGCTTTCTGATGGTAAAACTCTCAAGATCCAGACCTTTTCTTGCAACACATGGCAGGCATTTCTACATGTGTTCTTGTCATATCTGCTGCAACACGAAGCCTGCATAATCCTGGCTCACATGCATTAATATTAAAGCAACTCCCTTCTGCTGCCTTTCTCTCTAAGCGTGTACTTCAGCAGCATCTGTGCTGTGAGAAGGCAATGTGAGGGAGGATTACCTGCTTAATTAGGGAACTTAGGCTTTGTATGTTAGTGTGAGGGCAATACATCAGGAGTGTAATCATAAGTAATCAAACACCATTTATTTAATCTTTCCCAAAGCATTCGCTTTACAAGATAGTGAGTAATTGCAACTTCTATTAGACCCTATAAACACATACACTCACCAGACAATTTATTATGAGTGCCTTTCTAGACTCTCTGGACTCTCTTTTGCCTTTTAAAAGTGGTTCATATTGACATGATAGCATCACACATGATAGAAGCAAGCTTCACATCAATGAGCTTTGTGTTATTGACTTCCTGGAAGCATCCATAGGAAGATGTTTACACTGTGGTCATAAAGGGTGATCGGCAGAAATACTCATGTAGACTGTATCATTTAAAAGATGCTAGGTGTGCCAAGAAAACAACCCCCACATTATTTAATTACTACCATCAGGATGAACTGCTGAAACAAGACAGGATGGATCCATGTTTCATGTTGTTTAACCATCCAAATGTCGAAGTAGAAATCAAAATTCATCAGTAGATCTGTTGTGCTGTGCTGGTGAATTTGAGTTGCGCACCAGTTGGCACCTGCCGTGGTCGGTAGCCCGTCTGCTTTTTCTAGTTGTATCAAGTTGTTATTCAAGTTAGCACTGCCTTCCTGTTAGGTGGAAGGAGTCTGGTTCTTCTCCTCTGACCTCTAACATCAATAAGAAATCTTTGTCCAGAGAAGTGCTACTCAGTGGATATTTTCTTTTTAAACCATTCTCTCTAAATCCTACAGATGGTTGTGTGGGAAAATCCCAGTCGATCAGCCGTTTCTGAAATATTCAGAATATTCATACCAGCCTGTCAGGTTTTTTTTTGTCCACCACACCACATTCAGTCACTTAACTTACCTTTCTCCCCCTTCTGATGCTCAGTTTGAGCTTCAGCAGAAAGACATCCTAACCACTGTCTAAATGCCTAAATGTAGTGGCTTCTGCCATATGATTGAATGATTTGATACATTTCATACACTACAGTACATTTAAGCTCCATGTCAATGTTTGAGGTAAACATGTCTGTTTGCAATTTGTTAATAGATTAAAATGAGATATAAGAACGTCACTCTGGAAGACTAGTAATGGCACGTCATAGTCCAACTAATAAACAGATGGTCTCTCTCTCTCTCTCTCTCACACACACACACACACACACACACACACACACACACACACACACACACACACACACACACACACACACACACACACCGATTCTTCTTTAACATAAAGTTTGACACAGTCACAAAAAGTCAGTACGTTGCTGGTTCAAGTTGCATATGGGAATTAGTAGTGTCATTTCACAGAAACCAAGGGACCTTTCAGGACCGTTCACTCTGTTCCACGAACAATGGTGTGATTAATTAAGGAAATAGTTCTGTTTATGCATGATGTCTGCACCTGCTCATCAACGTCCCTGACAACACCAATTAGCTGCATGTGGTGTAAGAATAGAATTTGACAGCATATTAACAATTGGGAACAAAAATTGAAGCAGTTTGGATTTTTTGTTGGACCTGTTAATAATTAAAATATGACCTTCACCTTGATGTCAGCTCCACCCCCTTGCACTTTTGTTCTCACAAAATCTACCCACAGACAGACAGACAGACAGACAGACAGACAGACAGACAGACAGACAGACAGACAAAGCACCTGCCAAAATACTTAAAGCACTTTGCCTTTGTACAGAAGGCGTCACCAGGATCACATAACCTACATAAAAAAATCTACATAAAAATGAATGAAAGCACATATTTATTGGTAGTAAATAGATTAATTAAACATTCATTCAGAAATTCTTTTGGTTTGAAGTGCAGCTTAAAAGCTGTTTAATAACAAAATTGGTTTGTTTGTTTGTTTATTTAGTTATTTTGGAATCATATCACTTTAATTAAAAACAAAAGCCTGCATACGAAGATGCTCTCAGTGGGGATGATTTACAATGTAAACAATGCCTGCAGTTTAAGATTTTCCCTACTGACTCTCAGTTTGGAAATGCTGTGACCAACCACTTGCGAGAATCTATCCATGCCAAACACCCGTCCTCCTCCATGATTGCTCAAACACACACACACGTGCCCACACACTCACATTCACATGCATGCAGTCACACTGAGGCACCTGTCCACCTCTGCTAAATGTTCCCATCTGAACAGGCAGCTGGTGTCAGTTGCACATCTTTTTGCTCATTGGGTAATTTAATTCCAGATTTAGAGCTTTCTGCACCGCAGAGAGGGCATGGTCACCTAACCAACACACACAATGTGTTGGTGGCAGCACTGCTGAAGAGGATGTAAGCAGAGATATTAAATTTGTTTCTGTTAAGGGTCTTTCAGTTGGTTTAATAAAAATGCAGCTGCTACCTGTTTGTCCTTCATAGGGCTCATGGCCAAAATGGCCAATTATTTTGTTCAATATTGAGTTCACAGTTATTTCTAATGAATATTCATTGATTTCAGAGACATTTTTATTTTAGTTTTACTGTCATGTAAACAGAGCTTTGATTTTGCTTCAAAATAAAATTAGTGGTGGCCCTGAGAAGTTAACAAAGCAACAAATAGGAAAATGTTTCAAAATGGAAACAGAAAAAAGTAATGGAGCTCACATGTGTACATGCATATGAAGTACGTATGAAATATATGAAATCAACAATACAATTAATATAATAGTTTTTCACTCTATTGCTTTTGCCTCCACAACGAGTGTTAAATGAAACGCGTAGCAAAGTACTCGATGGCTGTGATGCGTCATGCATACAGTGCAGATATTGCCGCTTTGGAAAAAATAACTGTGTGAAGGGATAACATATCTTTAGCCCATTTTTCCTGAACCTTCATTACTCATCATGTTTAGTGGGCAATTATCTTTGATCAAATGGATTGGTTGGTGATTTCAGTTTGTCTGAATGGCTACCATGATGCGCTGTACAGACTGATTTTTGTGGATGTCTGAGCTGATGTTGGATGTTGGATCATATTTTTATAACTCTTTTTGAACAGTTTTATGTTTGGACGTTGCTTTAATTCCATATTCAGACTGTTCCATAGTTTCACTCCATGAACAGAAACACAAAAGCCTTTTCTTGTAGTACGTACCTTCCCTGTTTTGAAGTTACAAAACCCCCTTAAATTATAACTTCCTTCTTTAAAAAAAAAACATACTCAGAATATTACCTGGCAGTTCTTTATTTTTTGCTTTGAATAGAATTTGTGCTGTTTGGAATTTCACCAGATTGTCAATTTTCAATTTTTCAGACTGCAAAAATAGTGAGTTTGTATGTTCCCTATAACCTACATTGTGGATGATTTGAATTGAATTTTTTTTGAAGAGTAAAAAGTGAATGTTTTATAGTTATTGCCCCAGACCTCTGCACAATAGCTTAAGTATGGTGAAACCAGTGAACAGTAGAGAATATGAAGTGATGTTCTGTCGAATACCTGTTTTGCCTTGTTTAGTACTGCAATGCTTCGTGATACTCTGGAATGAATATATCTTACGTGAGCTCTCCAGTTAAGTTTTTCATCTATTATTACCCCCAGAAATTTATTTTCACTGACTCTTTCAATATCAACACCATTTATTTGAATCTTTGCATTTGTATTTAAACTACTAATTCCAAATAACATAAGTTTAGATTTATTCAAATTTAATGATAATTTGTTTTTATCAAGCCAGAACATCACTTTACTTATTTCATTAGTCATATCCTCCAATAAATTCTGCAGATCATCACCAGAGTAAAAAATGTTTGTATCGTCAGCAAAGAGAACCATTTTTAATACTTTGGACACTTTACAGATGTCGTTAATGTACAAGTTGAAGAATTTTGGACCCAAAACTGACCCTTGGGGTACACCACAAGCAATGTCCATACATAAGGAGCAACCACCATTTAATTTCTGCTTCCTGTCACCTAAATAACTCCGGACCCAATCTAAAGCTACCCCTCTGACACCATAACGTTCCAGTTTTCTTATTAACATATCATGATCTATAGTGTCAAATGCCTTTGTCAAGTCTATGAATAACCCAGCCACATATTGCTTTTTGTCTATGGAATTTGTGATGTATTCTATTGAATCTAATAGTGCCGATGATGTTGATCTGCTTGATCTGAATCCGTACTGACTCTCGGTGAGTAGTTTATGTTTATCTATAAAAATTTTCAGTCGGTTTTTAAACAGTCTTTCAAGAATTTTTGAGAATTGAGGTAGTAAAGAGACAGGCCTGTAGTTTGTGAAATGGTGTTTGTTTCCAGATTTGTATAGAGGTATAACTTTTGCTATTTTCATTCTATCTGGAAATCGACCAGTTTGAAATGATGAATTGTATGTAAACGGTTTTATAATAGCCTCAATGACTCTTTTAACCACTATCATATCAATATCATTACAATCCAAAGATTTCTGATTGTTACATTTTTTGACAATTTCAAAAACTTCATTTTTATCAACGGCTGTGAGAAACATAGAATATGGATTTCTGTCAATCAGTGTATCCGGTTTTTCCTGTGCTTTCCCAGGATGAGTGATTGTTCTTGCTAAATTTGGTCCAGCAGTTACAAAGAATTCATTGAGACTATTTGCCACAACATCCATATTGTATTCTTCATGCTCATTACAAATGAAATACTTGGGATAGTTCTTTTGTCCAGTCCCACGTTTTACAACACTGTTCAGTATTTCCCATAATCTTTTATTATTATTTCTATTTATATCTAATTGCTTCATATAGTATTCCTTTTTGCTGAATCTAAGTATATTAGTTAACCTATTTTTATATCTTTTGTATCTGTATCTGATCATATATATAATTTCTTCTTGGTTAACTTCACTTGCTCTAAATCCAAAGTATTTCCAAACAGCTTGAGGAACAAGCTCTTCAACTTCTGCTGTGTCATACATCTGAATTGTGATGTATATCTGTCCTTCAACATTTTCTTACTCATTCAGGCTAGTCGAGGAAACTTCGAGCTGCACTGTGCAAGGACCAGCTGTAACATGTGGCATGTGGTCAAGTGCTGATTTGCTTTTGCTTTGAATTTTAAATAGCGGAGCGTGCTCATTTAATTGTGGGGACCCAAAACCATGATTGAGTTTAAACTTTGATTAATTGCGCAGCCTTGTCCTTCATATGCACTACTCAACTATGAGGTAGAGGCTGCCTGATGAATGTATTGCTTCTATTGCTGACACTGGTAAATGCTGCATTTATGCCAGATTGTCATGTAGTAAAAAATATGCAGAGAATCTGAGAGCAATTTTAGGGCATGCTGCTTTGGTCCTCTGCACACGTACTCACTCAGTTCATGTTGATTAAATGGTTTTTAGGAAAAATAGTTATGTATGAGAATTTCTTAGCGCATCTAATGAGGACTCACTGCCTGCAATGAACACATTATACAGTTTTACAGAATGTGTAAAGTACAACTCTATACTACATGTGAGATTTCTGCAGACTCAGAATTATGTGCTACATATTGATGCCATGTCAACATGATACAAACGCGATCTAACTGACTACCACCTTGGGTGCTTACAGATGAGGATAAATGTGTATATTCTGGGTGTAGCTTCTCCAGTCAGTAATGTATGCGCATGTGTAGAATTTAGTTCATTTCACTATGTTTAAGACCGAGCTAAACATTTTAAGTCTAAATGTTGATAAAAATGCATGTTGTTATGAAGGGTCATCAAATCTTAAATAATAGTAGGTTATCTTTGTTGTTGGTTTTGTGTCTGTTATTCAGTTCAATTCAGTTTTATTTATATAGCGCCAAATCACAACAACAGTTGCCTCAAGGCGCTTTATATTGTAAGGTAGACTCTACAATAATACATCCAGAGAAAAACCCAACAACCATATGATGCCCTATGAGGAAGGACTTTGGCGACAGTGGGAAGGAAAAACTCCCTTTTAACAGGAAGTAACCAGTAACCTCCGGCAGAACCAGGCTCAGGGAGGGCGGGGCCATCTGATGTGTGTCGTAGTTTAAGTTCCTCCAAATTGACAAGACTAAGAACACAATAGAGATTTTATGTGGCTATATACATGCACAGCAATGTTTCTACTAATACTAACATGAAGGCAGAAGGAAATCTATTCCTCCTCTCTATCATGTGTGAGCATGGGTGTGGTTAACTCTGCTCCAGAATTAGACATGGCTGCCAGCTACAGTTGGTGCACATTTTTCTCACTGACACCCACTTCTTGTGCTTGTCTTGTTATTTGATTCTTCTGCTCTTAGGCTTAGTTACTGCGTCTTTCTGGAAGTTCTAAAAGTTCCCATTTGCATCTCTACTCTCGGTTTTTGTCCTTCGGTGTCTCCTGTGTCAAGTTGATCTTGTTACATTTAGTTGTGTCTGTGTACTTGTTTTATTTTTGTACCAATTGTTTTCTATGTCTTGCATTAATTTCACCTTTCCCATTTCTGGTATGTTGTCTTCAGCCGTGTTCTCCACTTATTTCCGCTTTCCATGTCTCTCATGTGGGTCTACAAGATAATTCCACATAGCTAACAGTAACATTTACACTGAAATCTATACCATAACTGATTAAAAATCATCATCAGAGTGGCCATAATTCATCCTTATAAAGCATCCATATTCAATTCATCCTAATTCAACCTATTTGAGAGGTATCTGGACTTCAGTTGTGGGCTTACTACTGACACACAGACCATGAGACTGGGATTGCAAGTCAGGAACACACACTGCTGCTCTTCTCAAGAGCACAAGTCCCTCCTTTAAATACTAGAAATCTTTTTGTGCCATTCATACGATGAGAGCTGTTCCTTTGTACATTTCCCTTTTTTAACCTGTGCCAACAATTGGAGTTGTTCACATCTCCCCCGTCACATCAACAGCAATTTTGACAGCAAACACCTGAAATATAGCAGAATAAATGCAATCAGCATTAATTATACAGATGATTAAGATTCAACATTTTCCAAAGCTCAATGGATAAGCCTTTCAGGGCTCACAGTTTTAACAGTAGGTCACAGGGGGACCGTGCAGAGCTTGTTTTTGGTTTTAGGCAGGTTTCCTTCCATAACTCTGATCCTTGAAGTGAATGCTGAAAAATGAGACTTAAATTCGGAGGCAGGAACAAAGGCGCATTTATGGGGCACTGGGAGAAGCTGTTGGTTGATTATGCCAGCAGAGGTTGCTGCCTTGGCTTTTAGCAATCAGGACTGCATTGTAGCTCGGGATTTTTTTTTTTTACTTTGTCAGTGGAAGGAGAACTTTTATCTTTGTGCAATCAGAAGAAAGTGCTCTGAGAATTATTATCGCATCCCATTAAAAGTAACCTGTTTAGGGTAAGGATAATGGTAACGATGCCCTACATCATTATAATGGACCGTGAGCTGTATTCTTTATCCCACACTGAGTGAAAATGAAATGTATTTATCTCTGTCTCTCCGAAGTAGTCAGAGTAAGCTATTTTCTTTTTGATTAAAAATAAATGGAAACAAACAGCAGATGATATATTGTTTGATATATTTATATATACAGTATTTTTTATTGCACTCTGCTCTAGACCAGTTTCCCCCCCAATGATTATACAAATAAAGTTTCACACCCTCTTTAATATAACTCATTTTGTTTGTTCTCAAATGTCACTTCTAGCTCTTTTTCTATTTTCTTACAGAATTTTATTACACAATTCATCTTCCAGCAGTATCTGTGCATCTGTAGAACATGCATTCATTCTTTCTGAAACAAAACCAAAGATCTGTTGTGTTTACAGAGACATTGTTCTATTCAAAATATATTGGTGTAAAAATTGTAATTCCTTTGTCAATTTCACCTAGTGCCCAGACGCCCTGCCTCGCCGTCTTCCACCGAATGAGTACCTGCTCAATTAGCTGCCTCTCTGACCTTTTCCCCTGTCAGGCTGCAGCAGGACCGCTCTGACACAAAAAACACACATAATCGATCTATGCTGGATTCCCACAGGTCACACCAATTATTTCCCGTGTGAAAGCGGAGCAAAGCAAGACCAGCTACCTAAGCCCATTGTGAGACGAGCAGCCAAATTGCTACATTGTGTTGTTTTTACATTTCTTTGTCTCTTTATTCCCTTTCCTCGCGGTCGGACTGGAAATGTCATCACAAGAAATGTCAGAAAAAATGTGCCGTCTCTCACTCACCAGAAGAAGTGGGCTTATTTCTCTGAACTCTTTCACACATGCACACAAACCGTTCAGTTCATGGCGTATAAAGAGGTTTTTACATTTGCTAAATGACTCCTGTGTGCTAAAGTCCTTTTCACCAAACGACGATCAGGTAATACAGAATAAATTTAAGAGCAGCTGGGAGAAGAAATAAAGTAGTGCGACCCTGCAGTCTTCTGGACACAGTTTGCATGTTCTCTCTGTGGTTTTATGGGCTCTGAAATGTCTTCCCCAGGGTGCAAAGACAAACTGCAATTAAAAAGGCAGTAAGTAATGTTAGGAGGTCTCAAGGTCCCAGTCCACCTTTTCTGTATATGAAAATACTGTACTTGTGTTTGGTTTAAGCCTGACATGACCTGACCTGCTGTAAAAGAAGCTCTCCCAATTCACAGCTCATCCTCTTTTCTCTTTGCTGATGCTTAGTGTGTATTCATTTAAAATATGTTTATCCTGTAATGCATGCAAACATTCATGCTTATATATCCACAAATATTACCAAAGCCTAACGATGCTCCATTTAGGGCTAAGTCTTCCTTTGCTTCTATTTAAAAATCAGAGCCTTGAGCCAGTGTCCAATGAAACACAGCCACAGATGGTTCCTTAATGCTAGCATGGACATTTAGAGATGTGTGTGGGGGGTGGGGGGGCATGAAATCAGCCAAATGGGAGCAGAAGCTGTTTTCCAACAAAGGCGGAAAAGAGACTGGAGGATTAGGATGAGTGCTTGAGTGCAAAGCGATCAAAGCTCAAATGTTTGTGCCTTTTAAATAATAGTAACATGGAATTCCTCTTCTTGAGTGCTCCTGTCGTCATTGTTTGTCAACTGCAGCTGGGCATGTGGAAGATTAGCTGTGGTTTAGGCAAAGATTATTGGAAGGATTTATGAGCAGATGAGAACGATTCTGTCCAGCATGGTGGCCATTATCTAACGCTGCCAATGGTATGTCTGAAAATGAAGATCATAAGTGAAGAGCTTAAGTATCCACACTAGGGTGGGGACTTCATAGGTGTAGGGTAATTTCCAATAAACCAAGTTCAAAAAGGGAGTCTATGGCTGACGCGTGTTCCTGGTTTCCAAAAGAAATGCTTCCAGTTGCATTATGATTTGAAGACTGTTTATTTATTACAAACTTAAGATGTAACAATGAAGTCCTTCCTAAATAAGCATGAAAGTTCCAAAAAATAGCAGTTATCCAGAACTACCTGTGCACACGGTCAGAAAACCGTGAGACTCCTAACCTGTCTGTCCATGCTCCACCCCTTCTCTCTCACACAGGGTTTCATGCTACTATTGCACTTACACACTTAAAGTGAGAGGTACCCCCTTTTAGGTTCCAATCCCAAAACAGTGACTTAAAATTACTTTATGTAAACACATATATTTTCACATTTATTAATCCTGAAAAGATGACTTATGTAATGAATCTATGAATTATAAAACAAACACGAACTCAATCGTAAATAAAAATATAAAGCAGACGTCTGGCGCTTACAATAGGCGTGCATTGATGTCATAAAAATTCTTATCCACAGAGTGACATGTTTTGGAAGATAATATATTCAGTGTATTTCAGATTCTTAGCAGCTCGGCTTAGAGAGCAAAAACTTTGTGTAAGCCTTTCAGCAAATTTGGAACTAGTCACAAAAGAACATATGGAATACATAATACTTCTTTGAGTACAAAGTGCAGAAAATCCTCATGAATGTAAAATGACAAGTCATGATTCTTCTGGGAAAAATAAGCAACAGCTGCTCGTTCATTCTCTGAACTGTCTGTCAGGCATTATAAATATGTAGGATACTTTGTATTTATTCTGCACCACTGCACTGATGTATTAGTCAGCCTACTAAACATTTGGTGCAATCATGGAAAGTGTTTCTTTTCCTTTGTGGAATACTGTATTAGACACTAACGGAGTAGCGACACTGCTGATTGTTAACTTTACAGCAAACGCACAGACGAGGAGGTGAACGGGACAGTTCTCAGACTGTAAACGCTGCCTCTTTCAACTGTGTCACCTTAAAAGTTATCTCTAAAACATTCTCCAGTGTTAAGTATGACATGACATGTTAACTGTTGTTTCATAGGCATAACACTGTGTGTTAAGAAGTTTACACATAACACGTTTTCACATACATGCATACTGCAGACAGACACAGTATTCACTACTTCCCAGAACACCAAGGACATTATTTATAAAAACTTAATGGCATTAATCAAACGGTGCACTCATGTCCATCCTGTTTCCTGCTCCCTCCTGACTTCTTTAGCTGTCCAGATCCATCTGTGGATTTTCCTTCCCTCCAAATTCTCAATCTTGTGGACTGCCTTTTACCTTAATTACAATACACTGTTTGATTGGGACTTTGGAGCTGTGTTGGTGACTAATAGCCTTACCCTCATGTCACTGCAGCTAATTCTATTGCTTGTCTTGCCTACAAGCAGGAAGTGGGCTTTATTATTTTTACCGTAGGATGGTGCTTGTGTCATAACTGTGCTTTGTAAGCTTCTCTGTTTATGTGTATGCTTTGACCTATAATAATATTAATAATAATGGTGATAATAATACAATTTATTTATAGGCACCTTTCAAAACACCCAAGGACATTGTACAATAAATGGACAAAAGGTTTTAATTTAACTGGAAGACAGTCAAGCTGTTGCAGAACAGGAGTGATGTGGTCAGTAGAACGGGTTCTCGTGATAATATGGCAGCTGAATTCTGGACTCGCTGAAGCTTAAGAAGGCATTTGTGAGGAAGGCCAAAGAAGAGGGAGTCACAGTAATCCAGGAGAGAAGTAAGAAGGCTATGAACAAAGATAGCAGCGGTATGGGGAGTGAGGATGTGGCGAATAAGGTTTGATGTTACATATGGAAAATACAATCACGGGGTAATATTATTAATAACGGAAAGGAAGGACAGAGAACTATAGACACGCAGACTCTGTGAGGATGGGGAGACAGATTAACTGTCAATGACAAAGGAAAAAACTGTCACTTTTGTTGACTTTGTACCAATGACGACCTATATATCTACAGTGGGGCAAAAAAGTATTTAGTCAGCCACCGATTGTGCAAGTTCCCCCACCTAAAATGATGACAGAGGTCAGTAATTTGCACCAGAGGTACACTTCAACTGTGAGAGACAGAATGTGAAAAAAAAATCCATGAATCCACATGGTAGGATTTGTAAAGAATTTATTCGTAAATCAGGGTGGAAAATAAGTATTTGGTCAATAACAAAAATACAACTCAATACTTTGTAACATAACCTTTGTTGGCAATAACAGAGGTCAAACGTTTACTATAGGTCTTTACCAGGTTTGCACACACAGTAGCTGGTATTTTGGCCCATTCCTCCATGCAGATCTTCTCGAGAGCAGTGATGTTTTGGGGCTGTCGCTGGCTAGGCCACTCCAGGACTTTCAAATGCTTCTTACAGAGCCACTCCTTTGTTGCCCGGGCGGTGTGTTTTGGATCATTGTCATGTTGGAAGACCCAGCCTCGTTTCATCTTCAAAGTTCTCACTGATGGAAGGAGGTTTTGGCTCAAAATCTCACGATACATGGCCCCATTCATTCTGTCCTTAACACGGATCAGTCGTCCTGTCCCCTTGGCAGAAAAACAGCCCCATAGCATGATGTTTCCACCCCCATGCTTCACAGTAGGTATGGTGTTCTTGGGATGCAACTCAGTATTCTTCTTCCTCCAAACACGACGAGTTGAGTTTATACCAAAAAGTTCTACTTTGGTTTCATCTGACCACATGACATTCTCCCAATCCTCTGCTGTATCATCCATGTGCTCTCTGGCAAACTTCAGACGGGCCTGGACATGCACTGGCTTCAGCAGCGGAACACGTCTGGCACTGCGGGATTTGATTCCCTGCCGTTGTAGTGTGTTACTGATGGTGACCTTTGTTACTTTGGTCCCAGCTCTCTGCAGGTCATTCACCAGGTCCCCCCGTGTGGTTCTGGGATCTTTGCTCACCGTTCTCATGATCATTTTGACCCCACGGGATGAGATCTTGCGTGGAGCCCCAGATCGAGGGAGATTATCAGTGGTCTTGTATGTCTTCCATTTTCTGATGATTGCTCCCACAGTTGATTTTTTCACACCAAGCTGCTTGCCTATTGTAGATTCACTCTTCCCAGTCTGGTGCAGGTCTACAATACTTTTCCTGGTGTCCTTCGAAAGCTCTTTGGTCTTGGCCATGGCGGAGTTTGGAGTCTGACTGTTTGAGGCTGTGGACAGGTGTCTTTTATACAGATGATGAGTTCAAACAGGTGCCATTCATACAGGTAACGAGTGGGGGACAGAAAAGCTTCTTACAGAAGACGTTACAGGTCTGTGAGAGCCAGAGACTTTCCTTGTTTGAGGTGACCAAATACTTATTTTCCACCCTGATTTACGAATAAATTCTTTACAAATCCTACCATGTGGATTCATGGATTTTTTTTTCACATTCTGTCTCTCACAGTTGAAGTGTACCTCTGGTGCAAATTACTGACCTCTGTCATCATTTTAAGTGGGGGAACTTGCACAATCGGTGGCTGACTAAATACTTTTTTGCCCCACTGTATGGGCCCATGTTTAGCCTCATGGGCAATGATTGGCCTTGCTTTGCTTTTATCTTATCATTATGGGGGATTGCTTTTCTTATACTGCATTGTTTAAACAGTTCGAAAAAAAAAATTGTCCTTGGGATCAAATACACTGGGATCCACTAAGGGTTAAGTGGGTCCTGTTGGATCTGGCAATTACCTGTTGGGCCGCAGGTGTACAGCTTGCACTTATTAGTCTTTTCTCTTTATCCAAAATTGGGAATGCTTCACAGTGCCAGGCAGCTCACTTCATCTCCTCTGACTTTGAGTTAAAAGAATAGTTGTCTTATTAAATCAGCATCTATGCAGTCCACAGGATGTAAAAACCTTGATCCAGATATGCAAGAAGTTTTGTTGTTCTGGAAGCAGAAGTGTGATCTTACGATCCTAGAAACAAATGCTTGGCGATTGCGTCATGCTGGAAGCTTCTTGAAATGGACTGGAGAGTATTTTAATGATGAAAATTTTTTTCAGCAAGTACTCAATAGCTGTACCCACCTGTGATCAGTGTGCCTCTGCCTTGGCTCAGGTTTTGATGGTGGAATAGCTTTGAAAGTTTGATGTCTCACTCTATATCCATTCTGATCAGAGGTGCCCTGTTAAACCACCGGTTTGCAACCTCTATAACAATGAGGAGTCTGAAGAAGGATGCTAATAGGAAAAATAGCATACCATGTTGCACAGGAAGCTGCAGGGAGCCAGGTGTCACTGATTGTGAAGCTCATACCTGACAATTAGCTACCTATAATGTCTGGTTTTGTTCAATTATGAAGCCCAGGTGTTAATGACTTTAGTGTCTTTATTTAGCCTCATGTGAAGCAGGAATTCAATTATTCATACTTTTCTATCTGTTTTTTCTCCTCATTAGGTCATCCTCGGTTCTTCATTTTAAACTGACATGGTCATTATATCCAACTGAAGTAAAATTACACGCTCCATCATGAATCTGTATCACCTTTAATCACATGTAAGTTAAGCCTGGCAGTGTGTGCGATGCTAGAAAATGATTAGAATCTTCTTACTTTATTCGAGTGTAACCAGTTGTTTAAGAATTTTGTAACTGTGCTGGAAACTAAGCTAGTAAACCAAACTGTATTTTCAGGTGTGAACCCTTAACAAAAAGTTATTTGTATCAATAGCACAATGTCACCATAAGACCTTAGGGTGAAGGAGTTCATTGAAATTCTTCATGTGCCCTAACACATAAATATGTTCAGTATTTTATCAGAAAGAAACTCAGACGTGTTCATTTGCATTTAAAAAGAAACCGTTCTTTTATCGGGCTTAAGATTAGATACTGTTTACTGCTTCTGTATGTGCCTGCAGGGTCGATGTGGACTTCTGCACTGTCTTAGGTGTGGGTGGGTGCTGTTTTTCTTGTTCACCCACCCTTTTTTTTGACGTATCATCTCATCTATAATGCTGTCTGCTTTGCATGTTCCTTTTTTGCTTCGTGCCTTTGAATATAAAGAATAGATTTACTTATAATAATATGCGCCATATACTTTAAAATTGCCTTGCCTGGCACCTATTTTTGTTTTTTATCTCCTTCTATAGATTCCCTGAGAAAGATTGGCTAAAAAGATGAAAAGGGGGAAGCATCTGATTGAAGTGAAATTTCCAGGCATCATTCATGCCTTCACATGGCATCACAGCTGGCAGTCTCTGTAGATGAGTGCATTCAGCTCTCATCAGTCTGTGCTGCAGAGGTGCGATGATCAAACACGCACACATATATGACAGTGCATTTGCATGGCAGAGGACTTTAACATGTTGAATCTGCCTGTTCCTAGAATCTCACACCTGCAGATGTCAATGGCAGCTCTGTTCTGATGTTGTGTGGGTATCAACAGGCTAGTTTTTCATTAACAGTGCGCAACTGCAGCGCAGTGCTGCATGTTGCCGTCATTAAACAACATCCTCTCGTTAATGAGAACAACTGGAAATTAAATAGAAATTTCACACACACAGCAAGACAGCAATAACCGCACTTTGAGCCAACACACACACACACACACACACACAGACAGACACACGGACACAGAGACTTAGCTTGCAGCTACATTTCTGTGTTAACAACTTCCTGAGCTCTGCAGGCGCACACCCACACTTTTACAGTATCTGCAGACGTTACACTGTTGATGTATGCTCACCCCGTCAACCCCCTTTACTTACTCATTTGTCTCACGCCCACAGACACACAGACGCAAACTCACCGCAGCCAAGGCAGTCTCTCAATCAGTGTTCCCACCAAGCGGACACCCTACACCAAGATGTCGTGATCCACTAGAGGTTGCTATTGCTCATGCACGCCTTTGTAGGACGGCAACGTTTTAGTGGGTCACCTGTGAATGATGGCAAACATTTAGCATTTTTTGAAAAGCAAAGTATTCAACTAGGCATCTGAAATTTCTGTTGTTGAAATGAAGGCATTGTAGTTACACTAACAGATGATTTATTTGCATAGTGGGGGGAGGGGGGTGTTACCGTGTGTTTAAAATTAGTTATCAGGTTGCAACGTTTAATTTAAAATGACGTTCATATTAAGGAAAGCATGCTATTGAGCTATTAGGCTTGTTTTCGCTCTGATAATTTCTATTCTAGTTTGGCATCATGAGAGCAGTGCTGATTGCTTAGCTGTTCATATGCAGTTTAAATTACTCTGCAAGCAGCTGCACAGCAGGACTGTCTCTTTTGATTGGGCCTATGGTGAGGCTTTTTAATGACATCCAAGTTGGAGGCAAGATCGCCCTCAATGAAAACACTAAAATCTATCATGAAATGCTGTCTTAAGACCAGATGAAGATTTGTAAGCAAGTTATAGCATCCTTTCAAGTTATTTTTAAAAACATAATCAACTGTGATCATGATCAAGAGAATATCGTCAACCAGAATTTTTCTTATATATTTTTTTAACCTCAGCAAGTTAAGGCCTACAGTTCATCTTTCACTGATACAGTGCATACAAATATCTGCGCTTCCAACAACATGTCTGTTTAAATGTATGCTCGGGTCTTGACAGGAGGAAATGAGTCATATTTGCCAAAAATACACATCTTTGAAGTCTGAGTTAACCTAAGGACGTGCAGTATTCCTGCAAGTGTAGTCATGTTTGGGTAAGCAATCACCACGTATATCATTGATAAGATCTGAAAGGCAGCACAAACAAATGCTGAATTTCAAATATTTTACTTTGGTCTCAGACCTGCAACTCCTACAACAGATCAAAACCCAACTCATTAGTGTTTCTGTTTGTGTTACAAGCTGTTTTTTGAAGCAGCACACGCACTTTCGGCATTGCATATCAAGTGCTTTCATTAGTAGTTTTGCTGCATAGATCTGGATTGCCTGGAGCGAGATCTTTTCTATCTGTGAGCAAGAGGTAGCGAGGGTAAATTTAGCTGTGAACACTGAAATGTAAGCTTAACAGAGAACCACCAGCTGATTGCAACTAAATTTTACGCAGTGAAACCTAGCATCAGTGAACTGGAAGCAAAGCTTGAAATATAGAGAAAAGGCAGCTTACTATTGGGTATTCAATCAAATGTGTGTGGCAAAAGAGAGCCATTAAAAACAGCCGTGCCGGAAAACAGGAAGAAAAAGTAACAAGATTTGCCTTGTTGTAATCAAACAACTCAGTTGGTTTTGTGTATCTTGACACCTATTGCATGCTTCTGTGTCCCATAAGAGCCCTCTGTTAAACTTCCTGAGGGCTTTGACCAAAGTCAGGATCTGTGGATTAACGATGCCATGCATGGTGAAGCCCTGTGGGACATGAGACGTAGCGCTGGACATGTACAGCATTTTTCTCTGTTTTATTAAACAGCTGTGCTGTATATGTTTTAATTCTGCAGCATGAAACATTTTCCTCCTTCTGAAGATATTTCCTAATATTAGTCTGTGTAATCCTCTAACAGATTTTTTATTTTGGTGCCAAATTTTAAATTCTCACCCTGAAAGCAGTTTGTAATGTTGGTTTTTGCTATGATGACTCACCTCTCATTTTGGAAATATATATTTTTTGTTCTGGTGTATCTGAGCTTCAGTGCATCATCAACATGAAGGCATAGCATGTAGAGTAAAACGACATCATGTCTGTGCCCTGTCTCTGAACCATTGTCAATAATTAAAGACCTGAAGAAGGAAGGATTAGTGCTCAGACTTACACTGGCCTACATCTCTGCATGAACATCACAGCAAGAAGCTGGAGATAACATAGTTTCTATAGGAGGAGGTATGCTCACACTGAGGCAGTCTTATGAGTGGGAAGGCTCTGTATTCGGTATACTGCACCGTGACTGCAGTGGCTGTGCAGTTGAGCACACGAGGCAGCAGTCAGTAAATCCAGTTCATTGTCTAAAAGCATGCCATCTGTCTCTGACATCACACTATTTTCTCTGGACAAAGATTATATATGTACAAAGGCCCATTTCTGTCAGAAATGTCAGAGTGGAATTGCTAAACCCTAACCGTCAGAATACAACTAGGTGATGACAATAATAAATGTATCTGACACATTCCTGAGGCTGGTGGAAAGTCATTTCTGTAGAGTATGTTGAAGGCCGCAGCTCAGTGGTTTTATACAGTAGAGAACAGTCAACACATTTCAGTAGAGTGTGAGCAGGGAGCAAAATAATTATTGTAGATAGTGAGACAAAAAATGTTTAAAGAAGGGCAAAAATGTGAAATAGTGATATTTTAAAATGAAAAAAAAAAAAGTATACAGGGACTAATTCAAGTTTTATTTGCATGAATTGAACTGTGTCAGAATAATAAAATATTACCTAATGATTCATAGTTCTTTATTAGTGAAATAAGATACCAGATAAATGGTAATGGTAAATATTGCCAAGGCATTGAAATACAGTTATATTTATACATATTTCATCAATTCTTTTCGTTCATATATCTAGATGAGAGGATAGGATTCATTTCTAGTGAGACACGGCTTGTCATGTATCACAAAGAGATAAAATAATCTTTTACAGATTTTTTGGACCTGAAAGCAAGCAGCTCAGCAGAAAAGCACAGCATCTTGTTGACAGTGTAAAAGAAGCAATTGTGTATTGTATGTCATTGTTGGAACTGACACAATTCTTCATAGTTCTTCAAGAAACCAAAACACTGCCTTAGAAATGCAAAACATTTTGGTGGTTGTGCTTTATTTAAATTTATTTAATGTAGATGTCTCAGTCTGGTCTGTTCCCTCACTGTTCTAAGCCACAAATCCACTTTTGCATTTACACGCAACAGTTTTTAATGGTTTCGATTTCAGGGATGTTGCATAAAGGAAAAAAGGAAGCTTGTGATTATGATAAATGATGCAGACACACTATTTTACATGCAACGATGCTGCAATCGGAATAAGATGGCCTCTTGACTCCTGGGGCTGCTTGACCCACATTTTAAGCTCCATTTTCTGTGACGGGGGAGGAAAGCAGGCACACTGGGTACAGTACAGTGAGAACAGGGTTGGGCTCTCCATGTACACAGCTATATTTATTCAAAAGAGGTTACCTCCAGCAACCACCAGCTGAACTCTTATGAAGGCCACTGTGTTCTGTGTCTACAACAAGGACAGAATTTCTCTGTTTCGAGTGTTGCACTCATTAAAAACAGTGTTAAAAGGCCGGAAATGAAGTGTTAAAATGGATTTCTCGCTCAGCCAAACCCCCCCCCAAACATGACAGCAGTGTTTGTAGAACCAGATCTCTTTACAAATACAGATACAGAGAATCAGAGAGAGTGAAATAAATGATATCTGGGCTTGTTGTAGCACAGGGGTGTCAAACTCAAATACACAGTGGGCCAAAATTCAAAACTGGAACAAAGTTGTGGGCTAACGTTAATATTTATTGAAATATATTTATTCCTCCAGATATAAGAATGAATCTTTTCTTATGGACTCAAACAAGTTTTGCTGAAAAACTGAATATGGAACAAGCAAAGCTTTATACTAAACAATATATATATTAGCTGTATAATACCAGTGGGCCAGCTCTAATAGTAATTTGGTATGGCTTTGCGGGCCAGAGTTTGACACCTGTGTTGTAGCATGACCGCAGCATTTCATTCACCTGATAAAAACTACCATCGCTTTCTTGTTTAGGCCCTCCTCCTTTCCTTTTCTCCACCCTTCCTTGCAGGGTACACCTGTTGCATGGGTCAAGGCTGTTGTTAAGGCTTGCTCACCAATGCTTCCAGCCTCCAGCGCTGTTACACAGCACAGAGCACAAATGATTTTCCCGTGGTAGTTGGGCAAGTCACATAAAGGAGTCAAGGTATGTTCAAATCCCCCCTTTTCTCTCTATTTTCTTTCTTCAACTGTATCTTTCTTTTTGTATGCTTTTAAAAAAAAAAAAACGTGTGGCTCAAATAGAACAATCAAGCTTTTTTGATGCTTAAATTAGGAAATAATGAATGAGTAGTGATTTAAGATGCACGGCACCAGTTTAGAGGTTGATTTTGGCCTCCAGGTATGTAAATGTGCAAATGTACGAAACACTTTGCCTCAGGGTCTGTCTGCACACATGAAACTCGTGCTTTCTCGTTCTTTTAGGTTTTGAGGGAAGGAAAAAGAGTGATGTTTTTGTGGAAGGATGATGGATGGTAACATACAGATAGAAATAAATAAAATCTCGGTACCACAGTGACATTTTCTGTGTAGCTTAGCATTTGTTTTAGTATATTTTATTTCGGTCACATTATAAAAAACAAAAAATACCCAAGTTATTATTACACATTCATACAAGCACCCACAGGGATTCACAGGGGGCAACTTGTGGTTTAGCCCAAGGATAGTTCTGCATGCAAGCTGGAGTAGCTGATGACGGGTTAGATGACCCGCTTCACCTCCTGAGCCTCACCCACCCCGAAAACCTGTTAGAAAGGTGATACAAGTATTCATTTTATAAGAATAATAGTGGGATATACCACAGACCTGATTCTGATTGAGTTTTAGACAAAGGTCAGGTGAGCAAAGTAGGTCAATGCATTTTCTAGGTTATAAAAATCCATTCTTATGACACAGGAAGTCAAATTTCCAACCTGTAGGTCTTTCAAATACAAAGCTACTTTAAGGTGCTTCTTATTTCACATAGGATCGCCACAGCCTTTCAAGGAATACAGGAACAAAAAAGTTTCACTGACTATTCTGTTCAGGAATCCATCTCCCATCAAGAAATCCCACCTGTCTGTTGCAGATACTGACATGTGCATGTGTATCTGTTATTTTCTTTCTGGAATTGTGGGATGTGTCGAGGTCTGAAGACAGAAGGTCATAACCTAGTAGCTTCCCGTGGCCTTCTCCGGGGTCAGCTGCCTGTTGTTTGTAAAGATGCCTGGATCTTTATTTTTGTTACTTACTGGATCAAGTTGTCAACCTTGAGGAATGAAACTTATCTATTTTCTGCCTTCAAATAACAATTTTCTGAAAAAAAAAAGTCTATGGGAAATATCTTGATAAGGACTTGAAACTGATCTGCTTTATTCAAACAATAAATTGTGTTGAAAAAGGAGAAAAGTATCAGGATATAAGTGTCACAATTTAAGTATAAGAAAGAAAGTCACAAAATAAAGTTAAAGAAAACGACCAGCTGCTGAGGTTGTGTAGTCCAGCTTGTCTTGTTTTCATAGCATTGAGAATATTAATTTATTTAGTGCTATTATTAGGCTTCTTTTTTGCTGCTGCAGCAGCAGATGCACAACAATGCTTGACCTGAAGAAAAGAAAAGAAAAAAGAGTGAAAAAAGCTCAGAAACTTTATCGATTTCCTAAGATGGAAAGCCTTTCAATCCTGGACAAACACAGGCACAGACTGACAGGTGTGTCTGTGAAAAACACACATGCACACACAGATGCTCAAGCAGCAGCAGTAAAAAAAACATGAATAAATAAATAAATAAAAGTTTGAATAAATCAAGTGAGAACAGCAGTGAATGAGAAATAAGTTGTCCTTTAATTTTCCCAGTTTTAATGTCACCACTCATCCTGTCATTTGGTTACCACAGCTTTTGATTATGTTATGCTATTCTTATTATTGGTTTCAAATTATGTTGCCATGCGTTTACATGCACTTTGCTGCTCTGCACGCATAACATGTATGTTGTTCTGCACACAGCCTTTGTGTGTGTGGTGTGTATGCTGTGTGTAGGTGGATGCATTTAATGACCCGGCTCTTTGCTAATGTGAATGTCCGGTCAGTTGCTTACACAGCTGCACACTTGTAGATCCACATTCACTTCTCTCTCTCCCTCTCTCTCTCTCTCTCACACACACACACACACTCACGCACAAAGAGATGTACACACTTTTTGTGCACAATGCTTTAGCCACACCCGATTTTGCGAAACTTGTGTCTGAGAGATGCTTTGTCTGCAGAACTTCATCTGTTTTCTCTTTTTTTCTGTTGTGCTGAACCAATGTGGAGTTCGCACATCGTGTCGTTGTGCTTCACTAGCTAATACATTCAGCTTCGCTTCACAACGAGCCCATCTTCATGCTCAGATGATTAACACCATGACATTCGCAGTTGCACTTTAGCCATCCAAGAAGTTTGACTGAACCCATATTTAAAGCCAGACAGCATCTTATCAAAGTAGGGAGATCTTTCTGGAGACAGATGTGCAACAGTGACCTTTGCTTGCTCTTCCAAGCAGATGTTTTCTGGTCTGCTGGTAATAATACCTTTCGTGGAGGTAGTTGAGGACAGGGTCGCAGTGCTGCTGGAGTTGAGTCCTCGTGCCATCTGGATCCGTTTATCCTGTTAGTGGAAATAACTACCTTCACCTGGCTGCAGGGGGGAAAACACTTATCATTAGTCCCCGTTCGGTTCAAGCTTATTTTAGTGAATCTTGTCCTTTTCTAGGAGAGGCTGCCACAGCGCTTAAACTGTATGGTCAGGCGCTTTGAAGTCAACGGATGATATGTGGACGAAAGATGCCAGAGAGAGTGCTAAGAGCAAAAACAACTCTTTTTTTCCCTTCTGATCTTGTTGAGAAACAAGAGACTTTTCCTTTGTCCATCTCAAATTACAGTCATTACACAACTGCGACAGTTGATGAGATATGACACCTAGTGGTATAACACTTACACTGCAGGCTTAGATACAGAAGAAAACCCAAACAAGTCAGGGAGGCAGGCTCTGCAAGTTGTTTGATCCAAGCACGCAGGGCCTTCCCCAGGGATGTCCTTTGATGGTTCCTCTTTGGTATATTAATATTTACTATGGTGTACAACAACCACAACATAGTAAATATTAATACATTAGCATCTAAGATAAATAGTCTGTACACATGCATCTTACAGGGGAAAAAAGGAGTGGGAAATTGAGCTACCCAAATGCCAGCAGACAATACCGCTCCCTTTTTCGACTGCCTCCCTCTGATAATAATTTTCATACACTCCCTTAGCTCGTGTTTGTTGATTGCAATCACCAGCACAGTAAATCTTGCTCCCGTCTTTCACTGGACGGCTCCGTTCAGCTCTGAACCCACTGCTTTGAGGTTTGACTCTATGGTTAGCCAAAACATCTGCTGCACCCACAACCACAAACAACCCAAACACACAGACAACAAAAAAGCAAGCGCAAACGAACTTAAATTGGACTTAAAAACTGTAAACACAGTTTTTAAGTAAGGAGACACGCCTGAGTGAAATTAAATCGGAGGAGTAAAAAAGAAAGGAAATGTTGAAAGAATGCGATTGGAAAATGAAGCAGTAATAAATGGCTGGAAGTAAATTCAAGAGCATAAGTGACAAGTAAGCGAGAGAAAAACATGGGTGGGGTCGTTTGCTCATGCTCAGTCCCCAGTAGTGAATTAGTAACTCTGTCCAGTCAGAGTTCCAATTACAAAGTGATAAATCAGACAGATTAGCTGCACTCAGAGGCAGCCCACTCCCACTAGCTGCTTCTGGACTGCTTACTGTATAAAAAAAATATCTGCAGAGGGGGAGAGAGCTAAAAGCAAGCTAAAAAAAAAAGCAAGTTACGCTAATAGGGAAAAGAGAGTGACTGGAGAGATTAAGAAAAGAAAAAACAAGATGTTTAGTGGAATAAAGCAAAGGGCTGGCAGAAGAACGCTAAGAAATAAGAGAAGGTGAAGCTGTTAGAGGTGATCAGAGAGAGATGATCCCAGGAGACAAGGAGGAGACAGATACTGTGGAAGCCGGGGGAAAAGAGGGGCGGAGATAGTCTGCAGATTAGATTTACACAGACTTGTGGTGACATGTTTTTTTTTTTTTTTAATAAACCTCACATATTGTCTTATTAGCTCTGTCTTTCCCAACATTGCTGTTTGCTCACATGTCAAGCTGTGTGAATCACACCATAAATCCAGAGCTGCAACACGTCTCTGTGCTTCCCACTTCATCTGAACAAAAAAACTTTAGCCCTCCTCTTAATGCCAATTGTTTTGCCTCTCCTTTTTGGCCCACAGACATCGCAGTCTCGATGTAGGGGAGACCGGGGATAGTTGTAACGTGGGTCAGTTGTAACACTTCCAATTTCTCCAATCAGGGCTAAGTTTCAAATGATGTGACTCATCCTGTGCATGCCCAATTCAGTTCTGCTATCACATGTGAAAAATCAGCACATTTTGTCAAACACAGACAATTTAACACGAAAAAATGTAATTTGTATGCCAAAAAGTAAGTTTTTCTACTGTATTTCAATGTTTAATAGCATTATCTGCTTTACAGTTAAACTCATCAAATTTAAATTATGTTATTTGTATGTCTATGGGGATATATTCTGTGTAGGTCTTTAGAGCTAGTGTTTTAGCCGTTGGCTGTAATGTTAGCTAGTTCATGGCTATAGGAGTCTGGGTCAGTTGTAACAATAATGCAGATGTTACAACTTACCACACTTATATTAAACAAGTTGGGGCAACGACATCAGCAGAGAGAGGTTCACTGGTCGCTTTTGTATATGCGGTTAATGCCATTGGCAACACAATTACTTCACTGTTTGTGTTCCCACATTATGCAGACCACTGTGTCAGAGATGGACCAGTAGGAAGTACTGGTAGTGGAAATAAATCAGGATGGGTGCAAGAAACAGATTTCCTCATCTTTCTGAGGCACTTTGCAAACCACACCAAGGTAAGCCATGATAAAAAGTAATGGAATTGCGATGCTGGTGAACAACTACATTTTTTCAGCTTCATTTTTATGTTTAAAATTGGTGCAAGAGTTGTAGGTTATAATGCCCACTGAGCCAATGAGGCCAAACTCAAGGAAGACCAACCAAAATTAATGAAATATTCAGTTGCAGAAAATTCCATAATTTGTCTTTTTTGGGGGGTTGGAATATGTTCAAAAGCTAGATTTCTGCATTCTGTCACACACACACACACACAGCTACATAAATGGCTCTAAGTGCATTCATGTGTTGAATAAACAAAGATTACATGTTAATGTTTTGTTAGTACCCTTATTTCATTGTGTTACATTTCACCCCAGGATATGTTACAACTAACCCAGACTATGGGGTTAATTGTAACATTTCACTCTTTGTGTTTGAGGCCATACCATGCAATGGGTAATTGTGCTGCAGAGAAAATAGCTGCATTATTTAATAGCCGAGACATGTAAATACTTTGCATTACATTTTGAATCCACTACCTTAAACGAGCTCCAATTTACAGACAGAAATGTCAAAAATGTTACAACTATCCCCGGTCTCCCCTACTTGCGTATGTTCACTCTTAACTGGTAATGTGTTTAGAGCAAAGGAGGAGAAGCATGAAGATATCAGCTCTTTTCTCACACACACGCAGACTCACACCTGTTGCCATGGTCTTCACCTGAAACAACAATGTGTGTGTTCGCAGCAGTGTGACTCAGCTGCATGTTTGGGTCTCTCTGTTTCCCATGGCCTGGCAGCAGGCAGTGTTTTCATATGCCGCTCTCCCAAAACACCATTGTGTCAACAGCTTTGCTTAGACACGCAAGAAGAGCTGAAATTTAACCATTAAATGCTGTCGTCATGTAGTCTTTATGAGCGTGCTAATGACTGCTTGTGTCCGGTGGCTTCCTCAGAAAGCTTTACTACTTGCTGATGTGAAAGACTTATTAAAGGGACTATAAAGGTAGAGTAAGTTATGGCTTAGCTTTTACACATACGGTAATGTTCCTGTTATGTGCACCTGGTTACTTCCCGGTGGTTCCCAAGCTTTTTTTATCTGATTTACCCCACAGGCCTGTGAAATGAGCCCAAGTCCCTAATAAGCCTTTAATTGTATAAAAATGGATGCTGTTAAAATAATTCTTCATCCAATCAGAAGGTCAACATTTAGGCCTTGTAGATTACAGGGATAAAAGAAAAAGGACAAAAATAGATGCTCAACATTTTTTAAGCTTTTCCTTCAGTTTATGCGTTGCTTTAAACAATTTTACCTCATTGAGCTTTTTATTTAAGTTCTGCCAACTTAAAACAACGTAACGTAAATGTTCAATTGAAAGCGCTTAGATGTTGAAAAAGTGCTCATATGAATGAGAATGTTGTATTTAGCGCTGCAGTGCAAAAGCCCTATAAGAACCTGTTTATTTACCATTAGGTAGGTATTTCAATTATTTAATACTTCTTTCTGTTTTAATGATTTGTGCATCCTGGCTGTCTTTATTCTTTACATGAAGTTTTAACATTTAAGCACTGAAATATATTATATAGTATGAAATAATAATATTAATATATTACATTACAGTACATTGTTTGTTTGAACACAACCATATAATTGTCTATTGGCCCAACAAAGTACATGGCTGGTATCAAATAGAGTGCAAAACAGGTTACCTAGAATATTTTTGCTAGGATACAAAAAGTACATAGCTTCACTTACCATGATTCACGTTTGTGTATAAAGATGTGGAATCAAAGTAAAATTAGCAGTCTGATTAAAATAATAATTACAAACTACCTTCAACCTGCTAACATGCAGTTTGTTTATAAATGGCTGTATTAATAGCCTAACAGTATCCTGGTACTGAATACCCATTAGTATGCAGACATGCAGTTAAATGCAGGTTTGCATAGTATAGTATGCTACCTCAAAATACAGGTAAATATACATGAATGCAACCTGAGTTTTTGTCTACTTTAACGATGGGCTGCTCAGTTTAAAAAAAAAAAAAAAAGGAAAAGAAAAGAAAGTTAGTTTTTTGTTTTTGTTTTTTACATCCAGGTAGTTTTGATTCATGTCAGAGGAATTCTGGAATTTTGTTCACTTTTTGCTGCGAATACAAATAGATTTTAAAAGAAGCACATTTTAGCTGTAAAGCCCTTCGAATGAGCATTTCGTCTGCAGTTAGAATGCCGACCTTCAGCGACTCCAGATTTGAGAATAATGACGCTGTCCACAGTTATTTTCTGTCTAGCCATTTTGTTTTCTGCTGCAGAAAACGCATTCTAATCTCGCAGGGTGACATGTCTGAATAGGGTGGCTGTTAATATTGTTCTAGTCTGAATGGAAAAAGGGGGAGAAGAGGGGACTCGAGCCAAACTCTCAACCTTGCCACATTTTTCTCGGCTTGCCCTATTTTCTTTTTCCTCTGAATATTCTCCCCGTACTGTTGTGAATTTAACACCTGCTTCCTACGCTGGACTAGCACCCAGCAGTGGCCAGCTGAGGTTAAAGTCACTCGGCACTGTGGATCTCAGGAAAACACCAGGACAGAGAGAGATCAGCTAAAACATGTGGAACTGCTCTGTGGGTCTTCCGTGAGAATTTCACATATGATAACAGTCTGGGAACCAAAACCTTGAACACACTCCACAGTGATGGAAACATTTTGATTTAATTTTTTTAAAAAACACATCTGGAAAAACAATCACTTTGAAGAAGATCATTATACTGTCCTCAATTACTGCACCCGTGACATGATGTGATCATTAAAACACATAATTATATTCACTTGAACATCTTTTTAAGGCATATAGACAGAGTATGGACCAAATTTGGGCTTTCATTTTGAAAATGTTTCCACTTAGAGAAGTCTTTAATGTATCATTCTTCTCCTGCAGCACATGCACAGCCCATTATTCCCAGCATTTGATCTACTGAGCTCTCACACAGACATATCCAGGCTACATTGTAGATTGCAGCTGAGGGACATTCACTGCCAAAGCACATTGTTTTCCAAAAGGGATTCTAGCTCATATTGCGGATTTGCTATAAAAAGGATTTTGTGAAACTGACATGCAGACAGCATCATTTAGAAGTGGAGAGAACAAGAGAGCATCTGAGCTGATGCACTTTAAGCATTGCCACTGGGTTATAGTGAATGTACCGTGTATATAAATCACTTTTTAAAAGAAATGTCCCACCATTTACATTTGTTTTGTGTGTTAAGGCTATTGTCACATTGGCATTGCCTTGTCTGTCTGTAGGAAGCAGGAGAATGGATGTTTGCTACAAAAACGATGTATTTGTGTCCCATTGAGACCTTCTCATAATATTAAAAATGTGATGTCTCATTATAAAATCTCGGTGGGAACAAATCTATTAAAGTGGGACAGATGGAGAGCAATTTAAAGTGTTAGAGGCGCCTCTGTCCTGTCCTTTATTAGCCATAAAAATGGAGCGTGATATGTGGAACTCCACAGGCTGATGGATTTGCAGTATCGCAGGAGATGAACATTTGGGGACATATAATGTCAAAATCTATCATTAATGGCACCTGAACGAACAGTGAAAAACAAGCATACAGGTGCACAGATTACCACGACAACTGGAGTGTCCTTGAATGCACAGCTTTGCTTCACAAGATGCTTATTTTGCCCTTAGCGCCACACGCTACTCAAAACATGCAATAAAACCACTCTTAGGGGACCCACAAATACCTGACACAAAAACACGTCTGTGGTGCAGACAGATAGTGAGGGAGAAGTTCCTTCTTGCTTGCTGAGAGAACACAAGTGTCCAAATCAACCAACCAACCAACTCCCCCAAATCCCGACAAGGTGGGGTCGAGCAGGAAATTATGTCACAGACACAGCAGCAGATCTCCAGACACTGATAAGGTTGCTCCTCCTGGGAAAGTGAAACAAGTGAGAGACAGATTGCTTCTTTGTCTTTCTCCTTCCTCTTTTCATCTTGTCCCATCAAGACAGGAGCGATTACAAGAGGAGACTATTGAGACACTGTTTACTGAGACAGAACACTTATATTAATGTCGCTGAGACATGCTTTGGGTATTTGGGTGTGCTCCAAAAAGCAGGATGCAGTCTGCTGAAAAGAAGCTTTTCCCTTGTGTTAAATCAAAACAACATGTGACATAAAGTTAACGAATTTGGAGAGCAAATGAAGTCAAGTAATTGATTCAAGGACCGAGGCTTGGGGTAGATTGCTGAGGGGAGAGTGGCTGCTTTTCTATTCTTTAATGATGATATTAGTGGGTATACTCAGTGTGAGTCATGCTTTATAGACTGAAGACTGTGCTGCAGTGTCTGAGTGTTCATGGGAGGTTATGTGGGCAACTGCTGGTTTGAAGTAAATCACTGCTGGGGTTCTGCTCACTTGCCTCAGGGATCTCCAGCTCACTAGCAAGGAATTACACACACTGGGAAGAAGTGGTGAGGGAGCACTGAGAGCCTCGTCCTGCTGTGTTTGTGTATATAAATGTGTGTATGTCTATATTTAAGAAATTGCAGCACATGTGTATGTTTATACGGTTGCTTAATGAACCTGTGTGGGTGTGTGCTCCAGACTTCCCGACAGCATTATCTCAGGAAGTCTGACAGTCTATCTTTGTGTATCTTTGTGTTATTTCTCTGTCTAGTTTTGTCTGGTCCACTGTGTGTGTGTATATATATGTGTGTGTGATATGGATACGCTATGATGGCCGTCGTATTTGCTGACTCATAAAAGCACTGAGCAAACCCACCCCCACTCCACCACTGGTGTTTGGACAGCCCATCTGGTTTTCATGAAGGAAGAGGAGTACGAAATCAGCATCAATCTGCTGCGGTCTGCTTTCATCCTGATGAAGAAATGACTGATTTTTCTGATTTTGTTTTAAACAGCATTTCACTACTAACAAATCAACAATGACTGCATCAAAGTATTGACTTTGGTGACAATACAGTTGCTCTTAGCAGCATGGAGCATTTTAGCTTTAGCTCAGTGTTGCTTGCTTTATAGTCTGCAACTTTTCCCAGGTAGTCAGCTGAATCTGGCTGACTGAGACTCAGTGTTTGCATGCTCAGTGGCTCACCAAAATTAGGCTGACTCAAGCCAAGCAATGGTTGCCAGATTTGGATAGTTGTTGTGTTTAGACAAGTTTGGACTGACGGTTGGCACATTTAGCTGAATTTGGAGCTATTGTTGTTCTACTGTGGCAACCTAAAAGCAAGAAACATACAGACAGACTTCACTTTAAGCACACAGACTCTAACCAGTTTAATGAGGGCAATTTTGGGTCACCATTCATTCCACGCAAGTTTGTTTTCTTGCTCCCTGCTAGGTTTGGGCCTTTATGAGCCCAGAAAAGCATAACATTATATTTTGAAAGATTGAATGGTGATACAAATCTCACAAATCTTACAAATATTGAGCAATCTTAAGCTACCAGCTTGGATCATAGGTAGTATTATTTGACATTATTTAAATAAAGTTAAATAGTAGCATTATTTATAGATTATTTAACTATGTTATCTAAAACACAAAGTTGTAGTCAGATGTTTACTTACACTCATCATGGGCATGAATACCATGATAATATGGAGCATTTAAACATTTCTTTGAGCTGTTAGCAAACATCTTTAATGACTTTAAAAAACAAGAATTAGGTGCAGATTTTTATTTATTTATATTGGATTCTGTCTGATCTACACAGGGTCATAATTATACATAAAGGCTCAAATACATATGCCTACAGCCACTTGTTGTACTAAAGGTTTTAACATTTTACGACTAAACCCTATTAAGTATTTGTCAGTGATCATCACTGACTACAACTGGTAGTCTGTCTTTGCTGGCATAAAAAGGCAGCACTTATCGGATTGGGAAAGTCAAGGACCACAGTGAATATTTAAGGAGGATTGTAGATTTACGCAAGTTAGGAAGCCATTTCTAAATGACTTCAGATTCCAAAATCATTAGTTCAAACAACTGTGCGCAAGTGCACGGTATTCAGATGTGGCAGTACCTCGCTGAGGTCGGGAAGAAAACTCAAACTCTTATCCTCAGATAAAAGGAAACTGGTTAGGATGTTTAGAAACAACTCAGGAACCACCAAGGCTCAAGCCAGCCATCAACTAGAAAGTGTTGTGACACCAGCGTCACTTTCTATAGTGAAACAAGTTCTACGTAGGTATGTACTGAGACGTGTCGGCCAAGAAAGAAGCCCTTGCTTCGAAATGGACACCTTTGGGCTTGACTGAACTTTCCTCACGTGGACAAGCCAAATACCTTCTGGAAAAACGTTTTATGGTCAGATGAGACAAACACTGAGCTATTTGACCACAGTGACAAGAGATATCTTTGGAGGATTATAGGTGAGACTTTCAGTCCTAAGAGCACTGTACCATGGTAAATGGACTGGTTCTCTACACAACATGCCTCATACACCCATTCACACACGCACACAGCATCTTTGGTTTAGTGTCTTGCTCAAGGATATTTGGCATGCAGACTGGAGTAGACAGGGATCAAACCACCAACCTTTCAATTAGTAGGTGATCTGCTCTACACACCATCTGCCAAGCATGGTGGTGGTAGCATCATGGTCTGGGGCTGTTTTGTTACCACTGGTACTGGCACACTGCACAAAGTGGATAGTGAAGAAGGATACTACCTTCAAACTCCTCAACTTCACCTCAAACGAACTAGATAGTTGAATCTTGGACACAAATGAGTGTTACAGCAGGATGATGATCCCGAGCACACATCAAACCTGGTTTTGGAAACGATAAAGCAGGCTAACAAAAAGCTTCTGGAAAGGTCTATCCAAAGACTGAACCTCAACCCCTCTGAAATATATGGATTAAGCTTAAAAGCCAGGTTCATTTCAGGAAACCAACCATCCATTAATTGAGCTCTACCAATTCTGCCAAGAAGAGTGAGCAATTAAGAAAGAAAATTAAAAAAAGCATTATTGCCTACCAGCAAATTAATGACATGCTGTTTATAGAAAAGTTAGGAACTGATACTCACATTTAGTTCTTACAGTTCCAGACACACTTATCCTCCAGGTACTCGGATAGATGTCCTTGTTTCTTCTGAAAGATTCTGTTACACCATTTGCATATTGTTCTTGATCATTCAACTCAAAATCTCTGGGAAGAAAACAGGGAAGTGGAAGAGAACGTAGCAATGAGGCTAGAATGGAATCGTAAATGTTGCCAAGATAGTTTTTTGTGGTTTAGAGTGAAAGACAAATTAGCACGGCTTTCTCTTTATGAAAGAAAAACATGTGAGGAATGTTTAGGAGACTGCAGTTTCTACAGAGTGGAAAACCACACCACAGAGACAGCTGGAGAGAGCCTTTGCTTTCATAATTGCAGCTACAAATTCACCTGAACACTTGATTAAAGGAAATATATTCTACCCCTTCTTCATATGAAGCAGATATTCATGTAATGTCTGGAATCTCCATGGATAAACAGACAGTGGTCAAGGCCAGCTGTGAGGTACTTGCACAAAGCGCCACACTCACATGCTCTCCCTGGCATTCAGCCGGCAGAAATAAACAGTTTCCTTTCATTTTTCCTCAAGACATTTCTCAGTCCAACAGAAGGTCCAGAGTTTCAGACAGAATACATCTTCTGATTCCAGATGTATAATGTAGTGCAGAGGGTGTAGTATTACATTCCTCAGACCTAAAGCAGAAGTATAGCCGAACCCTTCACATGCCTGCTGCTTCTTGGTTTGGACCTCTGCAGAGAATCCCTCCTGCTCTCCATTTTCCTTTGATATGGGTTAAACACTGGGCAGTCTGACAGAAGACAACTGAGGAAGAAAGGAAATGAGAAAGCCTGGAGGAGACAGTGTAAGTCAGGGAGGGACAGAAGAAAGGTGAAAGACAGACTTAGT
This sequence comes from Astatotilapia calliptera, assembly GCF_964374335.1. Taxonomy (NCBI): domain Eukaryota; kingdom Metazoa; phylum Chordata; class Actinopteri; order Cichliformes; family Cichlidae; genus Astatotilapia; species Astatotilapia calliptera. Next base: position 25,600,089 of record NC_137426.1, on the reverse strand, counting down.
CTCCTAAAAGCTCCCAGTGGTTAAAATAGAAAGGAAGGGGCCAAAGACGAGGGGGCTGGATTTCTGCAGCTCTCTGATTCTGGGTCATAAAAGTGTGCTAGTATCTGTGCGTATGTTTATGTGCATGACAGAGTAGGAAGTGGGATGGCTCGAACTTTAAAATTCATTAGCAGATACTGTACATTCAGTAAATGTTTTCCTGAACGCTTTGTGTCTCCGTTTGTGACACATTGTGTCTGTGGGTGTGCTTGGTTGTGTGAAAAAAGAGAAAAAAGCGTTTGAGAAAGAGCAAAGAAACTCTGAATAGCCTCGAGGGGGTTTTCCTCTGAAAGGGAATGCTTTTCTCCACCCCCTCACAGACACCCTCTACTTCGATCTCTCTCTCTTTCTCTGTCTCACTCCCAAACACTCAGAGTGGCCGTAGAAGCGAAACAAACTTAAAAGAAGAGAAAAAGAATCAACGGGCAGCTCGACAATTTGCGTCTCTCTCTGTGCCACACACTCAGACTTGGGGAAGGTCTGCCAAGAATGGAACTGACTTTACTTACTTTTGAAACTGCTGATGAACTAAACATGGCAAGTTCTTCTGCACAAAGCCAAAGGAGGCTGTCTGGAGAGGATTACCGGGGCCAAAAAATGACAAAACCTTCTGCTTTGTAGAGGAGAAGCTCCTGCAAACATGGTAAAGTAACACCAAGTTTCCCTCCCGGGTATCCTCATTGTCCATTGTTACTTTCTGGTTTAAGATTTAAACTGCTCCACTGACCCAGTAACTCAGAGTCTGATTTCTGGTCTGGACAAGTGAACAAGTGAATTTCTTTCTGTGACTTTGCCAGCTATGTGTACATGTGTGTGTGTGTGGGCTACTGGAAGCCTGATACATTGGTTTACACGCAGGGCATCATTTTACCTTCTTTCAACTTTTGTTTTCTAGTTGGAGAGTTCTGAGCACGGTAATGATGCACACTTTTTGCTCTCGTCTTTTATGAAACTTTATCTTTGTAACACACAAAGGGAGTACAAAACCCAATGTGAGTGCTCTCTCCAAAGCTTTTTGTAATCCCGAGCACAGTTGGTGGGACCGTTTCACATCAACAGCCAGCAGCATCTCAAGCTTTTTAAGTGTGTGCACACCAACAAAGAGAGAGTGACAGAGAGAGGCGCATTGTCGTTTGTCTCGCATCCTTAAGTCCTTTGATTCGGACTTAATTGATGCGGACGGCACACATACTTGAGTGAGTGGAGAGTGTTTCGATGTATAAATTATTTTACTGCTTTGCATGCGCACAAAATGGAATTCTCCAGTTCAGCGGTCGGCTCTTTAAAAAGTTCAAACCGTAGAGCTTTTAAAGATAGGAGGGGACTAATCTAATCCCAGTCACAGCAGAATGTAATTAATTACGATGAGTAAGCCACAAGATGGGGAACACTGATGGTGGATTTGTGGGAGGATGTGGTTTCTTTAAACTTTTATTTACATATTGCTGCTGCTATTAAATTTGTTTTTAAAAAAGGAAAGAAAAATCCCTAAATGCTTGCTTGGAGCATGGCTTTTATTTTTGGTAAACTGGAATATATTTAGTCAGTCTCACATTTATCCTTTATATTTATGGAATATACTGTTATTTCTTACATGGGAATCTGTCTGACCCATAACATCTGTCCAAGCTTAAGTGATAGCTTTACAGCAGGAAGGAAGGATGTTTAAAGAAGTACAAACTTGACTGCGAATGGCGGCCATCACTGTACTTTGCTCCCACTTCACTGCAGCGCTAGTTTGACCAGCTTTCAAAGACGTAACTGTTTGTTTTACTTAATGCCTGACTGATGCCATGAGCCTGCAGAGTCTCACTTATTAAACTGCTGCACTGTGCAAGACCTACTGTGTTTAAACTCTCTACAATATTACAAAAGCCCAACTCGTGGCATGCTGGTGTGCAATGTATTTGCATTTAGTTACTCATGAAAAGCACAACCAAGAGTCACTTATTAACTATCAAGGTCAAGAACTTTCCTCTTGAGGCCTCACAGAATCATGTGTTATGTGTTCCTTTAGTGTACAGTAAACACAGTTACCTACTGCGGGACAGACAATATTTTCAATTGTCAGTTGAAGTGATAAAATTATATTTAAAATATATGCAAATTATGAAAGTGCAGATGAGAGTTCCACTTGGGCTTTGGACTTGCTCTCGTCTTATAAAAACATATTTAGAGGCAGCAGGCGAGCAGACTTTCTACAAAACAGTAACAGTTGCAGAAGAGTAGCTAACAAGAATAAGCAAACAATGACAGGTTTAGCTTTCACAAGAGAAAAAAATTATGCCTCTTTTCACTAAATATTTTATTAATATAGTTGCTTTAGTTGTCTGCCGTTGCTGTTGTGCTGTGCTGGTAGAGACAATTGATTTATCTGAGTTCTTATGGGTTTTTTTTTTCATTTTGGGGGCGTTAAAACGATCAAATACTCACTCCCCCCTTTAAATTAGCTAATACTGCACACTGCTCAACTTGATTTTAATTTTTGCCAAGTCTCTGCTGAGGCTGACTGGGAAAATGAACTCATTTGATTTATGAAGAAATTATGGATAATCACAGACATCTGCCATTTGGAACTGTATGATCCAAACAGATTTCATTTTGCTTCACGTCAAGGCTCTGAGAGTTGCCGTGAAGCTGTGGACTGAATTTTCAGTGTGTCTATCATCTCTGTATCACAAAAGTGGGTCAGATGCAACAGAGGCTTTGCACTTGTATTTCCAAAACAGAGCCCCAGCCAAGTGTTCAAGGAAAAATGTCAGTGCCTCGGCTGTTTGCAGGCCAGCTTTCATCAGGCATTGTCTCTAGAAAAGTTTGTTTTTGCAACATTGCCATTTCCTCCCCAATCTGTGGCTTTCCAGTTGCATGAATTAATTTTAAATGCAGTTTGTTAACGGTACAGAAAAAAAATACAGATTGCACTTCCTCTGTTTGACTTACATTTCTTTGAACTCGCAGAAGACCCTCATACTACCTTGCAAGAATGAAGAGCAGCAGATGTTACTGCACTGCACTCCTAATACGCAAGCTCACAGACATAGAAATCCAAATTGTCACATGGCTTAATACATTTTACAACACTTCTTCTAACAGTACAAGTACCTTTTCCACACTGGGGGCCAGTATGTTGTGTTGCACTGTCTAAATACTAGATAAATTGAATTTTATGTTCGATATTTTGAAGCCAGGATCGGCTTCAGGAAGAAGGCTCAGATCCAGAAGGTTTTGCTTAGTCATGTTAAATGGGAGCGGTTCATGAATGAATCAGCTATGGTGACATTGTGCCAGAAAAAAAGTCCCTGTGTGAACCTTTCAATCATAGATGTATTTTTTGGTTCGCTTGTTTTTACACAGGGCCGTCACTGCTGTATGTCTTTACTGGTCATGGGAAGTCTGTGCTGTCTGATCTTGTGGTGGCATGAAAGAAAAAGAGAAACTATGTCATATGGCGCACTTTAAAGCATCTAGGTTTATCCTTAGATCAGATAAGGATTTTGAAACACGGATTTATGATTTCAGCAGAGATGACGGCATAGATTTACGTAGGATTCAAACACACTTGGTTCATTGTCCTACGATATAAGCAAATATTTTCAGCATGACGGCCTGCAGCAGTGCTGTTTTGACACTTCAAGTTATAAGCTGTTGGACTTGTTCAGTCTTATATTATTTGCAGATTAAGGTTCAATTAATGGATTATCTGTGAAAGCTCTCCCACGTTCTGTGGAAACTTGCCAGTGTTCAATACTACAGCACCATGAGTAAGGACTGGAAATCTGATACACTCTTTATTGAACTACAAAATGAACAAATGTATTTATGGGACTCTACATTACTCTTAGCGGAAGAAACAAAGCGATGTAGTAATTTTGTCTCATGTGGGATTTTTCATCTTAAAAGGCTTTAAGATGGCTTATCCGTGGGAGCCCTCTGCTGAGTTATAAAGGCTTAGAGCACACACAGAGGCAGTTCTGTCTCATCACCAAACAGACAGAAGGAAATAGTAGAAAAGGAGGGGGAGTAGCTCAGAGACACTGGGAACATGGTTTTCATTAAGACATGACTAACACTCATTTTGATGATGATGGCTCGAAGTCAAAAGATCGTTTTTATTTTGGGTTCCGTGTGAAAGTAGTCAGAGTAAAGCGTACGCTGCAAAACGCAATTGTTTTTGAACTGTGAAATAAAGAGAAAGGAAGATGACACCTGCATATGAAGCTGACTCACTTTAGCTCTACTATGTGCTGTGTTTTTTCTTTCCATGACAACATTTCTTCAGTTGACATGTCACAGGCGCTCAGCCTACTGTGTCCACGCTGTTTTTGTCTTCTCTCATGGCTGAGTTGGTGGTGTGTCATCTCTCAGGTACAAGACTAAACGTGCAGAATTCAGGCAGTTGTCAGGAAATACTGGACAGTCTTAACTGTCACTTTTGGTTATGTTTTGGGTTTACCCTGGAGGTGCAGTGACGGCCGATCTCTTATGAGGAGTTCAAGAAAATGTGATGAACAGTCAGAAACGAAAACATAAACCAAACTCTTTCAACATGTCGCATCAAAAGCTGCGCCAGTTTAGTAAAGGTTAATCTCCATCACAATTACATCTTTTGACCCATATAGCTGATGACAATGCAGTACTCACCTTGACAGGTTGTTTATGCAGTAGCTCAGTTCTCGACCAAGACTTTTGTAAGCCCCAGCCTGAGGCAATATGGTGAAACCTGCCATAATGCTTGCTATTCTCTATACAAAACACTGAAAAAAAAAAAACTCCTAAGGGGCAGTAGACAAGACAAAGAAAGAGCTAACCTTTATAACAAATGCCTCTTGTCCATGTGGTTAGGTCAGCTCAGGTCAAACAATGACCTTTGTTGTAGACTGAAGCTCTTTCTAGAGTTAAATCGCAGGCTGCAATGGACAATTATCACAAGATAGGAAATCCCCTTGTCTAGAAAATGCAGGAGAGACAGTGTTGGAATGTTTTCAGCTGGCCACGGACCAAAAACAACAATCTCAAAATGAAAGTTCAGGATTTAAGCTTGACTGAATACCCTTCACTGGCTGATTCTGGAAATAAAATATATCTTGGTGGAAAAGCAAAGACGCTTTATGGTCATATGAGCTGGTTACTGTACACTGATAGATGGTGGAGAGAAAGAAAAATGCCATAATGATGCATGAAAGAGACTCTGCCTGGATATTTAAAACAGACTGAAGGAACAGATATGAGTCTATTGTGATGCCAGGAAGGTGACACAAAGAGCGTACTAAACAGGAAAGAGACAGTAGAAAATAAACTCGAAACATGAGGATGTTGATTAAAAGCAGTGTAGCTGAAAACTGGCTTCTATGTAAACTAAAGCAACAGATACACAAGCATGTTCAATAATGCAATTTAGTGAGTTGGTGCAACATAGAAAATGCATGGCTGTCCCTCTATTGAGGTTTGACCCACCACACCTTTGGATGCATGGATCGATGGTTGTTTAACTATCATTATATTGAAAAAGATTATACTAGCATATGCTGCTGTGACTGCAACTTACGATTATGACTTCATTATTGTAATAATAATGTTTTCCAATACCACACACAGACACATTTTGCTTTGTTTGACAGATATTAATGATGAGTCTTTCACAGTTCAGACCTGTTTAGAACATTTTCTGGCACTGGTAGGCACACATACCAGTACGAGCAACACAGCACTAGAAGTGAGTTGACTCGCTAGCCAGTCTGAACTGGTTCCAGCTGAGCTATGCTTAGTAAATCTTAAAATTGTCTCTCTCATGCAAATATTGCTAGCCAAACCACCCATAGAGATGACTTCCAGTCAGGGAAGTTTTCTTTTTTAGCTGGTGTTAACAAAAACAGAGGTTTATTTCTCAATTCAACAGAAGGGACTTGGAAGGATTCAGTTGCAGTAAGGAAATGATTTAAAGTCGCATTACACAACAGTGGATGAACTCTATTAAATTTGTGGAATATAACCTGAAATCTATCATCTACATAAGAAAGAGCACACGTGCAAAACTGCACCAATTCAAATAAAGCCCTCCCTGAGAACCTGAAGTCCTCAACTCTGCAAAGTAAGTTCAGGGAGCCGTGCTTTATTAGACAGGACCACAGGTTTACTGTTAACTAACAGAAATACAGTAGTGGCTGCAGTCAGTCTAAAACAGCTGTGATGCATTACCATTTAAGAGCCTTCCTAAGAGGTATTCTGCTCTCCATTTCGTGATCTGTTGTGACAGATGTGCACAATCAGAAAAGCATTCTTTTCTACTTAGGGAATGCAAAGGCTCCATAGACTCAGAGCACTGTGAATGGTCAAATATTGGTATTGATTTACATCCAGAAATCTTGTCATGAGTCCAGTAGATCAACATTAGCTCATTTCACAGACATTTCAGTCACTTTGTATTCACTATGTATGTGCAATCCTGTTTTGTGAATGCAAAGACTAAACAGAGTTGAAAGATTTACTGAAATACCAAATGGATTATAAACAGCTGGAATTTTATGACATTTGCATGTTTTATGTCCAAGTTGCTCGCAAGTATCTGCATCTGCCAAATGGTCCCAGTGTAAACCAGTGTGAGGTCTTTGAAGCTCCTGCACTTGTGTTTACACTGAGCCGCTCTGGTCTTGGTCAGGCCATCAACCTAAATGAGGAAGGGGCTAAAAAACAGAGTCCTTTGTAGGCTTGGAGATTAACACAGCAGGCTACTGACAAGTGATTGTGTGAATAACATACCTGCTGTGATTAGCGACTGATATCTATGCAGATTCAAAAGAAGTCCTTATATTCAAATATCAACTCGGTATGAATATTATGGCTTTCCTTTTCATTACCAAACATTGATTTGGTTCTAGGATAGGATAGAAGAATAATTGTACATTTCACCTCTATCTGGCATGAGATAAGACTGTGAAGAGCACTATATTTAATAATCTTGAGACACTATAAAAATATTACATTGTATTTCATGGGTTTTCCAGCCAAGTTAGCAATGTGGAAATCAATGCCGGTCAGCCTCCCCAAGTGGTTTTCACTTTTGAAGTTCTCATTTTTCAGTCAGATGCATATGTCAGTGTATCCAAAGTGTTCCCTCGATGATTCCCAAGAATTTGGCAATCACGTGACTTTTCTTCTTTCATCTCCTAGAGGTTCACATTGCTGCACCTTTTATCACATGCTAGAGGAACTTCACTTTTGTCCAGCACTCTGGTTAATGACCAGGTGATACAGCTGCTCTGTATATAATAATATAATAATAGCATAATATATTAATATTTAATATACAATAATAGTCTTTTCTTTTACAAACTTATTTTACTTTATTTATATATTGTGCTACATGTAAATGTTACATCTGTGCACAAAACTCTGGATTCATTTTCATGCAGCTGGTGTACTTATACATCAAACCAACAGTAGAATATCTGCAGTACCAAACACTGTTGTACTAAGCCAGGGGTCAGCAACCTTTCACATCCAAAGAGCCATTTGGACCCGGTTTCCAGGCAAACGGAAACACTGGGAGCCGCAAATACTTTTTGACATCTAAAATGAAGATAACACTGTATATATTGTTTTTTACCTTTATGCTTTGTGTGAACAACTAAGGTGTGTTGCTTATGAAATCCATGAAGTGCTACAGAGAAAATTACATTTTATTTATGTAATTAACACATTTTGAACTCTTAAAGAAATATAACAAAAGGAAAGACGCTGAACTAAAATGATCCATGTAGCAAACAAAAACTGTTGTGAGCCGCCACCCTTATATTGCCTATGTATTTTACCTGGTTAATGTGTGTGGCGGGGCGTGTTCTGCAGTGGCACCTGCAATCACGCCTCGCCGCCTTTACTTCTGTGCCGTCTATGCTGTTGTGTTGGTATGTGTCAGGCTGTGAGCTTTAACACCGACTGTATACGTACAGCAACCGTGTGTGAAAAGTGGTCAATAAAAAGATGCTGAAAAGCGTGTTCATGGAAACATCGTCGGGTCTGCCGTGATATCTTTACAATGGGACTTCTGCTCCTGAACCTCTGCGCACAGCGTCTGCAAATCGGGGCTGTACGAAGTCACTTTCATCTTCACGCAGGACTGTAAGCTGTCGTCTGTGAAGCGTGAGCGGTGTTTGTTTTTAACACAGTTCACGGTGGAGAACAGCTGCTGACATAACATGAATCCGAAGGTCCATAATTGGCCTACCTCGGGTTGAAAGTCTTGGCGGGTACACCGGCTTCTGCGAGTGTGACGCTTATTTTGAGCGATGACAAAATAAAAGAATATAATTGTATTTTTATATTTCAATATCACAATAATCTTCCAATTTAGAACTACAAGTTAAAAAAGAACTAACAAAAATAAAATACACTTCAGCTAATTACTTCTAATTTATTTTCCCAAACCACGCGGAGCCGCACTACAAGGACTAAAGAGCCGCAGGTTGCCGACCCCTGTACTAAGCCATGTTGACAGGCTTCACGTCTCTAGTCATCACCACCTCAAAACTGGGCTTATAGTCTGGTTGGTGCACCAAAACTGCTTTGAAGACATTATCTTTTCATCTGAATAGTTTCCATGTGCTTAGATGGACTTCACTTGTGGCACAGCTGGTCCTAGTAGAATGCCCATGCAAGCATTCGCAAGATTACTAAAAGCAGACGTCTGCCCACAGGCTGCTACTTTACCTTCTGACATAAGATGGTGTCATATGCAGTGGCATCTTTATGAAACCATATGCTTCTTTGTCATTTTCAATTACATCAGATGCCGACCCAGGTCTGCTGCTAATATACCAGTTCAAATGAAGTGTATCCTGGCTAGACATGAAACAAGTTGCACATACTCATACAGGACAGACTTAATTATCTCCATAATAAAATTGAAATCCTTTTGAACAGGCTTGTTCATGCTTTCTTCTGTGCTGATCTTGCCTTTAATCATCCAAGTAGACTGAATAAGAATTCACTGACCCAACAGTGAACTCATAAAAAAAAATAATATATCTGTTTCTTTATGACAGCAAAAACTTTTTAAACTGATTTCAAACCCAGCACAGTGAAGGTGAGCAGGTCTGGAAAATCATCTGTCTCGTAATTTGGCATTTGCACAGCAATTGTTGTCGACCTGTTTTGGCTTTTGAGGCTTTTTTCTTTCAAATACCTTATTTGAAGAAAGTTGTGTCTAAACAGACATAGTTTGTAATTCATGGTCACGGTGTACTCGTTTTCCACATGTGGAACTGAAAATAGCAGCGTTTGTGAAAAGGCTGAAAATACCAGAAAATTTGATAAAAAATCAAATCCACAGTGACAGACTGAGCGACATCTGCATTTCTGTAGACGTCCAAACTTCATCTGACTGCCCTTCATCTCTTTTTCTCCTACAGAACCCAGAATCTCTGGACTCGTCCATCCAGAGTGTGCTGTCGGCCCTCTTCCCACCGTTTGAGGCCACAGCGCCCATCGTCCTCTGCCAGCTGTTTCGCACTATTGAGGAACGTTATCACGGTGATGCTCTGCAGTGTTTACTTGACTTCCTGATTCCTTCCAAACATGTGCTGGAAAGTGTCCAACAGGCAGCATGTGTGAGTAGAAATCATATCTTTGTGTCTTTGTGAAGTCTTCCATATGTTAAAAGGTTGAGGGGTTCAAATAGTGTCAACTGTCCAAGTGATAAAGGCTACCCTGCAAACTTGTGCTGCTGCAAACGTATTTTTCACTGTATAGAAGTGATTAATAAAAATTGTGATTTATAAGCTACAGCATACTGTAGACATTGTTTTGTTTTGTATAGAAAACTTAGGCTCAGTCAGAGCATCAGATGCCCACATGAATCTAAATGCCTCAAATTACACCAGTGGTAAATTCAGTTTTACAGTATGATCAAAAGATTTACTGTAGATGTCCAAACTTATAAGCAGGAAACACAGAACCAAACAATCAATACAGCAATGCAGTGAATTAAGTAGACAGTAATTTAGAAACAAAACTGCATTGTAAGAAACCTTATTTGATTTTTTTCCTAGGCTGGATACTCTGATGTGGTTTTCCGCTGTGAGGGCTGGCCTCTCTGTCTCCATGACAAAACGGTCATCCAGTTAGCGCCCGTTAACCCCTTGCTGTTGCGTCCTGGAGACTTCTATCTTCAAGTGGAGCCTTTTGGGGAACAAGCGGCACGCATCGTCCTCAAATGTCTTCTTGAGGAAGGATGTCGAGAAGTGGAGGAGACCCCCATCCCTGAAACGTCTTATCCCTGCATCTTCACCAAAGACTGGCTGCGGGACATCAACGAAGGACGTGATGGAACTCCTTTGTCACGGTGTTTGCTTTGCACAGACCAAGGTGTAATTAAGTTGCCGTGGGCCAAAATTGCAATTCCAGAGTTTTTAGACAAGCCTAAGATCATGCCCACCTGTCAGAAATCTCGCCCTGAGCCAAAGCAGATTTCAGTTCCCATCCACTTCAACTCCTCCACCCTACCAGTTGAAGCCACGATTCTTCCAGCAAATGACAGGATGTCAGCATCTTTAAGACCCGCAGCCTGTTCTTCCAAACTTGTCAAAATGGAAGATAAAAGAGGGGCCCCGAAATCCTGCTCCAAACCATTAATCAAGCCGGTGGGTTGGGTTTCTCCTAATACCTGGGACAGTCATAACTATCAAGAGATTGAGGGTGATTATGTAGACCTGGTGGATATCGACAAAGGGAAAGAGCTTGTGGATAAACAGAGAGACAGGCTTCCAAATCCAACCAATTCAGTTTTGTTCAAACCTGTTAGACCACCCCCACCTGTGCCACTTGGGAATAGCGTTCCCTGCGGACGCACGCTTCAGTATACAGAGGAGCGTTTTAAACCATGCAGCCAGGGGAAGCTGGAGCAGGACCTCACTGATGAAGACATGAAGTGCAGGTACAGAGATTCATACCTGGCGGCACTGACAAATCCAGTGCCTTTTGAGAAAGGGAGTGTAGACCTCCTGGCTGCCTTGGAGGAGGTCGGCCTGACTGAAGATGGGGAGTTAAAATCTAAGGCTAAAATTGGTGCTCAAAAAGACCAAGTAGGAAACTATTGTAACCACTGTAAGGAACCTGTGTTTGGTAATGAGCCCTTCCCTTGCAAACACTGCCATGAGCCAACACCAGCAAACTTAAAGCCCCACCTTCCTAGTAAATGTGAGCCGGAAAACCTCATGAAGGAGTCGCCCATAATTTTGAAATCAACCCCTGGTTTGAGCCAAAGTCAGAGAGTTCAGACAAAACTTATTTCTCACCCATCAGGACATTGTGCTTTTATGCATCCAGTATCAGATGTGTCCTCGGGGACCCCTGGTGGTGACCTGGAGTCGCACCAGAGGGGGAAGGATGTGAAACCATCAGGCAAGCACAAAGTTAAAGTGAGGTCTTTGTCCGCTGTCTCAGAAACTCCTACAGGGAGGCCACTTCTCTATAAGCTCAACAACAGGAGCCATAGTGATATTTGCCCTGCAACAGTCACGAACTTAATGCACTGTAGGCAAGAAGTTCAACTTGATGAGGAAACTCTGAAACTGGAAACAGAGAAGTGTCTAAAAAAAGGTAAGTGAGGGATAACATCCATGCGACTCAACAACATTGTTATTATTTTGTGCACACAGCCATTAAAATGATCGGTTGCTCCATGTTCAAAGGGGCTTTGAAAGAATGTGCTCCAGTGAAGGTCACAGTTCACGAAGGCTCTTTAAAAGAGGGTTCAAAGGTTAAAGATCAGGTTTGAGTATGATCTTCCTCTAGGGATTCTCCCAATGCTGTCTGGGTTCTCTGGCAGTACAGCCACATTTATGTCATTCCCATTATCAAGGGAGTGAAAGGAAATAGCATGCTGCACCCCAGTGAAAGAAAGGGCCTGAACCCACTGGGTAGAAAGAAAAAAGCAGAGCATTCTTCTAATGTAGAGAGACAGCATAACGTGCAAGAAGGCAGTTTCTCTATCCTCTGCACCCAGTGGCATGTGCCCGCAAGCCCTCAGAGGGGCAAGTTGAGATCTTGACTGGAGACATGCTTGTCACGGGCTGTTAAAGTGGCAAAGAGAGAGAGGACAGATGAGGCCTTGTTGGCTCCAAGAGGAGGCCAACTAGTAAAAGCAAGATTTAGTAGTCAGACCGCCGCTGTGTTTTGTTATAAAGACCATGTCCAGTATTTAGAAGTGGTCTGTGAATGTCTGTGCAGCTGTGTAACTTTAAACATGTTAAAGATATGGCTGTTAAAATTATTAATTGCTGTTGTTATAAAAGGGCAAAGGTTACTGGACAGAAAATGAAGCTGACAGTTTACAGGAAGGCGTTGCACGATCTTAGAATAAAGTCCCTCAATAAAAAACAGTCTAATGGATAATTAAAAATATATGATCATTTTTCATGCTTGCTGCCAAAAATCATGTTTTGAGTTGTCACATTTATAAAACATTCAAAATATATAAATATATTTTTTGCTTTGTCAGATTCTCAGCCGAGCAGAAGTGAAGCTTTGTCCACTGCAGAGGGGCCGGGTACCAAACTCCACAACTTAAAGACAGAAAGTATATCCTCTTCTGACACTCAGCATCCCTCGCAAGAGTCAGCTTTCAGGAGGATCAGTGGCCTGCTTGAACTGGGGATTGTGTGTTTGCCAGGTAATTTTGCACTTGTTAGTGTATGACATGAGAATATATTATTTTGCAATGTGATTTTTCACTGCAAAATAACCATTTCTGGCATACAGTACATGTTACTGTATGCTTCAAATTTCTTTTTTGTACCTAAGAAGTCAAATACTGCACACAACATGACGACTTAGCATTTTAACAGGTAAAAACAGTTTTTATTTGATCAGAGGATGACATCAGCGGCTTCTGTGTCATTGTAAGATGTGATGGATCAGATGTTATAATTATTATGTGCCTCAAAAAGCTCAGCAGAAGCGAGTGACGCCTCAGTTTTCAGTGTTAAACATAAAAGGTTAAATTTAATGTAGCCCTGACTTCCTGTGACTGAAAATTCATATAAAGAAAACTTTTACCACTTCATGGATTTATTAAAAGCATCTTCTCCATCATGTCCATCCGCAGGCAGCAGGGACAAGACTGGCAGGGCAGTTGTGGAGGTCCATGGTGACAGGATGGGGTGGACGTCCCCTCTTGTGTCAGCACAAAGCATCTGTGAATTACTGCTCTACTTACATTCTATACCAAGGTACAGTGCTGAAAGACTGAGATGTATCTCTAGAGAAAAAAAGATAACATTTCTGCAGTTAACAAACCTGTGAGAATGGAGTTTGTGCTTTGCAACATGTGGGAAGCTGATGTCTTCAGTGTGCCAGAAGAGGAAAATACTTGCTGGCTTTTCATTTAGCGCCTGTGATTATTATCTTATGAAAAGGTTCTACCACAAGAGGGCAGCAGCATATCATTTTCAATATTTCCAGTGGTCAGCAGGAAGCTGTGAATAATATTATGCATGACCTCATATCCACACCAACTGTTCTCCTATGGGTAATTAGTTTGTATAGCAACAGTTCTACAACTGTACAGATTTGACCTCTGCATATAGCACCTTAAGATCATTTGGCAGTAACATGGCTAATGTTTACTGACCGGTGGCCAGTAAACATTAGCCATGTTACTGGTCTAGTAAAGGGCAAATTAGCGGGCTTATTTGTTTACACTAACTAAAGGTTTTGATGCAAAGCTGTTCTACCAGAAAGCTGACCTTGTGCTGTCCCCAGCAAAGAGTCACACCACAACAGTCTGCAGCCAGGCTCGCTGCCAGCAGTCTGGTATGCAGCGCATTGACAGAAATAACAGCCTTGCTTGATGTAGGCTCACATAGGGATAAACAAAGAAGAAGTTTCTTTTTTCTTTGGTTTTTTTTTGTGAATTTGTGAAAAAGTTTAAGGTCTAAGTGTCAGATGTGGGTAAGTGGGAGTCAGATGAAGAGGTTAATGTAAATCTGAGATGTGGATTACTTAAAGCCCAAAAGCTCTTAAATCTGTTCTTTATTGCTAAATGAACACTGTGATGAAATATTACATTTGGGTTCCTAATGCGCTCTAACATGACTTGTTTTCGTAGGAAAGATGTTCGAGAGCTGGGAATGACTTTGGTCATCAATGCCAGGAAGAAGCCTCCCCCTCTTCACCTCTACAAGGCTCTATTGATGGCCCAGGTTAAAACAGTAATGCTGCATGCACATGCCAGAAAAAAGTTGATGCAAAGATTATGGGGAGTGTTTGGTTTACTGGAAAAAACAGGCCTGGGGGTATAGTGTACTGGCCTTGTGTACAGTACAAATTGCACTGTAGGTCTGTGGTCATTAAGGTTTTACCGTAAGTGAGAAAAAAAAGGCAGGATACTTAGACATGTACCACTTAATAACCCTCAGCAGCCTTCCCCTAACCTGTTCTCTTTCCGCTTCAGGAGCAAGCTCTCCATGCTGTCCACAGTATCGTCATGCTGATGGATAAAGACACTTGTCAGCGTCCTGAAAAACAGCCTGGTCTGCAGGTCAGACATCAAAACATTTCATTTCCCTATTCAGTATAAAAGTGTAACTCTTATTCACAAAGTGTTTGCCTTTGTCTCTTAGATGGATTTGGTGACCACTATGAAAGCCCTAAACAAGACGGTGGAAGCTTCCCAACTAACCTCTGATTTTGGAGGTACCTTCACTTACAGTCACACCGAGTGGCTGCAGTTCCATCAGGTACTAAAAATGCACGCTAAGTCTACACAACTGCTCTACTGGTGGTATTGAATCCTAACTACTTCACTCTGAAAACCCATGGAGTGGTGTCTGGTGACTAAAGTTGCTCAACCATAATTCAACACAGTTAAAATTAGGCTCCCACCCAGCCAACCACCCGGAGCATGCATGATATCCGATGTGCTATACTTTGAGTGCAGGAAGGGTGTGGTCACATGGGAAAGGGCAAAGTCTTATCTGAATGATGAATTTGATTATTTATTATAATGTTAATTGCTCACATTAAGTAGGGGCTGATATTTTATCCTGGTTACGGATAAAACTCAACACTGAGTCTCAAGGCCATTCTGCTTTAACACACAGATCAGTTACTTTGTGTAGCACATACGATACCATAAATTACATAATATTTAACTGTACTAGTGTGCAAATGAGGGGAAGGAGGAGTATGCCAGCCCAAGAAGAAGAAAATAAAGAATTGAACTGCCTGTAGACAGCTATAGATATTTTTTTAAATACAGTTATTTTTAAACCATTTATATTTCTTAATATATCTAATACTTAAAGCAAATTGAATGTTAAAGTAATACAGCATTTAACCACAATGTGGACTAGTAAATACAGTAAAACATATTCAATATTTGTTTTAGATCAGTAAGCTCCCGATAGCTTAAAGTTTCTTATATAAGTAGAAAAATTATTATAATGCGAGATATTAGACTTGATGCCCTAGTCATGTACCCTACAGTAATATTGTACGGATAGTTGAAAGCATCTAAAGTAACCAGCAGCACACTGATAATGGTGTCTGCAGATTTTTTAAAAATTAACTCAGTTTGTCTCCTTTTGCTTCCACACGGCGTTGCCTCTTCCACAAAGCTCCTCAGTTCAATACAATTGAACATGTTTTATTTCAGAGGCTGGTTTCATTTATGACTGACCTGCGAGGAGCTGACAGTTTGTTGCAAAAGGCCATTAAGAGGGTGGATAACAGAAACCCAATGGACACAGCTCAGGTAACATATATATATTTATACTGTATTGTTATTAAATTGGTGTATGCACCACACGCTTATATTTTGGCTTTGTATTTTGCATAAAACAGGAAGTGCAGCAATGCATTGAAGAACAGAGGATTTCAATGAAAGAAATGCTGGAAGATGCTAGACTGGTGACTTTGCAAAGGGAAGGAGGGGCTTTTCTGGCCAGGATGAAGAAAGAAGAGTTCAGATTTCCACAGTCTGAGGACTACAGGTGTCAGATATGATTTGTCACTGAATGATATTCTTCTTTTTTAACTTGTATTAATCTATATAACATGCTATAGAAAATCTAAGGGCTGTTTTATTTGCACTTGCCATACTTGGCAAATTTATGTGCACATTGCATTTGGAAGGGTAATGGGTGAAGCCATCCTGGGTATCACCAAACTTTACTAATCGGAATGATAACATGTAGGATTTCTCCTCCCTAATGGGAAAAAAACGACATGCATTTGAGGTAGAAGTCAATTAATGACCATTTTTAGATGCCTACACAGTCCTGGGAATATCTCTACTGTAATTATTCCAGCTAAGTGAAAACAAAAAACTGCTGGCTGCATGGCTGTGTGGGTGGCTGCAAAATGTTGTTTATATTAAATATTAACAACTAGTTTCATTTGTTTTACTTACCAGCAGGAAGCATAGTAAGTTATCCATGAAATGTTACCATAAATCATAGAATAACGACTATTAAACATATTTATTTTAATTGCTTTTTGCCTTGTTAAAAAAATAAAAAAAACACACCCCAGTAAAAACTGCATGAATCTTATTTGTGGTTTTAAACTAGAATTAAAGAGCAAACAGATTTTATTTGTCTTAACTTAAAGGCCCAAAAAGAGATGTGCAGCTACCACTAAACTCGTAAAAAATAGCTGTGGCAAAACAGGATTATTGTGTTTTAAAATACTTTTTAGTTTGGAAATTTTTTAATAGCGTGCTTCTTTTATACGAACAAATTCCAAAAATCTGGTGATTTTGAAAATCTCATAAAGTCATATTTTATTCGCAAGAGAACACAGAAAACATGAAATGTTTGAACTGAGATGGATATTGAACATTTTGAATTGAATAGCAGTGACCCATCTAACACAAACAAAAAAGCAAACGTTGAGACAGCACATCTATAAAGGCACCATCCACGCTGAAAGATATGCACATGTATTAGAGCAACAAAGAATAAGTAAGTCTTTTTCAGGGAAGGCCTTTTGTATTTTAGCAAGACAATAAAAAAAATGTATGCTGCATGTCTGTCATTGTAGAAGAGCCCTGCCTGCAGTTCAGCCTTTCTGCCAGCTGTAAATGAAAAATGAGATAAAGAAGATCGAGGACTGTTGTGCAACCAAGTATTTTATATCAGATAACAATGGGTCAACATTCCTCTCCCAAAGGTCCAGCAGCCGGTGTCCTCATTTTGATGTTCCCAGATGTTTACAGAGAGGGGTGTTACCCAGTTTTAAACATGGCCTGTTCTTAAATTTTTTTGAACCATGTTGCTGCCATCAAATTCAAAACGACCTTGCCTTTTTTCCTAGACTGGGAGTAAACATTTTTCTGTGTTCTAGTCTGGGTCAAATATGAGGTTGGCAAATCATTGCACTCTGTTTTTATTTACATTTTATGCAGTGTTAACAACAGTTTCAGAATTGGGTTTGCAATTAAAACAATAAAACAAGGACAGTGTCACATGATGGCTGTCAAAAACTGCCTGGCGTGATGCTGATTAAAAAGCCATTTCCCTCCCTGCATGACAAACGCAACCTCACAGTCAGTCT